>NC_057847.1:77722500-78922500 GCF_910594005.1 Cervus elaphus | reverse complement strand
GAGGAAGGACCCTAGGGGATGGCCCAAGCTGGCTGTGGAGGGCAGCAGCTGGCCCAGTGTGGGTCAGGCCCGACCACAGAGTCGGGGTGATGGCAAGCAATGGTGGACTAAGGCTGGACCACAGGCCTGGCCGAAAAGCTAAGGTGTGGTCGGCAGGTTCTGAGCATCTGTGCAAAGGCACAGTCCTGGTTTCCTGGGCATGGTCCTCATGGCCTGTGGGAGGCAGAAGGCCCTGCTTGGCACACACAGGCAGCAGGCACACACGGGCAGCAGGCCCATGTGCACCCTAGTGCCCCCCTCAGGTCAGCCTCTGTTGGCTCTGGAGTCTCATAGCCTGTGTCCACAGCCTGGCTGTGCCCTGGGGCCCTGGGGGCCCTGAGGATCATCACCCCCAGCCTCCAGTGTTTCACCTGCACAGCAGGGAGGAGCATGCCTGTGAGGCCAGGCAGTGCAGGCGTGACCCAGGCAAGGCTGGACCATGGGCCCAGGCATATAGGTTCTGACATTGCTTCTGTTCCGTTATCAAAAGCAAACTCACTGCTCTCTGCTAGGGAGACTCTGGAGATGATCAGCACCTGCAGGCCAGGTTTGCTAAATTCTGTTAACAACAACACCTGCCAATACCGCATCACTGGGCACGGCGCCAGACCCTCATTCTCTCGTTCATCACATGATTCCCAAGAAGTAGCTGTTGTGATCCCCAGTGACAGGTGAGAAAACTGAAGCTCCAAGGTCTCCTGCATCTCCTGAAAGTCAGTAAGTGTTGGGGACGGTATCCAGTCAAGTCTGACTCCCCAGCACAGCACTTGTGGGGCTCAGGTCCACCCTCTCACTCACCATGAGAGACAGGACACTTCATTTAACTTCTGGGGCATATTTCCTCATTGGGGGTAGGGAACCTGCTAGAAGTGGGCAAAGGCCATACAAGGTACTTCTCAGCAAAAGAAACACAGTATCTTACAGAAGTGCAAAAGCACGTGTAATTACAGAGGCACATTCAAAAGTGACAACATGGGTTACACATCAGATTGGCCAAGATAAAAACCACACAGAGAGAGTGAGGACGCGGGGAAACACCATTTTCATTGGCTGTCGGAAAGTGTTAGAAAGTCACGTGACCTTTTGAAGGGCATTTTTTCAGTATCTAAAAACATTTTACACGTATATACTTTTAGTCCAAATTAAATTCTGAGGGAAAGTATCCTAAATGTATATAAACACATGTATATGAAACCCTACTTACAAGGGTTGTCATGGCAGCACAGTGTCTGGTTAAAAAAAGAAATCAAAGACTGTACACAACCCAAATGTCCATTTTTGGAGGAATTGGTTAAATAACCCATTCATATTCATACTATGCAGCCCCAAGAAGGATGGATCTATATATGGTGATAAAGTATACTCTGTAAAACATGGTCTTATGAAAAAAAAAAAGATGAAGTAGAATACATGTTTCATTTTGTAAATGAAAAAGTAATTGTATAGATGTACAATACTTCTAGCAGGTTTCTCATAAATCTATAAAGTTCCTGCCCTGGAGGTGGGAAGAAAGTATCCTTTTCTATTATGAACTCTTCAAACATTGTTTAAATTTTCTTGTTTTGTTTGTAACTTGTGCTAAAGAGTGCCTGTTGTGTTTGCTCACCCTTTGGAAGGTGTTTAGGTTGGGGTCTCAGACGGGCCTTTGATGGACTATC
Source organism: Cervus elaphus (assembly GCF_910594005.1). Classification (NCBI taxonomy): domain Eukaryota; kingdom Metazoa; phylum Chordata; class Mammalia; order Artiodactyla; family Cervidae; genus Cervus; species Cervus elaphus. Next base: position 78,920,803 of record NC_057847.1, on the reverse strand, counting down.
TACCTGCCACTCAACGGGGCAGACTGACTTGACTTGCCAGCTTCTCCTTGCTGGTGAAGGGCCTCTCTCTCCACATGGTAGATGGGGTGGTGAGCTCCCACTGCAAACGCAGGACACCTCTTACCCCACATTCCTATTTCCCTGGAGGCACTGCAAGTCCCCAGAGATAACTGGCCAACTCTGGGCACCCTTGGAAGGTGCACTTGCGGACTGTGCCAAGGCCGTGTGACTCCCAAAGGCCACGGATATCTGGAGGGGTTGAGCAACAGCTTCGATGGAATGTCATTTGGCACTGAACACAATCCTCCCTGCTTCTGCCAGAGGTAGCGCATTCTATATAAAGCTGCCGGACCTGGCCATCTCCTCACTGAGCCTGATCCCTCCCCACCAGGGGCAAGGCACTGGATTTCTGCACATGACCCCTCCACAGTAATTGTGGCCCTTGGGTTTATGCACCCAGTTGGGTGGGGGAGGCCTGGCTGGGAGGAAGCAGCAGGTCCTCTTGTTCTAATCTCTGGTTCTTGGGGTGGGGTAGCGATGTAAACTGAGACAGGAAGGATATAGACACATCCTGCCTGAGTTAGCAGCGGTGGTGAGAAATAGAGCCCCATGGTTCTCCCACGGCAGAGATCCTGCCAGAAAGTAAATCCTAAGGGTAATCTGGAACTGTATGCAAGTAAGGGCTGTATCTCCATCAGTTCTGGAGGAGAAGTGTTTGCAGTCATCCGTCACGGGTCACGGTCTGAAACCTGAATCCTGGAGAACCGCTGTAGAGGGGCAGGGTGAGTGGATGGGTTGGGGGAGGGCAAGGCTCCCTGAGCATGCCCGTCTTCTCCAGACTGGAAGGATTTAGGCCTGCGCTTCCTTGGTACCTGAATTGGCCCCCTGAGACACACATACACACTAAATAGTATCTGATTCACACAGACACACACTCACTAGTGTCTGACTCACACTCACAGACACACACACAAAGGTCAACACGAACTCACAGGAGCTCATGGATTCTCAGTATGATAAAGATGCTGGAATTTATCAAGCGCTGAACATGTGTTCATCTCTATGCTGAGCCACTGATGTGTACCAACTCACAATCCAGACAGGCACACTATCCTCTTATTCCCACAAAGGGTGATGACACCGCAGCCAAGGGATGTCGGCTTGCCTCCGGTTCCTGTGATAAGCTGCACACACGTCCGGAAGCGGGCAGGGAGGAACTCGGACACTTCACCTCGTGGGCACACACATGGCCATGTACGCAGAGAGGCGGCCCAGCGGTGCTCAGCCAGGCTCAAGTTTGCTGCCTAAGGCCACACGGCCATTTTTTTAAAAGACATAAACAAATGGAGTGTGTCTCCAGTACCCATAACCAAGACCCTGTTAACTACTAAATGTGTTACATTATAGACTCAGAGAGTCTCCTCTGACAGTTTCTAAGAATCAGACCTAGCCAGGGTAGGGAGGAGTGATCAACAGTTTTTTGTGTGTTTGCTTGTTTTTTAAATGAAAATTTAATGTTTATTGCAAAAGCCCAACGGTGGGGGAGAGGGTGGGGTTGGGGGAGGCCCAGTAACGTTTCAGAACATTGCTTTTTGAAATTCACAAAGAACCCCAGCGGGATTTCCTGTCCTTAAGAAAGCAAGTGCTGGTTTTAAAAAGAAAGAAAACAGGCTCTGGAGAATTGCAACCGTCCAAACGGTCAAGGCGAGCCGAGCCGATCCCTGTAACATCTGCGTGTGGCTGGTTCCCTCCCGCCTGGGAGAGGAGAGGAGTCGGAGTTAGCAGAGTTAACTCCGAGTTTCTCAGAACGCGCCTCCGCCTTCCTGCCAGCGCAGCCCCGAAAACAAGTTGTTGTGCTTTCTCTCTGCGCTGCTTACCGATCTGTCTCTCCCTCTTCATTCTCTTAGGGGAAAAGTTCTGGCCGCAGGCACTTCCCCACCACCACACAAAGAAACAGAAAGCCAGCGGATGGCCGCTGGGACGGAGGTGGCCTCTCCAGGCCCGGGGCGCGCGGAGCCCGCGCGCCAGGCTCGGGGGACGCCGACCCCGCGATGCCCGATGCCCAGGGCGCTGCGACGCCCGGCTTCCCGCGAGGTTCGGTGAGGCGGTCGCGTGGGTCCCTCGCCCAGCGGGAGGCCGGGCCAGCCAGAGTCCCTGGGCGCCTTGGCCACAGTGCGGGCTCGCCCCCCGTCCCCGGCGGGTACTCACCTTGCTGGGTCGTGATCAGCGGCAGCGGCGTGCTCATCGCTGACCCGCGCGGGGCACGGCCCGGCGGACCGTGGCAAGGGTCGCGGTCGGCCGCTCCTGACCCTCAGCAGCCGGAGGAAGCGGCACCTGTGTCAGACTCCTCGGCTCGGGCCGCGGGGAGGGGCTCAGGCCGGAGATGGGCAGGCTTCACTTAGTTTTTTCTGCAGACTTGGCTGATGGGGTTCCCACCCATTTTTTTTTTTTTTTAAACACATACACCCGCCCACTTCTGAACTCTTCTGTGCTCTGACTTTCCTGCGCGGGAATCACATTTTTCTAACTAGTTTCTCTTTCTATCTGCAGCTAACAGATAGTGGTTGTGTTTGAGAATTACCCTGTGTGTGGGCTGAAAAGCCCGGAGAAGTGACGAGATGGCCTTCCCCGATGGCCTTCCCCGCCGCCACGGTCCGGGCAGGTGACCAAGGAGAGCCAGACTCAGGTTGGCGTCTTGGCGGATCCTCTGAGGCCTCTCAGAGCCGCGGAGCCCTGTGGCCTGCGGAGAGTTCCTGGCCTCCTCGTGACTTAGGGGAACTGTCCCAACCCATGGGCTTGTGTTGGGAAAGATTCTTAGAAAAAAAAGGGGTGCTGGCTAAAGACCGTGTCACTTGCTTGGATCACCTTTGTCTGAGGCTTTCAGATAGAGTGGAGTGTTTGGAGAACTCACTTTATTAGGCAATTAAAAACTCAACAGGGATTTTGACACTCTGGTTAAAAGAACTCTACCCATCTCAACCAAAAAGAATATTGTCTGATATATAGCATTATATTCTCTTCACCCGGCAGAGAGAAAGGCAGGTAGCTTCAGAAAACATCACCTTCATTTTAAATCCCTGTCCAAGGAAACACCCTGGCCTTCTCCTGTCTTACCTTTTCTGCGGAGCTTTCGCTGCTGTTTATGGACCGTCCCGTCTCTGCTGCGATCTCGGGGCACGTTTCCAGCGGTCTGTGCAGTGTGTGTGCATTTGGGATTACATCCAGACTGAACGCAACTCAGGACGCTCCCTGGAGGTGTGCAGTGCAGATGATCTGCCCGTTCCTCCCAGCCTAGACCACTCCAGGCGTCTTTACTAGAGCTGCCTGTTTGACACACTGGGAAAGTATTTCTAATTCTCTTTAGTTAGATAATGTTTATAGAGCTTTAATCAAAATTCCACACTCAACATGTCTTGTGTTGACGAGAAGTGAACTCTTCACAGAGTGCCTTTGGCCAGGTATGGAAATTTTGAGTCTCAGTTTCCCTATCTGTAAAATGGAGACAAGAACAATTACATTCCAGTTTTAAAGAGGCAATGTCTACATAATGACAGTGGGACAAAAAAGGCATTTAATAGAAGCTGGCAGTGATTACTGTAACAGTTAATACATGTAGGTTCATGTTGGATAATAGCGTCACCTGTGTTCAGATTCATAAATAAAACAATTGCAATTATCTGAATGGCAGCTGGGGAATTGAAACCAAAGACCAGCCAGGTAAGCAAAGACTGAGTCCCGAGGTCATTGCAATCGCTAATGGGAGCCCCAGAACCTCATTTGCAGGTAACTGGTCTTTGGACATAAGCCTAAGATTTGCTTAATTAATTTTTAGTGAAAGTGAAGTTGCTCAGTTGTGTCCGACTCTTTGTGACCCCATGGACTGTAGCCTACCTAGCACCTCCGTCCATGGGATTTTCCAGGCAAGAGTAATAGAGTGGGTTGCCAGGTAGGACAGGTTAAAAGCACCAAAAAAAAAAAAAAAATGCCACAAATCCCTTAGGACAGGAAGCCCAAAACTAAGTAACTAAACAACTCAACAACAAGAGTAGAAAGCTGAACAAACTATTCACATGAGCTACAAGAACAAAGTAGCGTTCTAAAACATCTCAGCTCCATCCTTAAGGAGAGAATGTGACTGTGCCCTGGGCCACTGAGGAGCTGAGGCTTTGGGACTCCATCTGGTTCTGTGACTTTACTGCCTTCTAGCTGGGTAACACTCGGCATTTTACTTGACTTCTCTGAGCCTCGTATTTCTCATCTATGAAATTGAGGAGATCTGCAAAGCTTGGTTGTTATGAGTGATACATTAGCCAGTTAATCACGAAACAGACAATATGATGTCTTACTCAGCACATAGGAGTTAAAGTTATATGTTCCCTTCTCCTTCACTGGAACACTTGGTTTATGGTAAGGACCCCGGGCAAATCTGAAAAGAAGGTAAATAGTATTTAATGCTCCATGGGGTCGCAAAGAGTGGGACACGACTGAGTGACTAAGCACAGTATTTCATAGTGAGTAGTTCAGCTAATAGGGACATGTTTATATTTTAGAAGATTAACCATCAAAGTGCCTAATATTAAAGAAATGAGGACTAGTTAAAAAGGTAAAATCATTATATGAGATGTTAGATAATATGGCAAGAGTCTGACATTAAATCACAGAAATGCATTACTAGTGTATCTTAATGTGTTAGATATTTATTAATGCGGTAAAGAGCTCAGCTCTGTCTTGAAACAATAAAGCAATTCTTATCTTACTTAATTCCCATGAGTACCTTCAACGAGGATATTGTCAAGGGCCCGTTTTATTTTTAAATTAATTTTTTATTGGTGCACAGTTGCTTTTCATTGTTGTGTGAGTTTCCCTGTGCAGTAGAGTGACTCGGCCGCACACACACAGATCTCTGTTCGGATCTCCCTTCCGTTTAGGTCCCTGCAGAGCGCTGGGCAGAGCTCCCTGTGGGTGTGCGGCAGGTTCTCAATAGTTATCTGTTTTACCCAGAGTATCGATAGTACATATGTGTCAATCCCCATCTCCCAATTCATCCCTAGCCCCTTTCCCTCCTGAAGGACACATTTTAAAGGTGAGGAAACTGAGGTTGGGAACAGTGACAAGAATTTGATCACGGCAGTAGAACCAGCATTGAGTCTCAGCCCTGGCAGACTCTAACGCATGTAGGACAGGGTTGGTGTAACCCTCCTACAACCCTCCAAGGGATAAGAAGGTGCGACGGAGACCATGTTGGGGATTTTCTCTTCCTTCCAAGCACCATACAGGATAGGCGTTACCCACAGGAGGTGTACCCCTGCCTGCTTCATCCCCAACCCAGACTAAAATGCACGTGCGGCTGGTCCCCTTCATAGGAGAAACCTGTATGCAGGTCAGGAAGCAACAGTGAGAACTGGACATGGAACAACAGACTGGTTCCAAACAGGAAAAGGACTACATCAAGGATGTATATTGTCACCCTGCTTATTTAACTTATATGCAGATTACATCTTGAGAAATGCTGGGCTGGAAGAAGTACAAGCTGGAATCAGGAGAGAGAGAGAAATATCAATAACCTCAGATATGCAGACGACACCACCCTTATGGCACAAAGTGAAGAGGAACTAAATAGCCTCTTGATGAAAGTGAAAGAGGAGAGTGAAAAAGTTGGTTTAAAGCTCAACATTCAGAAAACTAAGATCGTGGCATCTGGTCCCATCACTTCATGGCAAATAGATGGGGAAACAGTGGAAACAGTGTCAGACTTTATTTTGGGGGGCTCCAAAATCACTGCAGATGGTGATTGCAGCCATGAAATTAAAAGACACTTACTCCTTGGAAGGAAAGTTACAACCAACCTAGATAGCATATTTAAAAGCAGAGATATTACTTTGCCAACAAAAGTCCGTCTAGTCAAGGCTATGGTTTTTCCAGTAGTCATGTATGGATGTGAGAGTTGGACGGTGAAGAAAGCTGAGCGCCGAAAAATTGATGCTTTTGAACTGTGGTGTTGGAGAAGACTCTTGAGAGTCCCTTGGACTGCAAGGAGATCCAACCAGTCCATCCTAAAGGAGATCAGTCCTGGGTGTTCATTGGAAGGACTGATGTTGTAGCTGAAACTCCAGTACTTTGGCCACCTGATATGAAGAGTTGACTCATTGGAAAAGACCCTGATGCTGGGAGGGATTGGGGGCAGGAGGAGAAGGGGATGACAGAGGATGAGATGGTTGAATGGCATCACCGACTCGCTGGACATGGGTTTGGGTGGACTCTGGGAGTTGGTGATGGACAGGGAGGCCTGGCATGCTGCAGTTCATGGGGTTGCAAAGAGTCGGACATGACTGAGTGACTGAACTGAACTGATGAGTTCTTAGAGGCAGAGGTGGACAGATTTTACTTGAGTCATTTAATTTTTTAATTTAAATGAATTTCTAATAAAAAGTTTAAAAATTCTAATAAAAGCTTTGTCCTTCATCAAAGGAATAGATGCTCTTTGTGTAAAAAAACTAAATGGAGAGGAAAGAAAAATGAACCCGAGTCTAACAACTGCTCGGAAGCTCTGGTACGTGTCATGGATCAGTCGCTCAGTCGTGTCTGCCTCTTTGTGACCCCACAGACTGTCGCCTACCAGGCTCTTCTGTCCATTGGATTTTTCAGGCAAGAATACTAGAGTGGGTTGCCATTTTCCTCCTCCAGGGGATCTTTCCAGCCCAGGAATTGAGCAAGTGTCTCCTGTGTCTCCTGCATCGCAGGCAAATTCTTTACCTGTTGAGACAGAATCAGAGAAACCCTAATTTCTGGCATGTGAAGGTATTTTATTTCTAGCATTTTTTTTTTTTTTTTTTTTTTGCATTTGTGGACCTTTGTTCTGTACTACTGAGATTTTCCTGACTAAAATTCCCAGGTGGCACTAGTGGTAAAGAACCTGCCTGCCAATGCAGGAGATGTAAGAGGTGCAGGTTTGATCCGGGATCGGGAAGGTCCCCTGGAGGAGAACGTGGCAGCCCACGCCAGTATTCTTGCCTGGAGAATCCCATGGGCAGAGGAGCGTGGAGGGCTTTCAGTACACGGGGTGAGAGTCAGACACTGCTAAAGTGACGGATAGCACACATATCTTCATTTCATGTATTTTTCCCTCTTAGCTAGTATTCCACAAGTGGAATTACTGAATCAAAGCGTCGGAGTGTTTTTAAGGCTTTTGATATATTCATGAGCTGTGCCTATAACAATTTGTATTCCCCCTAATCAAGAGTGCCAGTGCTCATCTCAGAATTAAATGCTAGATTTTAAATCATCTGTAAATTCTGTAGATGAGAAACATGTAGTTATCTGTGTTTGCATTTTCTTGATGACTTGTGAGGTTGAATACGCTGTCATAGGCACATTTACAAATTATGTGTTCTTTTAGGTGAGTATATTTTTCCTGCTATTTCCAAATTCAGAGAGGGAGCTAATGTTTTTCTTATTGATTTATCTGAACTCTTAACACATAAAAGGCAGCAATACTTTTTCATGTATATTGCAGATATTGTCTTCGTAGGTCTTTTTCTGGTTCTTCCCCATCGGCATAGAAATAGTTTGACTTAGCTGATTGGCAAGTTGGCAACTTTTCAGGAAAGCGGGCTGTGGCTCCCTATATTTTAAGAGTAGTGGAGGAAAGGGGTTTGGTTCAGTGATGCTGCCACAAGTCGGGAGTACTGAGGAGCATGGAGAGCAGGGTGGAAAAGGCCATGCAGGAAGCGCAGACAGTCCTCGGGCAGCGCACCCCACTACCACACACACTCCCCAGGAAACGCACCCCTCTCCGGGAGCACGCAGGTCTTTCCGAGGGGGAGTTTTAGTGAGGAGGGGTGAAGCCTAAGAGGGAAGGAACCTGGTGTTGGTTGCTGATGCTGAGTTGCTGGCCCACTTTGATCTAGACTTTGCTGAAGGCTGGCTCTCAGCTTGCCAGGCAGAAAGGAGGGCACCCCAAGTTCAAGCTACAGGGCACCTCATCCAAGGGCAGATCTTGAAGCATCCGTAATGGCCTGTCTCTGACAGTTTGTAAACTGAACCTGGGGGAAAAGGACTGCATAGAAACTCAGCAGAAACACCAGGTAGTCTGAGATAGTTTGAGGCTACCATAGGCAAAAACCTCATGCAGCGGGGGACAGCTCTAATGTCAGTCTATTAGGAGCTAGGATTGAAATGAGCCAGGAAGCTTCATGCTGGGAACAAAAACAAACAAACAAAAACCAAACAGAAGCAAAATAAATAAACAAACCCGAAACCAACCAAACAAAGAAACCAAACAAACAGAAAGGAAGAGCACAGAAAAATGTGGGGGTGGAACTGGCTTGAATCTTAGAAGAGCCTGGGTAAAGGGCGCAGCAGCCTGGGTGGTTCCCACACAGTAGGGAACGTGTGAAAGTTCAGGGAAGCACATCCCCCAGAGGCATAGGATTATGTAGATGGAGACAATTTCCTGAAGACAAAGGACGTGCCAGACCCATGCTGCCCTGAGGACTCTCCTGTGTGATTACTGCTAACGTCACAGTGTCCTTACAAGGCTGGAGGTGCTTTATTTTTGCTTGTTTTTCCTTTTCATCTTCTTCATTTCACAGAGAGGAAACCGGCACCAGAGAGGTGAAGTAACTGCTGAGGTTCACACAACACTCAGTGAAGGCTCTGCTTTGGGGGAAGGGCTCTCAGTTCGCTCTCCTTAGGACCCTTCCCTCAGCCTGTGTTCCTTGGGGATTCACTGGCTTCCTGCTCAGCTTGATGGGGTTATTCACACCTGAGGAAAGGGGCAAAAAGTTGCTAGATGAATTTCCACTGGGTCCCCTCAGAACATAGGGAAATAGAATTTTCCAGCATTTAGTGAATTACAAAGTTCCAGGGAGCCCTTTTTGGGCCACAGCCCTTTTCCTCTGGATTTAAGTCTAGATATAACTGAACTAAAAAATTCTTTTCCAGGTGCTCCCAGCTGAACTCTTGGCCCAACAAAGGAAGAGTCAACTGTCTCCTCTTTTACTGTTTTGGGCCCAAGACGAGGGAGGAATTCTGGGCATGGAGTCTGTGGCTGGGAAGACGGAGTGGGGATTCTGTTTGCTGTGAGCTCCACTTATTTCATGCCAGAGCAGTGTCACTAGCAAGGAAGGACCAGGATTGGGGATGTGGTGATAGGACTTCTCATTCGTGGGTCACCAGTTGCCACTTTGCTAAGTGTCTTTGCCTCCAAGGTTTTCTCATGTGCAAAATGGGGTTAATGATGCCTCCATCTGATGTGCTTCTAGGGAGCTGTTGCAGGACCCCCTTGGAAGCTCACAGTTTCATTAAGATGATAAAGGTACAGGCTTCAGAGCACTGTAGAAAAAGTTTAAAATATGTGAAATAAATACACACAGACATAAATGTGTGTCATGATCTCCACTAGATATAATTGGTCCACCTCCAGATGGTAATGGTCATGGCAAGGCCATATGGATGTGAGTGACTATTTCTTTCTTTCCTTTAAAAGTTTCTTCAGGTGGATGGCTCCAGACAATAAAATTAGTGTATTTCATACTCTCTCACTTTTGATAGCCCATTACAATTATATGAAAGGAACAATAAAAGAAATTAGTTTCCATGTTGCAAAAAGTCAGACATGACTTAGCGACTGAAGAACAGTAACAACAAGCGTATAAATAGAATGAATATCAAGGTCCTATTATAGAGCATATGGAGCTATATTCAGTGTCCTATAATAAATCTTAATGGAAAAGAATATGAAAATAATGTATGTATATACATAGGGCTTCTCCTGGTGGTTCAGTGGTAAAGAATCTGCCTGCAATGCAGGAGCTACAAGTGATGCAGTTTCGATCCCTGGGTTGGGAAGATCCCCTGGAAGAGGGCATGGCAACCCACTCAGGTATTCTTGCCTGGAGAATCCCATGGGCAGAGCCTGGCGAGCCTGGCAGGCTACAGTCCATAGGGACGCAAAGAGTCAGACATGACTGAAGCGATTTAGCATGCATGCACACGTATATATATATACACACACACACGCATATACATGTATATATATATATATATATATATAATGGAAAATCTTAACGGAAAAGAATACAAAAAAATACTATATATGCACATATATGTATACATATAATCTTAATGGGAAAGAATATGAAAAGAATGTATATTATATGGCTTCCCTGGTGGCTCAGTGGTAAAGCATCCAGCCGCCAAAGCAGGAGACCCAGTTTCCAACCCTGGATCAGGAAGATCCCCTGGAGGAGGAAATGGCAGCCCACTCCAGTAATTTTGCCTGGGAAATCCCATGATCAGAGGAGCATGGTGGGTTACAGTCCATGGGGGTTGCAAAGAGCCACGCACGACTGAGCACAAACACACACACACACACACATATGTAACTGAATCTCTTTTCTGTACACCAGAAATGAATACAACATTATAAACCAACAGTACTTAAATAAAAATTTAAAAATTAACTTCCAATGGGAAGATGCTTTATGGGGATCCTTCAGCATGTATGAGATTTCAGTAATTGTGGGAAAATGGATAGGGTGTGAAGCACGCTGAGTAGAGGGAATAGGGAAACAAAGGCTCCAGCTCTGGGGGAGGCCGGTGGGTTAGCCTCGGGGAGTGAGCGGGGTGGGGAGGGTACCACTAAGTCTTTCACAGAGGTTTAGGCTGTGTCAGCAGTTGGAGGGTGGGAGTTAGAAGTGGGGGTGATGGCAAGGAGATGTGCTGAAGATTTGGGGTGGAGGAAACTCCCCTCTCTCATCTTTTGGGGACAAAATGCCAGCCCCCCCACCCTCCCAGACAAAAACAAGTGGATGTACTTAGGAAAATTAAGAAAACTTGTAAGTGAACCAAGGCTGCTAGTGTGGGAAGGAGCTTTTTTCAGCAGAACTCTCCTCTTTCTGGGGTTTGGGGGGCACAGAGCCTGTCAGAAAATTCCTCTTCCACATAATCTAAAGCAGAGACGGTGTGATTCAGGAACATGGATCTTCCAGTCAGAGTTTTCCTCCCAAAGAAAGGCTGATTAGGAAACAGATGGATTCAGATAATAGAAGAGGAAGTTCTTAACAACCCTTTAGAATAGTGAGCCTGGTCTTTCATTTTTAAATGTTGATAGACAACAGTATATGACAACCAAGTTACATACAAGAACCACAACACAGGAGAAAAAGGCCAAGTCGAAAAGAAAAAAAAAAAAAGAAAAGAAAGAAACTAATGTCAGTTAAAAAAAACAGAAATAAATAAGGAAAAAACTTAAAGTGAAGGAAAAAAAAAAGCAGAATTGTAATATGCTCAAAGATTTGGGAAAATACTAAAACCGTAAAATAAGAATAATGTGCTATGAAAAAGGAAAAGCAAATAACCAGAAAGAATTCTTGGAAATTAACAATATGCTGGCTGAAGTGAAAAATTCAATGAAAGAGTTGAAAGTTAAAACTAAAGTTATAGATAAAGAAAGTTAAATCTATACTTGGGGCAAAACAAAAGAAAAAAAGATGAGATGACCTAAGAGGTCCAGCTAGAATTAACTTCTAGAAGAGAGAACAAAGAAGACGGAAGGGGGGAAATTACATGTAAATTACAAGGAGACAAAGAAGAAGGGAGGGGGAAACAGTTCAGAGCTCAATCAAAAATATGGGTCTTCAGACTGGAAGGGATGAATTTTTAAAATGCATATATCTCTGTTATATAGCTTCAGAGCAGCAATGCTGAAGAGGAATTTGTAACAGCTTTCAGAGACCGGGGGTGGAGGGTGGGCAGCAGGGGCACATTCTACAGAAGAATAAAATCGGACTGGCATCAGATCTCACATCACTAGGACAGGATGCTGGAAGACAGACAGTGCTTTCAAAGGTCGGGGGTGGAGATGCCCTTGAACCTTTCATCTTGCTACTGCCTGAAAGAGCAATTGGACTGTGAAAGAAGAATAAAGATATCTATGGATATACACAGACTCAAAACATTTAGCTCTTAAACACAGAAGAAAGCTCTTGGAGGATAAAATTTGCCAGAACAAGGGAGGGTGCCAATGCCGAGGAGCCCTGGGATCCAGGCGACAGTTGGTGTGGCTGGAGGGCAGGGAAGTTCAGAGGTATTTCTTTCCTTCTGGGGGCTGGTGAACCTCAGAAGGGGTGATTCTATAGATGACAAGATGCCTGATTGCCTGGATACTCCTGAAAATATGGTGAGAGTGCATACATAGCTTCTCCACATGGTAAAAAAACATTGTTGGCTATAACCCCAGGAAAACAAAAATCTGCACAAATAAGTCATGGCCCAAATATGAAGCCAACTAAAATATGGCATCACTTGGGGCCATTTGTGGAGAGTGAGAAAAGAGCACTCATTTTGCCACAAGTCTGGGGAGATTCTCTTTTGGGAAATGCTGGCAAAAAGATGTCAGACCCCAGGAACAGGAGATACAAACCTCCCACACCTTCCGGCTCTTCAGTGGAAATCATTCTGTGGCTACCACACACAGGCACTGTTAATTGGTATTCAGATTCAAAATAAACTTGTGGGGGAGGGGGTGGGAAACCACCATGGAAGACAGTTGGGGTCAGGGCACAGACTGCAATTTTTGATAACGTTTTGCAAGTCCAGGTCCATCGGTGATGGAGGTGGAGGGGAAAGATGCTGGTATTCTTGATTGACAGAGAGAGTGTAGAGGTGTGGGTGGCATTTGATGGCAGGTGTGCTTCCTACGTATCTCATTGAAAGTTGCAAAAATAACCAACCAAGAGAACACCAAACGTAGTGATGCAACTATTCGATTTTTGGAGAAAAGGGGGACAGTAAGTGGGCTGGTGCCAGCGTGCTAAGCTGCCATTGTCCTCAGTACCCTGGAGTGACAGTGATGAAACACATGGACTTACAGAGAGCTTTGAGGGTGCACTGGGCTAAAGGTCTGGTCTCACTCCACCTGCTTCGTGTGAGGGCTTTCTTTGGCTGAACCTAAATGCAACCTCCCCTGATCAGTCCTTACCGGCAGGGTCCTTCCCCTGGGCATGAGTATTAGGAGAATGGATCTGGGATGGGGTAAATGAAGAGTAACTGCCATGAAAAGTCTGAAGTTGGCAACTCAAAAACTAAGATAATTAGTATTAATATATTATCTAGAAAAATGAATTAACCCACTGGAGACCTCTTATTGGTGATGGTAAAAGAGTCTTTGGAGAGCCTGCTTGGGTAGGGGAGTATGTGGTGGAAGAGGGTTGCTTTTAAAACAAAAGCCCTCTGCAGTGGTATTCGAATCATGGTTTTGGTTTTTTTTTTGTTGTTTTTGTTTTAATTTTTGAAGAACACTTGGGAAAACCTAAAATATCAAAAACAAACAAAAAAAAAAGCCCACATTCAGCTGGCTGAGAAAATGGGCTTCATTTAGCAAGATGAAACTTAGCAGCAACTAGCTTGAGCCTCTGAATTTGTTTCAGTAAAATGCACAGAGATACCAAGGAGCCGTAACTTAGCTTGTTATCCCAGGCTAAACTCTACATGATTTAAGGGGTGTGTGTCAAGGAAGGGAGCTTTCAATTCTGTTATCTCTTTGAAGGACTGGTCATGAGTCTCCCCAGCCCCCAAGCAATTCCAGATGAAACTCTAAGTTGAAATGGTTACCCACCTTGTCCCAAAGGAATATCCAGGTGGATACACTGTGGATACACTGTGCATTCCTGCTTGCTTGCATGCTAAGTTGCTTAAGTCATGTCCTACTCTTTGTAACCCATGGACTATAGCCCGCCAGGCTTCTTTGTCCATTGGATTCTTCAGACAAGTGGGTTGCCATACCCTCCTCCAGGGGATCTTCCTGACCCAGGGATTGAACCTGAGTCTCCTGCATTGCACACTGATTCTTTACTGTCTGAGCCACCCTCTATATGTTACATCTATACTTGGGAAGACTGCTTTCCATTTCCACTAGCAGTGTATGGAGACACTAAACTCTTGGTATTTTGAATCTTTTAAATTTAGTTTTAGTTGTTTTTTTTTTTTTGATGTGTAGGACTTTTTCATCAATCAGTCAATCAGAGAAGATGGTCAATAGAACTGAGCACCCTAAGAAGCTGGAATGTGTTCATGGCAATTAGATAGATTGCTAGAACTAGGCTTGCCATCTGTCTCTGGCATGGACTTAGTAACATTGACCTAGATACTTTCTCTCTTTGATCTGTAGCTTTCTCATATATAGTGTGGGCATAGCAAGTCCTACCTGAAAGATCTGTGGTGAGAATTAAAAATAACACACACACACATATACATATATGGCAAGGACATACTGGATACTCTTTTTATTATTATCTTTGCTCTGGGTGGTAGAAGTCACCAAAACATACAAAGCTCCAGGGAACTGTGAGGAGGCAGCAGGGAACTTGAGAGTTAAATTTGGAGTGGACACCCCCACCCTCCCCTGTGATAGCTTGTAATATTATCCAACAAATATTTCTTCCTCCCTTCCCCAGCATGAACCCAGTGTAAGCCCCGCCCTATGGATACTGCGCTTGGCCATGAGGTTTGTTTTGGCCAATGGAATGTGAGTGAACATGACCTCAGCCACATCCCAGCAGAGGCTTGGAATGTGTCTGCATAGTTTGACTTGGCCTCTGGTCCTCCAGTCCTCCACCATGGGGTGAGCATGCCCCAGGCAGCTGCTGCTTCCGGAGCCTGAGCTGTGCTTCTGGAAGCCTCACTGGCCCTCTGTGCCATCTTGATGCCTTGCTGTAGCTGGGCGTGATTGCTGACAATTGCTGACAATTGCTGGCAGTGATGGCAGTCTGAGATGTATCGGGATTTCAATGTCCATGGAAATAATAAAAATAATAAACAGAATAGATTTTCCTTACAGATAGAAATTAATATGACAGTGGACGTATACTCTGATATTTATCCTGGAGGCTCTTAGTACTTGTTTTCTCAGAAACACAAAACAATAGATACAAAAGATCTGTCTGCTCTCAAAAGAGAAAAAGCAAATGGCATCCTTTTAGTTATAGTTTTCTCTGTACTGATAAAACTTAAAAGAGTAGAAATAAACTCCACAGAAGTGGAATCTTAGGGGAAGAAATAAGCTAGAAAAGAATGTAGAAATATTTGCAGAAGAGTAAACTTTGGATATCATCTAGTGCCACCCTGTCATCTATATATAAGGAAAGGGTTAGTACTGGAAACTGCCGTCCTCCCATCTGCTCGCCCATTGGTCTATCCGTGTATTTGACAGATGCTCACTGCCTGTCCAGTGTGTGCCAGACATGGAGTATGGAGGAGACAGGGATGAATCAGGTACAGAGCAGCCACGAGAAAAAACAGACAAACCGTGGAAACACCTGACCAGAAATTCCCACATGATGCTCTAAATTCTACCTGGATATCTGGGCAAGGCACCGTCTTTGGGAAGCCGGAGCAGAGTGGACACTGTTTTCACATGATGCTCAGACCCTTTGAGACGAAGTCTTGTCGTCCTTCCCGAGCCCCGCAGCTACTGGCGCTGGCTCACAGAGATGGCAGTGACTGAAAATACCTGGTGTGAACTAGTGGAATCTTCTCCCATCAGTATCAAATCTTAGGTGACTAGCAGAGCCCCGTGTCTTTACCCAGCTGGTTCCATGTGTGAGCCTTGACTTACCTGGGCAGTAGTGCTCTCTGGTCTACGCCTCGTCTGCTCCATTCAGTCATTTTTTTTAAGAAAATCTGTCTCTTCTATATAGTGTTTGAGGCAAAACAAGTACTGTATTCCTTTTTTAAGTTTTAGTTTTCTACTTCAACTATCATTCAGGCTGGAATATATTTATTGCCTCTAAATTATTTTGAGAATTATATCAGTTAATACATGTAAATCATTAAGAACAGAATCTTAGCTAATATATCTTTGTGTGCTTTTATGAAAATTTCTGAATGACAGAGTCTTAACCATGGAATTGCTGAATCAAAGAATAAATAAATTTGAAACACAGAGACCTTCCAATTAACAATTTTCATTGTCAAGTCTTTCACATATGAAAGTCCCATTTTTACCATCATAGATCAATGATGTATTAATTTGTAACAATGCAATGTGTGAAAAAATAGTATCTTATTACTATTTTAATTTTTACATTTCCTTGACTAAAAGTAAGCCTACACATCTTTCAGATCTATCCTTGTATTTGTATTATCTTTGTGAATTTCCTTTTAGGTCTTTTGTCCATTTTTTCCTTTGTGGTGATTCTCTTTATTCCTATTGATTTGTTAAAACTCTATATATTGTTAATAACTACCATATATTGGGCTTCCCAGGTGTCTCAATGGTAAAGAATCTGCCTGGCAATGCAGAAGATGTGGGTTCCATCCCTGGATTGGGAAGATCCCCTGGAGGAGGGCATGGCAACCTACTCAGTATTCTTGTCGGGAAAGTCCCATGGACAGAGGAGCCTAGCAGGCTATTGTGCATAGGGTTGGACATGACTGAGCGACTGAACATGCACTATATTTTGGTATGATGGGGGTTGCATGAGGGTATACATATGCAAACATCCATAGAGAAATACCCTTAAGATCTGTGCACTTTACATTAGTTATAATCCAGTCAAACAATTTAAATATAAAAAATCAGGCAATAGAGACAGACTCACAGAAAATTCAAGTGTTGGGTTTATCAGACATGAACTCTACAATTATAGACTCAAGAAATTAGTGAAAGTGGAGACTTTTTTTATCAAGAAACTATAAGGTAGACTATATGAACATAAGAACATTACAGAAATAAAATAACCTATATTAAAGAACTCAACAGATGAGTTTCACAGCAAATTAGACAAGCTTACAGCAGCATTAGTAGGCTGGAAATCAGTAGAAATTGAAGAGCATGGAGGAAAAAAAAAGATGCAAAATACAGAAAAAGAATTTGAGCCATATGGAGCCTGATGGAAATATATAACCAAGAACTGTAACTGGAGTTCCAGAGGGAGAGGAGAATTAAACGGTATAGAAGATATAGTTGAAAAATCATGGTTGATAATTTTCTCCAGATGACAAAAGACATTAAGTTACAGTTTCAAAAAAATGTTATAAACCTTAAGCAAAATAAGTGTTAGAAATAAACCTATACCTAAGGCCATCAGAAGAAAACTGGTAAGAACAAAAGACAGAGAATTCTAAAGATAGTTAAAGAAAAAGGACATGCTACCTTCCAAGGAGCAATGATTAGACTGAAGACTGACTTTCTTTGCTTTTGGTAGTGGGGTTAAACTAGATTTTCCTTTTGTCTGTGTACACTTTACATGATCAGCAGAAACTAATATAAAGCTACTATTTAGGGGAAAATCCGAGTATAGAGGCTAGAACGATATTCCAGTGATATGGCTTTTCTTTGAAATAATTTTCCACATTACCCCAACTTTGTAGATTGTCTGTAGATTCAATTTATATAAAGTCTAAAAATAACAAATGCTGGAAGGGGTACAGAGAAAAGGAAACTCTTCTATACTGTTGGTGGGAATGTAAATTGGTGCAGCCAGTATTGAAAACAGTATGAAGTTTCCTCAAAAAACTAAAAAATAGTACAACCATATAATCCAGCAATCCCAATCCTGGGCATGCATCATGACAAAACTAGAATTCAAAAAGATACATGCACCCCTTCATTCATAGCAGCACTATTCACAATGGCTTAGATGTTGAAACAACTTAAATGTCCATTGACAGATGAATGGATAAAGAAGATACGGTACACATGTACAGTACCATCCAGGCGTAGAAAAGGATGAGATGATGCAATTTGCTGCGCCAGGGGTGGGCCTAGAGATTATCACACCGAGTGAAGCAGGTAAGAAAGAGAAAGCTAAATGCCGTATGTGTCACTTATACGTGGACTCTAAAACACAGCACAGGTGAGCATGTCTGCAGAACAGAGACGGACGCACAGACACGCGGAACAGACCTGTGACTGCCAGTGGGGGCGGGGCGGTGGGGAGGGGACCGGCAGTCTGGGGTTAGCAGATCCAAGCTATTTTATATCAGGGATAAATTACAAGATCCTACTGTGTAACACAGAGAACTATATTCAATATTCTGGGATAAACCAGAATGGAAAAGAATATTAAAAAAATATTTATATATAAGTAGATCACTTTGCTGTTACAACAGAAATCAATGTATATTGATTATAAATCAATTGATTTATATTGATTATAAATCAACATTATAAATCAACTATACTTTAATAAAAACTAAATTTAAAAAATTCCAAATGAGTTCCAAGATGTTAAATTGGATAAGAACATTCAAAACTGCAAAAAAAAAAAAAAGAAGAAGAAGAAAGAAAGAAGAACAATCGGACCTCTTTTTCTTTTTCAGAAAAGCAAGTGTATCTAATCAGCCAGTTTAGTTTTGATTCAGAAGAAATAGTGGCTCATCCTCTCCCAGGAGTGAAAGAGAAGTCTGACAGCAGCTCACGAGGACACAAATAAGTGCAAGTTTCAAAGGCAACTACTTTGAAGGAAAAAGAAATCATTCATTTGGATATATATAGGTATGTATATATATATAATAATGTTAGATGACAAAATTTACTAAAAAGTTAATAGACTATTTTTAGAGCAGTTATACATTTACAGAAAGATAGGACAGAGAGCTCTATAAGCACTTCTCCCTACAGACAGTTTCCCCTGCTGTTCACCTCTTGTATTGGTGTTGTACATTTGTTATAATCGATAGACCAGTATCAATACATTTTTAATAAATAAGTTCATAATTTACATAAAGTTTTACTGTTTGTGTTGTACAGTTTTATGGATTTTGATGAATGAATAATGTTACTTATCCACCGTTATATTATTATACTGAAAAGTTTCTCTAACCTAAAAATTTCTTGTTGTCCACCTATTCATCATCCATGAACTCCTGACAGCTACTCATCCTTTTTGTCTCAGTAGTCTTACCTTTTCCAGAATGTCATATGGTTGGGATCACACAACAGGTAGCCATTTCAGACTGGCTTCTTACTCTCAGCAATATCCATTTAAGCTTCCACCATGTCTTCTCACGGCTTGAGAGCTCATTTCTTTTTTGTTATTGAATAATATTCAATTGTATGGATGTACCAGAGTATCCATTCACTTATGGAAGAATGTCTTAGTTACTTCCAGTTTTTGGAAATTAATTTAAAAAATGCTATAGACATTTGTGTGCAGAGTTGTGTGAGTATAAACTTCTCAACTCAGATGGTAAATACCTAGAGAGCTAGATAATATAGTAAGACTATACTTGTGTGTGTATGTGTGTGTGTGTGTGATAGACACTCAGTCATGCCCAACTCTTTGTGATTCCATGGACTGTCCTCCTGGCGCCCCTGCCCATGGGATTCTGCAGGCAACAAAACTAGAGTGGGTTGCCATGGGGATCCTCCTGACCCAGGGATCTCCATACTGTCTGCCATACTAGCTATACAAATTTACATTCCCACCAACAGTGCAAGAGAGTTCTCTTTTCTGCACAGCCTCTCCAGCATTTATTGTTTGTAGATTTTTTGATGATGACCATTCTGACCCATGAAACCTGATATACATCATTGTGGTTTTGATTTGCATTTCTCTAATAGTGAGTGATGTTAAGTATCTTTTCATATGTTTATTAGCCATCTGTATGTTTCTTTGGAGATATGTTTGTTTAGGTCTTCTGCCCACTTTTTGATCTGGCTGGTTGTTTTGCTGGTATTGAGCGGTATGAGCTGCTTATATATTTTGGAGGTTAATCCTGTTGTCAGTTGATTCATTTGCTATTATTTTCTCCCATTCTAAGGGTTGTCTTTTCGCCTTATTTATAGCTTCCTTCACTATGCAAAAAGCTTTTAAGCTTAATTAGGTTACACTTGTTTATTTTTGTTTTTATTTCCATTATTCTAGGAGGTGGGTCATAGAATATCTTGCTGTGATTTATATCGAGGAGTGTGCTGCCTATATTATCCTCTAGGAGCTTTACAGTTTCTGGCCTTATCTCTAAGTCTTTAATCCATTTTGAATTTATTTTTTTGTTAGGAGGCGTTTTAGTTTTCTTCTTTTACACATTGAAGTGAAGTGAAGTGAAGTCGCTCAGTCATGTCCGACTCTTTGTGACCCCATGAACTGTAGCCTACCAGATTCTTCCCATGAGATTTTCCAGGCAAGAGTACTGGAGTGGGTTGCCATTTCCTTCTCCAGAGGATCTTCCCCACCCGGGGCTCGAACCCGGGTCTCCCGCATTGTAGGCAGATGCTTTACCGTCTGAGCCACAGGAAGTTTATCCTAAAACTTTCTCTTTTTTTAAAGTTTACCTTTTACACGTTGCTGTCCCATTTTCCCAGCACCACTTACTGAAGAGGCTGTCTCTTCTCCGTGTATGCCTGCCTCCTTTGTCAGAGATAAGGTGCCCACGGGTGTGTCGATTTCTCTCTGCGCTTTCCGGAGGGAATCTGCTGCGTGACGCCGGGAGCTCAGCCCGGTGCTCCGTGGCAACCTGGACGGCGGAGCCCCTTCGGGAGGGAGCGGACGTGTGTTCCTCTGGCTGACTCCTGTTGCCACGTGGCAGAAACGGAAGCAATATTGTAAAGCAGTTATCCCCCAACTAAAAGTAAAGTAAAAGGAGACAATTGGTAATGTCAGTCCTGCACTCACACGACCGCAGGAGCCTTCTCTGCTTACGGAAGCTAGCCCAAACTCCTTGGCCTTGGGTTAGCGTCACCATGTCAGAAAGAGACCAGCCTACAGAGCCGCACACTCGGCGACACTGTGTCATCCCAAGAACAGGTGCAGCAGCGAACCTGACCCCTGACCGGCTAACTCGCAGGGTCTGATTCCTGCCGCTTACCTTCTTTGTCAGATCAGTTTTGTCCTCTGACTGGTTTCCACTGGATCCTCTGATCGATGTAGAAGTTCCAGGACAAATACATAAAATACCTTCCACTCAACAATATTTCTTTTGCTATTATACTTTGTTTCCTGAAGTGCCAGCTTTCAGCTTTCATTCCTTTGGATTAAAGAGTGGCTTCTTAACATGGCAAATCGAAGTTTACATTAGACGAATACATTTTCACACTGATTAATTAGCTAGAAAAACTGCAGACAAGCATGATACTATCAAGTAATTCTGAGTTATTATTACCTCAGTGTGATTCATTTTCTTTAAATGAAGAAAGTGCAGTTTAGAGAAGTTAACTAATTTGACTAATGCCGCTTGGCAATTTGGTAACAGAGATGTGCAATCAGCGCTTTTTAACTTTAAACACTGTGCATGCATGTGCATATTCTTTCATTTGTGTTTTGCTTTAGGTGTGTGGTTAATTTCACAGCTTGAGAAAGTGCTGAAAACAGACCATGTAAACATCTTTTTGTTGGATGCGGGGAATTCCCTGTGACTGAAGCAGTGACCTCCTAAAGTTTGCTTCTGAAGCTACAAGGTCAGATAGGTAGCCTCAAGTTTAATTCTGCTTCCTTCACTTACTGATCTTTGGAAATGATTTAGCTTCTCCAAGCTTGTTTCCCTATCTGGAAAACAGGGATACTTTGTATTCAGCCAGGTTGCCTGAATCTTCACATTATTGACTTTTTGGAGTGGGAAATTGTTGTGGGTGAAGGGCAGGAGCGGTCTGGTGTAGAATGGCAGCCTCCCTGATCTTCACCCACGAAATGCTGATAGCACTCTCCCTCGCCCGGAATTGTGACGACCAAAATATGGCCAAGCGTTGCCAGCTGTCCCCTGCAGGATAAAGTCATCTCAGCTGAGAAAGACCACAGGAAGCATCAACTAACACGTTTCAAGTCTTCACACAGTGCCTGGCTCAGGACACTGTTCAATGGTGTCAACATTGCTACCTCCCTGACCACCACACCTGTCAGCTTCAGGACCAATTCCATCTACCATCACTCTTCCCAGGCTTCCCTTGTGGCTCAGCTAGTAAAGAATGCACCTGCAATGCGGGAGACCTTGGTTGGATCCCTGGGTTAGGAAGATCCCCTGGAGGAGGGAAAGGCAATTCTGGCCTGCAGAATTCCATAGACTGTATGGTCCATGGGGTTGCAAAGAGTTGGATACAACTGAGTGACTTTCACCTTCATCATTCTTTCCATTTTGAGGAGAACCTCTGCACTCACGTTTGTGGAAGGAGAGATTTGCTGGGTTTGGATCAGACAATGGCTCAGCTTGCCGATTATGCTTCTTAGTCACTCAAATTGGTTTAAATTAGAAAGTAAACCTGGTGGTATCACTTTTGCAGCCGTCTCAAATACATTTTCTGCCTTGTCCTTCACATCTTCAATGAACTTATTCTCAAATTGCAGGCTCAGATAAAAATGACATGTATTATGCTTTTTAGCTGTGATTTTATTTGTGGGGAAGGCACTGACCTTTCTTTTTTTTTTTCAGTTCAGTTCAGTCACTCAGTCGTGTCCAACTCTTGGAGACCCCGTGAATCGCAGCACGCCAGGCCTCCCTGTCCATCACAAACTCCCGGAGTTTACTCAAACTCATGCCCATAGAGTCAGTGATGCCATCCAGCCATCTCATCCTCTGTCGTCCCCTTATCCTCCTGCCCCCAATCCCTCCCAGCATCAGGGTCTTTTCCAACAAGTCAACTCTTCGCATGAGGTGGCCAAAGTATTGGAGTCTCAGCTTCAGCATCAGTCCTTCCAATGAACACCCAGGACTGATCTCTTTTAGGGTGGACTGGTGGGATCTCCTTGTAGTCCAAGGGACTCTCAGGAGACCCAGAAGCAAATAACTGTTAAGATGTGACTTTGGGTGCAACCAGCAGATTTGGGGTACACTGCAGAGCAAACCAGACCAGTATATGGCCACTGATTGTTGAGTGTGGAACGTAGGGCCCAGTATGGAAGGATTTTGGAGCCCCTGATAATAGTTCAGTTCCCAAGAAATGAGGATAATGAAAGATAAATGTCCATGTATAGGCACTGGTTTTGGTTTAATAGTGGTGGTGGGAGAAAGACTCATCTTCAGGAGGAGTGACTGAAGGTTGGAGTGTCGGGAGAAGTGAGTGGTGCATGTGGTCAGAGACAATGTGATTTAGTGGGAGGCTCTTCAGACTTGGGAGCGCTGGGCCAGCCTGCCTGGAAAAATGGGCCCCAGACCTGGGTAGGCATCTGGTTCTGGTCGTCAAAGCAGAGGGATGGCTCTGGGCTTGTCTAGCACGTTCCACTTAGGCAGAGGCAGATTCAAGATGCAATTTAGAAAACCACGGCCACATGGTTAAAACTGGAAGCCACTGGGGAGGAAAAGTGGGTGCACAGTTGCAGTTTGGAGAGCTGTGTTTTTCTTAAGCTTTCCTGGACACTCTTGTGGGTGGTCTCTTTAGCTGCATGTGAATCTCAGGAGCATCACTGACTTGGAGTCTGTGTGCTGAACAACTTCTGGGTGCAGGATTCATCCAGCAGAAAACTTTGATGGCGATGACATCATCACGCTTCAGATATGCAATCCCAGCCTCTTTTTAAAAGGTGAACATGTCTTTTTTTTTAATTTTATTGAGACATAGTTGATTTACAATGTCATGTTGTATTAGTTTCAGGTGTACAACACAACGATTCACTTATGTGCACACATGTATTCTTTTTCAGATCCTTTCCCTTGAAGATTATTACACGATATTGAGTACATGCCCTGTGCTGTACAGTAGGTCTTCTCAGTTATCTATTTCATACATAGCAATGTGTTCATGTTAATCCCCCCTCTTAGTTTACCCCCCACTTCTTTCCCCTTTTGTAACGTGTTTGTTTTCTATGTTTGTGGGTCTATTTGTGTTTTGTAATTCCAGCCTTAAAATGCCTAGGAGGTAGATATTTTTGTACTCATATTACAGGTAAGGAAACCGAGTCTCAAACAGGCCAGTGACCATGAGTTATGGACCACAGTGGTCCACAAGTGGATTCAAACTCAGCCCTGTTTGACTCCAAAATCTATGTTTCCTTTCTCTGCACCGTGCAAAGGCTGTGATCAGGCTGTCTAGGCTGGTGCGTAAGCACAGGTGTAACTAGATTTCGGGTAGGAAGTTGTCTGTTTCATGGGGTATCAGACTAGGACACAGACACACCCACTGCCCCAGTACCCGTGCCTCTTCATTCTGATCCTTCTGAGAGTCCCCTCAGAGGGTCCTCTGGGCAACCCTAAAGCTCCTGCTCATAACCAATTCCAGCGCCTTCAAACCCCGGTGCTATCAGGCTGCACAGAGACCACCTGGGCTGCTTGTTGAAATGAAGCGTCTGGGCTCCTACCCTGGGCGTGAAGGCAGGGCACCTCTAGACAACGTTATCTAGGGGACGCCCTCTGAGAGCTCAGGTGTCCCCCCGGGTCCCACTTGCTGCAGGACTGCCCCATCACCCCGCAACCCCGCTGACTGCTCCTCACCCTCAGGTCCGCTCACCCCCCACCAGCTCACAGACAGCTCAATGTCCTTGCCTTGTAACCCTCAGTGGCCCCCACCTCAAATCCCGATTTCCATCCCAGCAGGTGATGAACTGGGCATTGAAATCACCTGTTGCCATGTTGGTCTCTGCTGCTTTCTAGGACAATGGTTCTTTACTGGGGTGATTCTGCCCTTCATGAGACGTTTGACAGAGTCTGGAGACACTTGGTTGTCAGAACCAGGAAAGGTGGCATCTAGTCAGTGGAGGCCCCGGATGCTGCCCTGCTTCGTGTAATGCTCAGGACAGCCCCTCAACAGAGAATGATCTGGACCCAAAGGCCAACGATGCTTCGGTGGAGAAGCCCTGTGGTCAGCTCTCCTTTCTCTGTTCACTCGCTGCGCACCCAAGCAGGTTTCTTCCCTTCTCTGTGGCTGGCTTCTTCTGTGACGTGGCTTCTTAGAGCGCACCGACCTCA
Source organism: Cervus elaphus (assembly GCF_910594005.1). Lineage (NCBI taxonomy): Eukaryota > Metazoa > Chordata > Mammalia > Artiodactyla > Cervidae > Cervus > Cervus elaphus. Next base: position 78,895,969 of record NC_057847.1, on the reverse strand, counting down.
TACGCAGTGGGAAGGACATGAGTTAATATAAGCAAAGTACTTAGAACAGTGCCTGGCAGGCAGGGGGTCAGTTACAGTTCGCTAGACCCACAGTGCTGGCCTCAGGTGGCGTTTGGGGCCTTCAGGTCCCTCTGACCACACTCCATCAGCAGCCAGTCTGCTGGGCTTCAGTCTTGCCGCCTGGCTCTGCACACCCACCAAGGAGTCTCTTTCCTCGGCCCCACAATTTGCATTTCAGATCCACCGGGCCAGATGGAGATGGCCTTCTGGAGGTTTAAGCTTGACCTCCTGGTTAAGTCCCCTCTAGAAAATCTGCGCAATGGGAGTAAGGCAGGCTGGCGTGCCATCACTTCAGAGCTTCAGTGGATTATTTAGGTGACCTGGGTGCTTCTTCCCCACCCAGGCCTGCTTGAAGGCAGTGTTTCTGTGACCCTCTGGGTGCTGTGGGTGACCCTGAGGCCTTCCCAGAATAGACCCCACCCAGGTCCTCTGCCTGCCCTTTGTCTATAGAAAAACTTTAGTCAAAGAATATGTTTAATCAGAAAAGTGAGAAAATGCAGAAAGAAAAACAGTCAAGGAAAACAAAATAATAATACTTTAGCCATTAAACAAAGTCAAAGATCTTAATTTTTCCTCAAAGACTATAGATAATATTCTGAGCCATGTCCTTTGAACTGTTCTGCAGCTGTTAAAAATCCTACCAGGTGGACGAAGTTAACTGTACGCTGCCCAGCAGGTAGACCCCAAACCAGTTGGAACCAGAAGGTTGATGACGCTGACTCCTGATTACCTCACCGCCAACCAATCAGAAGACTGTCTATTAGTTGATCACACCCTCCTCTTTGAACCATTGCTATGAAACTCCTCACTCCCTGCTCCAGGTGGCGACATAGTCTAGAGGGCATTAGCTCTCTGAGGTCCTCTTTGTCCGGTAAAGCAATAAAGCTACTTCTTTTTGCTGTTGTTGTTTAGTCACTAATTCATGTTGACTCTTTTGTAACCCCGTGGACTGCAGCCTGCCAGGCTACTCTGTGGAATTTTCCAGGCAAGAATACTGGAGTGGGTTGCCATCTTTCCTTCTCCAGGGGATCTTCCTGACCCAGGGATCAAACCTGCATCTCCTGCATTGGCAGGCGGATTCTTTACCACTGTCCACCGGAGAAGCCCCCTATTTCTTTTTACTTCACCCAAAACTCTGTCTCCGAGATTTAATACAATACCAGTGAACAAAGCCAAATTTCAGCTATATACCCTGGAGATACAAGGCAAAATAGACAGGAGAGCCTATCTCTTCCACATGTGACATTAATCAGTGACCTCACTGCCCTACCCTTTCTGGCTCTTACGTTTGGGAATCATGGTGCCCTCCCAGGGAGGAACGAGGCCCTGGACAGATCCTACCTATCCTTCTCTGTGCCTGGTGATAACCTGGAGGCCATCCATGCGTGTATGGGCACGACACCTACTCCCGTCCAGCCAACCTCAACCACACTGGCCCGCTTGCTTTACTTGGAAGGTGGTCTGGTGCCTTGTCTTCAGATTGATTGCTTCCACCCACCTACACTGTTGAACTGGCTGGTTTATACATTGCTTCCCACCTTGCAAATCATTTCCTGGCATTGTCCTCAGCACTGTCAAACTTGCTTATCAGACTCAGAAGGCTGGAGGAGCTAAGCCATAAAATTAAATGAAATTACCACAGAAACTACAGTGTTTGTGGAATTATAACCGGGAAGATGGCAAAGGGAGGTTTATGACACACCCCCTGCCTACCTGCAAAGTCATTATTCAAAAGGCTCTTGTTTGCCCTGATGTCCAGGCTTCACATCCTCCTTGGCAGCTTGGAAGGGCTCACTGGCCTCCATGCTATTCTCAGAATAACAGAATTGGAACATCGGAAAGGTCTCAGGTTCAGCTCGGTAAACTTTCTCATTTTATGGGTGAGGAAGTTGAAGTTCAGAGAGGTTGTCAGGGCCTCACAATGTGTTTGTGATGGAATCAATATTCAGACTCAGATCCCTTGGCTCATAGCCTGGCATCTCCTTTCCTATCATCTTGGAGGAATTTTTGACATAAAAAAACTGTGTCCAAACACCACTGTGAATTGGTATTTAAACACAAAGTTAGGTGACAGGTGTGAGAGACCAGGAAAGAACAGAACTCAGGTGAGATGAGCTTCATTTGTTTGTTTTTTATTGTGTCACACTCTTTCCCTCTGCAGGGAGCCCCCAGCCTGAGCCAGATGTGGTCAACCTGCTCTCATGATTCAAATCCCGTATCAGTAAACGCTGTTTTGTGCCAACATTTTGTTAGATCTTGGGAGAACATGGAAAGTGGTGAGTCATAGTTCTTGCCCTCAGTGAGTCCAGAGTTTATTTGAAAACAGACAAGTAACCAAATGACCTCTGAAACGAATGCTGTATGCAGACAGAAATGTGCATAGGAGCCGGGGGTCAGGGGCAGAAATGCTTGCAAGAGTGGCTATTGTGGAGATTGGGGAGCACAGGGAAAGAGCACACTAGCCCAGACGGCATGGTCAGGCTCTGCTGGCCCACAGCCTCTCCTTCTTGCCCCAGGTTTTGTAGATGATGGTTATGTCACAGCTGTGATCACTTACAGTGCTGTGCGTGTGCGGCAGGAGGTACTCACTTGGTCCCGGGGTACTTTGCATGGTATGCTTATGTGAGCTCCACCCAAACGCCGTGGCAGCAGCATCGAGGGTGTGCTACGTGAGGCTTGGTTAGGTTGCGCTCTGTTATGGCTGCTGCCAGGAGAGAATAAACGTGTCTGCAGATCCTGTGGCTCACCACGTCTCATTCCAGCCTCTTAGCCCACCCAGGGTTCAGTGAACATGTGAACAGCGAGACCACTGGCCTCATGCACACGATCAGCAAGACCGGGAGGTTTCCTAGAAGGACAGTGAGCCAGCGGGGTGTGCCTAGGACAGCTCATGACCTTGAACTGCGGCTTTCTCTCACGGTGCGTTGCTTCTGTCCTCGGTGCGATTGCTAGCATCTCGAGGAGCAGGACAAGACTTCCCTGTAGGGCTTTGGGTCTCCATCAGTGTGCAACGCAGGCCCATACACACTTCAGGCGCACAAAATGGATAGACCAACTGTACATCATTGTTGGAACATGGATCTGAGCTTCAGTCTCATCATGTGTTAAACAGGGATGACCACATCCACCCTGAGGGTCACTGGGACTTAAGTTACATGAAGCTCCTTGGCAAGTTCTTGGTGCAGAGAAGCTAGTGTTTTTGGTCCTGGTTTTGCCCCAGGCACTGTTGCAAGCTAAGTCCTCCAAAGACAGCAGGTATTCTCTTAAGTGAGTGAACTCAGCCACAGAGGTCCTAACAGGGTTGTTGAAACAATGTTTTTATTTTTCTTTCAAGAGAGCACATCTGGTGCCATCCTCACAGGCTGCCTTAAATAGGAGGAGCAGCATAGTGGGAGCTATGCTTCTGGGGTTTTCCTGCTGGTGTTCACTGCAGAGAAGGTGGAAAGGCAACCTCTGCCCTCCTTTGGGGCGATGAAGTCTTGCTGTGGGACCAGGCGCCATGAACCCCATTGAGCTTTCTGCCTTCGGGGGCTGCCAGATGAGCCTTCAATCCTAAGAGCTCTCAAACTTAGCTGGAGTCTGCAGAAAATGCTGTCCTTGAGATGGAATTTATGGGGCCCCGAATAGCTCTGATCACAGCCATGTCTGTGGAAGGACAAGCTGTGGGAAGGCGTGAGTTTTGTAATTGTAGGGGGATTGGATGCTAATTCTAACCTCATCACACAGAGATAGAGAGAGCTCAGTGATTCCTTAATCTTTGAGTCTCAGACCCCTCCTCTACAAATTTAGGATATAAACATGGACTGTTACAGTCATTTTGAGGATTATATAAAATCACAATGTACGTGGCTCCTAACACTAACGGCCACATGAACGACACTTCCGTGTCCTCATGGAATGTCCGGGGCAGGCTGGTGCCGGCTGAGTACGTTCCGGCCTGGCTTGTAACGTCCTTGCCCGTTTAACCATCGCTCCACCTGCGGCTGGCTGAGCGGGGACCCTCCGGAAGCCCGCCTCTCGCTGGGCTTCTCTCAGAGGTCTCACCGGGCTCTGAGCCCGAGCTCCGAGGGACAGCGCTCGAAGCTGTCTCGTCCATGCTGCTCGGGGGCATCTGACTCCGCAGGCGCTCCCGGCTGCCCGGACACGCGGACTCCAGGCCCACCTCTCGTCTTTCTCAGTGAAAAGACTCGGGTAACAAGGGGGAGATTTCCAGGCATGGCACAGTTGGTTCGGAAAATCGTTAGGCTCTTCCATTGCAGGAAATAAAAAAGAAAACCAGAACTCCAAACAGAAAACCTAATCATCCTCCTAGTTTTGCGGTCAGCTTCGTTCTTGGACTAAGATAGATGTTCTCGTTCCCTCGCCTGCCTCTCCTCTGCCTTCAAGACGCTGCTTTCCCGTTCGTCTGCCCGCCCCCTCCTTCGCCGCCTTCACCGGCTCTCTGAGACTGCCGTCCAGGGTTCTGCGGGGTCAGGAGGGAGACGGACGCGTGATGCGATCGAGGGAGGCGGGCCTGGCAGAGTCCCCTCCGCCCTCCCCTCCTGTGACTCCATCAAGACAACCAGTCACTGCGTTGTTCATTTGGGCACCTTGAAGATGCCTTTCTGTGACATCCTGACCCAGTTTTTCAGGCAAAAGATAGTTCCATAGCCAGGTGGTGACCATGTGGGTGGATAAACGACGTGCCCCAAATACAGCAGCTGCTCAGACTCCAAGGCTCCCACAACACAGGTGCCCTGGGCTCACAGAACTCGTCTTTACAGGGTCTTTTTTAGACTTCAGAAAGCCCCTAAAATCACAAGATTTTCATTGCTGCAGTTATGGCTATGAATAACTTAAAAAAATCTTTTAGGGGAGAAAGAGAATCATAGCCTTTCTCTTAAGGACAGTTGTTATTTTGGAGCAGGGCTAATTCTTATTTTGGAGTTATGTGAATGGCAGTCTCTGTTCTGCTTACTACTATTCTGAGAAAAATAGACATTTTAGAGCTTTTCTGGGCTTCACCCTCCACATATATGAATGAGAATATTTTCCACTCAGCCACGCGTCACAGAGATTTTCCTGTATCAATACATTATCTTATTCATTTTAATGACTATGTACTGTATTTTCAATTATTGATGTACCATAATGTATCTAACAATTCTCATATTGTTGTTTCCATTTTTTCCTGTCCAAAACAATTCTGTGATAAACTAGCCCTGTCTATAAGTTTAGGTGAAGTTTAGAGAGAATTTTTCTGGAATACATTTGAAATCATTGAATTGCCAGTCAATTGGTAGGAACATTTAGCATTTTAATAGTTTCTACAAATTGCTCACCCCAAGTCCTCTATCTAATTTACACTTCCTCCGCTTACTTAATTCTCCCACAGTATTGAAAGTTATATATTACCATGTCCGTTTTAAAGATGAGAAGCTGAGGTCAGAGAGGGTAAGTCAGTTACCCAGTGAATTATTGTTAAATAACTGCAAGGAGATCCAACCAATCCATCCTAAAGGAGATCAGTCCTGGGTGTTCGTTGGAAGGACTGATGCTGAAGCTGAAACTCCAATACTTTGGCCACCTGACGCGAAGAGCTCACTCATTGGAAAAGACCCTGATGCTGGGAGGGATTGGGGGCAGGAGGAGAAGGGGACGACAGAGGATGAGATGGCTGGATGGCATCACCGACTTGATGGACATGGATCTGAGTAAACTCCATGAGTTGGTGATGGCCAGGGAGGCCTGGCGTGCTGCAATTCATGGGGTCGCAAAGAGTCAGACACGACTGAGCGACTGAACTGAACTGAACCTCACCTCACAGATTTGACGGAGATCAGCTCGTGTTTGTTTCACTGTCCACAGCCTCCTGGCTTCTGTTTGGGTCCATCAGCTCTCATGACCCCTGGAAGGAAGGGTTCATTCATGATGGAGTACAGGGAGGCAGCAGAGAACCTGCAAAAAGCACGTTGGGATTGGAAGAGCAGCATCACAGGGTATGGGGGTGGTGAGGGGAAGTCAGTAAGACAGCGCCAGGCACGCTCCCTCGGCCCCGTGTTCTGTGAGCAGTGACTTTGCAGGGTTTATGTGACAGCTGAGCTTCTGGTCTACCTCAGGTACTCTCGTGGTCGCCAGCTGCTTTGTGCTGTAGGCACATACAAGTTTCACCTAAAAGAGCGGCGGCATCACTGCAGCATCATGGCGTGTCCACTGGGCCAGTCACGAGAGAAGGTAAAGCGGCGGCATCACCGCGGCATCATGGCGTGTCCACTGGGCCAGTCACGAGAGAAGGTAAAGCCATGGGTCTGTGCTGTGACTGTTGCGCCGGCGAGGAGACGGTCAACTGTCTGCAGTCCTCTGGCTCCTGGGTCTCCTTCCAGCCTCTGAACTCAGGCCTTGCCTGCGCTGCGCTCATCCAGCAGGGAGACCCAGCCAGACAACCAGCGTCCTGAGCAGGACCAGCAAGACAGATGGCCACAGCCAGACACGTCTTTTTTCTTCTATTACATATTAGATACAAAATACTATTTATGAAATACGTATAATAAATAAGAATAATAATATAACGAATGCCAGTAGATCCAACCTGAGAAACAGAACCTCACCAGTTACAGAGTTTATGGTTATTATTTTCTTTCATTTCTTCACAGTTTTAACAGCTGTGGCTGGATCTGCCACAGGGCCACGATATGATGCTTCAGAGAGCATCCACATACCCTTCCACAGTGTATCTACTGAAGTGGGGCAGTGCAGGCCAGCACCACTCTGATGCTGAAGAAGATTATAGTGCTTAGCGTTGCAAATTTTAAACTTTATTTAAATGGAATCATACCATATGCGCTCATCTGCAACTTGCTTTGCACTGCTCAGCACACTCTCTTGAGAGTGAGTCACCATATGCTCCTGGCTACAGTTCATTCATTTTCACTGCTGACCAGGATTGTGCGGGACCAATGCACTAGTCTCTACGCATCACCTACCTTGAGGCATTTGGCTTGTTTCTGAAGTCTTGCTAAGATAGAGTGTTGCTAGGAACATTTTGTAGATATTCTCTGGAGCACATATGTACAAGTGTTTCCAAGCAATCCTATAAAAGGAATGCCTTTATCTTGGGAATGTGCAACTTCAGTTTTATTAGATAATAATTAGATAAATTATTAGCCAGTTTGTTACCCCACAGCAGTAGATGGTTTTCCTGAGCATCTATGACAAACCTTGATTTTATTGGACTTAAAAAGTTTGGCCATTCTGTTGAGTCTAAAATGATATCTCATTATGACTTTAATTTGAATTTCCTTGTTAATAATGGGTTCAGCATCTTTTCATTTTTTTATTAAGCGTTTTGTGTGTGTGTGTGTGTGTGTGTGTGTGAAGTATTCCCACAAGTCTTTTGCACATTTCTCTTTGGATCACCTTATTTTTTCCTATTAATTTATAGTAGTTCTTTAAGTAGTTCGTATTGTAATTCTTTATCAGTTATATATATGGTGCAGATATGCTTTCCCAATTTGTGGTTTATGTTCATTTTTGCAATGATTTCTTATGACAAAGATAAGTTCCTAGCTTTATTGTGTCTATATTGTTTTCCCTTATGATTTGCCTTTTTTAATCTTAGAAATTCATCCCTATCTTTCAGTCAGAAAGATATTCTTCCACATGATACTCTAAAATTTTTTATAGTTTCACATTATACATTTAAATCTTTAAAGCATTTGAAGTTAATAGTCCAGTCTCTCTTTTTTTCTCCTCCTGTATAACTGTCTTCAGGACAGATCATTGCAAAGCTCACACTTTCTCCCTTATTATACAGCCCATTTCTCACATGCAGAAGCCTGTGTGTGGACTCTCTGTTCTGCCCTGTCAGTTCACCAATGAATCCTTGTATCAATGCCACACTCTTTTAGTTGCTATGACTTTAAAAAATCTATTTTTATTGAAGTAATTATTGAAACATAATTGATTTGCAATGTTACATTATTTCAGGTATATAATGTAGTGATTCAATATTTTTATAGATTACACTCCATTTAAAGTTATTATAAAATATTGGCTGTATTCCCTGTGCTGCACAATACATTTTAGTTTTGTGTTTTATATCCAGCATTTGTACTTCTTACTCCCCTGCCCCTCCCTAGACCCTCCCCCTCCCCTTTCCCGGCTGGGAACCTTGAGCTTGCTCTCTGCATCTACTGTCAGTTTCTATTTTGTTACACTTGTTTGTTTCACTTTTTAGATTCCACATATAAATAGTAACATATAGTATCTGTCTTTTTTTGCTGAGAAGGATTCCCCACCTGGTTTCTTCTTCAGGAGTATCTTGGCTCTCTGTTCCTTAACACTTCCACATTCATTTCAGGAATTGCTTGTCACGTATCACAAAATAACTTTGAGGATTTGGGTTGAATTTGCACTGAAGTGTGCATAATTTTAAAAACAACTGACCTCTTTAAGCTGTCTAGTCTTCTGATCTATAAAAATGATATATTCCCTCATTTGCATCTTTTTTTTTTAGTAGAGTTTTATAGTTTTCTATACAAAAAGCTGAAAATCTTATGCTACATTATCCCTAGGTATTTTACAATCTCAGAGCATTTAAATAGTATCTTTATTTAACTATAATTTTAAAATGTTTGCTGCTGTTGTATATGGATAATTTTGAAATCAGACTACTTTGCTCAATATGTTTTTAATTCCAATAACTTATATGTCTATTTTAACACACATGTTTTGTTTCCTCTCTCCCTCTATCCCTCTCTGCTTTCCTTCCTGCCTTCATTCCTTCCCTCCTTCTTTCCTTCTTTTTTTTTCTTGTTCTTATTATTTTTATTCTATATTTTTTATTATTGCCAGGTAACTCATTAGTAAATGTTAAATATAAATGGTAATAACCAGCATCCTTCCTTTTCTTATTCATAAAAGAAATGCCTTCAGTATTTCCTATTTATTATGATACCCGTTTTAAAGTGTTGGTAGATTTTTTTTTAAACCAGCTTAAAATTTTCACCTCTACTTTTAATTTGCTAAGCATTTTGAAAACATGAATGAACTTTTCTTTGCATCAAGCAAAAATTCATCAATTATTCTCTTTTAAATTGTTAATATAAAGCTTATTTAAAATTATTTCTAATAGTAAGTTACCCTACATCCCTATTGACATAGTGTATTATCTTTTCATATACTCTAAATTCAGTTTGCTAGCATTTATTTGAATTTTTTTTTTTGCATTTAAGTTCAGGAGATGTCCCTATAGCTTTGCTTCCTCATTAAATGAATTGTAGAGTATTTCTGTAATATTTGTTTAAGATTGGAATTATTTCCTGTAATATTTGTTTAAGATTGGAATTATTTGTCCCTTGGCTGCTTATTTACTTAAATGCAGAGTACATCATGCTAAATGCTTGACTGGATGAAGCATAAGCTGGAATCAAGATTTCTGGGAGAAATATCAATAGCCTCAGTTATGCAGATGACACCACCCTTATGGCAGAAAGTGAAGAAGAAGTAAAGAGCCTCTTGATGAAGGTGAAAGAGGAGAGTGAAAAAGTTGGCTTAAAACTCCGCATTCAGAAAACTAAGATCGTGGCATCTGGTCCCATCACTTCAAGGCAAATAGATGCAGAAACAATGGAAACAGTGAGATACTTTATTTTCTTGGGCTCCAAAATCACTACTGATGGTGACTGCAGCCTTGAAATTAAAAGACACTTGCTCCTTGGAAGAAAAGCTATGACCAACCTAGACAGCATATTAAAAAACAGAAACATTACTTTGTCAACAAAGGTCCATATAGTCAAAGTTATGGTTTTTCCAGTAGTCATGTATGGATGTAAGAGTTGGACTATGAAGAAAGCTGAGCACCGAAGAATTGATGCTTTTGAACTGTGGTGTTGGAAAAGACTCTTGAGAATCCCTTGGACTGCAAGGAGATCCAACCAGTCAATCCTAAAGGAAATCAGTCCTGAATATTCACTGGAAGGACTGATGCTGAAGCTAAAACTCCAATACTTTGGCCACCTGATGTGAAGAACTGACTCATTTGAAAAGACCCTGATTCTGGAAAAGATTGAAGGCAGGAGGATAGGGGATGACAGAGGATGAGATGGTTGGATGGCATCACCAACTCAATGGACATGAGTGCGAGCAAGCTCCAGGAGTTGGTAACAGACAGGGAAAGCTGGTGTGCTGCAGTCCATGGGATTGCAAAGAGTTGGACGTGACTGAGTGACTGAACTGACTGACCGACTGGGAGTTAGAACTTTAAGGGAAAACCACTTGAGATGTATAATTTTTTTGTAGAAAGATTTCTAACTGTTGATTTAATTCCTTTAATAGTAGTAGGATTAATTACATTTTCTATTTCTTCTGGTATTTATTTTTACATTAAATTTAAAATTTGTCCATATGATGTAAGTTTTCAAATTTATTGGTTTAACATTATTCATGAAACATTTTTACTTTGTGTAGCATCTGAAGTTACATATGTTTGAAGTGAAGTGAAATTCGCTCAGTTGTGTCTGACTCTTTGCGACCCCATGGACTATACAGTTTATGGAATTCTCCAGGCCAGAATACTAGAGTGGGTAGCCCTTCCCTTCTCCAGGTGATCTTCCCAACCCAGAGATCGAACCCAGGTCTCCCGCATTGCAAGAGGATTCTTTACCAGCTAATACTGATTATTTCTTTTCATTAATCTTCCAAAGGATTTTTCAATTTTTTTAGACTATCCTTTGCACTATATTTCCTTCCTTTTATTTTTGTTGTGACTTCTGAAATTATATCTTTTGCTCATTACATTTAGTCCTTTTAGTTTTCTAATTTAAATTGTTAGGTTCTAAGTACAATTTTTCTCTAAAAAGTGCTGAATTCTATAATTTTGTTAAACTGTAGTTTAATTATTGCTCAACTTTATGTATTTCTAACATAATTATGATTTATTGATTCTTAAATTATTTAAACTATGATCCCACCTTACATCAGTAAAAATGGCTATCATCAAAAATCCTACAAACAATAAATCTGGAGAGGGTGTGGAGGGAAAAAGGAATCCATTCCTTGAATATCCTTCTTTAGCTTATAAGACACATTTTTGTTTCCTTGATTAATTTCTGAAGTGTATATCTGGTGATAAGCTCAAAGGTTATTAAAATGGAATTTTTGTTTTAAAAAATAAGCTGTTTTAATATAATTTTTGTCTATATTTCTGTTGTTCATTTCTAATTTATAAGAATATGAGAAATTCTCATTTCTAAGAAAATTAACTTTTAAATTTATCTTTTGTTTGTCCTATCTAACCAATTGCATTAATTTTTTTATGTTTGAAATACAGTCCTGTTGAGCAATTTTTTAAAGTGCCACATATGTGCTTAAGAAATATTTGTATTCTCTTTTGGTTGTGTTAATGTTCCAGCTATGTGTGTTAAATTAAGTTTGCTAGTAGCATTGCTGAAATTTTATATATGAATCCTGATGAGTTTTCCTAATATATCTATCATTAGCTATGAAAATTTTGAGTTAAAAATCTCCCACTATGATATTATTGTTGTTGATAATGATAATGATTTTTTTCTTCTAGTCCTTTTAATTTCTGCTCATTATATTTTAGGCTATGTTGTTATGTGCAACAACTTTAAAATTATTATAGCTTTCTTGAGAATTATACCTTTAATTGTTTAATAGTGATTCTCTGCTAAAGCTTTATGCTTTAAAGTCTGTTTTGTCTGTTATTAATATAGCTACATATGTGTGTTAGTACTTACCTGGTAATTTCCTGGATTTGTTTACTATTATTCTGATACTTATGACTTAGAAATGTTTCTTACAAATAGCATAAGGCTAGCTTTTGTTTATTAATCTTGTCTGACAATCTTTGAATTCTTGAAGTTAGATCTTTTATGTTCATTCTAATTACATTTATTTCTATCATCATTTTATGTATTTATACATTTTGTGCATTATACATTTCTTATGCTTCTTTTTTTCCCCTTTTCTTTTTCCTCTTCATTTTGATTGTTTGAGCATATTTTCTCATGGCACCTCTTCATCATCACTATTTTGGAACTGATTAATTCTACTTTTGTTCTGCTAATGGTTACCTTAGAAAATTTTAAATGTTTACCCATCTCCTGAATGATATAAGATCTGCATAATAAGCTAACTTCAATCTTACTCCTTCCTTCTAATATGTTATTATATGTGTTTTAGATCTATTTTCCCACAAGTGTTGATAAACAATATTATTTTTGCCTGAAATAGTCAAAATTTGAACAGATGCTCCTCTGTATTTACAATTTTCTTTGCTCTTTATTTATTCTTACATCTCAGAGCTTCCAACTGATTGTGTTTATTTTGCTTTGGGATAAACTTTCAAGTGAAGGTCTGTTGGACACAGTGCTCAGTTTTTGTCTGTATGATTTTCATTTGCTGCTTATCATTCCTTTATTATTCATCTTTGTGAAGATTTCTAAAATAGTCTCTTCCCCTTTGGTATTGTGCAGTTTTACAATGACGTTTCTAAGTGTAGATTTTAATTTTATTTTTATCCTGCTTGAGATACATTTATTTTTATAAGTAATAATGTACTTCATTAGTTTCAAAGTTCTTCACTCATTATTTCTTCAAATGTCAACTTTCCCCATGTCTCACGTTGCTCTTTCTGGGCTTGCAGTTACACATATTATACTTCATTATATTCTTCATGTCTTCTAAGCCTTTGCTATTTCTTGACTCTTTGTGTTTCTATATTGTATTATAGAATGTCTCTAGATCTGGCTTTTGTTATATTAAATATCTCTTCAGATTTGGAAAATTTTCTGTTAAAATCATCCATTGGGCCCTTTATTTAGCCTGTTATATATTTTTGGCACCCTATTTCTGTCTAAATGGTTTCAACATTTTAGTCTTTTATTATTTGTTCATCTTATCAATACCCTGCGTTTTTCTTTTTTACTTAAATCCACTAAACATTCATGTTTTATATTCTTTCTGATCATTTCTGAATATGAAATTGATGAGACTGGATTGCCCCCTGTTATTACTCTTAATTCTCACTTAGGACGTCTGTTTTCCTTATTTATTTATTTTAATTTGACTGTGAAATTGGAATCTTTGGAAATTCATCTGTGGGGATTCTGTGAAGACTGTGTGGAACATTTGCTTCTGTTGGTTATTTGGAGATGATATTTGAAACTGAACTTTCAGCTTGAGTTTTTCTCAGACCTTCCAGCTAGTGTGAATTTATGCTGCAATTTGAGAGAAAATAGGATTTTCTTAACAATTCCTGGGGTAGATATTTCCTCCTTTACTCAGTGTTACAATGCATGACAGGCAGGTTTTGCTGTTTTTCCCTCAGTGGGTGTAGAAGTGTGTGAGTGGGAATGAGTGTAGAATGTAGATTGCTTCCTTATTCACTCTTACACTGAAGAATGATTGAGTTTCATAAGTTACATTTGTGCCCAAGAAAGATTTGTTTTCTCTACTGATTGTGCTAATGTGCTAGCTTTGTGTGTTTAGTTAGGTTTGCTAATGCACACTTAATGAATCTCTGGTTCCAGCTTCAGGGAATTAGATCTCTCACCTGGGCAGATTCAGAGCTTTGCATCTTGATCCCCAAGTCTTGTATTGTCAGAAATGAGCATCCAACGTCTTCAAGGAGAGGGGCGGTTTCAATGTTTGACCTAACTCTCTAGAGTCCAGGTTTAATTTGGCTTTTAATTTAAAATACTCTTACGTCTGTGCCAGGTAGTCAACACATTTTAAAATAAGCTTTGAATGTTTCGTCCAGCATTTTTAGTGTCTTTTTCTCCCCATTTGGAGGGATTGCCAGTGCTTCTGTTCTGTCACAGTATCTAATGTGCAAGACGCTATGAAAATTATGAGTGAATCAAAAGAACATCTAATACCTGGATCTCGGGGAGCTTATATTCTAGCTGATAGTAATGGGAAACATACCTGAAGCAGTTAGAGAATGTTATAAGATGGGATGAAATTCCTTTTTGAGCCTCTGGGAGTGAATGTAATCACTATGAGGGTTTGGAGGAGAGGCAAGAATCTCTTCCAGAGACTAAGCTGGAGGAGATGAGCCTGAAGTAAGTGGAAGATCTCTATAGTCAGAATGGTTAAAAGAGAAAGAATATTCTTTGTATGAGCAAAAGCACCGTGGAAGTCATTAGGATGGAAAATTCATGATACAGCCTGGCTTTGGTAGTGGGTTGCTCAGCGGTAGGTGCTGGATCTAAGTTGCTGTTAGACATAAGCCTGACTATAAGACTAGAGTGGACTGTGGATACAGCTGAAGTCCAGGCAGAAGAGTCTTGGGGTTGTTTTGCAGGCCATTGGTAGGAAAACCACAAGATGGATGGATCAGAGCTGGGAGCACGCTCTGCTCGTCCATGGGTCAAATTTAGTCAGCAAGTATCCTGCAAATGTTGAACCATATGCTGCTTGAAGCGTTGGATGTTTGTTCAATCAGCAGGCTTCACATTAAAAATCCAGTCACTGTATTTTCTAGAATAGCTGGACCCAAGGCGTGCAGTTTTGTGGGCAGTGCACGGCTGGGTAGAACAGCGCCTGCCTCTTTGGGCAGGTATTCCTGCAGTCTCTCTGACCCCCACCGTCCTGATTGTTTGGCAAGTGTTAGCTTTCCATGGCTCTTGTTCTTAACATGCATTTGGAATTGTAAATATTTCTTATATGCCTATCCCTATGAGGTAAAGATGAACGGCAGACTGAGAGGCTCAAGTGTTTTGGAAAAAATGGGAGAGACGATGTTTTCTTGCCCAAGTGAAGACAATTCCTATTCGTTTAATACACACACACGTGTCTAGGTCTAAAGACTTCATCTTCAATATAGTTCTGGGGAGAAACCTGTGTGACTTGTTACATGGACTCTTCCTGGAGCACTGGCTCCTCTTGAGTGAGAAGGTGAGGGCCTGGAGAGATGGGCTGGAGGGCTGCTGGTCCCTCAGCAGTGGTCTGCCAGCCCACGGAAGAGGACCAGACAGAAGGGACTGGCGAACGTATATAATGACACCCCAGCAGATGGGGTGAAACTGCCCTGTGGGGACCCCCATCTCAGAGGGGCCTCACATCTAGGTAAGCCTGCAGAGCAGAGGGTCTGGGGGTTCCCCAGGGCCCCGCCATCCAGTCCCAAGCCTCCTCCTTCCTCGCAGCACTGGACTTCTCAGGACAGCTGATTAGAAGAACGGCTGAAGGCTGTCCACTTTGGGGGAGGGGGGCCTGGGGGAATTCTGGGAACTATCACGTGAATGATTCCCCAAAAGGTAAAAGAAGACACACGTCTCTGGAAGATGCCTCAAGGCTAGATATAGGATTCTTATTCGGAACATGGGGTTGGGGTGAAGTGTTCTCTGCGCTTCACAAACTTCCTGTGAGATGGAAAGCACAGAGATGCGTCCCTCAATCCAGCAGGGATGGCAGCAGTGACTGCCCTCTGCAAGAGAAAGGTGCTCCAAAAGGAGGGGAGAGGAAGGCGGCGCCCGTTCCTTGAACCCCACACCTTGCATTTAATCTGTGCCTAGCCCTCGGGGTGCCTATTGCTGTCATCCCATTGGACAGACAAGCAGTCTGAGAACCCAACAGGACTCGGCGTGCTCAGCCCATCTGGAAGGACCTCTCTGACCGCCGACCCTTCCTCTTTCCCCTTCCCCACCCTGCAAGCCAAAGGATCTGTGGACCAAGCTCAGAGTCTGAAAAATCATTAGACATTTTGGCTTGCTGCAGTGGGTCACAATTGAGTGAATGTTTTTAAATGTGGAAGAACTGCTCAAACTACTAAAGAATTGCTTTTTTGGTTCATTTCCCAAATGCAGTTTTTCTTGGAGCTGTGTGGGCACACTTTAAAATATGGATGTCTACCTTTTAGAATATTGGAGGCAAGGAGAGAGGGAGTGAAAGGCGTGACTGAAAACAAGCTATATTTGATGGAGAACTCACCACTGTCACTGGCCTTTTTTATCTGGAGACTCTTCTGATTTATAACTGTGTTATTCAGGAGACCAGGAAAAACCTTATGACTGAGTTAGTGTGAACTTCTGGGCCGCAGTTCACAAAGAACAAATGTCTTTAACTGTGTGTATGAACAGCAAAGAAGTTAATAATTAGCTGTTTGCAATAACCATGCTCTTTCCTAGTGACAGCTTAGGAAATCCAAAGAAATGAGATCTCCACCTCTGTGTTAGTTTATTTATTTTGTGGAATGAAAGGTGAATCCCAAAGGAAGATGAATTCTTCCAGAGGCTCATAAGACAAGTGCAACTAAAATGTCTCCTGTTTTTTCAGTTTCTAACGTCACACTCTTTATTCCACATTCTCAGGTAGAACTGAAAAAAACCAGCACTTCCTGTGACTACTGGGACTGGCTGGCTTCACCTTTACCAGAGCCAATGAAACACCCTCAACCTTGGCTGGCAAGGACCAGGAGGGGGAAGGAAATTTACACTGCTGATCACCTACTGAGTGCAGATCACTGCCCAGAGCTCTATACAAAGTTCATTTCTTTTAATTTCTACAACAGTTTTGTTCAAAGTCTTAAGCTTTTGAAAGAATCTTCCTGTGGTTTTAATTTACATTTCCCTGATGACTAATGATATGTGCTTATTGGATATTAGAGTATCTTATTTTCCTAAGCATCTGTTCAAGTCTTTTGCTCATTTTTATTGGATTGTTTCTCTTTCTATTATTGTTAAGCATCTTCATGTATTCTACATTCAAGCCCATTGTGAATTAAGTGTTTTACAAATACTCGCTGCCAATTTGTGACCCGCCTTTTCCTTTCTTTGACTGTGTCTTCTGGATAACCGTCTGTGTTAGCTTTGATGAAGTTCAACACATCAACTTTTTCTCTTGTGCTTTTGTCTTAATGTCATCTCTAAAAATTTCTTGTTTGCTCCAAGAAGGTATTTTCCTGTGTTTTTTAGATGCTTTTGAATTTTAACATTTGCATTTTGGCCTCTGATACTTCTTGAATAAATGTTTGTGGATAGTATGAGGTCAGGGTTAAGATTAATTTTCTGTATATGCATATAAGTTGGTCCAGTATTTTGGCACCTTTGTTCAACATTGATCAATCATATATATGTGTGTTTCATTCTCTTTTTTATTCCATTGATATTTTTGGCTATCCTTGTATCAATGAAAGTGGAAGTCACTGTTTTGTCCCACTCTTTGCAATCCCACGGACAGAATGTAGACTGTCCGGCTCCTCTTTCTATGGAATTCTCCAGGCAAGAATACTGAAGTGGGTAGCCGTTCCCTTCTCCAGGGATTCTTCCCAACCCAGGGATCGAACCCAGGTCTCCTGCATTGCAGGCGGATTCTTTATCGTCTGAGCCGCCAGGGAAGCTTTTTAAAGAGAGTTTTGATTTCAAGAAGTGTGTGTTCTCCTACTTTGTTGTTTTTTTCAACATTGTTTATCTTATAGGCCTTTTAGCCTTTCATACAATTTTGAAGTCAGCTTTTCCATTTCCATAGAATAGCATATAGGGATTTCAGTTGGGATTGTACCAAATCTTGTGGAGAATCAACATCTTCACAATATTCAGTCTTCTAACCCATGACCATTCCATGCCTTTCATTTATTTAGGTCTTTAATATTTCTCATCAATGCTGTGTTTGTTTTTTTTTTGCAGTGTAGAGCTCTTATACTTCTTTTACTAAATTTATTCATAAATATTTTGTGTTTTTTAATGCAAGTGTAAATGGCATATCTTACAGTTTTATTTTCCATCATATAAAAATAGAGAACAGCCAGTTCAGTCTAAGAAGTAGTATGCAGACTTCCCTGGCAGTCCAGTGTTTGAGACTCGACCTTCCAATGCAGGGGGCATGGGTTCAACCCCTAGTCAGGGAGCTAAGATCCCCCATGCCTCACAGATGAAAAAATAAAACATAAATAGCAGAAATTATATAGTAACAAATTCAATAAAGATTTTAAAATGGTCCACATAAAAAAATCTTTAAAAAGAAAGTGGTGTAGAAAGAGATATTAGTGAAGTTATTAGATCTTATGCAGTTGTGGTAGTTGTCAAGCAGTCTGTTGAGCTGTTACTGCTGTGTCTGATTCAGGGCTTCAGGTATGGGCAAGGTGGTTGTGAAAGGAAGATGAACATAAATGAGAGAAACTTAGGACAAACCAGAACCTGTAATAGCAACATGGAGCAGTCTGTCTCGTCCCTTCTGCTATGAACTGAATTGCATCTTCGCCTCAAATTCATACATTCAAGCCCTCACTACCAGTGTGACTGTATTTGAAGATAGGGCTTTTACAGGATAATCAAGGTTAAGTGAGGTCGTAAAGTTTGGGGCTCCTAATTTGATATGATTGGTGGCCTTATAAAAACAGGAAGAGAGAGGTCTTCCTCTCTGTCATGTAAGAAAACAATGAGAAGGCAGCTGTTTATGACAACCAGAGAGTCCTCACCAGGAACTGATCATTCTGGCACCCTGATCTTAAACTTCTTAGGCTTTGGAACTGTGAGAAATAAATGTCTGTTGGTGAAGACTCCCAGTCTATGGTATTTTGTTATGGCATTGCCAGCATTCCAGGACAACTTCCAATCTTCGTGATGCAAGTGACTTGCCAGATAAACTGTTGTCCTTCACCATGCAGCTGCTCACCCAATTGGCCTAAGATGTGTAGAAGCTTAATAAAGATACTGGGCAAGAACAGGAGGAGTTGCATGCCCAGCTGCTGCTCCTTCCAGTGAGAAAAGCCAGCAAATAAATAGCAGTGTGTGAGATGTAAGAACCTCTGCCCTATGTTATAATTCAGTCTGTAAAAGGGATACTCTTTCACTTCCATCTTCAAAGTATCAGGATTCTCTTGTGGCCACTCTAACCGACTTAGCTAGTTTGACATAATGTAAAGTCAACACACGCTCTTTGCTGCTAGTGGGCAGAAATGCAGCTTAGCTTTTCATGCTGACCCTTTAACTTAGGACTTCTGTAAGTTGACTTTCACGTGTGATAAGTCACTTCAGTCTTGTCTGATTCTTTGCGACTCCATGGACTGTAGCCCGCAGGGCTCCTCTGTCCATGGGATTCTCCAGGCAAGAATACTGGAGTGGGTTGTCATGCCCTCCTCCAGAGGATCTTCCCAACCCAGGGATCAAACCCATATCTTCTGCATTACAGGCGGGTTCTTTACCGCTGAGCCACCGGGGAAACCCTGGCGTGCTGTATTGCAGCCGTATTTATCACGTGGTATTAGAAACAACGTTACTTTTTTAAAAGGAACACTTACCCATGATGGTGAGCCGATAAACAGTTTCTGCAATTATGAGGAAGAGAGGCATACAGTATTGGTAATTTAATTCTTTGAAAGAAAAGTTATAAAACAGTAAGAAAACAAGTATTCTATTAATTTTATATTAAATATCACTCACCTTATGTCTATGTAAAGATAACCTATTATCTATTAACATGTCTATTTTATGCATTTATGTCATAACTAACTTTTCTTATTTTTTTTATATTTCTAGGCGCTTATATTTGTCTGCAAGTTTCTTCAAACTGTTGCAAATCTCCAAAAGCTTTTCCAAATGATTTACTGAAGAAAAATCCCATATGAGTGAACCCATGCAATTCAAATACATGTTTTTAAAGGGTCTACTTATATAAATGTCATACATATCATATCTATATATATCTATAGGTATGCATATATGTTTTATATGTCTTAAATATTTCAACTTATTATTTCTTTTGTCAGGTAATGTGTGCTTCTCAAAAAATGTTAAATATGCTAGAATAGAGTTAACCATAATATTCCTTTGTTATGCTTTTAACGTATTTGTCATATGCAGTAAAACCCTTTCTCCCATTCCTGAAATTTATAATCTGTACTTTTCTTTTTATGGATAATTTTATGAATATTTTTATTAATTATTTAAAGAACATTTCAAAAGGTTTCATTAGGTTTTCTGTTTTCTTTTCTATTTAACTGATTTATTTTGTGTTCTTTTCTTCAATAGTTATTCTTGACAAATAAAAATTACATATATTTAAGATGTACAATATACATATGTATTGCAAAATGATTACCACAGTTATCCTAATTAATATAACCATAACCTCCATAAGTTATCATTTTGTGTGTGTGGTGAAAAACCTCGAGATCAACTTTATAGCAGAGTATATGTTATGATTACCTGTGGTCACTAGGCTGTACATTAGGTCACTAGGATTTATTTATAAAGTTTGTGCCCTTTGATCACTATTTCTCTTTTCTCTCCAGCCCCCAACCAATATTCTACACTCTGTCACTATAAGTTCAACTTTAAAATTATTTTGACTTTGATCTACATGCATATGGGTTTATTTGCAGTCATCATGCCTGGCATTTCCTGCATGTGTTAGATCTATAAATTGATATATTTAACCAAATTTGGGACTTAAAAAAATTATTTCATCATTTAACTTTCTTTTTCAATATCTTCCTTCTTTTGTTTCTTATTTATTATTAAATTAGACTAGTTGGTGCTGTGCTATAGTCTATGAGACTTTATTTTTGTTCAACTGTTGCTTGTCTCTGTTAAAAATACTATTAATAAGTAATTTTCATCAATTTGTTTTTGAGTTTACTGTTCTTCTTTTTCTTAAATTGACACTCAATTCAGTTCAGTTCAGTCACTCAGTTGCGTCTGACTGTTTGCAACCCCATGGGCTGCAGCACATCAGGCTTCCCTGTCCATCACCAACTCCCAGAGCTTATTCAAACTCATGTCCATCATGTCGGTGATGCCATCCAGTCATCTCATCCTCTGTCGTCCCCGTCTCCTTCAGCCTTAAATCTTTCCCAGAATCAGGGTCTTTCCCAATGAGTCAGTTCTTCATATCAGGTGGCCAAAGTATTAGAGTTTCAGCTTCAGCATCAGTCCTTCCAATGAATATTCAGGACTGATCTCCTTTAGGATGGACTGGTTGGATCTCCTTGCAGTCCAAGGGATTCTCAAGGGTCTTCTCCAACACCACAGTTCAAAAGCATCAATTCTTCAGTGCTTAGTTTTCTTTATAGTCCAGCTTTCACATCCATACATGACTATTGGAAAAACCATAGCCTTGACTAGATGGACCTTTGTTGGCAAATTAATGTTTTTGCTTTTTAATATACTGTCTAGGTTGTTCATGCCTTTCCAAGGAACAAGCATCTTTTATTTCACAGCTGCATTCACCATTAGCAGTGATTTTGGAGCCCCCAAAATTAAAGTCTCTCACTGTTTCCATTGTTTCCCATCTATTTGCATGAAGTGATGGGACTGGATTCCATGGTCTTAGTTTTCTGAATATTGAGTTTTAAGCCAACTTTTTCACTCTCCTCTTTCACCTTCATCAAGAGGCTCTTTTGTTCGTCTTCATTTTCTGCCATAACGGTGGTGTCATCTGCTTATCTGAAGTTATTGATATTTCTCCCAGCATTGAGTCCAGTTTGTGCTTCATCCAGCCCAGCATTTTGCATGATGTACTCTGCATAGAAGTTAAATAAACAGGGTGACAATGTACAGCCTTGATGTACTCCTTTCCTGATTTGGAACCAGTCTGTTGTTCCATATTCAGTTGTAACTGTTGCTTCTTGACTGACATACAGATTTCTTAGGAGGCAGGTCAGGTGGTCTGGTATTCCCATCTCTTGAAGAATTTCCCACAGTTTGTTGTGATCCACACAATCAAAGACTTTGGCATAGTCAATAAAGCAGAAGTATATGTTTTTCTGGAACTGTCTTGAATTTTTTGATGATCCAGCAGATGTTGGCAATTTGATCTCTGGTTCCTCTGGCTTTTCTCAATCCAGCTTGAACATCTGGAAGCTCACGGTTCATGTACTGTTGAAGCCTGGCTTGGAGAGTTTTGAGCATTACTTTGCTATCATGTGAGATGATGTTAAACACAACCAGTGATTTTTTTCCTTCACATATTGTTTATTTTGGTTTTAGAATTTTCACCTGGTTTTGTTTTGTAGTTTACATTTCTCCACTGAAGTTCTATATCTGGTTAATTACTGATTATTGTTCTTTCCTTAAATCTTTGAACAAATTTATATTGGCTGATTTAAATAAATTTTCTGCTAATTCCAAAATCTTTATTTTCATTTTAGTTTTTATTAATTACACTTTATTACATTTAAATTGGCTCATATTTTCCTATTATTTAAATGGGTAGTATTTCTTTATTGCATGATGAAAACTGTACGTTATGCACTGTATAGCCTAGATTATATTGCTTTTCCCCAGTATTTTTTCTTAATGTGTATTTTATACAAAGTAAAATTATCCTTGTTTCAGTTTAGTTCAGTTCAGTCACTCAGTCGTGTCCGACTCTTTGTGACCCCATGAACCACAGCACGCCAGGCGTCCCTGTTCATCATCCCAAACTCATGTCCGTCGGGTCAGTGATGCCATCCAGCCATCTCATCCTCTGTCGTCCCCTTCTCCTTGTGCCCCCAATCCCTCCCAGCATCAGGGTCTTTTCAAATGAGTCAACTCTTCACATGAGGTGGCTAAAGTATTGGAGTTTCAGCTTCAGCATCAGTCCTTCCAGTGAACACCCAGGACTGATCTCCTTTGGGATGGACTGGTTGGATCTCCTTGCAGTCCAAGGGACTCTCAAGAGTCTTCTCCAACACCACAGTTCAAAAGCATCAATTCTTCACCCTCAGCTTTCTTCACAGTCCAACTCTCACATCCATACATGGCCACTGGAAAAACCATAGCCTTGACTAGACAGACCTTTGCTGGCAAAGTAATGTCTCTGCTTTTTAATATGTTGTCTAGGTTGGTCATAACTTTCCTTCCAAGGAGTAAGTGTCTTTTAATTTCATGGCTGCAATCACCATCTGCAGTGATTTTGGAGCCCAGAAAAATAAAGTCAGCCACTGTTTCCATTGTTTCTCCATCTATTTGCCATGAAGTGATGGGACCAGATGCCATGATCTTAGTTTTCTGAATGTTGAGCTTTAAGCCAACTTCTTCACTCTCCTCTTTCACTTTCATCAAGAGGCTCTTTTGTTCTTCACTTTCTGCCATAAGGGTGGTGTCATTTGGATATCTGAGGTTATTGATATTTCTCCCGGCAATCTTGATTCCAGATTGTGCTTCCTCTAGCCCAGCATTTCTCATGATGTACTCTGCATATAAGTTAAATAAACAGGGTGACAATATACAGCCTTGACATACTCCTTTTCCTATTTGGAACCAGTCTGTTGGTCCATGTCCAGTTCTCACTGTTGCTTCCTGACCTGCATACACGTTTCTCAAGAGGCAGGTCAGGTGGTCTGGTATTCCCATCTCTTTCAGAATTTTCCACAGTTTATTGTGATGCACACAGTCAAAGGCTTTGGCATAGTCAATAAAGCAGAAAAAAATGCTTTTCTGGAACTCTCTTGCTTTTTCAATGATCCAGCGGATGTTGGCAATTAGATCTCTGGTTCCTCTGCCTTTTCTAAAACCGCTTGAACATCTGGAAATTCACGGTTCACATATTGCTGAAGCCTGGCTTGGAGAATTTTAAGCATTGCTTTACTAGCATGTGAGATGAGTGCAATTGTGCGGTAGTTTTGGCATTCTTTGGGATTGCCTTTCCATGTGCATAATTCTCTTAAGATTGTCAAAAGCATGTAGCTACATAGACATCATAACAATAATAATGTAGAATAGCTCAACTGTTTCCAAATTTTCCTATGCCTTTTTGTAAACATTCTTATTCTCAATATATACTTCTGGCAGCCATTGATCTATTTTCTCTTACATATTTTTGCTTTTACCAGAAGGTCATATAAATGAAATCATATGATGTTTTGCCTTTTCAGTCTGGCTTCTTTCACTTTATATGATATATATGTAATTCATCTATTTTTTGTGTTTAGCATTTAATTGATGAGTAGTATTTCATTATATGGTATCAAAGTTTATTTATTAGTTGTCTAGTTAGAGGAAATTTGGGTTTTGCCTGTTTGAGGAGATTGCAAATAAAGTCTATAAACATGATTGTAGAAGTTTTCATACAAACATAAGTTTCCATTTTAATAAGATAATTGCAAAAGTGCAGAATTGCTAGGCCATATGGCAAACTTATGTTTAACTTTGTAAAATACTGCCAAGCTATTTTCCAAAATGTTTCTACCATTTTGCCTTCCTACCAAGAAAGTATAAGCGTTACAGTGATACTACATCATTACCAGAACATGAAATTGTCAGATTTTTAGTTATAATTATTTTGAAAAAAAGTTTCAATTATTTTGTCTATTTTAAAGATATATAGTTGTATCTCATTAGAATTTTAATTTGTTTTTCTCTGATAACTAATAATGTTGAGCATCTTTTCACATAACTATTTTGCCAGTCATACTTTTTTTGGGAGGTGTAGTTTCTACTCATATCTAATGCCAATTTGAAAAATTAGATTATTTCTTTTCATTTTTTTTTGAGGTTTGAGAGCTGTTGTATATTCTGTATATAAGTACTTTATTAAATATGTGATTTTCAAATATTTTCTAGCACTCTGTGGCTTATTTTATTTTTGAAAGTGCAGATAAAGTCCGATTTATCAATTTTGTATGTGGTTTGAGAAGAGGATTAATATTGTTATTTTTTTCTACCTATCGATACTTCATTGATACAGCACTATTTACAAAAAATAGAATACTCTTTTTTCAAAGAAACCGTTTTGTATCTTTGTAAAAAAATCAATTGATGTCATATATGTGGGTCTAATACTAGACTCTTTATTCTGTTCAGTTGAACTATAAGTCTGTCTTGTTTCCAATATCTCAATGCTTTTTGTTTTTAACTTTTCTGGCTGCGCCACGTAGCGTATGGGATCTTAGGTCCCCACGGACTGAACTGGTCGCCCTGCAGCGGGAGTGCGGGGCCTTAACCCTGGGTCACCGGGAGTGTCCATCCCACTGCCTTAGTGCAGCTTTACAGACAGTCTTGAATCAGGTACTGAGATCCTCCAAGTTGGTTCTTTTTACAAATTGTTTTGACCACTCTAGTTCCTTTACTTTTTCATATACATTATAGAATCACTTTTTAAAAATTTCTAAAATAGAATGCTGGAATTTTGATTGGAGTTGAATTGTATATGTAGCTCAGTTTGAAGATATTTGTCTTTGTAACAATATTAAGTCTTCTAATCCATGAGCAAGATACATATCACCCTTTAATTAAGGTAACTTTGATTTGTTTTATTAGAGTTTTGCAGTTTTTACTACAAAGATATTGCACTTTTTCACATTTATGAGCGTGGTCTATTTCAAGTATTCCTACTTTTGGTAGTGTTATAAATAATTGGTTATTCTTGGAAGTACTATACATATATGCTAATCTTATCAAGATTAAATAATTTAAATCTTAAAAATTATATTTCCAATTTTTCATTGATAGCACTTAGAAATGCAATTTTTGCATATTAATCTTGTATACAGAAACTTATCTAAATTCACTTATTACTTCTAGTATTATTTTGAAAATTCTTTGCCATTTTTTATGTGACAATAATTTGTAAATGTTTTATTTATTTGTTTACAACTTATGCTGCTTATTTTCTTGTCATAAGTTACTTCATAAGCTATCAGTTATTGTGCTGATTAGAAATTATAGGCAGATATTGTTACCTTGTTCATGATATTACCTGAAAAGCATTCATTTCACTATTTTCTGTTTCTTCAATGCCAGCAAGGAAGATAGAGATTCCAGGAAGATGAGTGCTATAATATTATGTAGTATAATCAGATACATCCTATTATTGTTGAAATATTTTATTGGTTATAAGAAAGTCATAGGTTCTGTCCACACTCAAGAGAAAATTACTGTATCCCACAAAGATATGAATAATAGGAGATAGGAACAGGGGTTCATTTTATGAGCATATCTGCTGTAGCAGCAGTTGCCTTGGGGACTGTAGTTAGCATTTTTTACTCATAACTACCTACCTGCAAGTAATACATTATTTCAAATATAGTATAGGAAACTTGTAACAGTATACTTCTGTGTTTCTCCTCCGCCTTTGTGCTGCTGCTGTCATAAATTTTATTTTTACATATTTTATAAATCCCTCAATACTTTGCAATTCTTCAAACTGGCTCAAACACTAAAGAATCTGCCTGGCTTGATCCTTGGGTCGGGAAGGTCCCCTGGAGAAGGGAATGGCTACCCACTCTAGTATTCTTGCCTGGGAAACCCCATGGACGGAGGAGCCTGGCGGGCTACAGTCCACGGACGGAGGAGCCTGGTGGGCTACAGTCCACGGACGGAGGAGCCTGGCGGGCTACAGTCCGTGGACGGAGGAGCCTGGCGGGCTAAAGTCCACGGAATCACAAAGAGTCTGGCACAGCTGAGCAACTAGCACTTTCCTTTAAGCAATTAACTATGCTTTAAATAGATTTTTTAAATGAGAAAAGTGATCTCTCTTTTAAAACCTACATGTTTATCATCTCTGAAGCGTTTCATTCCTTTCTATAAGTGTCCCATCTGGTGCTAATTTCCTTCTGCCTGAAGGGTTTCCTTTAATATTTTTTGTAATACAGGTTAGCTAGTGATGAATTCTTTTACTTTTTGTATGCCTTTAAAAGCCTTTATATAACTTTTGTTTTTGAAAGATATTTCTGCTGAGTTTAGTGCAGTGGTTGATTTTTGTTGTTTTTATACTTTAGAGATGTTGCCCCACTGTCTACTGGTGTTCGTTTTTACCAATGAGGAGCCTTCCGTCATTTTGCCTTTGTTCTTCTGTATTTAAAGAAACTTTTTTCCTCTGGATGCTAAGATTTCCCCTCTACCACTGGCTTTTAAAAATTCAATTATGGTTACCCTAGTGCAGTTTTCATTTCATATTTCTTATGCTGTGGCTCCTTGAACTTCTAGGATCTGTGGGAATTTGGATATTTGAGAGCAATTATTTCTTCAAATATGTTTTTTAACTCTGTTCTCTCCCCTTTTCTTCAAAGATAGAATTAAGCATATATTAGGCAGTTTTAAACTGTTTCACAGGTCACTGATGCACATTTGATTTCATATTCAGCCCCTTTCCTCTGTTTTTAAATTTTTTAATAGTTTCTATATTTATGTTTTTTAAAGCTCATTAATCTTTCTTCTGTAGTGTGTAATCTGTTTTTAATCCCATCCATAATGTTTTTCTTCACCAACTTTTTTTTCATCTCTAGTTTGATTTGGGTCATTATACATGTTCCATCTCTCTGCTTAACATGTGTACCCTTTCTCTTCCTTCTAAAAGTCATATGGAGTAAAGTTATAATCAACAATTTGATATCCTTGTCTACTAACTATATAATTTGTGCCACTTCTGGGTCTATTCTGGGAACTCCCCACCCCCCATAGTCTATGAACATGAAATCTCTTTGTTTATTTGCTGTCCCCCACTGCACTTTTACAGGAAGATTAAATTGCAGTGTTGTCAGTGATCTATTAATCAAAGAGCAGTGGAAACACAAGGGAAATACAGATTGCCCATCAGGAAGTCCAAGATTTTCCAGATTAACAGAAACACCTCAACTCAGTTACTGACTAAGTGTTGGCAAAGGGGGAAGGGAGGGAAAGGACGTTCCCGTGGACAAAGCGCGGAGCTGAGAAGTGGGTACTTCTTCTCAGGGAGAAGGGGTCTCAGGGAGAGGGGTCTGAGGGGTCTCAGGAAAGGGGTCTCAGGGAGATCCTGTGGCTGAATTAGGGCAGAGTGGAGAGAAAAGATGGCAGACTAGTATGTGGAGCCAGCATGTGGTGGGACCTGTGCTTGGCTGAAGAACTTGAGATTTATTTGCATAGCAATGCTTTGGAAATCTTTAAAAACTGTGATAAAATATCTTAATCATAAAGTGCACTAGCTTAACTGCTTTCAAGTATACAGTTCAGAAGCATTAAGTACATTTACATTGTTGTGCTACCATCACCAACATCTATCTTCAGAAAATGTTCACCTTCCTAACTGAAACTCTGTAACCATTGTAAACATTGTAAACATTGACTCCCCATTCCACCCTCCCCTCAGCCCCCAGCAACCTTAATTCTAACTTCCTGTTCTATGAATTCTAGGTATCTCATGTAATTGGATTCACACACTACTTGTCTTTCTGTGATTGATTTATTTCACTTAGCATAATGTCATCAAGATTTTTCCACGTTGTAGCAGGTGTCAGAATTTCCCTCCTTTTAAATCACATTTATTCCACTGAATGTATATCACATGTTGTTTCTAGGTTGATAGATATTGAGTTGCTTTCACCTTTTGACAACTGTGACTAATGTTATGAACATGGGTACACAAATGATGTGCTGGAGTTCATGCTTTCAATTGTTTTGGGTATATAACTAGAAGTGGAATTACTGGATCCTATGGTAATTCTAATTTTTTAAGGAATACCATTTTTGACAGTAGCCAAATCAACTTACATTCCCATCAACTATGTTCTAGGCTTTTCACATCCTTGCCAAAATTTGTTATTTTCTCTTTTTTTCTTTTAATCTTAATTTAAATTTTTGTATAGCAGCCATCCTAATATGTATAAAGTGGTATATCCCACTTTGGTTTTGATTTGCATTTCTTTAATGATTAGTGATGTTAAACATATTTTCATGTGTTTATTAACCATTTGTATATCTCCTCTCAAGAAATGTCTATTCAAGTTCTTTGATCATTTTGAAATCAGATTGGTTGCTTTTGTGATGTTAAGTTGTAGGAGTCTTTTATTTATTCTGGATATTAATCCTTAATCAGATGTATGATTTTCAAATATTTCTCTCATTCTTGTGGGCTGTCTTTTCACTCTGCTTAACATTTGAGTAAAATGTGTCTATTTCTTGTTTGGTTGCCTGTGCTTTTGGTGTCATACCTAATGGATCATTGACAAAGTCAGTGTCATGAGGCTTTTCCCATTTTCTTCTAAGAGTTTTATCATTTTCAGTGTTACATGTAGGTATTTGATTCATTTTGAGTTAAGTTTTGTATATTTTGCTGAGATAAGCATTCAATTTCATTCTTTTTCATGTGGATAACCAGTTTTTCCAACATCATTTGTTGAAAAGACTGTCCTTTCCCCATTGACTGGTCTCTTTCCTCATTGAATTGTATTTTTCCCATAGGATGATCTTAGCACCTTTGTCAAAATATATTGGATTATATATGTGAGGCTTTATTTCTAGGCTCTCTATTCTATTCCATTGATTACTGTAGGTTTGTAATAAGTTTTGAAGTCAGCAAATCTGAGATCTTACATTGTTCTTTTTTTGAGATTGTTTTGACTATTTCAGATCTTGAGATTCTACATGAATTTTAAGATGAAATTTTCTATTTCTGCAAAAAGTGGGATTTGTAGGATTGCATTGAATCTGTAGATAGCTCGGGTAGTACTGACGTTTTAACAATATTAAGTCTTCTAATCCATAAACATAGGATATCTTTTCATTTGCTAGTGCCTTATTTAACTTTTTTTTCCGGCAGTGATTTATAGTTTTCACTGTACAAATCTCTTGTCTCCTTAAGTTTATTGCTACATATTTTATTCTTTTTGATGCTTTTTTAAGTGGAAATTTTTCTTAATATCCCTTTTGGATTATTTATTGTTAGTGTATAGAAAACAAATGATTTTTTGTCTGTTCATTTTGTATTCAGGAACTTTGCTGAATTCTTTCATCAGTTCTAACAGTGTGTGTGTGTATGTGTGTGTGTGTGTGTGTGTGTGTGTGTGTGTAATCTGTAGAATTTATAATAGCCAGGACATGGAAGCAACCTGGATGCCCATCAGCAGATGAATGGATAAGGAAGCTGTGGTACATATACACCATGGAATATTACTCAGCCGTCAAAAAGAATTCATTTGAACCAGTCCTAATGAGATGGATGAAACTGGAGCCCCTTATACAGAGTGAAGTAAGCCAGAAAGATAAAGAACATTACAGCATACTAACGCATATATGTGGAATTTAGAAAGATGGTGACGATAACCCTATATGCGAAACAGAAAAAGAGACACAGAGATACAGAACAGACTTTTGAACTCTGTGGGAGAAGGTGAGGGTGGGATGTTTCAAAAGAACAGCATGTATACTATCTATGGTGAAACAGATCACCAGCCCAGGTGGGATGCATGAGACAAGTGCTCAGGCCTGGTACACTGGGAAGACCCAGAGGAATCGGGTGGAGAGGGAGGTGGGAGGGGGGATCGGGATGGGGAATAAGTGTAAATCTATGGCTGATTCATATCAATGTATGACAAAACCCACTGAAATGTTGTGAAGTAATTAGCCTCCAACTAATAAAAAAATTAAAAAAAAAAAAAGATCATGTGGTCTGTTAAAAGTGATAGTTTGACTCTTTCCTTTCCAATTTGGATGCCTTTAAATTTCTTTCTGTTGCTTATTTGCTCTGTCTAAAACTTCTAATACTATAATGAATAAAAGTGGGAAAAGTGGTCTTCCTTAGACACAAGCACATGCATGCTGAGTCACTCAGTCATGTCTGACTCTCTGTGACCTTGTGGACTATAGCTCATCAGGCTCTTCTGTCCACAGGCTTTCCCAGGCAGGAATACTGGAGTGAGTTGCCATTTCCTCCTCCAGGAGATCTTCTTGACCCAGGGATCAAACTCGCATCTCCTGAGCCACCTGAGAACCTCAATGTGGAAATTTGGAAAGTTTTAAACAGGTGATCGAGAAGATCCTATCCAAGTTGTCTGTTCATCATTCTGGCTGCTGAATGGAGAATGAATAGAAAGGAGAAGACTAGAGGCAAAAACACTAATGAAGTAGATTTTCTGTAGTCCATGTAAGGGAACTGACTTTCTTGGAAGCAGTGGGGGTGAGGCAACAGTAGTGACACCCAGCGCTTACTGACCCTAAACAGATGTGAGAGGGTCTAATGGCCAAAGAACCACCCGTTGCTAAAGCTAGAGGAGAGTTTGGGGTTGAATGACACTGCTGCATTCCTCTGCACATTCTCATTCAGAAGCAGTCAAGTTAAAATCAAAACCAGACTCCCAGCATATATGTTTGAGGGGAGCTTCTAAAGTCAAATATTCTAGCCCCAAATATTCTAGTCTCTTCACAAGGAGTGTGGATTACAGAGCAGACACAGAAGGCAGTAAGGACAGCAAGCTACTCCATCCAGACCACACTCCTTGCTTTCCCACCCCTTCCACACTAACACTTCTACAGAAAGTAGAATGACAAAGCTAAGAGACC
Source organism: Cervus elaphus (assembly GCF_910594005.1). Lineage (NCBI taxonomy): Eukaryota > Metazoa > Chordata > Mammalia > Artiodactyla > Cervidae > Cervus > Cervus elaphus. The sequence continues at coordinate 78,864,731 of NC_057847.1, read as the reverse complement.
TTTTGATCCCAGAGTTACCAGAAGCAAGTGGAGAGCTTTATTCAGTGTCCCAAGCTGAGAATAGGAGTTTCTGGCACCTGTCAGATGTCAGTGGAAGGAAACAATGTAGTATATGTATTGAGAATGAAGATCTTGTATCTAGAGCCAGGACCAGCAGCAGAGTATCTTGGTTTCTGGGTATTTAAGGATTACTTTTAAAACAGAGCAAAAGAGTCAAAAACACATATCATCATGGACCATTCTGGGCTGGAATCTTTACTGCAATAATCAAGTAGTCTGGGGTTTGAGAGTTGAATCCAACTCTTTCAAAGTTGAAAGCCCACACTCTATTCTATGTGGTTCTGGTGTCTTCTGATGTTCCTGCTCTGTTCTGTTCCCTGATCTGTCTTCATGGAATAATCAGTAGCAAATTTTCTTAGACTCTGTCTATAATTGCTCAATGTTCATCTCATAATTTATATATATATGTGTGTGTGTATGTGTGTGTATATGTTTTTTACCAGCCAGTACACTTGGAAAGTGTTTAACACAAATTGCATCTCTTAGAAGAGGTTTTTTTTTTTGTTTTTTAAATTGTGGGTACTATAGTCAAATAGTTCTCTTCATTCTGAGTGCAGTGTGTTTTCGGCCCACCTTCTGTTGTTCTTTTTCCATTATGCAGCCATGGGAGAATTGATTTTTCCCCACTGGCTAGGAGAAGAATGTCCCTTTCTGGGCCCAAAGTGACTATTGGGAGCAATATGGATGTCATGCTGCTGTCTATACAGTGCTACCATATTCAGGGCCCACTGGCTTCAGTGGGAGGTTTGACTTCACATTTTGCTCCTGTTATCAAGAGAGCTGCACCAGAGCTTCTCACTAAAAACTGTGTTTTGAAGTCTTAGACCTCTCAGGGGCAGGAGAACTGGAAGGAATTTGGAGAAGTCCAAAAGTCAGAAGAAAATGGTCAGGAAAGCTGAAACCTTGGTCGAAATTGATGATGGGAGTGGTCGTAGGAGAGACTGAGTATTCTTACCGTGGGGTACTCCTCAGATCCCTGCTAGCTAAAAAATCAAACCCAGAAGAGATACCATAGAACCTAAAAGTAAGAGTAGTAATGGGTGGCAATTCTCAGAAAGGAAATAAAATCGTGGTGACTTTGGAACTACCAGTGTCCACATTCTGACAGTAGTGGAGGATTTATGTACAAACCACATGGTCCCAGGAAAACCCACTTCGAGAGCTCTGTTGATTGTAGCGTTTGGCTTTTGAAAACCTCAGTAAGAAGCATTATGAGAAAAGGTGAGCTGTTATTCTAACCTAATATTTACACACCCTTGCCATACTTATTTTAAAGAAATGAATTCTGATTCACAAATGTTATTTGATTGATTTTGGTTTCTAGGCGCTAAAAAGTGAAAGTAGAAATGGTCTATGAAGGCCCTGATGATCACCATGCACCCATCAGCTTGCTTTTGAGCCTTGGATGGCCCTGGTTCTGATTTGACCAGGATGCATCAAGACCAACTGGGGCTGGAAGGGAAGAGTTTCAAGTTAAAGGGAACAATGCAGTGATGGCAGAGGGAAGAAGCTTGGTCTGTAAACCTAGGAAGATGAGACAGGTGAGGGTTACAGCCCGGGAGGGCAAGCAGGGACCAGGAAACCAGACTAGACACCTAGAAACCCAGGAAAATGGATCAAAGATGAAGGCAGACATGAGGAGTTCATCAGAGAAGTCTCCTTCTAAGCTGGTGACTCTGGATCCTGGCCACAGATGAGAGTCACCTGGGGAGTGCCCTGCCCTTCATCATCGACCAGATTGTTTTTCAGGTTCTTCCAGTGGGACTTCTGTTTGCATACTGCAATGGAGACTTACCTGCCAAGAATAAGGATGATTTCATGTTCTATTTCCTAAGATTAGAGAATACTTTTTTTTTTTTTTTCATTCTCTCTCTCTATATATGTATACTCACTCCTTTTTTTGAGCTTATTCTCTTTTGAACTTGATGTTGAGATGTTCCCAGAGCACTTCTCTGACACTCTCCCCTTGTATCTTCTCTTTCCCATCTCACCACCCTTATTCTTTTCTTCCTTCTCTTCTCCCCTCTTCCTTTCCTTCCCTTCTCTTTATTTTCCTTCTCTTTCTACTTATGTCCTGGGTAGTCTACTCAAAACCCAAGGCTTTAAATATCATCCCCACACTTAGTAAGCCAAATCAGTCAGGATAGCCTAGATTGTGCAGTATCAAGAAAAAAGTTCAAATTTATCACCATACTATAACTAAGGTCTGTTTCTCGTTGGTGTTGCAGATCGAAACTACAACAGCAGGAGTTTTTCCTTACTGATGTCCTTCTGGTTGGAGTCATTATCTTGCTTGAAGATCCCAACTTTATGGAAGCTGTGGTAGGGAATGCAAATTGTACATTGTCGCCTCTGAAGTGTTCTGCCCTGAAAGTAAGATAAGTATTGTTCCCCTTCCATTTTCCAGATAGAAACAGAGGCATCTAGAAGCTAAAGAAAAAGCTGATGTTGGGCTGTGAATCCAGAGGTCTATCATGACCACTCATTTATAAATGAGTAGTAAGGGAAGCTGGGTGCTTGCCAAGGGCCTCAGGGTTCTCAAGGTGAGTAACGCTTGGGGCTGTCTAGTCTGCCTGGCGTCAGAGCCCTTGTCTCCCAGTACATTATGTCTTCTGTCACCGGAAGTCCATTCTTGCTTGTGAAGGAATCGTGGTCATCTCCTGAGAATGTCAAGTTTTACTGGAAGGAGTAACTTTACTAACAATAGCTAACATGCACTGATGTCTTACAGGATTTAGCTTACTTGACAACAGCTCTACATAAAAGGCACTGTGGAGTAGATTTGACTTTCCCCATTTTAGAGTGAGGATTGAGAGCTGGAGAAGGGAGACTTCCTCCAAAGCCACCTGGCAAGGGGAAGTGGAGCGGGGATTTGAGACTGGGTCAACGACCCTGACCTTACCACACAGTCTCAGATAGTTCATGCAAAATGTGCTTTTCCACCAAGACATGGAGACAACCTTAATGTCAACTGACAGAAGAACAGATAAAGGAGATGTGGTGCATGTATATGATGGAATACTACATGCGTGTTCAGTTACTCAATCATGTCCGACTCTTTATCCGACTCATGTCCGAGTGCATGGACTGTAACCCGCCAGGCTCCTCTGTCCTTGGGATTTCCCAGGCAAGAATACTGGAGTGGGTTGCCCTGCCCTCCTCCGAGGAATCTTCCTGATCCAGGGATCAAACACATTTCTTTTACATCTCCTGCATTGACAGGCGAGTTCTTTACCATCAGCGCCACCTGGGAAGCCACTGTTTTACCTTATGAATGTATCAAAAAAGAATGTATATATAGATTCCCCAGTGGCTCACCTGCAAAGAAGCTACCTAGAAGGCAGGAACCACAGAAGTAGCGGGTTTGATCCTTGGGTTGGGAAGATCCCCTGGAGAAGGGAATGGCAACCCACTCCAGTATTCTTGCCTGGAGAATCCCATGGACAGCGGAGCCTGGTGGGCTACAGTCCATAGGGTTGCAAAGAGTTGGACAATGACTGAAGTGAGTTAGCACACACTCATACATGTATGATAGAACATTTTGCTATAGAACACAAATGAACATTGTATTATAAACCAACTATGCTTCAATTAAAATTATTTTTAAAATAAGATAACACAAAAAATATACTTTTCCAACCAGGTACACATTAGTTATTGAACTCCACTTTCTGCCTTTTTATTCGTGGGTACCTTATGGTTAGCATGGGAGATGGGCCAGCCCTGCAAGCTTGGCATGTATAGGTGTTTGCCTGAGTGGGGAGGGGAGGCTGGACTGAAACCCTCAGTGGTCATTTTTCACAGCCAGCGACCCCTAAGCTTAGGGGAGTATATATTTCAGAGGTCCACGGCAAGGCAATTGTGTTGTGGGAGCAGGTGCCAATTTTCCTAACCTGAAGAGGTTGGGCCTCCTGGGCTCCCCATTGCCCATGGGTTCAACTTCTGAGTATCCTCATTCCCTGCAACTTGCCAACGTGTGCCTCCCATGCTTCATGCTTTGTTATGCTGGGACTACCAGGTCCCTCCTCCTCCTGTCCCTAATTTCATCCCCAGTCCCAGCCATGGCACCCTGGTTTTGCTCATCTTCAAGTACAACTCTCTCTCTTTCTGTCATTGTCATTGTCCCGTTTCTTTCCCACTATGTGGCTTTGCATTTAAATTCTGCACAGCACAGGAAAAGAGGGCATGCTTTGGGATCAGATTTGGGTTGGGTCTTCGACTTTGTCAGTTAACAAGTGTATGACCTTGTACGGATCACTTCAACTCTCCAGTCTCAGGCCCTGCATCCATAAAAACGGGGATCACATCTCCTTTGCAATAGGCAAGACTTATAAAGGCAGTGCAGAGTCTCTGGTGTAAGGGACTGGTTCAGAAATGTAGAAACGGAGGTCTTTTAGTCCACTGTTTCCAATGATTTACCATGCAGAAAAGATACATTCACATATACATGTAAATGGATGTAAAGGTAAACCATTCAATATCACAGCAATCCAGGTCTATGCCCTGAACAGTAATGCTAAAGAAGCTAAAGCTGAACAGTTCTATGAAGACCTACAAGACCTTCTAGAACTAAAACCCAAAAAGATGTCCTTTTCATCATAGGGGACTGGAATGTAAAAGTAGGAAGTTAAGAGACACCTGGAGTAACAGGCAAATTTGGCCTTGGAGTACAAAGTGAAGCAGATCAAAGGCTAATAGAGTTTTGTCAAGAGAATGCACTGGTCATAGCAAACACCCTCTTCAAACAATACAAGAGAAGACTATACACGTGGACTTCAGCAGATGGTCAACACCAAAATCAGATTGATTATATTCCTTGCAGCCAAAGATGGAGAAGCTCTAGACAGCAAAAACAAGTGTCAGCAAAAACAAGACCAGGAGCTGACTGTGGCTCAGATCATGAACTCTTACTGCTAAATTCAGACTTAAATTGAAGAAAGTAGGGAAAACCACTAGACCATTCAGGTATCACCTAAATCAAATCCCCTATGATTGTACAGTGGAAATGACAAATAGATTCAAGGAATTAGATCTTATAGACAGAGTGCCTGAAGAACAATGGATGGAGGTTCGTGACTTTGTACAGCAAGCAGTGATCAAGACCATCCCCAAGAAAAAGAAATGCAGAAAGTTAAAATGGTTGCCTGAGTAGCCCTTACAAATAGCCATGAAAAGAAGAGAAGCTAAAGGCAAAGGAGAAAAGGAAAGATATACCCATTTGAATGCAGAGTTCCAAAGAATAGCAAGGAGAGATAAGAAAGTCTTCCTCAGTGATCAATGCAAAGAAATAGAAGAAAACAATAGAATGGAAAAGACTAGAGATCTCTTCAGGAAAATTAGAGATACCAAGGGAATATTTCATGCAAAGATGGGCACGATAAAGGACAGAAATGGTATGGACCTAACAGAAGCAAAAGATATTAAGAGATGGAACAATACACAGAAGAACTATACAAAAAAGATCTTCATGACCCAGATAATCATGATGGTGTGATCACTCACCTAGAGTCAGACATCCTGGAATGTGAAGTCAAGTGGGCCTTAGGAAGCATGACAACGAACAAAGCTAGTGGAGGTGATAGATTTCCAGTTGAGCTGTTTCAAGTCCTAAAAGATGATGCTGTGAAAGTGCATCATTTAATATGCCAGCAAATTTGGAAAACTCAGCAGTGGCCACAGGGCTGGAAAAGGTCAGGTTTCATTCCAATCCAAAAGAAAGGCAATGCCAGAGTATGCTCAAACTACCACACAGTTGCACTCATCTCACAGGCTAGCAAAGTAATGCTCAAAATTCTCCAAGCCAGGTTTCAAGATATGTGAACTGTGAACTTCCAGATGTTCAAGCTGGATTGAGAAAAGGCAGAGGAGCCAGAGGTCAAATTGTCAACATCTGTTGGACCATCGAAAAAGCAAGAGAGTTCCAGAAAAATATCTACTTTTGCTTTATTGACTATGCCAAAGCCTTTGACTGTGTGGATCACAACAAACTGTGGGAAATTCTTCAAGAGATGGGAACCAGACCACCTGACCTGCCTTCTGAGAAATCTATATGCAGGTCAGGAAGGAACAGTTAGAACTGGACATGGAACAACAGGCTGGTTCCAAATTGGGAAAGGAGTATGTCAAGGCTGTATATTGTCACCCTGTTTATTTAACTTATATGCAGAGTACATCATGAGAAATGCTGGACTGGATGAAGCACAAGCTGGAATCAAGATTGCTGGGAGAAATATCAATAACCTCAGATACGCATATGACACCACACTTATGACAACAAACAAAGAACTAAAGAGTCTCTTGATGAAAGAAGAGGGTTAAAAAGTTGGCTTAAAGCTCAATATTCAGAAAACTAAGATCGTGGCATCTGGTCCCATCACTTCATGGCAAAAGATGGGGAAACAATGGAAACAGTGAGAGACTTTTTTTGGGGGGGCTCCACAGTCACTGCAGATGGTGATTGCAGCCATGAAATTAAAAGACGTTTGCTCCTTGAAAGAAAAGCTATGACCAATCTAGACAGAATATTAAAAAGCAGAGACATTACTTTACCAACAAAGGTCCATCTAGTCAAAGCTATGGTTTTGCCACTAGTCATGTATAGATATGAGAGTTGGACTATAAAGGAAGCTGAGTGCCGAAGAAGAATTGATGCTTTTGAACTGTGGTGTTGGAGAAGACTCTTGAGAGTCCCTTGGACTGCAAGGCTATCCACCCAGACCATCCTGAAGGAAATCAGTCCTAAATATTCATTGGAAGGACTGATGCTGAAGCTGAAACTCCAATACTTTGGCCACCTGATATGAAGAACTAGTTCATTGGAAAAGACCCTGATGCTGGGAAAGATTGAAGGCAGGAGGAGAAGGGGATGACAGAGGATGAGATGTTTGGATGGCATCACCAACAGGATGAACATGAGTTTGAGTAGGCTCTGGGTGTTGGTGATGGACAGGGAAGCCTGGTGTGCTGCAGTCAATGGGGTCAGAATGAGTCGGACATGAGTGAGTGAGTGAACTAACTAGTATATATACTAAGTGAATTTAATGAGGTTGCATGTTCACACGTGCTGCTGCCCAGATGGACAATACAAATGTCCCTTCTTAACTGACAACCTAGTTAATTTTCCTCCTTGAACTCCATACCTGTCCTGCTAGTAAGAAGTCTTAAACTTGCCACTTTAAAAGTTGCCCAAATTTCTTTTGGTGAGTGTCCTTTTTGTTTAAATGCATCCCTTCAGGTCAACGCTAAGACCTCCGATGTTCACTCTGCCCCTTTTCTACCTGGAGAGGGGGATGCTTTGTGTAGGAAGTGCTTACTGTGGGCTCGTGGAGGGGGAGGGAGCCTGCAGTGCCTCCGTGCTCCTGCCCTCTTCTCTTTGTGCCAACTCTTCCTCCCAGCTCTGGCCATTGACCCTACGGTGGGTGTTTGCTGTTGCTCGCTTGGTGAGTTCAGGTTGACCTCCCCCGGGCACCTGCATGCCTGAGACCTGGCCGTGTCTCCCCTGTCTCCCCCTGATAACCCTTCACCCAGGTAAGCCAACCAGCAACCCCAGTGACCTGCCTTCCATATGCCTGCACAAGATGTAACAGTGTTGTTGCTTCCAACACAAAGTGGTAATTCTGGTGCGACCAGGGAACAGGAAATAGGAAGCAGAAAGCTTTCATGAGCACCTTTGTATCAGGGTGAGATTGGTTGAAAGAGCTTGAGGACCTTATATATTTTTTAAAAGTTTATTGAGAGAAGCCAGAAAAACTCCCTTGGACTAAAGAGATTTGAAAAATAATAAAGGCCTTTTTATTCAGTGGGGTCATGTAAATTTTCTATTCCATTTGGAAATATAGCAAGTGTGTGAATTCCCAACTCCTTTTAATCTGTCACTCATATATATCAAGGGGCTGGAACCCAAAAGTGGATTATACAATGAGTGAGTTGGAAGACTTTTTCTTGACATAAGGGTGCCTTAAATTACATATTGTTCATCTGGTTTTTAAAATATGGAGTTCTATTTTTTTGTGGTTGTCAAATATGTCTTGGAAAGGCTGTAATTTCTCAGTCAGGATCAGAAAGTTTTCTGCTGAACAAAGTTGAAGGTGCACTTTTGGTGCTCTGTGTATGCTGTTTGATCAGTGAAGTTTATTGTGTTTCATTAATCATTATTGCTTGAGGGTGAGTAATAATCATCATAGTGATAACGATATTGTGTTACTGATTTTGTTGTGTAAGATGTGCTGAGAGGTAGATGGACAAGCTGAAACCTGACATTTCTGGCTCCATCGCGCTCCTGGATGGAGGAGATGGAATCTGCTCATTGTGATTTCAGACACTCATGGAGACAAGGTGTGTTCACATTACAGGGGTAATTGAGATCTGGATTGTCTTTTCATGGGGACACATTGAGCAGGAAATAAAGGAAAGCAGATTTCCTCGCACAGGGTAACACAGAGCATCATTTATCATGTACCTACTAAGAATATCAGAACTTTCCTGGTAGCTCAGATGGTAAAGAATCTGCCTGCAATGCAGGAGACCTGGGTTCCATCCCTGCGTGTGGAAGATTCCCTGGAGAAGGGCATGGCAACCCACTGCAGTATTCTTGCCTGGAGAATCCCATGGACGGTGGAGCCTGATGGGCTACAGAACATGGGGTTACAAAGAGTCAGACACAACTGAGCAACTAACACTTACACTTTCACTTTCACTAAGAATAAGGCAATGGACCACATGTTCTGGGTCCTGTGTCCTTTTATCACCATACGATGCTGAGAGGCTGTGGTGAGGTGTGGATCCAGTAGGAGTGAGACTCTATGAGTGAGCTCAGGGGTCCAGAATCAGGCAGAGAGTGTGTGGCCGAGCTGCCCTGGGAGCCCAGGTCTCTTTCAGTCTTTTCAGGCAAGGCTCACAACACCACATGGGAAAGTTCAGTTCAGTTACCCAGTCATGTCCGATTCTTTGCGGCCCCATGGACTGCAGCACACCAGGCCTCCCCGTCCATCCCAACTCCCGGAGTTTACCCAAACTCATGTCCATGGAGTCGGTGATGCCATCCAACATCTCATCCTCTGTCGTCCCCTTCTCCTCCCGTCTTCAGTCTTTCCCAGCATCAGGGTCTTTTCAAATGAGTCAGCTCTTCGAAAGAGGTGGCCACAGTATTGGAGTTTCAGCTTTCAGTTTCAACCTATTAGGGTCAAGAAGCAACAGTTAGAACTGAACGTGGAATAACAGATTGGTTCCAGATAGGGAAAGGAGTTTGTCAAGGCTGTATATTGTCACCCTGCTTATTTAACTTATTTCACTGCAGAGTACATCATGAGAAATGCTGGGCTGGATGAAGCACAAGCTGGAATCAAGATTGCCAGAAGAAATATCAATAACCTCAGATATGCAGACGACACCACCCTTATGGCAGAAAGTGAAGAAGAACAAAAGAGCCTCTTGATGAAAGTGAAAGAGGAGAGTGAAAAAGTTGGTTTAAAGTTCAACATTCAGAAAACTAGGATCATGGCATCTGGTCCCACCACTTCATGGCAAATAGATGGGGAAACAGTGGAAACAGTGGCAGACTTTAATTTTGGGGGCTCTAAGATCACTGCAGATGGTGACTGCAGCCATGAAATTAAAAGATGCTTACTCCTTGGAAGGAAAGTTATGACCAACGTAGACAGCATGTTGAAAAGCAGAGACATTACTTTGCCAACAAAGGTCGGTCTAGTCAAGGCTATGGCTTTCCCAATAGTCATTCATGTACTGGACGTGAAAGTTGGACTATAAAGGAAGCTGAGCACTGAAGAACTGATGCTTTTGAACTGTAGAGTTGGAGAAGACTCTTGAGAGACGTTTGGACCCCAAGGAGATCCAACCAGTCCATCCTAAATGAGATCAGTCCTGAGTGTTCATTGGAAGGACTGATGATGAAGCTGATTTACTGTTTCACTTTTACAGTGATGCTTGCAGGAGTGAAAAAGCTGTCCAATGTGCCCAAGTGTATTTATTTTTCTGGGATCCCCAACTCAGAAAGTGGCAAGGCTTAGCTTTCGCTCAATTCTGCAAAGTAAAGCACAATTTGTTTAAATTTGCTAAATCTGTTCCAGACCATCAATATGTAAAAAAGGGATAAAAGTAACCATAGTATATACTCATTTTATAAATCTGTATTATAACCTTTTCTAGTAATCAGTGAGAACAATTAAGGAATTTTGTCAATCACAAACATTTAAAAAAATTAAAAATGTAACCTTTTTTTTTTTAAGGTTTACATCAACTTCAGCATCTAATTTATATCTCAGCTTCATAATATTTGAAAATCTCAAATTTAAAAACATAACCAATTGAAAGTGCTAACTTCTTTCTAGCAGGTCGAAGTTCTCCAGCTGACTCAGGAGAACGTTGACACAGGGGCTCTAAGTCAGAACCAGCTGTGCTGAGCTGCGCACAAACCCTGGATGGAGCCCCGGGGAGTGCCCTGGGGGGTCCGGCAGGAGGATTTTCCTGTTCGTCTCTGGGCCCTGATTCTGAAATCACTCTCCTTGGCCATACTCCCCGGAGCTGTGCTGGCCCTCACTGGCAGCTTGGTGTCCCCATCCCTCACTCAGGAAATTGGGTTTTGTGTTCTCATCAATGAACTCCTTGCCGATCTGCAATGTGAGGCTTTTTGATGACAGTGACCTGCAGCCAGCCCGGCCCAGAGATATCGAAGCCCTGCCTGGCCATTTTTGCTGCCTTTTCTTCCCACCCTGCCTTCTGCTGTCAGACAGCACAGACCTGTGTCTGCTCAGATATCCACTTGGGGGAAGGAGACACATCTAGAGGGCTTGGGATAAACCTTGGGATAAACCTTGGGATGTGGGGTGGCTCTCCACATCCCACCCAATCAACTGTGACTGTTGCTGAGCCCCGGCTGCCTCTGTCAGCTGCAAGACAGGCCAATAAATCAGGAGGCAAGTTTTGGGGGCTAGAAATAATGACTTCAATTGAAAAGTTAGCAGACTGAGAAAATGGTAGACTAGTATCTCAAAAAACCCATCTTGTCCTGGTCTGAATTTGGGCTCCTTTTTTACAGAGGAAGGGGAAGAAGCGGGGCCTGCAGAGCACTGACTCACGGCTAAGTCATGTGGACATGACTAGCCTGCCAAGCTCCGACCCCTCATCGGCCTACTCTTGCTGGAAGCAGACCCACTCCACCCGGCCCCTGCTCCTCCCACATACATAGGGAGCGGATATGGGGCTACTCGGGTGGTGTCAGAGTGGTGGCTCGGCCTGGACTGTCTGTCCTGGGCCTCCCTGTGTTACCTTTGGGCCCCTCCAGGCAAATGGCCAAAGGCGCCAGGAATGAAACCTGACCAAATATCTGAAGTGTCGGAAAAGGCGGTCACTGTGGAGGGGTTTCTGAGACCAGAGTCTCAGGATATCAGGACAGAGAAGACCATGTCCATTTGAGAGTCTCCTGCCAAGTGAGCTGGGTAAGGATCTTCTATAGACTGTGGTGTCTGGTTTCCCGGGTTCCAAGTTCTGTTGGCCTCTATTGCCAGGAAAATGAGGTTGCTTCCTGGGGTCCCTTTATCTGGCTTCCTCCTCTCACAAAGCTCCCCAAGGACCCCTCTGGCCTGCTGACTGCTCATGCTGCCACCCCATGTCCATCTGCAATGACACCAGTGGGGAGGCCTGAGTGCAGATCCTGTCCAGCAAGAGCAGAATCATCTTCTCTACACATAAGAAAAGAACAGGCATGGGCCCACACCCATCTTATCCTTCTCCACCTGACCAGCCCCATCATATCAGAAAAATGTGACTTTCCTCCCATCAGAAACCAAACACCAGCTAAGATTTAGATGTAAAGTAAACCAGAATATTGTTTTGAGCTACAGACACTAAAAAACAAAACAAAACAAAGCAAAAAAGAAAAACCCTAGCAGCAAAAACAAACAACCCCCCCCACCCCCAAATAGCAAAACAGTAGGTGCAAGAAGAGCATGCTGATTCTTCTCCTTTTTCTTCCTGGAAGCAGGTGATGGCATATCCATCCCCTACCACTGTTCCCTCCCCCCGCCCCTCCTCCTCTCCCCCTCTCCTCCCAACTGCCCCCCTCTCTGTCCCCCTATGAAAGGTGTCTTCCCTCTGCTGGAAGGAGGGTGACATTGTTATTGTCAAGGGCAGAGAGTGGAGAATGAGAGGAAGAACAGACCTTGTCCAACAGAATTCTCGTCCTTCTTCGCCTCCCCACATAGTGCAGTTACTTTTCCACAACTGCCTCTCTTTGTTCAACCCAATAGAAAAACATTTAGGTTTTGCCACTTCTCTGGGTCTTTATTCATTTCTTAGGGTGGTTCTCCATGTCATGTAAAACAGGGAAAATAAATGTGCCTGCTTCTCTCCTGTGAATCTGTCTCATGTCCATTTAATTCTCATGACCAGCCAACAACCTAAAAGGGTGGAGTTAACATTTTGTCTTGGCAATGTCTTTCTTGAAGGCATCTTCCATTTTACCTCCTTCCTTGGCTTGATTCCTCAGTATGCTGACATACTCTCAGTTACTCTCTTCAGAAACTCTGTGAGCGCAGGCTGTGTCTTTCAAAATGAAACACATCAGTCCTAGAACTCCTAGATATCAATGGACTAATGGACTCCTCGGTGTCAATGAATTTCCATGACAGTGTTTAGCGTGATACACGCATGAGGTTCATTTGTCAAAACCTATAGAATGTATGCTACCTGGAGTGAATCCTAATGCAAATTTTGGACTCTGGTGACAGCAATGTGTCCACGTAGATTCATCAGTGTTAACCAGAACACAGAATGATGATAAGATAGCTGGGCACTTGGGGGGCTCTGACGACCAATTTCAGACTTAAATTGAAGGAAGTAGGAAAAACATCAGACAATTCAGGCATCACCTAAACCAAACCCCTTACGATGATACAGTGGAAGTGGCAAGTATGTTCAACGGATTAGGTCTGATATACAGATCTGATAGATCTTCTAGAACTAACACCCCAAAAAGATGTCCTTTTCATTATAGGAGACTGGAATGAAAAAGAAGGAAGTCAAGAAACACCTGGAGTAACAGGCAAATTTGGCCTTGGAGTAGGGAATGAAGCAAGGCAAAGGCTAATAGAGTTTTGCCAAGAGAACGCACTGGTCATAGCAAACACCCTCTTCCAACAACACAAAAGAAGACTCTACACATGGACATCACCAGATGGTCAACACCAAAATCATATTGATGATATTATTTGCAGCCAAAAATGGAGAAGCACTAGACAGTCAACAAAAACAAGACTGGGAGCTGACTGTGGCTCAGATCATGAACTCATTATTGTCAAATTCAGACTTAAACTGAAGAAAGTAGGGATAACCACTAGACCATTCAGGTATCACCTAAATAAAATCTCTTACGATTGTACAGTGGAATTGACAAATAGATTCAAGGGATTAGATCTGATAGACAGAGTGCCTGAGGAACTAGGGACTGAGGTTCGTGACATTGTACAGGAGGTAGTTATCAAGACCATCCCCAAGAAAAAGAAATGCGAAAAGGCAAAATGGCTGTCTAAGGAGGCCTTAGAAATAGCTGTGAAAAGAAGAGAAGCTAAAGGCAAAGGAGAAAAGGAAAGATATACCCATTTGAATGCAGAGTTCCAAAGAATAACAAGGAGAGATAAGAAAGCCTTCCTCAGTGATCAATGCAAAGAAACAGAGGAAAGTAATAGAATGGGAAAGACTAGACATGTCTTCAAGAAAATTAGAGATACCAAGGGAACATTTCATGAAAAGATGAGCACAATAAAGGACAGAAATTGGACCTAACAGAGGCAGAAGATATTAAGAAGAGGTGGAACAATACACAAAAGAACTGTACAAAAAAGATCTTCATGACCCAGATAATCACAATGGTGTGGTCACTCACCTAGAGTCAGACATCCTGGAATGCAAAGTCAAGTGGGCCTTAGGAAGCATCACCACAAACAAAGCTAATGGAGGTGATGGAATTCCAGTTGAGCTATTTCAAGTCCTAAAAGATGATGCTGTGAAAGTGCATCATTTAATATGCCAGCAAATTTGGAAAACTCAGCAGTGGCCACAGGGCTGGAAAAGGTCAGTTTTCAATCCAATGCCAAAGAAAAGCAATGCCAGAGAATGCTCAAACTACCACACAATTGCATTCAGCTCACACACTAGTAAAGTAATACTCAAAATTCTCCAAGCCAGACTTCAACAGTACATGAACCATGAACTTCCAGATGTTCAATCTGGATTGAGAAAAGACAGAGGAACCAGAGATCAAATTGTCAACATCTGTTGGACCATCAAAAAAGCAAGAGAGTTCCAGAAAAGCATCTACTTTTGCTTTATTGACTATGCCAAAGCCTTTGACTGTGTGGATCATTACAAACTGTGGAAAATACTTCAAGAAATGGGAATACCAGACCACCTAACCTGCCTCCTGAGAAATCTGTATTCAGATCAAGGAGCAACAGTTAGAACTGGATATGGAACAACAGAGTGGTTCCAAATTGGGAAAGGAGTACGTCAAGGCTGTATATTGTCACCTTGCTTATTTAACTTATATGCAGAGTACATCATGAGAAATGCTGAGCTGGATGAAGCACAAGCTGGAATCAAGATTGCTGGGAGAAATACCAATAACCTCAGATACTCAGATGACACCACCCGTATGTAGAAAGTGAAGAGGAACTAAAGAGCCTCCTGATGAAAGTGAAAGAGGAGAGTTAAAAAGTTGGCCTAAAGCTCAACATTCAGAGATCTAGGATCATGGCATCTGGTCCCATCACTTCATGGCAAATAGATGGGGAAACAGTGGAAACAGTGGCAGACTTTAATTTTGGGGGCTCCAAGATCACTGCAAATGGTGACTGCAGCCATGAAATTAAAATCGCTTACTGCTTGGAAGAAGTTATGACCAACCTAGACAGCATATTAAAAAGCAGAGAGATTACTTTGCCAACAAAGATTCATCTGGTCAAGGCTATGGTTTCTCCAGTGGTCATGTATGGATGTGAGAGTTGGACTATAAAGAAAGCTGAGCACTGAAGAACTGATGCTTTTGAGCTGTGGTGTTGGAGAAGACTCTTGAGAGGTCCTTGGACTGTAAGGAGATCCAACCAGTCCTTCCTAAAAGAAATCAGTCCTAAATATTCATTGGAAGGACTGATGTTGAAGCTGAAACTCCAATACTTTGGTCACCTGATGCGAAGAACTGACTCATTGGCAAAGACCCTGATGCTGGGAAAGATTGAAGGTGGGAGGAAGAGGGGATGAAAGGATGAGATGGTTGGGTGGCACCAACTCAATGGACATGAGTTTGAGTAACTCTGGGAGTGGGTGATTGCAGGAAAGCCTGGCCCACTGCAGTCCCTGGGGATGTATACAGTTGAACACAACTGAGCGCCTGAACTGAACTGAACTGAACTGAGTGCCTGTGTTCTGAGAGCAGGAGTTAGGAAGACAGCAGCAACAGAGCAGGGTCCATGTGGGGCCTCTCCCCTCTGCTCCATTCTGCTGTCAGCTCAAAGCTGCATTAAAATATATCATAAAGCCTATTTAAGCAAAGGAAAAGCAGAGCTTTCAGTAACATCACGTGGCTTCTCTTTGAGCCCTCACCTCGTCTGGGCCACTTGAGAGTCAAACTTCGGTGGACACTGTCCTTTCAACAGAGATCCTTCCCAAGTTTCATCTGACAGCCACTTTCAGTTCAGTTCAGCTCAATCTCATTCCTCTTTCTTTTTTAAGATACTCTTCTTACTCTTTCAAGTTGAAATATACAATATTATATTGTATATGTCATATGTCATATACAATATGACAATATTATATTATTTTTCTGGTATATCACATAGTGATTTGATATTTTTATACATTATAGAATGATCACCAATGTAAATCTAGTTACCGTTCACCACCATGCAAAGTGGTTACACTACTAAGAACTCTATGCCCTATGCTTTCATTACATTCCCATGACATTTGTTTTATAACTGTAAATTTGAAACTTGAGGAAGCAATCTTTTCCACTTATTGAACTCATCCCCTACTTCCCTCCCCCTTTGGCAACCACCAGCTTATTCTTGGAATCTTTGAGTCAATTTCTGTTTTGTTGTATTCATTTATTTTGTTCTGTAGATTCTATATATAAGTGACATCATAAGGTATTTCTCTTTTTCTGTTTGACATATCTCACTTAGCATAATGCTCTCTCAGTCCATCCATATTGTTTCAAGATTTCATTCTCTTTTGTGGCTGAGTCATATTCTGTTGTATATATGTATGTGAAATATATACATATATATATATATATATATATGAAATTTTCTTTATCTGTTTGCCTATTGGTGCACATATGGGTAGCTTCCATATCTTGGCTATTGTCAATAAAGTTCCATAAGCACTGAGATATATATATCTTTTTAAATTAGTTCTTTTTTCCTTCAAAAAGATACCCCCAAGTGGGATTTCTGTATCATATGGTTGCTCTATTTTTAACTTTTTGAGGAAAATCTGTACTGTTTATACTGTTGTCCATAGTGTCTGTACCAATTAACATTTCCAACAAAAGTGCACAAGAGTTCCCCTTTTTTCCATATCCCTGACAATGCTTATTTGTCATCTTTTGGATGATAGCCATTCTGTTCTTTGTGACTTGATATTTATTATGGTTCTGGTGTGCATTTCCCTGATTATAAAGGATTTTTAAAAAATTCTATCTTTTGGCTGCTCCACATGGCAAGTGGGAATCTTAATTCCCCACCCAGGAATAGAAACTGTCCCCTGCATTGGTAGCATGGAGTCTTAAGCACTGGACCATCAGAGAAGTCCTGCAGATAAATGGTGCTGAGCATCTTTTCCTGTGTCCACTGGCCATTTGCATGTTCTTTGGAAAAATGTCCGTTTGGGTATTCTGACCATTTTTGGTTACTTTTGGTGATTGAGTTCTGTGAGTTCTTGGTCTATTGTGGATATGAGCCCCTTGTCAGACATATTGTTTAGAGATGCTTTCTGTCACTTGCTGGCTGCTGTTTTACTTTGTCTCTGTTCTCCAGACGGTTAGGACAGAGTTGCCTGGTATGCGGCAGTCCACGGGGTCACAGCGTAGCGACGCGGCAAGAGCAGACACTGGTGATGGGGAGGGCAAAGGAGAGCGAGAAAGCGGGGAGTGACAGCCGGGGCTTGAGGGGTGACTAGCGTTTTTTAAAAAACATTTATATATAAAAAAAAGAAAAACATTTATATATAGTGACTTTAATTTATGTAGCTCCCAAACAGAGAAAACACAAAGTCCCTTCAACTGGTGAATAAGCAAATTACGGTTTATCTATACAAAGCAACATTAATCAATTAAGCAATAACAGCAATTAAACAGTAAAAAGAAACTACTAAGACATGAAATTAAATTATAAATCTCAAATGCAGTTTTGCTGAGTGAAAGAAACCAGATTCAAGGCTACCCACGATGTTACACAGGTGATATGACATTCTGAGAAAGGCAGAAACAGAGAGAAAATACAGGTTGGGGATTGCCAGTGGGTAGGCACTGACAGCAGAGAGGGAAAAGGGAGCTTCGGGGGGATTGTTTCGTCAATGAATCTTTTGGGTACTTCTACAGCTTTATATGGGACTTCCCTGGTGGCTTAGTGGTAAAGAATCTGCCTGCCAATGCAGATGTGGATTCAATACCTGGGATGGGAAGATCCCCTGAAGAAGGAAATGGCAACTCATTCCAGTATTCTTGTCTGGGAAATTCCAAAGACATAGGAGCCTGGCAGGCTACCGTCCGTGGAGTCACAGAATTCAGACACGACTTAGCGACTAAACAACAAGTAAATAGAGGTGGGGAGAAGGCTGAGCGTGGTGGGCTGGGGACTCCTTGGCGTTCTGTGGATTCTGACGGAACCCCAGCACGGGCTGATGGCGAGGAGAACACCCAGCAATGCCCCTGCTCCCTGCACAGCATTCCTTCTCCTGAGCCCTCCGGGGCTCTGACTTAGCTTCTTCCTGGGCAGGCACAGCCCCAAATCTGGGGCAGGGTCCTGGGTGTGAGTCCCAGTGCAATCTGCTGCCTCAACCGCCCCTTTCTGCAGCTCTCTCATCCTGCAGATACCCTGGCAGCAGAAATGATGCAGGGTGTTCTAAACATGATGAGGAAATGCAACAATAACTCATAGTAACACATCTGGTGTGATCAGTTGCTCTGCACCTGAAATGGAAATGGAGCAAGAGGCTCTTTACAGATGTGTAAACTCTTATCAGAGGGCGCCTTGTGCAAAAGTGACAGAGTAGCTTTTCTGGCGATGCTGCTGTATCTACAACAACCATTATCGATCACCTACAACCTTCAGACACTTTGTGGCATGAAATTATCATGACACTGTGGTGGGTATTGTTATTATCTTTTTATATCCCAGATATTAGAGTCCAAAGAAACTAAAGTGAAAGCACAAGATCATGCACCCGTAACAGACAGAGTCCATCCCGACTCATTCCTGCCTGATTGCTTTTCACTATTGCTCTTGATGCTCAGTACCACCCCCAGACCAGTGCTCATTCTCTCTGTAGCCTTCAGGGTCCTGATACTGGAAGAAACAGAGGAAATCTGGGTCCAGCTGATGGATCTGGTGCTGGGGCAGTTTGGTCTGGAAAAACCTCACAGATGCAAGGAGGGTCCCCTTCAGTACTGTGGAGGAACTTGAAGATGTACCTGCTGGGAACTGTTGCTTGGAGTCTCAAAACTCCACTGTGGCCTGTGGCCTTATCCCTGACCCTTGGCACAGAAAAGAGAGACATAAAACAGGCTGACACCTGACACATGAAGACAAATAGGAGATGCAGAATATTGAACAGGGAAACAGAAGCTTGAAAGATTGAAAAGACTGAGAAAGACCCACATCATTTCACCACCCCAGTTAACGTAAGCCTTACTTTTTAAACACACATACCCACACATGCACATGCACACACACACAGTATCTATGTCTCCATTTCATCACACATGGCACCCTGCATTATAGTTAATTTACTAGTTTAGCTAATGTTTATTGAGCATCTATTAATACTATGTGCCAGACACTGTTCAGGCACTAAGGATATAACAGTGAACCAAACAAACAAAAATCCCTGAAACTATATTCAACTAAACAATTAGACAGAAACACCCAAGGCAAGGTAAATGTAAATGGTTATATAAACTGCCAGAAAAAGTTTATATTAAGTTTTCCTGCCAATGAAGGTAAATACTAAGTGATTGAATACAAATTTTAATCTATATACCAAAGATTTATGGGTTACAAACACTTTACAACTAATTTCACATCAGCCCACGTGGAAGTGAATAATATGAGTTCAGCATCCTGGGATAAATGAATGGGGCTGGGCGCAACCTGAGCAGTGAGGTCTGGGGGATGATGCCTTGGTCTCCACCAGGCTGCCTAAGGAACACAGCGGCACACATTTCAGCGTGCTTCTAATCCATGTCAGCAAATACTACCGTGTATAATTTGGCAAACCGTACTTAATAGACACAAGCTTCCTACAAATTGAACAACTGACATTCCTATAGAATAAGTGGAAACTGTGGTGAATAAACAATTTACAGAGCCGTCAGAGAAAACAGCAAGGCCTAAAAATCATATAAATAGATGCTCAACCTCACTGACAGCTAGGGAAAAAAAAAAACACCTTTCCTGTTGCCTGTTCTTGTGATGCTGGGGAAATGGATACTCTTGATCTTCCTCATGGAAATGAGTTAAATATTTTGAGTAAACAATCTATTATGCTGCAGTGAAATGAAAAAATATGCCTATTGCATACAAGAACAGTCATTAGAACCTTGTTTGTAACGTCAAAGACTAGGAAGAACCAAAGTACCTGCTGATTGAAGATTGATAGAATAAAGATGCACCCAAGTACTGGAGTCCTATGCAGGTGTGAACAGTCATGAAGCATCACCCTCATGATGTTGTTCAGTTGCTTAGTTGTGTCTGACTCTTTGCAACGCCATGGACTACAGCACACCAGGCCTCCCTGTTTTTCACCATCTACTGGAGTTTGCTTAAACTCATGTCCATCGAGTCGGTGATGCCATCCAACCATCTCATCCTCTGTCATCCCCTTCTCCTGCCTTCAATCTTTCCCTGCATCAGCGTCTTTTCAAATGAGTCAGTTCTTCACATCAGGTGGCCAACATATTGGAGTTTCAGTTTCAACATCAGTCCTTCCAATGAATGTTCAGGGCTGATTTCCTTTAGGATGGACTGGTTGGATCTCCTTGCAGTCCAAGGGACTCTCAAGAGTCTTCTCCAACACCACACTTCAAAAGCATCAATTCTTCAGCGCCTAGCCTTCTTTATGGTCCAAGTCTCACATCCATACATGAGTACTGGAAAAACCATAGCTTTGACTAGATGGATTTTGTAGGTACAACGTTGTTTGCTTTTTAAAATGCTGTCTGAAACTGAAAGTGGCTCAGTCGTGTCTGACTCTTTGTGACCCCATTGACTGTTCATGGAATTCTCCAGGCCAGAACACTGGAGTAGGTAGCCCTTCCCTTCTCCAGGGGATCTTCCCAACCCAGGGATCAAACCCAGGTCTCCCACATTGCAGGCGGATTCTTTACCAGTTGAGCTACAAGGGAAGCCCGAGAATACTGGAGAGGGTGTGGAGAAAAGGGAGCCCTCCTACACTATTGGTGGGAATGTAAGCTGGTATAGCCACTATGCAAAATAACATGGAGGTGCCTTTAAAAGCTAAAAATAGAACTGCTATATGACCCAACAGTCCCACTCCTGGGCATATACTGGGATAAAACCATAATTCCAAAAACATGTGCACCCCAAAGTTCACTGCAGCGCTATTTACAATAGCCTGGACATGGAAGCAAGCTAAATGTGCACCAACAGAGGAATGGGTACAAAAGATGTGGTATGTATGTACAAGGGAATATTACTCAGCCATAAAAAGGACAAATAATGCCCTTGTACAAGGTTTTGAAAGTAGTTAACAGACATTTTTAGATTCTGATTTTTAACACAAAGAACATGATGACTATGTTATTGCAAACACTTCACAGAAGTGGGCTGATGGCAGGGATTTACATTGCTTATACTGTTTTTCTTCCCAACAAATCAACTTGAAATGTACATCTTTGAACAAAAGACACTGTTTTATTTGGCAGACTTGCCTTAGGGTGGATTGTAAGAGGTGTAAGTAGTGCAGAATAGGTTTATTTTAGATCTCTTTGTCCATATTTAATGAACATATTATACTAGAGACCTGAAGCCATATTAAAAGCAGCAGCAGGCATGTTTTGAAAATACAGCCTCAGTTGGGGTCATTTCCACAGTGTAACCTAAAAACTGCATCACGTAAGAGGCACAGAAAAGGGGAGGCCAGCTGGGCTATGGAGGAGATTCTGTTCCTGGGCTGCTGACCTCGTCACTGGTCCTGGAGAAAGTTCTCCATAGAGAGGTGCCTACCCCAGGTGAGGATGAGGAGCAGGGGGGCTACGTGGAGAGTGATGCCGTTGAGGATGGACTCGGGTTGTAGTGGGCAGGAGAGATCAAAGTGAGGCTCCAGTGAACAAAGAAGAAAACCATAGCAGAGAAGAAGGAAGAAGGTAGTGTCACAGAAGAACCAAAGGCCTAGAGATGGCTCTTCATTTGCTCAGCAGAGCTCTGGATTCACCCAGGTTTCTGGCTGACATGGTTTAGAGACTTATCTGGTCTGTGGCTTCTCAGGGGGCTGGAATAGAGAGGGTGTCCCATTTCCATAAGTCATGGAAGGGAGTGTGTGATTTGAGAATCAGGATTAATGGGTACAAAGTAAAAATCTTTCAGTTCTCAGGCTCCAAAACTGACTCAGGCTATGACCTCAATTCAAATATATTCTCTCTCTTGGGAAGTGCCAAGGGACCCTCCTTGGGGTTGGTATTTCCATGTGGTAGTCACATTCTAAGCCTGCCCAAGTGCCCAGCATGAATCCAGCTACATGAAGATTAAGACACTTCTCTGGCCAGGAGGAGCTAGCAGCCTAGGGAGGAGGCACCTTGGGAGCACCACGGCCTGCAGGGCCCCTGGGAAGTGTGTGCTCTGCCATGCCTGCAGGAACAGAGCCCCAGCACGGAGGGTCTGCAGGCCACTGCACTCGGTATGTGTTCTTCTCATTCAGTTCTGCAATTTTACTCACTCACCAAATATCCATGAAGCCTCTTTCCATGGCAGATTCTTTTACAGAGTGAAAAGCACACAGAGAGGAAAAATAATCATCCCAAGCATGATCCCCAGTCTCCTGAGGCTCACAGTCTAGAGGTGAGACAAAGACATAACTAGCAACAGTATAAGATATGCAATGTAGAAAGAGGTTCAGAATGTGGGTTCTTAATTTTCTTGTGTGGTTGGAGGTCGGTGAGGGGTCAATGTGAAGAGGTATCAGGGATGGCGTCTCAAAGAAAGAAGTACACGCTGAGTTGTGGGAGTACAATTAGGTTTCGCCATCTATCAGAAAAATAAGCCGATGAATTAAATAATGAAGTAAGTGTGTTTCTGACAAAAGGCCCATCCAGAAGAGAGCAAGGTATGGTGCAATCAGGGAGTGTGTGTGTGCACACGTGTGTGTTGGATCCGATGTGAAACATTTGGCTCATCTGTTTATCTACATTCTTCCTTACGAAGAGGAAGGATGAAAATGTTAACCTGCTTCATTTTGGACTGATCAAATAGATGATAATCCAGCAACTTCGATGAGACATAAATGCCCATATTAAAATTCCACAAATGCTCACCATTAAGGAAGTCTATCAATTCACACTAATGAAATTTTTTATTAATATTTACTTATATATTACTTATATTTTCCCCACAGATGGAAAGATAGCAAATTTAACCTTCTTTTAGATTAACATATACATTCTCATAAGTTTGACGACCACAGAGCACTTGCATATGCATTATCTTCTTTGATCCTGAGCTCTCTTTCTTTTCTCTTGGTGGCAGTGCAAAAAAAAAAAAAAATTTTCTCTTTCATCAATTCTGTCAATTGATAATTGGACAGTCAATTCGGTGGCTGTATAAGATCCCTTAATCTTTTTCAGTCAATCGCATCAAACAAGAATTTCTGACTAGGAATAAATCTTTAACAAATACGATTGATATTTTATAGTAGCAGATGTGGAAATTTACAGTATATTTCAAAACATAATTGATTATTAAAACCACATGCATGGATTGCCAAGGAAATCAATTCCTGTAATTTGTTGGGGGACAAGTGTGGTCTGAGAATGGTGTGTGGGTTACCAGGAGTCTTGTCTGGAGGGAGAAAAACACAAACACAGACCCAGATTTCAGGCCTGACTGTGTCACTCTATGGTCCAGAAACTCAGCACGGTTCCCTGGCTGCTCTGTCTGCAAGATGAGAACTTTGATACAGTTACCCGTAGCTCGGGATACATTTAGAAAGTGATTTAAAAGTGTTCTAATCACTTTCACATATTTTGATTTTGTTCTTCACAGTGATCCTGTGATGTAACTGGACCGTGATGCAGCATTTATAATAATAGTAAAGAGTGGGATGTCCAGAGGAGTGCAGAGGCAGCTCAGCCTCGCAGGACTGCAGCAGGGTCTCCTCGCTTCCAGGAGAGCACCCCCACTGCTGCCGCCCAGAGCTCTGGAGTCCCCGACGGAATTCCGAAGGCAGGTCCCGCATGCAAGCGGGCTTGTGCTCAGCTTCCTGACCTGCTTCTACCTACTGTTTGGTGCAGACCCTCCTTAGGGCCAAAAGGAGATTAAGGCAGGCCTAGGAGGGAAAGGCAGCAAATAAGAACTTTAATAAATTAAATGTTGATTTAAAAACTGGCCTTATATGATCCAGCAATCTGACTCCTGGGCATATATCCAGAGAAAACTCTAATTCAAAAAGATCCATATACCCCAAAGTTCATAACTATTTACAATAGCCAAGACATGGAAGCAACTTAAGTGTCCATCAGTAGATGAATGGATAGAGAAAATGAGGTACATATATACACAGTGGAATATTACTCAGCCATAAAAATGAAACAACGCCATCTGCAGCAACATGAATAGACCTAGCGACTATCACACCGAGTGAAGTGAGTCAGATAGAGACAAATACCGTTTGATATCACACATATGTGGAATATGATCTATGACACAAGTGAATGTATTTATGAAATAGAAACTGACTCACAGACATGGAAAGCAAACTTATATTTACCAAAAGGGAGAGGCAGTTCAGGAACGATAGACTGAGAGCTTCGGGATTAGCAGATAGAAATTGCTGTGTATAAAATAGATAAACAGCAAGATCACACTGTATAGTACAGGGCACTATATTCAATATACTGAAATAAGTCTTAATGGAAGAGAGTATGGAAAAGTATATGTATACATATGTATAATTGTATCACTTTTCAGTACACCAGATACCAACACAATATTGTAAATCAATTGTATTTCAATAAAATAAATAAATAAAATAAAACAAACCTTATTTTCTCTAGATTTCTTCACAATTGCCAAAATTCGCAGTCCTCAGGTGCAAACATTTGCTTCTGGCAGGGGAGGGGCTTTCTAAGTTGAAATCAGACTAAGAAAAAAATTCAAAAATCAAATGTTATTAAACATTATTTAAAATAGGCAATAACTTTGGATTTTTTTGTTGGTTTTAATACAAGAGCATTATTGAGCCATAACTCATATACTTTAGCAAGTGACTCATTTAAAATGTATAACCTGATAGCTTTTAGTATATTCACAGAGTTGAAATTTGACCACAGTCAAATTTAGAACATTTTATCACCCTAAAATGATACTCTGTATCCATTATCAGTAATTCTTATTTCCTTTCACATTCCTTCCCTCCCAAAGTCCTAGGAAATTCCTAATATAACTTCTGTCCCTATAGATTTGCATATTCTGATCATTTCATATAAATTGAATCATACCCTATGTTATATTTTTTACCTCGTTTCTTTAACTTGGTAAAATATTTTCAAGGTTCATTGGTGTTGTAGTATGTATTAGTATCTGCATTCTTGTACATGTCAAGCAATATTCCATTGTTTGGATATATTGCAATTATCCACTTATCAATTTTTGCCATTTTTGGCTATTATGACTAATGCTGCTATGTACATCAATTGTAGAAGTTTTTGTGTGGACATATGTCTTCAATGGGCTTCCCTCATAACTCAGTTGGTAAAGATTCTGCCTGCAGTTCAGGAGACCCTGGTTCGATTCCTGGGTTGGGAAGATCTGCTAGAGAAGGGATAGGCTACCCACTCCAGTATTCTTGGGCTTCCCTTGTAGCTCAGCTGGTAAAGAATCTTCCTGCAATGCAGGAGACCTGGGTTGGGAATCCTGGAGAAGGGAAAGGCTACCCACTCCAGTGTTCTGGTCTGGAGAATTCCATGGGCTGTATAGTCCATGGGATCACAAAAAGTTGGACACAACTGAGCGACTTTCACTTTCACATGTTTTCATTTCTCTTGATTAATGCCTAGAAGTAGATTTGCTGGATCAAATAACTTTTAGTTATTTAGTTTAACTTTTCAAGGAACTGTGAAACTTTTTTTTTTTTTGCAAAGCAGCTGCAGCATTTCATATTCCCACAAGTAAGATCTCAGCGTTCCAGTCTCATCACATCTTTGCCATCATATATTATTATTTGTCTTTTTGTTTATAACTGTTCTAAAGGGTATGTATCTCATTGTGGTTTTGATTACCATTTCTCTGATGGTTAATTATGTTGAACATCTTTTCATTTGGGCATTTATGTGTCTTCCTAAGAGAAATTGCTAGTCAAATCTTTTGTCCATTTTTTAAATTGGGTTACTTGTCTTTTTAATATTAGTTGTAAGAATTCTTTGTATATGCTAGATTCAAAGTCCCTTATTATATATCATATTTGTAAATATTTTTTCCCAATCTGTGTGTTATGTTTTCAGTTTCTTGATGGTGTCCTCTAAAGCACAAGAAGTCTTTAGACATGAAGTCTAATTTATCTGTTTTATCTTATGTCACCTGAAGTTATAGTGTCAAATCTAAGAATTTTCCTAACTTAAGGTCATGAAGATTCTGTTTGAAAATTTTAGCTCTTACGTGTAGGTCTATGACCCATTTTGGGTCAGTTTTGGAGTTTGGTATGAGGAAAAGGTTCAACTTGGTTTCCTTATTGAGATAATGACATGAGCAAGAATAAGTGGTGGCCAAATTGCGGGCTGGAAGAATTCCAACAGTCCTCTATGTGACACACTGCATTTTCCAAAGAATTTTATGATAATTTTCTTTCTCCATTTGCTTTTATAGAACTTGCCATTCATCCATTATAGGGTAGATTTTATTTCTCTTCATCTTGAGTTTGAGGGGGCTTGTGGCTCACTTCTAACCCACAGAATATGGCAGAATTGAAGCTATGTGATATTTGAGCCACTGACATTCTTAGCTAGAGCATGAACTAGTGCTTAGAGTATTGAGCACTAAAAAATTCTATTACTGCTCCAGGGCTCCTTTGAAGCGAGAAAACAGAGAGTCCTTGAAGAAATCTATTGTAGGTGTTTTAGACCACAATCCCAGCTGAGGCCCCAGACAACATGAAATATCAACTGCTGGATGTGTACCTAAAGATGCTATCAGATAATTCAAGTCCCCATCTGCTGAGTGATCCAAGGTAAAACCCCAAATAGTGTTGTACAAAATAGCATGTCTGAGTTCTTAACCCACAGATCCATGAACACAATAAAATTGTTAGGAAAGATGATCTGCTTGCGAGTAGAGTAACAACCCCTGAATGATCCTCCACATGGCTGCATTGTTGTAATGACTAAAATAACAGATGTGAAGATTAGAATACTTAATGAATTACAGGAAGTATGAGGAGGCTATGGGAGGAAGGTCCTGTTCTTTGGCTTTCTTCCTAGTACACAAGGATGTCCCTCCGGTGGTCCTTGCCTGCCTCTCTAGCCCCTCCCCCAGATGCATGGACCAGCAAAACTCACATGAGCACCTTGGAGGGCTGGTTCTCACCTGGCACCTGAGGGGCCTGTATTGCTCTGGTCTGAGATGTTTTTCCCCTCCCACTCCTCTTTGCTGTTTCCTCCGCACATCCGTGATTTGTGAAGGCTCATCCACCTCAGGGCTCAGTGCACCGAGCACCTCTTTCTCCACATTTACTGTCCACGTGGGTTCCCATTACGCGCACATTTGTGCTTAGTCACTCTTTGTGACCCATGGACTGTAGCCCACGAGGGTCCTCAGTCCATGGGGTTCTCCAGGCAAGAATACTAGAGTGGGTTGCCATTTCCTTCTCCAGGGGATCTTCTAGACCCAGGGACTGAACCCATGTCTCTTGCATCTCCTGCATTGCAGGCAGATTCTTTGCCAGTGAAGCCACCGGGGAAGTGGATTTCCTTTATACTGGAGCTTATAAAACCATCCTTCAGTGGTTTCTGATTTTGCAGAATATCATACAGAAGCCCTCCTTCAGTTCTCCATAATTTTACATATGCAGCTGCCTCTGCCCAAATTTCTCTTCTACTTCTTTGTTTCATTATACTCTGATTATTCTTTGAAATTCTGCTCTTCATTTAAGCTCCATCTGATATCCTACTTTCTCAGACTCATCTGAGGGGCCCTGTTGGTTGCTCTTACATTCTGTGGTTTGTGTTCCTATTTTTTGTGATGCTCTTGGTGCTGTTGCCTTGCCTGTCTGTGCCTCTGGATTTAGAGCTCTTAGAAGGTAGAGAGCGGTGTGTTCTGGGACTTAACATGCTGCATATTCCAGTGTGGAGGCCAAGTATGTGTTTTTACTGGAGATGGCATGTACATTAAATAAGACACCTGGATGAAAAAGCATCCCTTTCCCTTGCCGTGGAATCTTATAAGGCAAATCCTTGCCAATTGCCTTTACTGTATTATCCAGACACTTGGCAGTGATCCATCAGACTCTCTCATCCATTAAATATGATTATATGCTTTGTTAGAATAGCCAGATGTTAAGCACAGTGAAAAGATGTCATTTCATCCAATGGAAAGATTATGAACATATTTACAGTGGCAATCAACCACACACCACATTTAAATCAACCACATTTAAATGATCCAATTAAATTATGGATAGAGTAGACAGGCCTTTCTGTTAGTGAACCCTGGAATAATGGGTCCTCCCAGGAGAGTGGAGTTTTTTTTTTTTTGAGTTGAATTTCTAAGGAGTAGTCATGACCTTGCTCATTGTTGTATCTGCTTGAAATTATATTGATGATTTGTGAAAGTTGTTATTCTAGGAAAGCCTACCCCAAAGTTCAAGATATTTTAAGGATTTATACAGGACATGTTTTAAATGGGATTTCCTCCGTCTTCAGTTGGTGGGGCCAGCATCTAACCAGGTATCCATGCTAGAAATATGGAAGTCAATCAGTTATCTAGTTCTGCCTATCTCATCTCCCAAACACTTTTCAAATTGTCTCATTTCCAGGCCAATAGTAAACTGTCCAAGTCAACATACCCTCATCACCTCTTGGGTGAACTCCCTCCATCATTTAAAGGTTAATGAATTCCTTTTGTAAATCTAAGGAGATATTGATTGACCTGGGGAAGAATTTCAATATACACAGAACAGAAGTCAAAGAATTGAAAATTTTAATTATGTTTTTCTAATATAGACATTTTGAACTGAAATTACTTCCCAATACCTTCTGATAGAGTTTGATTACTAAGCTTCCTTAACTCTGAGAAAGGGAGAACTAATTTAGTAAGTAGGAAATCAAATTTGAAAAAGAGGAAAGCACTATAGATGCAGAGAGAGAGAAAAAAAATTGAAACTAAAAAATGATAGCTAAGGAATGGAGCTAAGAGAGGAAAAGCCAGTATTACCAGCAGGGAATTCAAAATATTTTTCTATGAGAATTAATGAATATGGGAGAAGGTCCTTTACCTAGGAAGAGCCTGGCGTTTGGAAGGATCACTGTTAATGTCACTATTCTAAGAAGACTTGGGGTAGCTGAGTTATTGTCCACAGTCTACCAGTTCTCTTGAGTGAGGTCTTCCCATCATGTGCTCAGGGACTTTCATCATTATTCCTTCCTTCAGCACCAGGTAATGACTTAACTTCCTCCACACCCATCACCTTATCCATGACTGCCTGGGGGGTATGGTAACTCCTTTTGCTGCCAGATCCAAGATGTGCATGTGTGTGTGTTTGGGGGCATCACAATCAACTAATGAAGTTTGGGGAAAACATCTAAACAACAGCACTGACTGTGGCACAAACCAAGAACTCCTTATTGCCAAATTCAGACTGAAGTTGAAGAAAGTGGGGAAAACCACTAGACTCAGGTATGACCTGAGTCAAATCCCTTATGACTATACAGTGGAAGTGAGAAAAAGATTCAAGGGACTAGATCTGATAGATAGAGTGCCTGATGAACTATGGACGGAGGTTCATGACATTGTACAGGGGCAGGAATCAAGATCATCCCCAAGGAAAAGAAATTAAAAAAAGCAAAAAGGCTGTCGGAGGAGGCCTTACAAATAGCTGTGAAATGAATAGAAAGGAAAGGCAAAGGAGAAAAGGAAAGGTATTCCCATTTGAATGCAGAGTTCCAAAGAATAACAAGGAGAGATAAGAAAGCCTTCCTCAGCGATCAATGCAAAGAAATAGAGGAAAACAATAAAATGGGAAGTCTAGAGATCTCTTCAAGAAAATTAGAGATACCAAGGGAACATTCCATGCAAAGATGGGCACAATAAAGGACAGAAATGGTATGGACCTAACAGAAGCAGAAGATATTATTAAGAAGAGGTGGCAAGAATACACAAAAGAACTGTACAAAAAAGATCTTCATGACTCAGATAATCACGATGGTGTGATCACCAACCTAGAGCCAGACATCCTGGAGTGCAAAGCCAAGTGGGCCTTAGGAAGCATCACCACAAAGCTAGTGGAGGTGATGGAATTCCAGTTGAGCTATTTCAAATCCTGAAAGATGATGCTGTGAAAATGCTGCACTCAATATGCCAGAGAATTTGGAAAGCTCAGCAGTGGCCACAGGACTGGAAAAGTTCAGTTTTCATTCCAATCCCCAAAAAAGGCAATGCCAAAGAATGCTCAAACTACCGCACAATTGCACTCATCTCACACGCTAGTAAAGTAACGCTCAAAATTCTCCAAGCCAGGCTTCAACAGTACGTGAACTGTGAACTTCCAGATGTTTAAGCTGGATTTAGAAAAGGCAGAGGAACCAGAAATCAAACTGCCAACATCCACTGGATCATCAAAAAAGCAAGAAAGTTCCAGAAAAAATATTTGCTTCTTCTTTATTGACTATGCCAAAGTCTTTGACTGTGTGGAACACAACAAACTGTAGAAAATTCTTAAAGAAATGGGACTATCAGACCATCTGATCTGCCTCTTGAGGAGTCTGTATGCAGGTCAGGAAGCAACAGTTAGAACTGGACATGGAACAACAGACTGGTTCTGAATAGGAAAAGGAATACGTCAAGGCTGCATTTTGTCACTCTGTTTATTTAACTTATATGCAGAGTACATCATGAGAAATGCTGGGCTAGAGGAAGCACAAGCTGGAATCAAGATTGCTGGGAGAAATATCAGTAACCTCAGATATGCAGATGACACCACCCTTATGGCAGAAAGCAAAGAAGAACTAAAGAGCCTCTTGATGAAAGTGAAAGAGGAGAGTGAAAAAGTTGCCTTAAAACTTAACATTCAGAAAACTGAGATCATGGCAAATGGTGCCATCACTTCATGGCAAATAGATGGGGAAACGGTGGAAACAGTGAGAAACTTTATTTTCTTAGGCTCCAAAACTCACTGCAGATGGTGACTGCAGCCATGAAATTAAAAGATGCTTGCTTCTTGGAAGAAAAGTTATGACCAACCTAGACAGCATATTAAAAAGCAGAGACATTACTTTGCTAACAAAGGTCTGCCTAGTCAAAGCTATGGTTTTTCCAGTGGTCATGTATGGATGTGAGAGTTGGGCCATAAAGAAAGCTGAGCACCGAAGAATTGATGCTTTTGAACTGTGGTGTTGGAGAAGACTCTTGAGAGTCCCTTGGACTGCAAGGAGATCCAACCAGTCCATTTTAAAGGAAATCAGTCCTGAATATTCATTGGAAGGACTGATGCTGAAGCTCCAATACCTTGGCTACCTGATGAGAACTGACTCATTGGAAAAGACGGTGATGCTGGGAAAGATTGGAGGCAGGAGGAGAAGGGGACGACAGAGGATGAGATGGTTGGATGGTATCACCCACTCAATGGACATGAGTTTGAGTAAGCTCCGGGAGTTGGCGATGGACAGGGAGGCCTGGCGTGCTACGGTCCATGAGTTGGACTTGACTGAGCGACTGAACTTAACTGAACTGAACTGTAGTGAGTTCAGAGATCCAACCTTGAGACTTAGTGAGTGAAGAAACTGCTAATGAAATTGCTATAGCCTGCTCTTCCTTTTACTAAGTATAACCTTAGGAGAATTTCATAAACACTCTATCTGAATTTCCTTGTGTGTAAAATAGGGATAATAATTTCTACTTCTTGGAGTTGTCATGGGAGGAATACTTGGAATAATATATCTCTATATAAAGTTTTTTAGTCTGTCTGGAACCTGAGAGATGGCCAATAAATTATAGACATTATTCTACTCAAAGTTATTAATGATCCTACTTAATTGTCATCAGATTTCTCATGATTTCTCCTTGGGTACTAATAACATAGACTATTAAATTTATCTTTCTGTAAGAATGTCTTTGTGCTTTATGGTTATTGAGAAAATCAGCTTAGAAAAAAATGCTTTCCTAGTAAGTAAGTATGAGCAATGTTGCATGCTGTATACAACTTTTATCTTTATCCTGTTCTTCTGGAGATACACCAAATTTATAAATATATTAAAGTTAACAGTTTGTTTAGCTCACACATTTTAAAATCACTTTAAGGGCTTCCCGGTGGCTCAGTGGTAAAGAATCCACCTATTAATGTAGGAGACGTGGGTTTGATCCCTGGTCTGGGAACACCTCACAGGCCACGTGGCAACTAAGCCTGTGGGCCTCAACTATTGAGCCTGTGCTCTAGAGCCCAATAGCTGCAACTACTGAGCCCACATGTCACAGCTACTGAAGCCCACGCACCCTAGAGCCCTTGCTCCACAACATGAGGAGCCCGTGCACTGCAACTAGAGAGCAGCCCCAGCTTGCCACAACTAGCAGAAAAGCCCATGCAGCAATGAAGACCTAGCGCAGCCAAAAATAAATAAATAAAATTATTTAAAATGTAGCATTAAAATCACTTTGAATATGGGACTAATTTTTTTCCCATGAAATATATAACATTCCATGGAGAACATTTTGGAAAATGCATCACTAAGCAAAGCCAATGTTTTCAATATGCTTCATGGAGCTTAAGAATCAAAAGCAAGGTGGGGTAGTATTGGGCAGTGGCTCCAAGTCAATACCTTCAGCTCCATGTGAGGGTCTGCCACTCTTGATCTGCACTTGCTTTGATATCTTGCTTTTCAAGATGATTGATGCACAAAATGATTTCACATTACCCTGTATTAGCAAAGATTTGTTCTGACATTCCATTGGGAGTCAATCAGAAATCCAGTTTGAAGTTAAGTCAATAAATGTCAAATTTCCCATTCTCTCCTTTATCTATTAATAGTATTAATAGAATCCAAACGCCTTTCTTTTTCTTTTCATCCTGCCAATATAAAATTATACATTCTAGGTATAAGATCCCACTCTGCTCCAAATATACTGCATCACAAATAATACTCATAGTTCAATGATAATATTCATTTTAATAGACAAAGAAACAAAGGTGAAGAGAGTTTTAAAAGCTTGTTTACTGTCAAAGAGTCAGATTCCAGTGTGTATATTATTTCTGGTTCAGCCATAATGTATTATGTTCCACAGCACATCACACATCTTCAGAAAGCCTTACCTGCCCATCTTTATGGAAAGCTACAGATATGCTGTGCAACCGACTCCCCAAACCCTAAGTGATTTAAGGCAAACACTTGTCCTCATGAATTTGTAAATTGGCTAATCTATGTTGGACAGTGCTCTGAGTCTATTATCCTTTCTAGAGACAAGCACGTTTTTATCATGGTGATGGCAAAGATGAAAGAGAGCAAGAAAATCACAAACATGCTTCTCAAGCTTTGGGCCACTTAATGTGAGCTAACATTGAGAGGGTAACAGGCAGGAAGGCCAGGGGTCTCCAAATGGAGGAAAGAGGCTGTAAGTGCCAGACATTTTTATCTCTCTTAAGCGGCAGGAAGAAACAAACCAGCGATCTGTTTTTCCTTCTCTATACAAATTTAAAAGGAGGTTTCTCTTAACATTCTGTGTTGCCATGACACCTGGTCTCACCTAAAGCTAACTACTCTCAAACTTTGAGTTAACCAATACATTTCTTTTTCGTATGGAAATGTTGTCTTAAGCTATGTTAATGAACCCCAGACTCTATCTTCAAGTTGGTTCCGCCAAACGGCCTAACTTACTTACTCAGGTATTGTTCCCCTAATCTATGTAAACGGAATTATTTGTTGGTATTCTGCCCTTCTACAAGATTCAAGTCAATCGTTTTATGGCCTGGGATGAATTATCTGATGCCATTCTAAATTTTATGACATTCCTTTCATTTCATTAACAGACTGTGAGTGACTATATAACATACAGCTAAAGACTAGGAGGGGGGTACTCTTTTGCCCCCTTCTGATGCCTATGTCAGAAGCTTTCCCTATCTCCTTTATACTTTAATAAAACTTTATTACACAAAAGCTCTGAGCGATCCAGCCTCGTCTCTGGCCCCGGATTGAATTCGTCTCCTCCGGAGGCCAAGAATCCCGCGTCTTATCGTTCAGCAACAACCTTTCAACATTCTATTAGATGAAGCAAATCACATGGTTGAAACCAAAGTCAAGGGACAAGGAATCATGCTCTGCCTCCATAGCAGAAAAACTGCAAAGCCCCATGCCAAATAGCATAACATATTCCCAGCTTTGAGGGATTAAGATGTGGACCCCTTTGGGAGCATTATTCTGCCACAGTATATGTCTTTTGGACATTCTAATAGCTGTTTAGTGGCATTTTACTGTGGTTTTAGTTTGCATTCTCTTTTTGGCTGCACCATATTGCTTGTGGGATCTTAGTTCCTAGACCAGGGATTAAACCAAAGCCCACAGATACACAGACATACAGATGTGAGAGTTGGACTATAAGGAAGGCTGAACACCAAAGAGTTGATGCTTTCAAATTGCGGTGCTGGAGAAGACTCTTGAGAGTCCCTCGGACTGCAAGGAGATCAAACCAGTCAATCCCCAAATAAATCAACCTGGAATACTCATTGGAAGGACTGATGTTTATTTGGACACCTGTTGCAAAGAGATGACCATTGGGAAAAACCCTGATGCTGGGAAAGATTGAAGGCAGGAGGAGAAGGGGATGAAAGAGGATAAGATGGTTGGATGACATCACCAAAAGAATTAAGAAAAACCACAGTAGGATCTTGCTGCTGTGCTGTGCTTAGTCGCTCAGTCACGTCTGACTCTTTGTGACCCCGTGGACTGCAGCATGCCCAGCTACCCTGTCCTACACCATCTCCTGCAGCTTTGCTCAACTCATGCCAAACGAGTCGGTGATGCCATCCAACCAGCTCATCCTCTGTCACCCCTTCTCCTGCCCTCAATCTTTCCCAGCACCAGGGTCTTTTCCAGTGAGTCGACTCTTTGCTTCAGGTGCCCGAAGTACTGGAGCTTCAGCTTCAGCATCAGTCTTTCCAATGAATATTCAGGACTGATTTCCTGTAGGATTGCCGGTTTGATCTCCTTGCTGTCCAAGGGACTCTCAAGAGTCTTCTCCAGCACCACAGTTCAAAGGCATCAATTCTTCTTTGTTCAGCCTTCTTTATGGTCTATCTCTCACATCCACACAACACTACTGGAAAAACTATAATTTTGACTATATAGATATTTGTCAGCAAAGTGATGTCTCTGCTTTTTAATATGCTATCTAGGTTTCTCATAGCTTTACTTCCAAAGAGCAAGTGTCTTTTAATTTCATAGATACAGTCACCATCTGCAGTGATTTTGGAGCCCACAAAAATAAAGTCTGTGACTGTTTCCATTGTTTCCCTATCTACTTGTCAAGAAGTGATGGGACCAGATGCCATGATCTTAGTGTTTTGAATGTTGAGTTTTTTTTTTCCTATAAAGATACATTTTTATTTAAATTAAGATACAGAGCTGACCATGCTTATCATTTTTCTTTTTTTTTTCCATTTATTTTTATTAGTTGGAGGCTAATTACTTTACAATATTGTAGTGGTTTTTGCCATACATTGACATGAATCAGCCATGGATGAATGTTGAGTTTTAAGCCAACTTTCTCACTCTCCTCTTTCATCTTCATCAAGAGGATCTTTAGTTTTTCTTCTCTTTCTGCCATAAGGGTGGTATCATCTGCATATATGAGGTTTTTGATATTTCTCCCCACAATCTTAATTCCAGCTTAGGCTTCATCTAGCCTGATATTTTGCATGCTGTACTCTGTATATAAGTTAAAAAAGCAGGGTGACAATATACAGCCTTGACATACTCCTTTTCCCTATTCTGAACCAGCCTGTTGTTCCATGTCCAGTTCTAACTGTTGCTTCCTGACCTGCATATAGCTTTCTCAGGAGGTCGGTAAGGTGGTCTGTTATTCCCATCTCTTTAAGAATTTTCCACAGTTTGTGTTGGTCCACACAGTCAAAGGATTTAGTGTTGTCAATGAAGCAGAAGATGTTTTTCTGGAACTCTCTTGCTTTTTTGATGATCCAATGGATATTGGCAATTTGATCTCTGGTTCCTCTGCCTTTTCTAAATCCAGCTTGAACATCTGGAAGTTCACCATTCACGTACTGCTGAAGCCTAGTTTAGAGAATTTTTGAGCATTACTTTGCTAGCGTGTGAAATGAGTGCAATTGTGCAGTAGTTTGAGCATTCTTTGGCATTGCCCTTCTTTGGAATTAGAATGAAAACTGACCTTTTCCAGTCCTGTGGCCACTGCTGAGTTTTCCAAGTTTGCTGGCATGTTGAGTGCAGCACTTTCACAGCGTCATCTTTTAGGTATAGCTCAGCTGAAATTCCATCTCCTCCATTAGCTTTGTTTGTAGTGATGCTTCCTAAGGCCCACTTGACTTCATACTCCAAGATGTCTGGCTTTAGGTGAGTGATCACAGCATCATGATTATTTCAGTCAGTAAGGTCTTTTTTGTATAGTTCTTCTGTGTATTCTTGCTACCTCTAATTAATATCTTCTGCTTCTGTTAGGTCCATACCATCTGCCCATTTTTGCATGATATGTTCCCTTGGTATATCTAATTTTCTTGAAGACATCTCTAGTCTTTCCCATTCTGTTGTTTTCCTCTATTTCTTTGCATTGTTCACTTAGGAAGCCTTTCTTTCTCCCCTTGCTATTCTTTGAACTCTGGATTCAGATGGGTATACCTCTTCTTTTCACGTTTGTTTTTCACTTCTCTTCTTTTCTCAGCTGTTTGTAAGGCCTCCTTAGACAACCACTTTGCATTTTTGCATTTCTTTTTCTTGGGGATGGTTTTGATCACTGCCTCCTGTACAATGTTATGAACCTCCATTCAGAGTTCTTCAGGCACTCTGTCTACAGATCTAATCCCTTGAATCTATTTGTCACTTCCACTGTATAATCGTAAGAGATTTGATTTAGGTCATACCTGAATGGTGTAGTGGTTTTCCCTACTTTCTTCAATTTAAGTCTGAATTTGGCAATAAGTTCATAATCTGAGCCACAGTCAGCACCTGGTCATGTTTTTGCTGACTGTATAGAGCTGCTCCATCTTTGGCTGCAAAGATGATAATCAGTCTGATTTCAGTATTGAGTATCTGGTGATGTCCATGTGTTGAGTCATCTCTTGTGTTGTTGGAAGAGGGTGTTTGCTATGATAAGTGAGTTTTCTTGGCAAAACTCTCTTAGCCTTTTCTGTTTCATTTTGTAATCACTTTTAAAAATCCAGATGTGAATCAGCCATGGATTTACATGTAAAAAGAAAAAAAAAGTATAAAAAAATCCAGACACACATCATAATTTTCTTGGAATTTTTTGAAAAATACCAATGCCAGGTATTACTTTTTTCCGAGCTCCAGATATGTTTCTAATGAACATCCATTTTTGAAAACAACTGGGCTATATGAGGATCTTTTACTTTTATCTAGTTTGTTTCATTTATTCTATTTCACATTCAGTAATCCCATTTCATTTAGGTTTATGTTTTCCAATTTCTCCATCTCTTCTTTCTGTTGTTGTTGTTGTTCTTTCTCAAGCCTTTATCAAGCATGGTAGAAAAGTTTTTGTATACATATACATATAAATAATATGTGTAATATATTTTAGAAAACTCATGAATTTTTGCCTAACTGAAACATTTGTGGAATTTTGATTCCACTTGTTTGACTTAATATGAATAAAATGCTAATTTTCTAATTTAAAATTTCTTATGCAACAAGGCACAAAGGCAATGTATAGCACAGGGAATTAGAATCAGTATCTTGTAAGAAACTATAATGGAAAATAATTTCAAAAATAACATATGTGTGTATGTGTAACTGACTCATATACACAAAAAAGAATTCTACTTTTTGATATTTAGTAATGTTTCTCTTTTCGGAAGTTTTTCTAAATGTCTTATGGACATCTAATAACAATATATGAGATATAAAATTTTAAATATATTTTGTGTAGGATATGATTAATATAAATTAATTAAATATAATTTATTACATTTAAGGGTTTTCGCTGTGTCTCAGCTGGTAAAGAATCTGCTTGCAGCTGATTCATGTCAATGTATGGCAAAAACCACTACAATAAAAAAATAAAATAAAATAAAAAAAAGAATCGGCTTGCAATGCAAGAAACCTGGATTCGATCCCTGGGTTGGGAAGACTCTTCTCCCTCTGGAGAAGGGAAAGTCTACCCACTCCACTATTCTGGCCTGGAGAATTCCATGGGCTGTATAGTCCATGGGGTTGCAAAGAGTCAGACAGGTCTGACTAACTTTCACTTTTCACTTCATTATATTTAAATTACTAATAATGTCTTTAAAGATTCTCCTATTCTTATATTTTCTGCACTTGATAAAATATTCTCAGAGAAATGTTAATATGTCTATGATTATATGTTTCTTTTCCTTTATATTTCTTCTTATTTTCGCTTATGTATTTTGTTTCTTTGTTGTTAAGATGTCTAATGGTTTATGATGCCTATGATCTCTGTGAATTGTACCCAAAGGGAAAAAAAAAAAAAAGAGCTGAACACGACCTAGCGACTGACCAGCAGAGCAGACCCCAGGACCTCCCTGTTTTTACCTGAATGACTGTACTGACCATCTCTGTACGTGCTGTTTATAATGTTCTCTTTGATGAAATGTCTGTTCACACTTTTGCCTATTATGTACATTGGGTTTATACTTTTCTTATTGAGTTGGAGAATTTTTACCTAGTGTTGATACAAGTTATTCATGAGATGTCTGAAATGAAATATTTTTTTAAATTGTGGCTTGCTAAGTGTCTTTTTCTTGATGAGATGGTAATACCAGACCACTTTACCTGCCTCCTGAGAAACAGGTATATAGATCAAGAAGCAGCAGTTAGAACCAGACGCGGAACAATGGACTGGTTGAAAATTGGGAAAGGAGTACATCAAGGCTGTATATTGTCATCCTCCTTGTTTAACTTATATGCATCATGAGAAATGCCAGGCTGGATGAAGCAGAAACTGGAATCAAGGTAGCCAGGAGAAATATTACTAATCTCAGATATGCAGATGACACTGCCCTATGGCAGAAAGCAAAGAGGAACTAAAGAGCTTCTTGAATAAAGTGAAACAGGAGAGTGAAAAAGCTGGTTTAAAACTCGGCATTCAAAAAATGAAGATCATGGCATCCAGTTCCATCACTTTGTGGCAAATAGATGGGGAAAAAATGGAAACAATGACAAAGTTAATTTTCATGGGCTCTAAAGTCACTATGGATGGTGATTGCAGCCATGAAATTGAGACGCTTGCTCCTGGAAGGAAAGCTATGACGGACCTAGACAACATAATAAGAAGCAGAAACATCACCTTGCCTACAAGGGTCTGTGTAGTCATTGCTATGGTTTTTCCAGTAGTC
The DNA here is from genome assembly GCF_910594005.1 of Cervus elaphus. Taxonomy (NCBI): domain Eukaryota; kingdom Metazoa; phylum Chordata; class Mammalia; order Artiodactyla; family Cervidae; genus Cervus; species Cervus elaphus. The sequence continues at coordinate 78,825,455 of NC_057847.1, read as the reverse complement.
ATGTTCAGATGTGAGAGCTGGACCATAAAGAAGGCTGAGAGCTGAAGAACTGATTCTTTTGAACTGTGGTGTTGGAGGAGACTGTTGAGAGTCCCTTGGACTGCAAGGAGATCAAACCAGTCAAGCCTAAAGGAGATCAACCCTGAATGTTCATTGGAAAACTGATGCTGAAACTCCAATACTCTGGCCAGCTGATGGAAAGAGTCGACTAATTGGAAAAGACCCTGATGCTGGGAAATATTGAGGGCAGGAGAAGGGTTCGACAGAGGATGAGATGGTTGGATGGCATCACCGACTCAACGGACACAAGTTTGAGCAAACTCTGGGAGATGGTGAAGGACAGAGAAGCCTGGCCTGCTGCAGTTCATGGGGTCTCAAAGAGTCAGACATGACTTAGCAAATGAACTGAACTGAAATGTGTTTTCCAAACATCAGAAGTTCTTCATTTTGATGAAATTCTATTTATTATTTCTTACTCAGAAATGCTTTTGGCATGGTATCTGATGAAACTTTCCTATCTCAAGACCATGAAGATTGTCTCCTACATTTTGTTTTAGAAGTTTTTAGTTTTATGTTTTACATTTAGGTCTGATACATTCTGAGATAATTTTTGTATAGGACATAAGATATAAATCAAGATTTCATTCTCTTTTACTTTTTTGATTTGGATATCCAATTGTTTTAGCACCATTTGTTGAAAATATTATCCTTTCTTCACTAAATTTTCTTTGCATCTTTGTCAAAAATCAATTAAGAGGAATTTCTCTGGTGGTGCAGAGACTAAAAATCCACACTGCCATTGTAGGGAGAATGGATTCCTTCCCTGGTCAAGGAACTAAGATCCCACATGCTGTGAGGCACAGCCAAAAAGTTAATAAGTACAAATACATTTAAAAACCAATTAGCAATAGAAGTATGAGTCAGTTTCTGAGCACTCCGTTCTGTTCTTTTTCTAGGGAACAGGGTCTTTATCATTGTAGCTTTATAGTATAGGTAGCATGGGTATTGCCCGTTCTTTTTTTTAAAGAATAGCTTCTGGTTATTCTAGGCCCTTTGTTTGGCCATACAAATTATAGATTCATGTTTCAATTATATATAGAATCATTTTAGAATACTGGCACACTGATTCTATTTTCTGGGAACTTGGCAAACTCATTTATTAGTTATATGTAGATTCTTGGGAAATTTCTACATAGAAAACTTTGTAATCTGTGCCAAGAAACTTTTTCTTCTTTTGTTTGTCTGTACGCCTTTTGTTTCTTTTTCTTGCTTTGTTTGTCTGACCAAGGCTTTTGGTACAATGTTGAATAAAAATAGTGAGAATGTACATCCTTTGTTTGTTTCCAATTTCAGGAGAAAATAAATCAATCCTTCACTGTTACATACAAAGTTAAGCATAGGGTTAACTTTTGATTGTGTGTAGATGTCCTTTATCTGACCTAATGGTGGGTATAGTGTGGATCTGTGCCTCTCCATGGCAGATTGGTTTTTACTGTTCCCTCCCCCGCCACAGTAGGTTTTCTCCAGAGTCTTCAGGACACTGCTCTTTGTTGCCTTTTCTCTTGTAGACTAGCTGGGCTTCCCTGAGGGCTCAGTGGTAAAGAGTCTACCTGCAGTGCAGGAGACCCAGGTTTGGTCCCTGGGTCGGGAACATACCCTGAAGAAGGAGCTGGCAGCCCACCCCATATTCTTGCCTGCAGAATTCCATGGACAGAGGAGCCTGGTGAGCTACTTCATAGGGTCACAAAGAGTCGGACACGACTGAGCAATTAACACTTGCAGATTAAGGTTCCTGTGCTGGAGGGAGGATTGGAAAATGGATGTGGACAGACCTGAGAAGTGCCTACCATCCAGCACCCCCAAACAGCTTTATGACGGGGCATTCTGAGGATTCTCTCTAATCTAACATGTGAGTACCTGGTGGGGTCCTGAAAGAGAAGTCTTCTAGAAGTCTGGACCTCCTCACGTCTGAGCTGCAGGGACTTCACCCTCTCATGCTAGCCCTCATTTAGATCTTAGTAATTCTCGACATTTTCTTGCTGAATATTCTTGCTGGCATTTAGTCATACTTTGTTGGGACCTTTTTCTTTTTTTTGTAGGTGGCTCTCTCTCAAAAGTCTCAGTGTTTTGCCCTATAATCTCAGTTATCTAATGAGTTCAAGAAGATAAGTGAAAGGTTTCTTTTCTTTTTTTTTTTAAACCCTGTTTCTTATTGGAATAGTGAGAGCAACACTTTTCCAGTTCCCTACATCTGAATCTAGATGTTTCTTCTCATCTAGAGTTGAGGAGGAAGGAAAAGTTTGGAGAGGTACTGAGTTATAAAAAACTACTCTGAGCCCTGTGTTGTGCTAAACTGCCCATATTATCAAATTTAGACACTAAACAATTGCATGAGCAGGAACCACTATTGTTATTATTATTACCATGTCAGTTTGTACTCTTAATCATTTCCTGGACTGCCTTTATCTTGAGTAATCACACCACCAATCATCTGACTAAAGGGACCATGATGTTCTTGGTGTTGTTACATAATCAGCTCTTAGCAGAATACTTGGAGCATGGTGAATGCAAAAAAAGTCCCTGTTGAATAAATTAGTGCAAGTGGAGACTTCCCGCATATATACAATAGTCATTACAGGACCTCCACATTCCTTCCTTTCCCGCATTAGTGGAAGCCTGGGATGGGCTGGGATCTGTGCACTCAGAAATACATTTATTCATCTATTGACCCTGTGAAGCTGAGAGGGTGGTGGGAAGGCGATCACAGAGCCCGGAGAGAAGGGAGGAGGTGGCTCAGACAGCCTCTCCTGACTCTTCCTACCATCTTACTACCTCCATCCTGGGAAACTGGCTCCTCTCTTTGGCCTTGGTGATGAACCATCTGACATTCTCAGAGCCTAGTCTGTAGCGCTGCTGCTTCCCCCCACCTCCCCCGCCGTTCACAGGTCCCTTGTTTTTCATGACAGAACGTGTCTTTCTCAACATTCCGGAGTCCTTCTGCTTTGCTTAAAATCCGTTTAATAGTACGAACTGGATCTTCAGGTAAAAGTGCACACTTGTGATCCTCACAGCAGAGCACCACGGGGATGAAACGCAGCCCACACGCAGTTTACCAAGGCAGGACGTCAGAGCAGTGGCCGTGTCTGCTGGGAAGAAGCGCCGCTTCCCGCTTCCGCAAAGGCACTCTGCGGGCTGACGATGGCCTTGATCCTGCGTGAGACTGTGCTGAGCAGGGGGGCAGATCAGGAAAGTAACCTTTTCCTTTTGAACCTGAAATTTCTAGTAACTTCTCTGCAGTAACCTCTGACCCTTCTGCTGCCTCCCTCTGCCATTTCTTGTGTTTCTGCTCTCACGTGCTTAGATTACCCTTGGTTTTGCTTGGTCTCCCGGGCATCCACCCACCCCGTCCCACTCCACCACACACAAGCACACAGCACCAGCCTCAGTTCCCTTCTCCGGTCCTATTTCATTTTTCACTGGGGTTCTAAAACCAACCCTGATACTCGCACCTGCTCGGGGAATTAAAATGTCTGATCTTCTTTGGCTGCTGCATCGCTGTGAGGCCAAGCTGGCAATCTGCTAACTACAGGCTCAGAGCTAAAGTAACAAAATGTTTTGCAAGCTGGGCTAGAATCACAGGTGGCAGATTCTTTTTTAGCTTTCTGAAGCCAACAAAGCAAAAGAAAAATATTCCCCAGCTCCCGTCTGCTTTTTCCGTTAAACAGTAGGGAGAGGAGCCTCGAAGGGGTGTGTCTGTGGACTTCTTTGCTGCCTTCCCCGCTCTTTCTCCATCTCCATCTCACATTTGCTTGTCGTGGATAATCATCCTCCCTCCCGAGGCATATGCCCCAGAAGGCATCCTGAGCAGCTGTGATGACCAGAAGGCTGGGTCGAGCCTGGGAGGAGGGTGCCTGTCCACTGCCAGTCTTTAGTCTTGGAAACACAATGGTTCTCTGACAGCAGGCTGCCTCCCTGAAGGAGGTGAATGTTCTGCTTGCAGATTGAGAGGACGTCTTTCCCGGAGGGTTGATGGACATGGCTCAGGACACTGGTCTGCGGGTGTCATGCGCTGAGTTGCCCTGAAGGAATGAGAAGGAAAGGAGCATCCAGCAGAGCTGCTTGAACACTCGGGGAGCATCCTGTTTCAGCACGTGTGTGCTCAGCGCTCTTTGCCGCAAACATTCTTCCTCCAGCTCTGTGGATGTTTCCCTCCCTCATCTTTATTCAGATATTTGCTCAGACTTGACTGCTTCCCGAGAATCCTATGTAAACATGTTTACAGCACTTTATACTTTTATGGAATTTACTGCTCCCTCCCTCTAGCTTATTTTTTGTTGTCGTCATCCTCTCTCAGATTTCAGCTTCATGTGTTGGCGTGTGTGTGCTCAGTCCTGTCCGACTCTCTGCAACCCTGTGGACTGTAGCCCACCAGACACCTCTGTCCATGGGATTCTCAGGCAAGGATACTGGAGTGGGTTGTCATTTCCTCCTCCAGGGAATCTTCCCAACCCAGGGATCAAACCTGCATCTCCTGTGTCTCCTGCATTGCAGGCGGATTCTTTACCCACCGAGTCACTGGGGAAGTTTCATGAGGACAGGGATTTTGTTTTGCTGTGACCTTCCTCATACTCAGAACACTGCCTGGTAAATAGTAGGTGATCATTAAATGTTTCATGTGTATGAATCTGAGGAACATCTCTAGTGGACCAGGTACCATGTCAGTTGTTTTACATACTTTATTTCATTTCATATTCAAATCATCTTGCCAAACAAAGTGCTAATGGTTTACAATACTTTACAGAAAAGGTGACCGGAGGGTCCTGATGTTAGGAATGCCTGGGCTGTTTCCACAGTGACTTGGCCTCTGGCTAGTCTGACCTCAGAGCCTGTGTCGTGTCCGCCAGCGGTTGCTGCCTTCCAAAAGCGGTAACCCCGAGTCTTTCTCCCCGTCCCATTTCCCCAGTCCTTAGCCTGTGATGGGGAGGACTTGAACGTTTTCTGGGATAGAGAAGAGTTTCTTAGGCCCTCTTTCTGACTGTACCTCCCTGCTCTGAAACTTCTCACGTCCCTGGTCCTCCAGACTGGCTGCTTCTCTCACAGCATCCTGACATGATTGATGGCACCTTTCCTTGGGTACTTCTTCAGCTTCTATCCGTAGTTTAGTGATGTGTGAAAACAAATTTCACTTAAGAATTTCCACTAAAGGGATAAGATATCAAAGCCCTGTAAATCATTCATATCTGTTGTCTCTCTTGGCAGAGTCACAGTTTTCTGGGTCACAGTGCGCACGCGGAAAACGTGAGCTCCCGGGAGGTTGAGAAGCTCCTCTGTGTGTCTCCCTGCACTTTGGTACCCAGTCCCAGAGGCCTGCATCCCACTGATGGGAGCTGCATCCTTCTCTGAAAAGAGCACTCAGCCCTGCACCCAGATCTGCCCTGTGTGGTTCTTCAGGCTGCAAGCCTGCTCTGCCTGGCCCCACGGTCACTGTGTGTTGGGGCAGGCCCACCCCTGCTAGCTGGCACGGTCTCAGTCCTGCAGCCCTGTTGACCCCATCCCCCACCACATAGCTTGTTAAGCTTCCACCTCACTACTCTTTCACCTGGCTGTCCTACAGACTCAGGGCTGTGTTCTGCCTTCCTTGTTCTTTGCACCTCTTCTCTATCAGACCTGTTGCCTGGGCTAGCCTGTCCTCACCTCACCTGGTCAAGAACCCAGTCTTTCGCTATGTTCTCCTGTGGGAAACCCCTCTTTAGTTTTCCCAAGCCCTGCTCTTCAGAAGTTCCTAAATAGCCTTTAATAGACACTTTTGGGATTTGATTTTAGTTGCCCTGGAGCCCATAGAATGCAAAAAGGAAGCAACCTTTATTAAGCCAAGATTCTTAACTTGACAAGGGTTTTAACCCAGCTTATTCATCTATTCAACAAGGAGCTACTGATAACCTGAAACGTACCAAGGACTATGCCCAGTGCTGGAGATATAGAGACACAGGGGCTTCGCCTCTCCTTTCATGGAGTTCAGAGCTGCGGTGCAGATTGTAGAAGACAGGGAGTAGAAGGAAGCAATGTCAGCCAGCATTTGCTAAACCTGTACTTCTATATTTCAAGTCCTGCACCAAAGAGGTAACATGCTTCTACTCATCTAACTTGTGCCTCAGTGTGCCCATGGATTTTATCCATCCTCGTAGACCCCAGCTGTCCTTCTTTTTGTCCAGCTCCTCTGCAAATGTGTGGCTTGTTAGAAATGCTCAGGGATTCCCTGTAGACACTTGATGGTGATCAGTGGGAAACAGTGCGGGCCGGACTTCAGATAGAATGTCACTGCCTGTATGTGGCGTTCTGTAAGTGGCATTAAGTTCAGTTCAGTTGCTCAGTTGTGTCTGACTGTGACCCCATAGACCGCAGCATGTCAGGCCTCTCTGTCCATCACCAACTCCCAGAGTTTACTCAAACTCATGTCCATTGAGTCGGTGATGCCATCCAACCATATTATCCTCTGTCGTCCCCTTCTCCTCCTGCCCTCAATCTTTACCAGCATCAGGGTCTTTTAAAATGAGTCAGCTCTTCTCATCAGGTGGCCAAAGTATTGGAGTTTCAGCTTCAACATCAATCCTTCCAATGAACACTCAGGACTGATGTCCTTTAGGAAGATGGACTGGTTGGATCTCCTTGCAGTCCAAGGGACTTTCAAGAGTCTCTCCAACACTAGAGTTCAAAAGCATCAATTCTTTGGCACTCAGCTTTCTTTATAGCCCAACTCTCACTTCCATACAGGACTACTGGAGAAACCATAGCCTTGACTAGATGGACCTTTGTTGGCAAAGTAATGTCTCTGCTTTTTAATATGCTGTCTAGGTTGGTCATAGCTTTCCTTACAAGGAGTAAGCATCTTTTGATTTCATGGCTACAGTCACCATCTGCAGTGTCATTGGGCTGTCCTTAATTCCTGCCCTTCTCCAGCTGCTCTCCTCCTCTTCTAAACACATGTAATGTTTCCTAACTGAGTACTCTCTAACCACCCCCCTTATCTACCTTCCTGTGCAACAGATATGAGTTCTTTCCTGAAAAGAAATCTGATCATAATATCATAATCTGATCAAAATCCATAGCTTGGCTTCTTAGGCATTGACCTGGCTCCTGTCTGAACCGAACCCTAACTGTAAGTCTAACCCTGACCCTGAAAGTGAAAGTGTTAGTCGCGTGGTCATGTCCAAATCTTTGCATACCTATGGACTGTAGCCCACCAGGCTCCTCCGTCCATGGGATTCTCCAGGCAAGAATACTGGAGTGGGTTGCCACTTCCTTCTCCAGGGGATCTTCCAGACCCAGGGATCAAACATACAACTCTTACATTGCAGGCAGATTCTTTACCATCTGAGCCACTAGGGAAGTCCTAGCCCTGACTCTCACACGGAGCCTGAGCATGAGCCCTGCCCTAACCCTAACCCTAGCCTGGCTAGGTTCTGAGCGCACCACTGCCTCCTGGTTCACCTCATTCTGGCCCCACTGGCTGTCTGGGAGCTCCTGGAGCGATGCTTCTCCTCCCTCAGGGCCTTTAATCAAGCTTTGCCCTCTGTGCAAAAGCCTTCTTCTCCCATCTCAGGCTCATTCCCATTGTTTGACAGTTTTTGGCTTAAAACTGTACCCCACCCTCCCAGGCTTCCTTTCTTTTCCCTCGAATAGTTTAGGCCTCCTATTTTATGCTTCTGTGGTACTCCGTCTTTATTCTTTCAGTCACTGTCATGGCTACCATTGTTATATGTGAGATGAAATGATTGGCCACCTGCTAGTCCTTGGTTAGAAGGCAGCCTGCAAATAAAATGGTTGTTGCTATGTTAGAAAGTGGGGGTCTGGCTGCTCACTGCTCAAAAGTCAATAAAGAGACAGAGTTGGTGAAAAGGGAATTTTGCTTTATTTGGATGCTAGCAACCAGTGGGCTGGGCCAACTCCCACAAAAGGCCAACTCCATCCACGGACAAACAGTAGACCAGAGCTTTTCTGGATGGAGGGAGGGTGTCTTACATGTAGAAATAGCACAGTCAGCTCTGACAGTCATCTTAAAATTGATCATGCAGTGGTCTTACCAGCATCATCGTGATTGTGTCAAGTATAACTAATCTTCAGTTCTAGGGTCAGTGTATTCCCATTTCCCTGAGGCCAGTTCTTAGAATTATGGCAGCTTAAGTCATGGCTACAGTTTGGTCAACACGTAATTAAATTCTTCTACCTGGTGGGGGTTTCAGTATCTACAAAACAGAGCAAAAAATATGGTTTAGAATATTATCTATAGCCTCTGAGGAGGAACCAAATAATCTTGCCTTTGCTTAATGACTAAACTATTATTGTTTTGTCCTGTTTGATTGTTTACCTTTGCTTCTGCATTTTTTTTTTCAATTCTCTAATTAAACTTGTTCTTCGGCTAAAGTTTGTCCCCAGACAAAAGGTGTGTTGAGACATGGGGCAGAGGAAGGACCGCAGGGTCCTGCTCCGTTTCATTGCTGGTGTATCCAGGCGCATGCCACGAGGACTTGGGTTGAGCAGGAAGAGCTTTCCAGGCACCAAACCACATTGGTGGGGGGTCTACTCCCCATAAAAAGGCCAGCGTTACTGATAAGAGAAATAGCCTCTCCTCACGTGGGGTTATCTCTAAGTACTTAGTAAGTACTGAGTAATTATTGCTTATACCTTGGAGTTGCTACATCACAGATTGCGATGTAAAGGGGACCAGTCCCTCACACAGTTTCCATAGATGAGGGTGGGTAGCAGGGAAGCAGGACAGTAAATTAAAAAGGGAGTACTGTTCTCTTCCTTGTTCATGGGCAGGGAGCCCTTTATCTTCAAAAGTACAGGAAACTAAACAGAGGAATGTGGGCCAAATCCTGGAACTTGCTTCGCTTTGCAAGATGTAGGTGGAATAAAGAGAAAACATGCTTATACACTTACAAGGAAGGTCAGGTACTCATAGCATGGGATGATAAGCCTAATATCTTTGAAGAAAATAGCCCCGGTTTCTGGCAATTTAAGGGATAGAAAACACCATCTACTCACGTTTGGGGATCAACTATCAGCTAGGAATCAGCAAGTTGACCAGTTTGAATGTGTGGTTGGGTGTTTGGTCAGGGTTGTCAGCATCTTCAGTTTGTTCCACTACGATCCTCTCTTGATCTACACTCAAAATTTAGTAAGAAAAAAAAGCTGCCTTGAGTGAATTAATTCCATGGACTTGTCTGACTCCTAAGACTTGATGATAAATTCCTGAGGGGAAAGCCCATGACTTATTCATTTTCATTGCCTCAATGTTCAGTTCAAGGCTTGGTAAGAGTAGCCCCTTAATGTTGCTGAGTTTGGATAAATGAGCCTATGTACATTTTTCATTCAAAGAAACTTTTTTTCTTATTAAATTTTGAGTATAGGTCAAGAGAAGACTGTAGTGTAGCAAACAGAAGATGGTGACAATCCTGATCAATCCTGCTGACGGGGGAAGAGCCGCTGAGAAGGAAGAGCCAAGAGAGAAAAGTCTTGATGGGGATGGTGGGGATGGGGTGCATTGCTCAGATGTCTAGCAAGGCGTAGTAAAGGAGAGGAGGGGGATGCCTGTTCTGATGAGGCAGGCAACGTGGGAGAAGTAGGGGTATTTGGGAAGGATGAGAGTAGTGTAGAAAAGGATTCAAATTCAGACTTAAATTGAATAAAGTAGGGAAAACCACTAGACCATTCATCCAGGTATGATCTAAATCAAATCCCTTATGATTATACAGTGGAAGTGACAAACAGATTCAAGGGATTAGATCTGATAGATAGAGTGCCTGAAGAACTATGGACGGAGGTTCATGATATTGTACAAGAGGCAGTGATCAAGACCATCCCCAAGAAAAAGAAATGCAAAAAAGCAAAATGGTTGCCTGACAAGGCCTTACAAATAGCTGAGAAAATAAAAGATGCAAAAGGCAATGGAGAAAAGGAAAGATATACCTATTTGAATGCAGAGTTCCAAAGAATAACAAGGAGAGATAAGAAAGCCTTTTTCAGTGATCAATGCAAAGAAATAGAGGAAAACAATAGAATGGGAAAGACTAGAGATCTCTCCAAGACACCAAGGGAATATTTTATGAAAAAAAATGAGCACAATAAAGGACAGAAATGGTATGGACCTAACAGAAGCAGAAGACATTAAGAAGAGGTGGCAAGAACACACAGAATAATTATACAAAAAAGATCTTCACAACTCAGATAACCACTATGGTGTGATCACTCACCTAGAGACAGACATCCTGGAATGTGGACTAAGGTCCACTTTCCTAAATGGGCCTTAGGAAGCATCACTACAAACAAAGCTAGTGGAGGTGATGGAATTCCAGTTGAGCTATTTCAAATCCTGAAAGGTGATGCTGTAAAGGTGCTTCATTCAATATCCCAGCAAATTTGGAAAGCTCAGCAGTGGCCACAGGACTGGAAAAAGTCGGTTTTCATTCCAATCCCCAAAAAAGGCAATGCCAAAGAATGCTCAAACTACCACATAATTGCACTCATCTCACACGCTAGCAAAGTAATGCTCAAAATTCTGCAAGCCAGGCTTCAACAGTACGTGAACTGTGAACTTCCAGATGTTTAAGCTGGATTTAGAAAAGGCAGATGAACCGAAGATCAAATTGCCAACATCTGATGGATCATCAAAAAAGCAAGAGAGTTCCAGGAAAACATCTAGTTCTGCTTTATCGACTATGCCAGAGCCTTTGACTGGGTAGATCACGACAAACTAGAAAATTCTTCAAGAGATGGGAATACCAGACCATCTGATCTGCTTCCTGAGAAATCTGTATGCAGGTCAAGAAGTAACAGTTAGAACTGGACATGGAACAGCAGACTGGTTCCAAATTGGGAAAGGCATAAATTAAAGCTGCATATTGTCACTCTGCTTATTTAACTTCTATGCAGAGTACATCATGAGAAATGCTGGGCTAGAGGAAGCACAAGCTGGAATCAAGATTGCTGGGAGAAATATCAGTAACCTCAGATATGCAGATGACACCACACATGGCAAAAAACAAAGGAGAACTAAAGAGCCTCTTGATGAAAGTGAAAGAGGACAGTGAAAAAGTTGGATTAAAACTAAATGTTCAGAAAACTAAGATCATGGCATCTGGTTCCATCACTTCATGGCAAATAGGTGGGGAAACAATGGAAACAGTGAGAGACTTTAGTTTTTTGGGCTCCGAAATCACTGCAGATGGTGACTGCAGCCATGAAATTAAAGACACTTGCTCCTTGGAAGAAAACCTATACCAACCTAGACAGCATATTAAAAGGCAGCGACATTACTTTTCTAACAAAAGTCTGTCTAGTCAAGGCTATGGTTTTTCCAGTGGTCCTGTATGGATGTGAGAGTTGGACCATAAAAAAAGCTGAGCACTGAAGAACTGATGCTTTTGAACTATGGTGTTGGAGAAGACTCTTGAGAGTCCCTTGGACTGCAAGGAGATCCAACCAGTCCATCCTGAAGGAGATCAGTCCTGGGTGTTCATTGGAAGGACTGATGCCGAAGCTGAAACTCCAATACTTTGGCCACCTGATGCGAAGAGTTAACTCATTTTAAAAGACCCCGATGCTGGGAAAGATTGAAGGAGGGAGGAGAAGGGAACGACAGAGGATGAGATGGCTGGATGGCTTCACCGACTTGATCGACATGAGTTTGAGTAAGCTCCGGGAGTTGGTGATGGACAGGGAGGCCTGGCGTGCTGCAGTTCATGGGGTCTCAAAGAGTCGGACACAACTGAGTGACTGAACTGAACTAAGAAAAGAGTGGCAATTTGGAGAAGCTTCTGCTTTCCATATTGTTGCTTCTTAATAAATTTTTAAAAAGAAAATGTGTGTGTGTGTGAGACAGAGAGAGAGAGAGATTTAAGGGTGTGAGGACTAAGCATCATGGCACAGAGAGAAAACCAATGGAACTTGGACTATGACTCTTCCACTTATTTGTATGATATTGGATAGAAAGTAGAAGAACTTAATTCACTGATTTAATGTGATGATTTAATTAGCTATCACAAATGAAATCTTTTTATCAACTCTAAAGCATGTTGCAAATACGTTTCTTTGAAAGATCTATTAAAATATCTAAACTCTTTGAAAGATCTGATCTATAAAGATCTACTTATAGTTTAGTTGAATTGATGGAAGAAATTTAACCCATTTGAACAGTATGATGAGCTATGTATAAAATGTTAAAAAAAAAAACAAACAAACTATAAGACTACAGAAATATAGAATATCAACTTGGTGGAGTTTTGAAAATCATTGACATGATCTTCCATATTGCATAACAGTATTTTCTTATTGTAATTATTTCTGTATACATATCTATAGGTCCTTCCAAATCCTGTTTGTGAATTTCCCCCAAAAGAGATAGTATCTCTATATGTCAGCATCTATTAAAGTCTTACCTATAAGCTAATTGCTTAATACCTATATCATCAATTATCTGTTGAAAGCTTTCATTTTACCACTGGAGAAACAGGCTCAAATATCTCATATACTCTGCAAATTTCACACAGCTAGCTCTTCTCACTGCCAGCCTGGTGCTTTTTACAATTTGACCTTAGGAAAGAGGTGGGTCTTGAACATGGCTTTGATGAACAAAAACACAGGAGCAAACAGAAAAGAGGACATCCTTAGAAACAGAACATCTTGTACAAAGGCACTGTGGCAGAAACAGGGATCGGGTGTTCAGGGCCCTTTGACAGACCAATATGGCTGCAGTGGAGGGCACACGCATTTTTGGGGGGTCTGCTAACCTCTTGTAGTCCTGAGAAAAAGAATCAAGAAATTGTCAAAGATAATAATACAAATCTTTAACAATTATTTAATTATTTAGCAATCTGTCCAGTACTAAACTCTGGGACTTACCAGGTGACTCAGTGGCAAAAGAATCTGCCTGCCAATGGTGAGATGCAGGAGATGCTGATTTGATCCCTGGGTTGGAAAGTCCCTTGGAAAAGGAAATGGCAGCCTACTCCAGTATTCTTGCCTACAGAATCCTGTGGACAGAGGAGCCTGGTGGGCTTCAGTCCATGGGGTTGCAAAGAGTCAGACACGACAGAGGCACTGAGTGTGCACGCCAGCACTAATCTCCAAGGTGACACCAGCGTCATGTAATTTGAACATAAAATTGAACACATCAAATAAAATAAATGATTCCTTCTTGTCAAAGTTTCCTCGGAATTACATCACAAAGAACCCTTGAATCTTAATGATAATATTGAATTGAAGAAATCCCCTTCACTTATTTCAAAGCAATGCCATTGGATAACTTTGAGTTTATTAAGGGTTCTGTATGTAGTTTGACTACCTTTAATAGAGCACCCACTTATTCCAGAGGGGAAAGTAGACCAGTGTCTACTCATCCCTGACTTTCGTGAGACTTAGACCCCAGTATCACGCCTCAGCATTGTGCACCACTAAACTGAATAGAATGCATTTTGAAGCTTATTGAAAAAATATGTAAAATCATGAGGGCTTTCTGGAGGAAGGATGACTTTGATAGAATCTTAACAGTGGAAAACTACTACTTAAATCCCTTCATTGTCTCCCTAGTGGAGACATCCCTCCTCAGTTATTCAGTTTTGTCTCCCAATATTTCTCTTTCATATCCCTATACTGCAATCTGAGATGGTTGGAGGGTGGCATTGACTCAATGGACATGAGTTTGAGCAAACTCCAGGAGATAGTGAAGGACAGGGGCCTGGCATACTGCAGTCCATGGGGTCACAAAGAGTCAGACAAGGCTGAGAGAGTGAAGAATGACAGATACCCCAATCATACGAAACTGCTCACAGTTCCTTGAGCTTTTTATTTCTGTTTCACAGTTTGGAGTCCTTAAATATCCTCATTTTTCTACCTGATGTGACATTGTACTTCTTCTGCCTGGAGAGGATGTCTCCTTGGTGTTCAAGACCCTTATGACTATTTCTCCCCCCAACTAAGGTACAGAGGAGTAATTACCTTTGTGTTCCACTCGATGTTATATCACCTTCCTTATAACACTTATCTCACTATCCTGAATCCTTTTTTGTTTTAATAAGAATTTTTTTGTATTTATCTCTATTCCGAGCTAAACGACTAGGCTCCGTGTATTACTGGGGACTCTTTCCCTATTAAGACACTGATGCAAAGTAGGTGATCTGCTTGTCAAATGAACGAATGGATTAGTGAATGAATAAATGAAAGGTACCAGGCTAATAGTTTGAGTCCAAGAGCCAGGTGGGTGCCTTAGGTAGAATGCAGATGCATTTGAGTGCAAGAAATAGACAAGCCAACTCTATTAGTATAAGTGGAAATTAATTCTTGCAAGGTTTCTTAGGGCTTTCAGGCCTTGGTAGGATGTCTCTGCTCAGAGATGTTAGCTGAACCTGGCTTCTTTCTCTCCTTCTGCTCTGCCATCTCCTGGCTCCCCCTTGTGGTTGAAACTTGGCTGCCAACAGCTCCTGAGACCTGTTGCACTCCAGGTACGCATCAAGAGAGAGGACATGTCTCCTTGGAAAGCTCTCTGAAAGGGCACATTTCCCCCAGAAACCACTAGGTAACACTTCCCCAGTTCTATCACTCAGTTTGAACTGGGCAGCCACTCCTAAACCAGTAAGTGGCTGGGAGGTAAGTTTTGCTGAGAAGTCACATGCTCTGGCTTAAAGCTGGGAGAGATTGTTTTTGATGGGAAAAAAAATGGTTGAGATATGGATGCCCAATCAATAAGATTATTTTAAAGAGAAGAAGCCAGGATTTGAGGAAGGTGAACACAGTGACTAAAGTGGGGGTAGGAAAGACATGCCCCAAAGCCATTGCCGTGGTCTGTGCTGACCTTGTATTTTTGTTTCTGTTTGAGCTGGAATTTACAGTTCTTGCTCATTGTCCTTGGCTTTATAAATATTAAGTGTCAGTTTATTAAAAACAAACAAAAGAAAAAACTCCCAATAACATGTGTGTGTGTGTGTGTAACACAAAGGCACACATCTCCAAAGTTTGACTTAATTTCTGCTCATGGTGCATCTGCTGAGGGAGAGGTGAAAGTCGTCTTGGATCTCTGTCCGAGCTGGGCACAGCAGAAAGGGGCCTCCTTCCCGGAGAAGCCGGTCCTCCGCAGGAGACCCTCCAGCACTGGCAGGCAGGTCTGGTTCAGTCCCCAGTGGGGTCACCGCTCCTTTCCCCTGGGTCCTGATGCTCGTCAGATGTTGCGTGTGCCTCCGTGTTTCCTGCAGTCCTGGGGAAGCCTGGCATTCAAAGCCCATGGGCCTTCAAAGTCATTTTCCATCAACTACCACTGGCTTCACAGTAAGAGCATTCAGCATGCATACAAAGTTTTGACTTTGTCTTGAACAAGTTTACATTCATCTCACTGAATTCAAAATTCTAATCTCTCTAAAAGGGGAGGAAATTTGGACAACCCAGGGAAATATTTTTGTTGAAATATACTTGTTTTAGCCTCTGCCTCAGTGGAGATGCTTGCTGGCTGGTGCTCTTCTGCTTGTTCTAATACTTGATTTATTCTCCCATTGAAGGAAGAAATACATTAAGTCAGCAAAGACCCATTGTACTACATGGCAGGTACTAATATTAGCTCTAGGAAGAATAGCCATGGACAAGATCTATCTGCACAGGCTCTTCTTGTAGTTTAATTCCAGGTGGAAAAATGAACACTAAACTCATGAATCAAGATGTAATAAAGAGAATTTCAGCTGGTGATGACTGCAGTGAAGAAAGCAACACGGGGAGATAAGGTAGGAAGTGCCTGGGTGGAAGACTAAGTTAGATGTGGTCAAAGACCCTCTGGAAGAAGAGAACATTTTACAGAGATTTACATGATGGGAAGAACCCAGCCGCAGGGGGAAATGGGGTCATGCTTTCCAGAAAGGAAACAGCAAGGTCAGAGTTTAGAAGTCAGGAGCGAGCTTAACTTGTTTGAAAAGACCAGAATGAACAAGGAAAGAGTGTTGGATGGTTTCTGGACTCTGTTCCTTTATTCTGTGGGTTACCTCTGACTCCAATGCATAATTTAACCTTTAAAGCAGCATATTTTATACACACTGTGTTCATTTTAGAGTTGTACAAGCTGACATACAGAGCCAGTGGTTCGCTTGAAATGGCATAGCCAGCCATGAGCAGAGGAAAGACGGATCCTATGCCATACCCACCACCAGGTCAGTGTGACAAAGAACAGTCTGTGAAAGACCATCCTTACTTCTGATACCAGCTGCAGGTTTAGAGATTTCTCCAAAACAACCTTAGGTTCCGTACTAGAAGGACTCACAGAACTCAGTGAAGGCTGTTACACTCACACTTACGGTTTATTACAAGGAAAGGATGCAGATGTGAAGAAACCAAGGAAATAAACATGTAGGGCAGAGTCTAGAAGGACGTGAAATGTGGAGTTTTCAGTCATCTTCCCCAAGGAGTCAGCATGGCATTTCGCTCCTGGCACTGATGTGTGACAATAGACATGGAACACTGCCAGTCGGGGAAAGTCACCCGAGCCTCAGTGCCCAGAATCTCTATTAAGGCTCCATCATTTGGGCGTGTTTGGTTGATTGCCTGCGTGATTGATTTCAGTCTCCAGCCCTTCCAGAGGCTGACTGATATTATATGACCCAAAGCCTTCACCTCAAATCTAATTGTTACTATTTGGTGTGGCCAGTTACACCCTAAATCACATTGTTAGGCTATCTAGTGTGACCCAAGGGCCCCAGGCAAATAAAGACACCACTGCCATGCATATTCCAAGGGGCTGGAGATCACTTGCCAGTAGTTGAGGGCAAAGGCCACATGTCTTTCAGGGAAGATTAAATTTTTGATTGCCCACTGCATACACATCTTCCATCGGACATTGTCTTGGTGACGGTCGGGATTCTGGTCCACACGTGACTCTTGTCCTGATCCTCTGGGTCCTTTGGGATATGGCATGGGCTGTGGCTGCAAAGGGACCCCTGCACTGTCAGGTGCCCGGGCAGGAACACCTCCCACTCACTTCAGCCAGGACATCTTCTCACCTACGAGGTTCAGTCTCCAGAGCGGACATTGGTGTGAGCCAACTTGGGAGGTAGCCTGGGAGCATGATGGAAAGCACCTTTGACAGTTTGCCCTTACATAGCACGCTGTTTAGAAGGGGCAATGGGGAAAGGAAGGCTAGAAATTGGCTCTGTCCTACTGTCTCCATGGCAACCAATGCAATCCAATACTCTGGGTCCTTCTGATTCATTTCTAAGCTTTATCCCTCCTCCTGACCAAAAAGCTGTCTGTTTTGTTTTAGGGCATGCACACTGATTGTGAATCCCCTCCGGCCATGAGTGCTCTAGCAGCTGCCTTTATAAACGTGCTGGAAGCTGACAACTGACAATGTGGAGAGGGTAGGCGGAAACAGACTTACCTGTGGGCCTGCCTGAAGTGGGTCCTGCATCCTATCACAGCTCTGCAGTTCCTAAACTAGGGCCTCTATTCACCCATCTCACTTTAGTCTAAGAATCACTGAGGGTGGTGACTGCAGCCATGAAATTAAAAGACACTTGCTCCTTGGAAGAAAAGCTATTGCAAACCTAGACAGTGTATTAAAAAGCAGAGACATCACTTTTCTGACAAAGATCCATATAGTCAAAGCTATGGTTTTTCCAGTACTCGTGTATGGATGTGAGGGTTAGACCATAAGGAAGGCTGAGTGCAAAAGAATTGATGCCTTCGAACTGTGGTCCTAGAGAAGACTCTTGACAGTCCCTTGGACAGCAAGGAGATCAAACAGTCAATCCTAAAGGAGATCAACCCTGAATATTCATTAGAAGGATGGATGCTGAAGGTGAAACTCCAGTATACTTTGGCCACCTGGTGCAAAGAGCTGATTCGTTGGAAAAGACCCTGATGCTAAGAAAGATTGAAGACAGGAGGAGAAGGGGACGGCAGAGGATGAGAACAGTTCAGTCACTCAGTCATGTCCGACTCTTTGCAACCCCTTGGGCTGCAGCACGCCAGGCTTCCCTGACCATCACCAACTCCTGGAGCTTACTCAAACTCATATACATCGAGGTGGTGATGCCATCCAACCATCTCATCCTCTGTCTTCCCCTTCTCCTGCCTTCAATCTTTCCCAGCATCAGGGTCTTTTACAGTGAGTTGGTTCTTTGCATCAGGTGGCCAAAGTATTGGAGTTTCAGCTTTAGCATCAGTCCTTCCAGTAAATATTCAGGACTGATTTCCTTTAGGAGGGACTAGTTGGATCTCCTTGCAGTCCAAGCGATTGTCAAGAGTCTTCTCTAACATCACAGCATCAATTCTTTGGTGCTCAGCTTTCTTTATAGTTAATTCTCACAGCCATACATGACTACTGGAAAAACCATAGCTTTGATAAGGCGGACTTTTGTTGGAAAATTAATGTCTCTGCTTTTTAATATGCTGTCTAGGTTGGTCATAGCTTTTCTTCTAAGGAGCAAGCGTCTTTTAATTTCATGGCTGCAGTCACCATCTGCAGTGAGTTTTGGAGCCCCCAAAATAAAGTGTCTCACTGTTTCCATTGTTTCCCCATCTATTTGCCATGAAGTGATGGGACCAGTGCCATGATCTTAGTTTTCTGAATATTGAGTTTTAAGCCAACTTTTCACTCTCTTTCACTTTCATCAAGAGGCTCTTTAGTTCTTCTTTGCTTTCTGCCATAAGGGTGGTGTCATCTGCATATCTGAAGTTATTGATATTTCTCCTGGAAATCTTGATTCTAGCTTGGGCTTCATCCAGCCCAGCATTTCTCATTATGTACTCTGCCTATATAAGTTAAATAAGCAGGGTGACAATATACTGCCTTGACTTACTCCTTTCCCGATTTGGAACCAGTCGCTTGTTCCATGTCCAGTTCTAACTTTTGCTTCTTGATCTGAATACAGATTGCAGGACGAGATGGTTGGATGGTATCCCTGACTCAGTGGACATGAGTTTGAGCAACTCAAGAGATAGTGAAGGACAGGGAAGCCTGGTATGCTAGTCCATGGGTTGCAAAGAGTCAGACATGACTTGGTGACTGAACATCAACAACTTAAGCGGCCCTTCCTTTTCAGCCCTGATCTCTCCTCCCAGATCCACCCACGTCAGACCTATTCTGAATTATTCCTCACGTTTTCTCACGAGAGGTAGTATGTTGGGCCAATGGTAATGCGAGATCACACAGTGATCCGTTAAAACTTCCAAGTCTGCCTGTGTTATCTTAAGTCACTGAGCAAATTACTTCACATCTCTGAGCCTACTTCCTTTCCTATCAAGTGTCACAAGCTTCTTGTGAGGGAGTCTGTATACACAAGTGCTGAAGGCAGTGATCAACACATCATGAAGCCACTGTTGTTGTCCTGGTGACTGCCTTGAGGGTACCACAAGGGAACACACGTCATTGGGACATAACATTGATTCTTTGCACGCATTTCCTTTCTTACCAAGTATTCATTGTCCTCTTAGCCAGAAACTGTACAACATTGTGTCCTTGTCCTTTGAAGTGAAAGGCTTTAGTCTCTTAGACCTTAGAGTCTGACTTAAGACCTAATGGTTAGAAAATGTAGATGTAGAAACAAAAGAATAGTCTGGGGAACTGGTAACAACGTATATGTTAAACCAGCCTCACAGAACTCATAGTTCCCTGAAAGACAGATGAAGGCGTGACACACATTCCTAAGTCATTTTAATAAGAAGTAGACCCAGTCCCCCGACAGATGAAAAGCTGACACAATCACAGAGACCCAGACTGTTTGAAACCAGGTTGATGATGCTTGAAACGTCACCTTGATGCCAACAAATATGAGAATTGTGCATGAGCCAATCACACACCCTGAACCCCCCTCCCTTACACTGCATTTAAAACCCCTTCCCTGAAAGCCATCAGTGTGGGGGAGTTTGGACCTTTTGAGCATGAACTGCCTGCCCTCTTTGCTTGGTTCCTGCAGCAAATGTGTGCTTCCTTTAACACAACCTGGGGTCACTAGATTGGCTTTACTATGCACAGGTGAGCAAACCCAAATCTGGTTCGGTAACATGCCTAGATTATCACGCACAGCACTTTGGAAGCTGAATGCACACACACACACACACACACACACACGCACACACTGCATTATCTCATCTTCAGTAACAGGGGCCTCTTTGTTCTTCTCCAGGTGTCTGAAACAAGCCCATCTCTAGACATTTGCTCATTTACTTCCCTTGCTTGTAACACTTTCCCCAGGAGAGCTGGGTGGATCAACACTTCGTTTCAGTTGAGTCTGTGCTCCAACACCAGCTCCTGGGAGGCCTTCCCCAGCCTCCTCTCTCTTCCTCTTTCCTCCGCTTGTTTCCCCCACATCACATATCACAGCTAATGTTAGGTTATTCATCTGAGGGCTTATTTTATATCTTCATCAGAACTTAAGTTACATCTGAACAAGTTCTTTGCTCAGTACTCTGCCCTTTTCCTAGAATAGTGCTAGTTATGTAGGAGGTACTCATCTAATATTTGCTAAATAAACTAAGGATGTTCTCTTGCATCACATTCTCATGGTTTTAATGTTTTGTTTACACACATAGGCCTGGAAGATGGAGTCTAGGACTTAACTCTTTTTCTGCCTCCACTCAGTACACCTCACAAGTAGTGGTTTATATCCAGCACTCAAAGAAGTCATCTAGAATTCACCTGTGTTTATTTACCCATCAGTCTCTTTTTATTGGAAATAGATTTACTGATGTCTGTCTTGCAGTTAGCCCTATGCTTGATTTTTTAAGAGTTGAAAGATGATTGAAATGTCATCCTGCCTTCAAAGAGCTCATAGTTCAGTAAATTGAAAGAATAGTGCAGGAGAAGAAATGTGTTTTCCATGGTGAGTGACTGTAATATATATAAATACATGTGAATACATGTGATGGAAACAGATATTTTAGGAAGCAATGTCCTCTGCTGTTGTCTATTCATTCTTTGACACTTCTCAAAAGTACTGCTGGCAACTCACTCAATTGATTAACTCATTAATGAGTTATGACACAATTTAGAAAACACACCTGTAATACAACTTATTTTCCTTGATTACATAGGGAATACATAATTATTATTTCCAAGATATTCCACTATGTTGGCCTTTTCCAGTATGATAATGATAATGGCTATGATACTACTATTACTGTTACTTAATACTGCAGAACCAATATTGTTAATGGTTAATATACTACTACTGCTCCTACTTTCTTACTGTATACCAAATGCTGTTCTAAGATCATTTCATGGATCATCTTTGTTAAATCTTTGTAATAAGACTTTAAGGCAAGGCCTGTTGTTAAGAACATTAAACCAACCAGAAAATGAGCTCATAGAGATAGAAGTCATCTCATGTGAAATCTTACAGCTAGTGAGAGGCAGAGAGCTGGAATCTGTCTTTGGAGCTGTGGTACAAGAATAGCGGGTAGCCATTCCTTTCTCTAGGGCATCTTCCCAACCCAAGAACTGAACCCCTGTCTCTGGCATTGTAGGCAGATTCCTTACGATCAGGGAAGCCCTTTAACCACTGACTAAATACTGATTCTCCAGAGCTGCTGAACTCAGTCAAATGCCATGTCTGTTTTCACTTGTGTGTCCAGATGTGAAAGCCCCAATTCCCCCAAGCTCAGTCCCTATTTAGTGATGCTATTTCTCCACCACATAGAGTAGTATAATAAAGTATATATCTGATCTTTGTGCCCAGTTCTTGGAACAGAGCTTCAAACATGGTCCCTGGAATTTCTTAAGTTACTGGAGTGTTTTTTATGATAATGGTGTGACTCAAGATGGATTCATAGATGACATCAGGATGCTGGGTGCTCATCAGAAAGGCCTACTTCATAATTAGAGGATGTGGCCATACAGCATCATACAGGATGTGGTCTTACACATCTTGTTCATGAGGAGTTGCCCACCAAGTCTACATGAGGCTGGTCTCACTACAGGTCATGACATTTTTTTTGGCTGCTGAGTTATCTGATTTTTAAAGAGTGTTTCTATCACAGTCATAGACAAGACAACAGAGGTTAGATTTAGCTCCCAAGTGGGCACTATGCATTTAAAACCCAGAACAATTTCCTTATAACCTGGATTTATGTCTGCTCTTGGAACATCAGATCATCTGGCAACTCTGGGTGCACAGTTCCTCAATCCAACAATGGACCAGATCAGACAGTGCCTCTGTAAACAGTTCACACTCATTATAACAGTTACAGAACCTCTGTCACCCTTCACACTCACTGTCACAGTTACAGCGCCTCTGTCACCCTTCACACTCACTGTCACAGTTACAGCGCCTCTGTCACCCTTCACACTCACTGTCACAGTTACAGCGCCTCTGTCACCCTTCACACTCACTGCCTAAGTTACAGCGCCTCTGTCACCCTTCACACTCACTGCCACAGTTACAGCGTCTCTGTCGCCCTTCACACGCACTGTCACAGTTACAGCGCCTCTGTCACCCTTCACACTCACTGCCACAGTTACAGCGCCTCTGTCACCCTTCACACTCACTGCCACAGTTACAGCGCCGCTGTCACCCTTCACACTCACTGCCACAGTTACGGCGCCTCTGTTGCCCTTCACACGCACTGCCACAGTTATGGCGCCTCTGTCACCCTCACACTCACTGTCACAGTTACAGCGCCTCTGTCACCCTTCACACTCACTGCCACAGTTACGGCGCCTCTGTCACCCTTCACACTCACTGCCACAGTTACGGCGCCTCTGTCACCCTTCACACGCACTGCCACAGTTACAGCGCCTCTGTCACCCTTCACTCTCACTGTCACAGTTACAACGCCTCTGTCACCCTTCACACTGACTGTCACAGTTACAGCGTCTCTGTCACCCTTCACACGCACTGCCACAGTTACGGCGCCTCTGTCACCCTTCACACTCACTGCCACAGTTACGGCGCCTCTGTCGCCCTTCACACGCACTGTCACAGTTACGGCGCCTCTGTCTCCCTTCACACGCACTGTCACAGTTACGGCGCCTCTGTCGCCCTTCACACGCACTGTCACAGTTACGGCGCCTCTGTCACCCTTCACACTGACTGTCACAGTTACAGCGTCTCTGTCACCCTTCACACGCACTGCCACAGTTACGGCGCCTCTATCACCCTTCACACTCACTGCCACAGTTACGGCGCCTCTGTCGCCCTTCACACGCACTGTCACAGTTACGGCGCCTCTGTCGCCCTTCACTCACTGTCACAGTTACGGCGCCTCTGTCACCCTTCACACTCACTGTCACAGTTACGGCGCCTCTGTCACCCTTCACACTCACTGCCACAGTTACGGCGCCTCTGTCACCCTTCACACGCACTGCCACAGTTACGGCGCCTCTGTCACCCTTCACACTCACTGTCACAGTTACGGCGCCTCTGTCACCCTTCACACTCACTGCCACAGTTACGGCGCCTCTGTCACCCTTCACACGCACTGCCACAGTTACGGCGCCTCTGTCACCCTTCACACTCACTGTCACAGTTACAGCGTCTCTGTCGCCCTTCACACGCACTGCCACAGTTACGGCGCCTCTGTCACCCTTCACACTCACTGTCACAGTTACGGCGGCTCTGTCGCCCTTCACACGCACTGTCACAGTTACGGCGCCTCTGTCGCCCTTCACACGCACTGTCACAGTTACAACGCCTCTGTCACCCTTCACACTGACTGTCACAGTTACAGCGTCTCTGTCACCCTTCACACGCACTGCCACAGTTACGGCGCCTCTGTCACCCTTCACACTCACTGCCACAGTTACGGCGCCTCTGTCGCCCTTCACACGCACTGTCACAGTTACGGCGCCTCTGTCTCCCTTCACACGCACTGTCACAGTTACGGCGCCTCTGTCGCCCTTCACACGCACTGTCACAGTTACGGCGCCTCTGTCACCCTTCACACTGACTGTCACAGTTACAGCGTCTCTGTCACCCTTCACACGCACTGCCACAGTTACGGCGCCTCTGTCACCCTTCACACTCACTGCCACAGTTACGGCGCCTCTGTCGCCCTTCACACGCACTGTCACAGTTACGGCGCCTCTGTCGCCCTTCACTCACTGTCACAGTTACGGCGCCTCTGTCACCCTTCACACTCACTGTCACAGTTACGGCGCCTCTGTCACCCTTCACACTCACTGCCACAGTTACGGCGCCTCTGTCACCCTTCACACGCACTGCCACAGTTACGGCGCCTCTGTCGCCCTTCACACTCACTGTCACAGTTACAGCGTCTCTGTCGCCCTTCACACGCACTGTCACAGTTACAGCGTCTCTGTCGCCCTTCACACTCACTGTCACAGTTACGGCGCCTCTGTCACCCTTCACACGCACTGTCACAGTTACGGCGCCTCTGTCACCCTTCACACTCACTGTCACAGTTACAGCGCCTCTGTCACCCTTCACACGCACTGCCACAGTTACGGCGCCTCTGTCACCCTTCACACTCACTGTCACAGTTACAGCGCCGCTGTCACCCTTCACACTCACTGTCACAGTTACAGCGTCTCTGTCGCCCTTCACACGCACTGTCACAGTTACGGCGCCTCTGTCGCCCTTCACTCACTGTCACAGTTACGGCGCCTCTGTCGCCCTTCACTCACTGTCACAGTTACGGCGCCTCTGTCGCCCTTCACACTCACTGTCACAGTTACGGCGCCTCTGTCGCCCTTCACACTCACTGTCACAGTTACGGCGCCTCTGTCGCCCTTCACACGCACTGCCACAGTTACGGCGCCTCTGTCGCCCTTCACACGCACTGCCACAGTTACAGTGCCTCTGTCACCCTTCACATGCACTGCCACAGTTACGGCGCCTCTGTCACCCTTCACACTCACTGCCACAGTTACAGCGCCTCTGTCACCCTTCACTCTCACTGTCACAGTTACAACGCCTCTGTCACCCTTCACACTGACTGTCACAGTTACAGCGTCTCTGTCACCCTTCACACGCACTGCCACAGTTACGGCGCCTCTGTCGCCCTTCACACTCACTGCCACAGTTACGGCGCCTCTGTCGCCCTTCACACGCACTGTCACAGTTACGGCGCCTCTGTCGCCCTTCACACGCACTGCCACAGTTACGGCGCCTCTGTCACCCTTCACACTCACTGCCACAGTTACAACGCCTCTGTCACCCTTCACACTGACTGTCACAGTTACGGCGCCTCTGTCGCCCTTCACACGCACTGCCACAGTTACGGCGCCTCTGTCACCCTTCACACTGACTGTCACAGTTACAGCGTCTCTGTCACCCTTCACACGCACTGTCACAGTTACAGCGTCTCTGTCGCCCTTCACACGCACTGCCACAGTTACGGCGCCTCTGTCGCCCTTCACACGCACTGCCACAGTTACGGCGCCTCTGTCGCCCTTCACACGCACTGCCACAGTTACAGCGCCGCTGTCACCCTTCACACTCACTGTCACAGTTACAGCGTCTCTGTCGCCCTTCACACGCACTGTCACAGTTACGGCGCCTCTGTCGCCCTTCACACGCACTGCCACAGTTATGGCGCCTCTGTCACCCTCACACTCACTGTCACAGTTACGGCGCCTCTGTCACCCTTCACACTCACTGCCACAGTTACGGCGCCTCTGTCACCCTTCACACGCACTGCCACAGTTACGGCGCCTCTGTCACCCTTCACACTCACTGCCACAGTTACGGCGCCTCTGTCACCCTTCACACGCACTGCCACAGTTACGGCGCCTCTGTCACCCTTCACACTCACTGCCACAGTTACAACGCCTCTGTCACCCTTCACACTGACTGTC
The DNA here is from genome assembly GCF_910594005.1 of Cervus elaphus. Taxonomy (NCBI): domain Eukaryota; kingdom Metazoa; phylum Chordata; class Mammalia; order Artiodactyla; family Cervidae; genus Cervus; species Cervus elaphus. Next base: position 78,799,669 of record NC_057847.1, on the reverse strand, counting down.
ACAGTTACAGCGCCTCTGTCACCCTTCAGACTCACTGCCACAGTTACGGCGCTTCTGTCACCCTTCACACTCACTGTCACAGTTACAGCGCCTCTGTCACCCTTCACACGCACTGCCACAGTTACAGCGCCTCTGTCACCCTTCACACTCACTGCCACAGTTACGGCGCCTCTGTCACCCTTCACACGCACTGCCACAGTTACGGCGCCTCTGTCACCCTTCACACGCACTGCCACAGTTACAGCGCCGCTGTCACCCTTCACACGCACTGCCACAGTTACAGCGCCTCTGTCACCCTCACACTCACTGTCACAGTTACGGCGCCTCTGTCACCCTTCACACGCACTGCCACAGTTACAGCGCCTCTGTCACCCTTCACACTCACTGCCACAGTTACAGCGCCTCTGTCACCCTTCACACGCACTGCCACAGTTACGGCGCCTCTGTCACCCTTCACACGCACTGCCACAGTTACAGCACCTCTGTCACCCTTCACACTCACTGCCACAGTTACGGCGCCGCTGTCACCCTTCACACTCACTGCAACAGTTATGGCGCCGCTGTCACCCTTCACACTCACTGCCACAGTTACGGCGCCTCTGTCGCCCTTCACACGCACTGCCACAGTTACGGCGCCTCTGTCGCCCTTCACACTGACTGTCACAGTTACGGCGCCTCTGTCACCCTTCACACTCATTGTCACAGTTACGGCGCCTCTGTCGACCTTCACACGCACTGCCACAGTTACAGCGCTTCTGTCACCCATACACTCACTGTCACAGTTACAGCGCCTCTGTCACCCTTCACACTCACTGTCACAGTTACAGCATCTCTGTCACCCTTCACATGCACTGTCACAGTTACAGCGCCTCTGTCACCCTCACACTCACTGTCACAGTTACAGCGCCTCTGTCACCCTTCACATGCACTGCCACAGTTACGGCGCCTCTGTCACCCTTCACACTCACTGCCACAGTTACAGCGCCTCTGTCACCCTTCACACTCACTGTCACAGTTACAGCGCCTCTGTCACCCTTCACACTCACTGTCACAGTTACAGCGCCTCTGTCACCCTTCACACTCACTGCCTAAGTTACAGCGCCTCTGTCACCCTTCACACTCACTGCCACAGTTACAGCGTCTCTGTCGCCCTTCACACGCACTGTCACAGTTACAGCGCCTCTGTCACCCTTCACACTCACTGCCACAGTTACAGCGCCTCTGTCACCCTTCACACTCACTGCCACAGTTACAGCGCCGCTGTCACCCTTCACACTCACTGCCACAGTTACGGCGCCTCTGTTGCCCTTCACACGCACTGCCACAGTTATGGCGCCTCTGTCACCCTCACACTCACTGTCACAGTTACAGCGCCTCTGTCACCCTTCACACTCACTGCCACAGTTACGGCGCCTCTGTCACCCTTCACACTCACTGCCACAGTTACGGCGCCTCTGTCACCCTTCACATGCACTGCCACAGTTACAGCGCCTCTGTCACCCTTCACTCTCACTGTCACAGTTACAACGCCTCTGTCACCCTTCACACTGACTGTCACAGTTACAGCGTCTCTGTCACCCTTCACACGCACTGCCACAGTTACGGCGCCTCTGTCACCCTTCACACTCACTGCCACAGTTACGGCGCCTCTGTCGCCCTTCACACGCACTGTCACAGTTACGGCGCCTCTGTCTCCCTTCACACGCACTGTCACAGTTACGGCGCCTCTGTCGCCCTTCACACGCACTGTCACAGTTACGGCGCCTCTGTCACCCTTCACACTGACTGTCACAGTTACAGCGTCTCTGTCACCCTTCACACGCACTGCCACAGTTACGGCGCCTCTATCACCCTTCACACTCACTGCCACAGTTACGGCGCCTCTGTCGCCCTTCACACGCACTGTCACAGTTACGGCGCCTCTGTCGCCCTTCACTCACTGTCACAGTTACGGCGCCTCTGTCACCCTTCACACTCACTGTCACAGTTACGGCGCCTCTGTCACCCTTCACACTCACTGCCACAGTTACGGCGCCTCTGTCACCCTTCACACGCACTGCCACAGTTACGGCGCCTCTGTCACCCTTCACACTCACTGTCACAGTTACGGCGCCTCTGTCACCCTTCACACTCACTGCCACAGTTACGGCGCCTCTGTCACCCTTCACACGCACTGCCACAGTTACGGCGCCTCTGTCACCCTTCACACTCACTGTCACAGTTACAGCGTCTCTGTCGCCCTTCACACGCACTGCCACAGTTACGGCGCCTCTGTCACCCTTCACACTCACTGTCACAGTTACGGCGCCTCTGTCGCCCTTCACACGCACTGTCACAGTTACGGCGCCTCTGTCGCCCTTCACACGCACTGTCACAGTTACAACGCCTGTGTCACCCTTCACACTGACTGTCACAGTTACAGCGTCTCTGTCACCCTTCACACGCACTGCCACAGTTACGGCGCCTCTGTCACCCTTCACACTCACTGCCACAGTTACGGCGCCTCTGTCGCCCTTCACACGCACTGTCACAGTTACGGCGCCTCTGTCTCCCTTCACACGCACTGTCACAGTTACGGCGCCTCTCTCGCCCTTCACACGCACTGTCACAGTTACGGCGCCTCTGTCACCCTTCACACTGACTGTCACAGTTACAGCGTCTCTGTCACCCTTCACACGCACTGCCACAGTTACGGCGCCTCTGTCACCCTTCACACGCACTGCCACAGTTACGGCGCCTCTGTCGCCCTTCACACGCACTGTCACAGTTACGGCGCCTCTGTCGCCCTTCACTCACTGTCACAGTTACGGCGCCTCTGTCACCCTTCACACTCACTGTCACAGTTACGGCGCCTCTGTCACCCTTCACACTCACTGCCACAGTTACGGCGCCTCTGTCACCCTTCACACGCACTGCCACAGTTACAGCGTCTCTGGCGCCCTTCACACGCACTGTCACAGTTACAGCGTCTCTGTCGCCCTTCACACGCACTGTCACAGTTACGGCGCCTCTGTCGCCCTTCACACGCACTGTCACAGTTACGGCGCCTCTGTCACCCTTCACACTCACTGTCACAGTTACAGCGCCGCTGTCACCCTTCACACTCACTGTCACAGTTACAGCGCCTCTGTCACCCTTCACACGCACTGCCACAGTTACGGCGCCTCTGTCACCCTTCACACTCACTGTCACAGTTACAGCGCCGCTGTCACCCTTCACACTCACTGTCACAGTTACAGCGTCTCTGTCGCCCTTCACACGCACTGTCACAGTTACGGCGCCTCTGTCGCCCTTCACTCACTGTCACAGTTACGGCGCCTCTGTCGCCCTTCACTCACTGTCACAGTTACGGCGCCTCTGTCGCCCTTCACACTCACTGTCACAGTTACGGCGCCTCTCTCGCCCTTCACACTCATTGTCACAGTTACGGCGCCTCTGTCGCCCTTCACACGCACTGCCACAGTTACGGCGCCTCTGTCGCCCTTCACACGCACTGCCACAGTTACAGTGCCTCTGTCACCCTTCACATGCACTGCCACAGTTACGGCGCCTCTGTCACCCTTCACACTCACTGCCACAGTTACAGCGCCTCTGTCACCCTTCACTCTCACTGTCACAGTTACAGCGCCTCTGTCACCCTTCACACTGACTGTCACAGTTACAGCGTCTCTGTCACCCTTCACACGCACTGCCACAGTTACGGCGCCTCTGTCGCCCTTCACACTCACTGCCACAGTTACGGCGCCTCTGTCGCCCTTCACACGCACTGTCACAGTTACGGCGCCTCTGTCGCCCTTCACACGCACTGCCACAGTTACGGCGCCTCTGTCACCCTTCACACTCACTGCCACAGTTACAACGCCTCTGTCACCCTTCACACTGACTGTCACAGTTACGGCGCCTCTGTCGCCCTTCACACGCACTGCCACAGTTACGGCGCCTCTGTCACCCTTCACACTGACTGTCACAGTTACAGCGTCTCTGTCACCCTTCACACGCACTGTCACAGTTACAGCGTCTCTGTCGCCCTTCACACGCACTGTCACAGTTACGGCGCCTCTGTCGCCCTTCACACGCACTGCCACAGTTACGGCGCCTCTGTCGCCCTTCACACGCACTGCCACAGTTACGGCGCCTCTGTCGCCCTTCACACTCACTGCCACAGTTATGGCGCCTCTGTCACCCTTCACACTCACTGCCACAGTTACAGCGCCGCTGTCACCCTTCACACTCACTGTCACAGTTACAGCGTCTCTGTCGCCCTTCACACGCACTGTCACAGTTACGGCGCCTCTGTCGCCCTTCACACGCACTGCCACAGTTATGGCGCCTCTGTCACCCTCACACTCACTGTCACAGTTACGGCGCCTCTGTCACCCTTCACACTCACTGCCACAGTTACGGCGCCTCTGTCACCCTTCACACGCACTGCCACAGTTACGGCGCCTCTGTCACCCTTCACACTCACTGCCACAGTTACGGCGCCTCTGTCACCCTTCACACGCACTGCCACAGTTACGGCGCCTCTGTCACCCTTCACACTCACTGCCACAGTTACAACGCCTCTGTCACCCTTCACACTGACTGTCACAGTTACAGCGCCTCTGTCACCCTTCAGACTCACTGCCACAGTTACGGCGCTTCTGTCACCCTTCACACTCACTGTCACAGTTACAGCGCCTCTGTCACCCTTCACACGCACTGCCACAGTTACAGCGCCTCTGTCACCCTTCACACGCACTGCCACAGTTACGGCGCCTCTGTCACCCTTCACACGCACTGCCACAGTTACGGCGCCGCTGTCACCCTTCACACGCACTGCCACAGTTACAGCGCCTCTGTCACCCTCACACTCACTGTCACAGTTACGGCGCCTCTGTCACCCTTCACACGCACTGTCACAGTTACGGCGCCTCTGTCACCCTTCACACTCACTGCCACAGTTACAGCGCCTCTGTCACCCTTCACACGCACTGCCACAGTTACGGCGCCTCTGTCACCCTTCACACGCACTGCCACAGTTACAGCGCCTCTGTCACCCTTCACACTCACTGCCACAGTTACGGCGCCGCTGTCACCCTTCACACTCACTGCAACAGTTATGGCGCCGCTGTCACCCTTCACACTCACTGCCACAGTTACGGCGCCTCTGTCGCCCTTCACACTCACTGCCACAGTTACGGCGCCTCTGTCGCCCTTCACACGCACTGCCACAGTTACGGCGCCTCTGTCGCCCTTCACACTCATTGTCACAGTTACGGCGCCTCTGTCGACCTTCACACTCATTGTCACAGTTACAGCGCTTCTGTCACCCATACACTCACTGTCACAGTTACAGCGCCTCTGTCACCCTTCACACTCACTGTCACAGTTACAGCATCTCTGTCACCCTTCACATGCACTGTCACAGTTACAGCGCCTCTGTCACCCTCACACTCACTGTCACAGTTACAGCGCCTCTGTCACCCTTCACATGCACTGCCACAGTTACGGCGCCTCTGTCACCCTTCACATGCACTGCCACAGTTACGGCGCCTCTGTCACCCTTCACACGCACTGTCACAGTTACGGCACCTCTGTCACCCTTCACACTCACTGCCACAGTTACGGCGCCGCTGTCACCCTTCACACTCACTGCAACAGTTATGGCGCCTCTGTCGCCCTTCACACTCACTGCCACAGTTACGGCGCCTCTGTCGCCCTTCACACTGACTGTCACAGTTACGGCGCCTCTGTCGCCCTTCACACTGACTGTCACAGTTACGGCGCCTCTGTCACCCTTCACACTCACTGTCACAGTTACGGCGCCTCTGTCACCCTTCACACTCACTGCCACAGTTACAGCGCCTCTGTCACCCTTCACACGCACTGCCACAGTTACAGCGCCTCTGTCACCCTTCACAGTCACTGCCACAGTTACAACGCCTCTGTCACCCTTCACACTGACTGTCACAGTTACGGCGCCTCTGTCACCCTTCACACTGACTGCAACAGTTACGGCGCCGCTGTCACCCTTCACACTCACTGCCACAGTTACAGCGCCTCTGTCACCCTTCACACTCACTGCCACAGTTACGGCGCCTCTGTCACCCTTCACACTCACTGCCACAGTTACAGCGCCTCTCTCACCCTTCACACGCACTGTCACAGTTACACTGCCTCTGTCACAGTTCACGCTCACTCTTGCATTCACAGTCCCCACCGCCTCTCAGTGCCCCACCTCTACTGTATTTATTCACATGAACTTCTCGGCTTTATCCTTTCCCTACATCAATGTTATTCCCCACATTATCTGACCAGAATGTTGAATGCAAGTGGAATCCAGGCAGTTTCATCAATATTTTTCACAGTCATTCATTTGTTTATCTATTCAACAAATAAACAACGCCTGGATGTGCAGAACTATTCTAGATGCACAGACGTATTTTAACATGATTATTTAAACATGACTTCATGCCCCCCAAACTGCTATGAGGGAAGAAAGACACAGTTATCTGGGAAGGTGGACAAGCTAACAAACACAGTACAATAGCTAATTACACGGGAGGTATCCACAGGGTGCTTGGTGGATGCTGGGGACAGCTGATCCCATGAATGCTGATGAGAGGGTGAAAGAGGACTGCCATCCTTTTCAGAGAGCCATCTTGTGCTTGGTGTGGAGGACAGTTGGGCTAAGCCTGAGGTAATAGGAAGTCAGAATCCTCTAAACTGGGGGAGAACAGCTTTTGAAAAGCAATAGGTATGGGTGCAAAGGCATGGGAACAGGATGATGTGCTTGGGATGGATGTGCAGGAGGGATGACAGTGTCAGCTACACATGAAGGAGCATGGAGATGGGAGGGCGGGATCCCTGGGGCTGCTCAGGAGTTACTAAGTAGGCGGAGGTCCTACGTCCATGCGTACTGATGATCCCTGGCAGGGGCCAAAGGGAGGTGTCAGCAAAGAAAAGAACTGGGATGTAGATGTGCATAGACCCAAGAAGACCGTGCTTGGCATCCTAAGCATCTTCCGCAGAGCACAAGCCTGCAGCGATGGAGCTGAATGAGCCAGAGACACACCTGACTTGTCCTTGCTCCCAGCAGAGGCACAGGAAGACTTCTGGCCTCTCTGTCTCAGCCTCTAGCAGAGGGACAGGAGGAACAAGAAAACAGCCAACCATCCCCACCCCCCCCCCACCCCGTCCTATGTGTCCAGGTCCCAGTGCTTAGTTCAAGAGAAGGGAGCATTTATCATTTGATGTAAGATGAAAAACTTAAGTTGTGTTAACTTACAATAACCAAAAGTAACTGAGACCCCAAGGTCTGCACACAGTTTTATCAAAGGACAGGAAGAGGGTTTGACAGGGCATGGTTAAAAGCAGGAATTAGAAAAAAAATAAATAAAATATTTACATGCTAGGTTTCACTGTCTACATGTCACCTAATACACTGGTTACACAGAGTTGAACAAGGTTCATGTCCATTTGAAGGACTTATTTGAATGTTCCAGACTCAGACGAAGATGGTCTGGGAGTAATAAGAGTCAGAAACAACCGTGGGAGGCATGGGACACATCTCTCCCACAGGGCGATGATGGTGCCGAGGCCATTAAGCAGCTGAGTTCTCAGCTCAGGCCAGAGGCAGGGTAGCTGGCCTCCTCTACCTGGAGATTTTGAAGGCTTGGGTGATAATTTAAGAAGACATAGAAAAGCCACAGAGAGCAGGTGAAGCTGGCACCAAGGGGGTGGCAGGGGTAGCCCCGCTTGCTTTTTCCACCTCATGGTCTGAACAGATAGTGACAGGTACCTCCATGGGTGCGTGTCCTTCCAAATGCAGACCAGCCTTCTCATCTCCGCAGTGACCATGGATCCACACAGATCAGCTTCCTCTTACTCTCAATTACTGTAAATGAATTTCTGCAGAATCATTGATATGGGGGAAGATTTACAACAGATTAGCTTTCATTTAGTTTAAAGGGATTGTCTAAATGCATAAATCCAAGCCTGCCTCAAGCTCATGAATTTTTATAACTTCTGCTTGGTTAGCAATCTTTGTCTCCCTTCCTTTGCTTCCTCTAACCCTCTTATTCCCTCCTCCTCTGCTCTGCCATTGAATCTGCTGGGGTTTTGCACCTCTGTCAGATACTTTGAGAGCCAGGAGATGAAAGCTTCGAGAGAGGTGTGTAAAATATATTTATGGTGTGTCTCTGCAAATACTCTTGTTTAGTTATAAATGAGTATAAATGATGCATGAGAAGCAATTTGCTGCATGAAAGCTGACATTAATGACTTGACATATTCATGCCTATTTGTAAAATCAGATTCTTTTTTTGCAGTGACATATTCTGGTCCAAAGTGTCTTATATTAGGAATACCCATTTCTTCACATTAAGAGGAAAACATTTTCTCAAATTTCTTTATTGTTTCCATGGGTACCAAAGAGCTCATTTCATATAGTTAATGGGAACCTTACTATGGGAAGCAGTGTCCCAGGGAGGAAGGTTTTCCATTAATTGAATCAAGAGAATTTCCTAGCCTGACTGCTTCTGTTAGATGCTGGGGTGTGTGATAGGACAGGACTGAAATGGTCCCACTGCTCAAGCTCACTGTCTAGCGGGGTGCCATGGACAGCCAAGGCCAGGGCTGAGCTGGTTTTGGAAACTATTCAGTTTCCTGTCTAGTGCTACCTTCCTGCAAGACTGTCATGGAAAGCTCCCGTCACACACCTCTGGGATTGTTGGTGAATGTAATGACCAGACACCGGGATGAGGCAGAACAATCATTTCGGGGAAATTAGAACTTCTATCAATCCATTCTACTGTCTCCCATCACTACCCTCTTTGAAGCCATTTTACCCAGGAGGGAATTATCCAAAGCAAACCATCCCATAAAGAAACCACAGTTCTCAGGTTTAAGAAAAAAAGGTCAAGATAATAGGCATAAGATAGGATTTGAAAGACAACTTAGGCCTGTGTTCACCTCCACTGAGACCAAGGAAGCTCTGACCTGGGAAGAGTGGTGAGGAAAGAGGGACAGGAGTGATGTGGGGCCCGCCTGGCTTGTCTCCATCAGTTAATCTGGTGGGCTGAGGGCATGGGGAGAAGTTGTATTAAACCTGCAAGCTGAGAGACCTTCTTCTCATCAGGACCAGACTTGAGGATGGTGCCAGCTTTGCAGCTCTGTTCTGCACCACACCCGGTGGAGATGAAGGGTGATGAGGGCTAAGACAGGGAAGCAATACAGGTCAGTTTCTCCCAGGACTTTCCCCTTTTCCATCCTCAAGACTGTTTTAAGCATTAGAAGGGGAATCATGCAGCAGTTGGACCCAGCAATGACTGATGAGGCAGAGGCCCAGTGAGGAGCTATTGGTACAATCCATTGATGAAGTGCTATGGGCTGGGATGGTGCATGGTGGTGGGGATGCTTATGACTCAACAAGGCAGCATAGATCTGTGTGTCTGAGAGACGATAAAGGGAAGAAAGTCAGGTGATGTGAGGACTGGGCCCAAGTGTCTCAGTGAGGCAAACTTCTACTGGGTTCCAAATCATTCCTATCAATCTCAGGGTGTATAGTTCCTCTTCCACAATTCATTAGCATTTGGCCTGAAGCCCAGATGCCTTAGAGATGAAAAGTTAGTGAAAATATTTGGACCTGACTTTTTATAACTCCATGACCAAAACAGATCTTGCAGAACAAAACTCAATTGTTAGCTTTGCCCCTGAGGCCCTGAGGATTTCATAGGAATATGAATGAAAAGAATCCTATGAATTATTTCCTCCTCAGAAGACACTCTTCCCCTCCAAGCTACTTTATAATGCCTTATGAGATGGAAAGGGATTAAAAAACAAAACAACAGCTTCTTTTGAGATGGTCAAAATAAGATTAATCCCTATTCTCTGGATGAGGTTGAGAAACACAATGGAAATTTTTCTCACTGAGCCCAGAGGCTGCTTGGCCTCTCTGGCAATTTGTGGGGGGCTGTTAACGCTGCACATATTTATCTGTGCCCTCCTGCACAAGGGGCGGTGTCTGGCTCTGGTGCTCTGATTCTGACAACTGTGAATCTCAGTGGGGAGAGAAACCTTCCCCAGAGCCGCAGGGCACAGGCAGTCCAGGTGCTTGGGGAAAGATTCTCTATATAGAAAAGAGGTTACAGGGTTTTTCTGGAAGAACACAGGAAAGGGGGGAGACAGAGCTTCTGCTTTTAGATTGGGTTATATTTGTGAAACTCCACCCTGACAAAAGAACTAGACAGACTCTGTCTACCAACAAGGCATTTTGGGGGCTTCAGGAGCCCACGGGCTGTCTCAGCCCTGGTGGTCACAGGGCGGAGCTTTCCCCCTGTAACACTGTCTATGGCACACAGACTATGCTCTCACCTGCTATCTTTCACAAATGTGGAGTAATGTGAACTTCACAGATTTGGGTTCTTTTCTTTTTCTTTCTGTTTTTTTTTTTTCTTTTAATTATTATCTAGACTTATGTGTTTTCTATATTAAAAAAGATACATAATCCTGCCTTGCAATTGTTTGTGCAGATGCTTTGTTTGTAACCTAGTTTATGAACTACTAGAAGGCAAGGGCCATGGCTATGCCTCCTCGCTTCCCCCATAGCATCTGAAAGCATTATGTGTAGATCATTACACTGGATGGCATGGGTCAGAATACAAGCTCTGAAGCAGAAGCCCTGTGTCTGCTCTGATTTCATCTTCTTCTTGCTGTGTGACCTTCTACACCTTACATAACCTTTATTTATTTACTTAGTTTGGCTGTGCTGGGTCTTTGCTGCTGTCCGAGGGCTTTCTCAGATCGCAGTGAACAGGCCTACTCTCTAGCTGCGGTGCGAGGGCTGCTCCCTGTGGTGGGTTCTTCTGGTCGTGGAGCACAGGCTCTGGAACGCGTGATTTTTGGCAGTTGTGGAACGAGGCTTAGCTGCCCTGTGGAATTTGGGATCTGAGTTTTTGGACCAAAAATTGAACCTGTGTTGCCTGTGTTGGTTGGGAGATTCCTAGCCACTGGACCACTAGGGAAGTCCCTGATCTAACCTTTTTGAACTTCAGTTTCCTTATCCAAAAAGTGAGGATACCAAATTCAGCTACTACAGGGCATTGTTGATAAGATGAAATGGCATAAATGATAAGAAATAGCTAAGTTAATATTTGGAGATTAAAATTTGATCAAAGTCTTAGGCTTAAGCTATGTTAAACCTAAAACCATAATTTCCAAGTAGTAGACCATTAAGTATCACTAGGAATGAGATGAAATAATGGTGCAGCTCAGCAGACAATCAAACTGGTGACCTGTTTCAAATCTCTCACTTTTTACTTGGTAGAGTAATCAAAATCACAGTTTCTATACTAACCTCCTATAATATGATGCACCCAATAAGGTAACTAAAGAAGGTTCCTGTAAAAGAAGAGATTGCTAGGTAATTGCTGGCTCTGGTTCCATCCTCTTGTTCTGATTCCACTTCCAAACAATTTGTCTGCAGAGATCTAGCCTAATTTGGAATCCTACAAGTATTAATCAAACATATATAATTATTGTGACACTGTATAGTGTATTAAGATGTAAGCTCCTGAAGGCAGTCAGTTTTGCCTGATTGGCTTATTTCTCTGTCCCCCGGAGAAGGGGAAGTCTACCCACTCAAGTATTCTGGCCTGGAGAATTCCATGAACTGTATAGTCCATGGGGTTGCAAAGAGTTGGACACGACTGAGTGACTTTCACTTTCACTTTCATCACTTACAAAGGTTTCTGACTTACGTTCTCAATGAATGTTGAATGAATGAATGTGTTCCAACTTTCAGCCAAAAAGAGGGATTCTTTTGGATGTGAAGGCATCTTGAATTCAGCATTGTCAGGGGCTGGTAAAATGAATGAAGCTTGGCTGTCCAATGTGACTGCTAAGTTAATTCAATACCTGAGGCATTTCCTGGAGACTACGTCAAAACAGCTACATTCCCAGGCAGACAGGCAAGGCTCATAAATCTGCTCCATGCTTTCTCACTCTCTTTAACAGCAACAAAAATTCACTTTGAGGTAAAATGTCCTGAAGGCGCTTTCAGTAATATGCATCACCAAAACAGAGGGTCAAACACATCACCTCAATCCTGGGAATCATATTTCATTGCCAGTTAGTGTCAAACGTTATCTCATTTGTCAACAAAGCACTGTGGGGAATACATACCACCACTATGCAGGCCCTGGAAGAAGCTCTCCTTTTAATCAGGAGAGTATGTGTTTGTAGAAGGAAGACTAGTTTAGTGTGAGTGAGTTTATCACTTGGTATCAATGAAATTCGATAGGACACATGTTCAGACCTTGCCTGAAATGCCATGAAGCTAACACTTAATTAGTATATGCTTTCTAGTGATAAAAAGCAGTTACACTTCAATTAATCTTAAAACACCAGAGCAAGCACAGAAAACGTGGACTTGCAAAAGGGTTATATGTTTTTGTCTCATATATATATGTACCCCTGGAAATTATGCTAGGGAATTTGTTGCTGACTCTATTCAAAAGGTTCAATGAAGATCAGAGAGGATCTAGAATGTACTCACGGGATGAGCATTTATTTGTAAAGAAGGGGAAACTTGCATACAGGACACGGATTATACTTTTTGAGAAGAGCTGACTCCTTTGAAAAAACCCTGATGCTGGGAAAAATTGAAGGCGGGAGGAGAAGGGAACAACAGAGGATGAGATGGTTGGATGGCATCACTGACTCAACGGACATGAAATTGAGTAAACTCTGGGAGCTGGTGATCGACAGGGAGGCTTGGCGTGCTGCAGTCCATGGGGTCGCAGAGTCGGACATGACTGAGCAACTGAACTGAACTGAGAGCAAGTTGGTTTATCTTTTCTCTTTGAAGGGTTTCATGCCTTTCTTAAGCATATTCTATTTTGTGAAGATTTTAGATGTCAACTTTCGTGAACAATCTTATTGAGTTTTGAATTAGTCTTAATTTATAGATCAATTTGTATGATATTATTTTTAAAAATTACATATTTATCTAGTATTTTGTAATTTTAAAAATTTGATTCAGATTCATATAAAAAGATTTTGATACAAAAAGTAAAGTAAGGGATCCATTTACCATTACTTTCCAGAAGGTTATCCATTTGTCCAAACACCAGTTATCAAACAATCCAACTTTTCATAACTGGTTTGTTGTTCTGGTTTCTTTTTTTTGCTTTTCAGTCACTCAGTAGGGTGTGACTCTTTGTGACCCCATGGACTGCAGCACACCAGGCTTCCATGTCCAACTATCTCCAAGAGTTTGCTCAAACTCATGTCCATTGCACCTATGATGCCGTTCAGCCATCTCATCCTCTGTCACCCACTTCTCTTTCTGACCTTAGTCTTTCCCAGGATGAGGGTCTTTTCAAATGAGTCAGCTGTTTGCGTCAGGTGGCCAAAGTATTGCGGCTTCAGGTTCAGTTCTTCCAATGAATATTCAAAGTTGATTTCCTTTAAGATTGACTGGTTTGTTCTCCTTGCAGTCCAAGGGACTCTCAAGAGTCTTCTCCAACACTATATTTCGAAAGTAACAGTTTTTGGGTGCTCAGCCTTCTTTATGGTCCAACTGTCACATTTGTACACGAATACTAGAAAAACCATAGCTTTAACTAGATGCCTTTGTTAGCAAAGTGATGTCTCTGCTTTTTAATATACTGTCTAGGTTTGTCATAGCTTTTCTTCTAAGGAGCAAGCATCTTTTAATTTCATGGTTGCGGTCACCGTCTGCAGTGATTTTGGAGCCCAAGAAAATAAAGCCTGTCACTATTTCCAGTGTTTCCCCATTTATCTGCCATGAAGTGATGGGACTGGATGCTATGATCTTCTGTTTTTGAATGTTGAGTTTTATGGCAACTTTTTCACTCTCCTCTTTCACATTCATCAAGACGTTCCTTTGTTCCTCTTCACTTTCTGCCATTAGGGTGATACCATCTACATATCTGAGGTTATTGCTATTTCTTCTGGCAATCTTGATTCCAGAAGAATCAAGAATCTTGATTCATCCAGCTGGACTTTTCTCATGATGTACTCTGCATATAAGTTAAATAAGCAGGGTGACAATATACAGCCTTGATGTACTCCTTTCCCAATTTTGAACTAGTTTGTTGTTCCATGTGTGATTCTAACTGTTGTTCCTTGATCTGCATACAAGTTCTTGGGAGGCAGGTAAGTGGTCTGGTATTTCCATCTCTTTAACACTGTTCCACAGTTTCTTGTGATCCACAGAGTCAGAGGCTTTAGCACAGTCAATGAAGCAAAGTTGATATTTTTTCTGGAACTCCCTTGCTTTTTCAATGATCCAGAAGACGTCGGCAATTCAGTCTCTGGTTCCTCTGCTTTTTCTCAACCCAGCTTGTACAGCTGGGAGTTCTTGGCTAATGTACTTGTTGAAGTCCAGCTTGAAGGGTTTTGAGCCTCACCTTGTGAGCACATGAAATGAATGTGATTGCGAGGTAGTTTGATCATTCTTTGGCATTGCCCTCCTTTGGTATCGGAGTGAAAACTTACCTTTTCCAGTCCTGTGGCCCGCGCTGAGTTCTCCAAAGTTGTTGGCATATTGAGTGCAGCGTTTTAACAGTATTATCTCTTAGGATTTTAAACATGTCAGCTGGAATTCCATCACCTCCACTAGCTTTGTTTGTAGTAATACTTCCTAAGGCCCACTTGACTTCACACTCCAGGATGTCTGGTTCTAGGTGAGTGACTACACTGTCATGGTTATCTGGGTCATTAAGACCTTTCTTGTATAGTTCTTCTGTGTATTCTTGCAACCTCTTCTTCTGTTAGGCCCATACTGTTCCTGTCCTTTATTGTGCCCGTCTTTGCATGAAATGTTCCCTTGGTATCTTTAATTTTCTTGAAGAGATCTCTAGGCTTCCCCATTCTACTGTTTCCCTCTGTTTCTTTGCTTTGTTCACTTAAGAAGGCTCTCTTACTTCTTGCTTTCCTTTGGAACTCTGCATTCAAATGGGTATGTTTCCTTGTCTCCTTTGGCTTTTGCTTCATTTCTCAACTGGTTTGACCTAATATTATCTCTTTTATTAAATTTATCTTAATTTTTTATTCTTTTCTGTTTCATTAATATTGGTCTTCTATTTATGTGTTAATCTTAAGGTTTTAATTACTATACTTAATACTTACCATGTTCTTTAGATTATCTGGGATATATTATGTTTACTTTTTTTTCATTTAACCTGTTGAATTAGCTTGTGTGGTTTTACTAAGTCTCCTTCCCTTTTAAAATGTCAAAATTATATCAATGTATATTTACAGATAAGATGTGACAGCTTTAAAGATTTATGTAGATTTATTTATGAATTTATAGAAGAGTCTTGATAGCTTTATAATACTGTCTTTTTCTTCTCAAAAAAGATTACATCTTTCCATTCATTAAAACAGATTTAAGAATTTTTTTTTTTTAATTTTCACTAGCATTTGCAATCTTTCTTCACAGAGCACTTGCATATTTCTAGCTAATGCTTACATTGTTATTCTTTGCTGCTATTATAACTGTAGTTTTTTTCTCATTATGTCGTCTAAGTGGTTGATCTTTTCACACTGTGTCACTCTTGAATTTTATATGTTAACTTTGTAATCAGCCACATTATTGGGCTCTTTTTTAGTCCTTCATTGTGTTGAGCTAACTCTTTTGGGATTTCTAGATATGCTCTGTTGTATTTGGCAAATGACAATAATTACAAATCTTTTCCAATTTTATGCCTCATATTTCTTTCTCTTCCCTTCTTGTACTTGCTAAGACCTCTAAAATAATTATAAAAATATTGAGGAGAATGGCCAATATTGTTTTACTCTTGATTTTAGGAGGGATGGTTTCATTGTTTCACGATTAAGCATTAAGCTGCCTTTGGTTTAATCTACTGACACTTCATTAGGAGCTTTATTTTTACTTCAAAATCAGGAATAGGTTTTGAATTTTGTTGGCTATTGTTTGTCCAGAGGTACAGAAATATCTATGCCTTTTCAACTACTAAGATAAATATTATACAAGGCATTTGGCAGCTGTATATTCCTATATTAATATTCTGTAGGATTTCTTGTTAACACATTGTTTAGGACATGTATCATGCAATTTATTTATAATAGTGTAATTAGTGAATTTTGTCTATGTCTTACATCATTTTATGTCATTGTGCTATTTTTTGGTCATGTTTTCATATCCAGAGTCTGATGGTTTTGTAAATATAATTTAAGATCTTTTGATCTTTATATTCTTTTTATTCTGCAAAAATTTTGAATGCATTTGGGTAATCTGTTAGCTGAAGCACAGAACATATCTAGAATCTGTGATGTCTGGTATCATTTATCAGATTCCTTTGCATCCTGAATTGCTGTATGCGCCGCTGAGCATGCTGTTACTTTAGTCGTATCCAACTCCTCACGACCCTATAGACTACAGCCTGCCAGGCTCCTCTGTCCATGGACTTCTCCAGGCAAGAATACTGGAGTGGGTTGCCACGCCCTATGCCAGTGGATCTTCCTGACCGAGGGATCAAGCCCGTGTCTCTTACGTCTCCTGTGTCTCTTATGTCTCCTGCATTGGCAGATGGTTTCTTTACCATCAGCACCACTTGGGAAGCCTGTATTTCTGTACATTTATGCTGAAATATAGAGACTTCATTAAGTTTATACTTAATTTTGTCTTTACAAGACTACTTCATGAGATGCAGTGTACTTCCATTAGGATGGTCAGATTTTTCTCCCTTCTTATGATATTAGTAGTCATTGATAATCATTATCTAGATCCATTAATTAACTGGGGATTTATTGACATACTTATTTTATCATTCCATTTTTAGTACGTGAAGTACTTTCATAAACAGAAAGCTTCTGTTATCAATACTTGATTATTGTGAGTTTCAGTTCATACAGTGAAGGCAGCAAAATTCCTTTTGCTTATTTGTTTTAGCCAGATTTTAAAATATTGGATTGTTTCCTTAGCGATGGCAGGTGTTTTATTTGTTTTGTTGTTGCTTTCGTATCTTTATGAACTCTTGGATTTAGATTTGCTTGACTGCTTTAATCCATTGCAGCTATTAGCTAACAAATACATTTTCTCACCCCTGAACAATAAAAGTTTGTTAAATTTGGTCCGTTAATCCTTTTCACGGATACTTTCTAGTATTTGGTATTTTCCTTGGTCGTTGATAGGAAAAACTGTAATATAGCTTCATTTTGCACATTCTATTTTGCTTTAGAACTGAAATCTAGAGTAATTTTTTCACAGTCTTTAGGATTTTTCAATGTATAGAGTAACACAAGTTTTTAACATGTTATTTTGTAGTTTCATACTTATACTTGTAGCTCTAATTATTGTCTGTCATAATTATCAGTTTTATTTATTTCAAACCAAGCATACAACACTTTCATAATGACAATTAACACCACTAGGAAAGATGCTTACCTGTGTGTGGCAATTTGGAGCCTCCAGAAATGTGCGAAAATAAATTTGTTTTTTAAGTCACCAAGACTGTGGCAATTGGATACAGCAGCCACAAGAAACTAGTACATTATTTTTCCACTTTTCAGCCGTCATGAACAATGCTGCTGTGAACATTTGTGTACACATTTTTTGTGTTCACATGTTTTCATTTCTCTCATGTACACGTTTGTGTCAACATGTGTTTTCATTCTTCTTTCCACATACTGGGGAGGGGGGATTACTGAGTAACATAGTATCTCTATATTGAACATTTTGAAGAATTGCCAAACTTTCTTCAGTGTAGCTTGACAATTTTACCATCCAACCAGCAATGTAAGAGAATTCCAATTTCTCCACATTTCATCAATATATTAAAAAAAAAAAAAAAACCTCTAGTAGGTGTGAAATAGTATCTAATTGTGGCTTTCATTTGAATTGCCCTAATGACTAATGATGTCAAACTGATTTTCACATGCTTATAGGCTGTTTGTAGCATCATCTTTGGGGCTTCCTAGGTGGCTCAGTGGCAAAGAATCCACTTGTCAATGCAGGAGATGCAGGTTCAATCCCTGAGTCAAGAAGACTCCCCTGGGGAAGGAAATGGCAATCTACTTCAGTATTCTTGACTAGGAAATCCTATGGACAGAGGAGCCTGGTAGATTGGCAGGCTACAGTCCATAGGGTCATAAATAGGTGGACTTGACTGAGAGACTGAGCCCACACGCATTATCATTTTTGGAGACATATCAATTGAAATGATTTCCCAATATTAAATTGGATTATCTGCAATTTGTTATTAAGTTGTAAGGATTTTTTAAAAGACATAACTCTCTTTGTATACATATATGCATATGATTTATAAATATCTCTTTTATTTTGTGTATCATTTATTTATTGGCTTGGCCAAAAAGTTTTTCCCTCATATACTGAACAAACTTTCTAGCTAATCTACTAATTTATTGGTGGCTGTCCTTTGAATTACAAAATTTTTTTTAGTTTTGATGAGATAAAATTTATCTATATTTTTCTTTTGATGCTTAAACTCTTAGTGTCATATCTAAGAAGTCATTGCCTAATCCAACATCATAAGTATCTGATTGTTTATTTCAAGGAGATTAAAAAGTCTTAGCTCTTATGTTTAAGTCTATGATTTATTTCAAATCAATTCTTTCTTTCTTTTTTTACATGTGATTGTCCAGTTGTCCTCCTACATATGAATTGTTGAAAAGACTACAATTTCTGAATTGAATTGTCTTGTGTGTAAAAAAATCAATTGACCATAAAGGTGTAATTTTGCACTCTCCATTCCATTACATTGATCTATATGTATTTTTTTGATCTATATGTATTTTTTAAAGCAAGGACCACGCAGTTGTGGCTATTGTAGCTTTGAAACCAGATAATGTGAGTCATCCAAATTTATTACTCTTTTTTGATGCTGTTTTAGACATTCTACGTCTTTTAACTAACCATATAAACTTTGGAACTATTTTGTAAATTTCTGCAAAACAGCTAACTGGGATTTTGATAGAACTGCCTTGAATTTGTAGATAAATAAGGGGAATATAGCCATCTTAACAATATTACTGCTTTCTGATCCACAGACATGAGATGTATTTATTTTTATTTAAATCTTTTAAATTTCTTTAAATGTTTTCTAATATGTCTTGCATTTATTTAAAAATTTTATTCCTAAGTATTTTATTAGATTAATTGCTATTACCAAGTGCTAGTGAGAGAGAGAGAGAGAGAGAGAGAGAGAGAGACTATACATGAACATCATCAGATGGACAATACCAAAATCAGATTGATTATGTACTTTGTAGCCAAACATGGAGACCCTCTATACAGTCAGCAGAAATTAAAAAGACCTGGAGCTGACTGTGATTCAGATCATGAGCTCCTTTTTGCAAAATTCAGGCTTAAATGAATGAAAATAGGGAGAACCACTGGGCCATTCAGGATGACTTAATCAAATCCCTTATGATTATGTAGTGGAGGTGATGAATAAATTTGGGGGATCAGAACTGATAGATAGAGTGCCTGAAGAACTATGGACAGAGGTTCATAACATTGTACAGGAGATAATGACAAAAACCATCTGAAAGAATAAGAAATGAAAAAAGGCAAAGTGGTTGTTTGAGGAGGCTTTACAAACAGCTGAGGAAAAAAGAGAAGTGAAGGCAATGGAAAAAGGGAAAGATAAACCTAAGTGAAGGCAGAAGTCCAGAGAAGAGAAAAGAGAGTTAATAAGTCCTTAAATTATCAACTAAAAGAAATACAGAAAAACAATAGGATGAGAAAAACTAGAGATCTCTTCAAGAAAATTGGTGATATTAAGGGAATATTTCATGCAAGGATGGGTAAGGTAAAAGACAGAAATGGTAAGGATGTAAAAGAAGCAGAAGAAATTAAGAAGAGGTGGGAAGAACACACAAACCTATACAAAACAGGTCTTAATGATCTAGACAACCACAACAGTGTGGTCAATCACCTAGAGCTGGACATGCTGGACTGTGAAGTCAACAGGGCCTTAGGAAGCATTACTATGAACAAAGCTAGTGGAGGTGATGGAATTCCAGATGAGTTACATCAAATTCTAAAAGATGATGCTGTTAAATTGCTGCAATCAATACACCAGCAAATTTGGAAAGTTCAGTAGGGGGCACAGGACTGGAAAAGGTCAGTTTTCATTCCAATCTCAAAGAAGGACAATGCCAAAGAATGTTAAAACTACCCCACAATCATGTTCATTTCACAGCTAGCAAGGTGATGCTCAAAATCTTTCAAGCTAGACTTCAGCAGTATGTGAAACCAGAACTTCCAGATGTACAATCTAGGTTTTAAAAATGCAGAGGAACCAGAGATCAAGTTGCCAAATTTGATTGAATCATGGAGAAAGCAAAGGAATTCCAGAAAAAAAAAAAATCTACTTCGGCTTTATTGACTATGATAAAGCCTTTGACTGTGTGCATCACAAAAAACTGTGGAAAATTCTTAAAAGAGATGGGAATATCAGGACACCTTACCTGTCTCCTAAGAAATCTGTATGCTAGTCAAGAAGCAACAGTTAGAACCAGATATGGAACAACTGACTGGTTCAAAATTGGGAAAGGAGTACATCAAGGCTGTATATTGTCACCTTGCTTATTTAACTTCTATGCAGAATATATCATACCAAATGCCCAGCAGTATAAATCACAAGCTGGAATCAAGATTGCCAGGAGAAATATCAACAACCTCAGATATGTAGATGATATCACTGTAATGGCAGAAAGTGAAGAGGAACTAAGATTCTTGATGAGGGTGAAAAAAAAGAGTGAGAAAGATAACTTGAAACTCAATATTTAAAAAAAGACTAAGATCATGCCATCTGGTCCCATAACCTAATGGCAAATAAAAGAGGAAAAATTGAAAGCAGTGACAGACTATTTTCTCGGGCTTCAGAATCACTGCGGACAGTGACTGCAGCCATGAAATTAAAAGATGCTTGCCCCTTGGATGGAAAGCTATGACAAACCTAGTATATTAAAAAAGCAGAGACGTCATCACTTTGCTGAAAAAAGTCTGTATAGTCAAAGCTATGGTTTTTCCAGTAGTCATGTACAGATGTGAGAGTTGGACCATCAAGAAGGCTGAGTGCAAAAGTCTGTTCTGTACATCTGCGTCTCTTTTTCTGTTTTGCATATAGGGTTATCATTACCATCTTTCTAAATTCCATATATATGTGTTAGTATGCTGTAATGTTCTTTATCTTTCTGGCTTACTTCACTCTGTATTATAAGTTCTAGTTTCATCCACCTCATCAGAACTGACTCAAAGGCCTTCCTTTTTATGGGCAAGTTATATTCTATTGTGTATATGTACCACAACTTCTTTATCCATTCATCTGTCAATGGACATCTAGGTTGCTTCCACTTCTAGCTATTGTAAATGGTGCTGCAATGAACAATGAGATACATGTGTCTTTTTCAATTTTGGTTTTCTCAGGGTATATGTCTAGGAGTGGGATTGCTTGGTCATATGGTTGTTCTAGTCCTAGTTTTTTAAGGAATACTGTCTTCCATAGTGGCTGTATCAATTTACATTTCCACCAACAGTGCAAGAGCATTCCCTTTTCTCCACACCCTCTCCAGCATTTATTTTTGGAGACTTCAATGGTGGCTATTCTGACTGGTGCGAGGTGACATCTCATTGTAGTTTTGATTTGTATTTCTCTAATAATGAGCATCTTTTCATGTGTTTGTTAGCCATCTGTAGGTCTTCTTTGGAGAAATGCCTGTTTAGGTCTTTTTCCCACTTTTTGATTGGGTTGTTTGTTTTTCTGGTATTGAGTTGTATGAGCTGCTTGGATATTTTGGAAATTAATCCTTTGTCAGTTGTTTCATTTGCTATTATTTTCTCCCATTCTGAGGGTTGTCTTTATTACCTTGCTTATAGTTTCCCTTGCTGTGCAAAAGCTTTTCAGTTAAATCAGGTCCCACTTATTTACATTTGTCTTTATTTCCGTTACTCTAGGAGGTGGGTCATAGAGGATCTTGTTTTGATTTAGGCCATTGAGTGTTCTGCCTATGTTTTCCTCTAAGAGTTTTGTAGTTTCTGGTCTTACATTTAAGTCTTTAATCTATTTTGAGTTTATCTTTGTGTATGGTGTTAGGAAGTATTTTAATTTCATTCTTTTACATGTAGCTGTCCAGTTTTCCCAGCGTCATTTATTGAAGAGGCTGTCTTTGCCGCATTGTATATTCTTGCCTCCTTTGTCAAAAGTAAGGTACCCATAGGTGCATGGGTTTATTTCTGGGCTTTCTATCTTGTTCCATTGGTCTATATTTCTGTTTTTGTGCCAGTGCCATACTGTCTTGATGACTGTAGATTTGTAGTCATCAAGAAGTCAGGAAGGCTGATTCTTCCAGCTCCTTTCTTCTTTCTCAAGACTGCCTTGGCTATTTGGGGTCTTTTGTGTTTCCATATAAATTGTGAAATTTTTTGTTTTAGTTCTGTGAAAAATGCCATTGGTAATTTCATAAGGATCACATTGAATCTGTAGATTGTGTTTGGTAGTATAGTCATTTTCACAATACTGATTCTTACTACCCAGGAACATGGAATATCTCTCCATCTGTTTATGTTGTCTTTGATTTCTTTCATTAATGTCTTTTAATTTTCTATGTACAGAGCTTTCATCTCCTTAGGTAAGTTTATTCCTAGATATTTAACTCTTTTTTTTGCAATGGTGAATGGGATTGATTCCTTCATTTCTCTATCTGATTTTTCATTGTTAGTATATAGAAATGCAAGTGATTTCTGGGTCTTGACTTTGTATCCTGCAACTTTGCTAAATTCACTGATTAACTCTAGTAATTTTCCGATACTATCTTTAGGGTTTTCTATGTACAGTATCATGCCATCTGCAAACAGTGAGAGCTTTACTTCTTTTCTGATCTGGATTCCTTTTATTTCTTTTTCTTCTCTGATTGCTTTAGCTAGGACTTTCAGAATGATGTTGAATAATAGTGGTGAAAATGGACACCTTGTCTTGTTCCTGATCTTAGGGGGAATGCTTTCAGTTTTTCATCATTGAGAATAATGTTTCAGTTCAGTTCAGTTCAGTCACTCAGTCGTGTCCAACTCTTTGCGACCCCATGAATAATGTTTGCTGTAGGCTTATCATGTATGGTCTTTACTATGTTGAGGTAGGTTCCTTCTATGTCCATTTTTTGAAGAGTTTTAATCATAAACAGTTCCTGAATTTTGTCAAAGGCTTTTCCTGAATCTATTGAGATGATCATATGGTTTTTATCTTTCAATTTGTTAATATGGTATATCACATTGATTGATTTCTGTATATTGAAGAATCCTTGCATACCTGGAATAAACCCAACTTGATCATGGTGTATGAGCTTTTTGATGTGTTGCTGAATTCTGTTTGCTAAAATTTTGTTGGGGATTTTTGCATCTATGTTCATCAGTGATATTGGCCTGTAGTTTTCTTTTTTTGTGTTGTTTTTTTCTGGTTTTGGTATCAAGGTTATGGTGGCCTCATAAAATGAGTTTGGACGTATTCCTTCCTCTGCAATTTTTTGAAAGTGTTTTGGAAGGATAGGCATTAGCTCTTCTCTAAATGTTTGATAGAATTCTCCTGTGAAGTCATCTGGTCCTGGGCTTTTGTTTACGGACAATTTTTGATCACAGCTTCAATTTCAGTGGTTGTAATTACATCGTTCATAATTTCTATTCCTTCCTGGTTCAGTCTTGGAAGATTGAACTTTTCTAAGAATCTGTTCATTTCTTCCAGGTTATCCATTTTATTGCCATATAGTTGTTCATAAAAATCTCTAGTAATCCTTTGTATTTCTGCATTGTCTGTTGTAACCTCTCCTTTTTTATTTCTGATTTTGTTGATTTGATTCTTCTCTCTTGTTTTCTTGATGAACCTGGCTAAAGGTTTGTCAATTTTGTTTATCTTCTTAAAGAACAAGCTTTTAGTTTTATTAATGTTTGCTATTATTTCTTTCATTTCTTTTTCATTTGTTTCTGCTTAGACATTTATGATTTCTTCTACTAATTTTGGGGCTTTTTTGTTCTTCTTTTTCCAGTTGTTTTAGGTGTAAAGTTAGGTTGTCTTTTCGATGTTTTTGAGGTAGGATTGTATTGCTATCAACTTCCCTATTACAACTGCTTTTGCTGCATCCCATAGGTTTTGAGTTGTCGTGTTTTCATTGTCATTTGTTTCTAGAATTTTTTTAATTTCCGTTTTGATTTCTTCAGTAACCTGTTGCTTATTTAGAAGTGTATTGTTTAATCTCCAAGTGTTTGTGTTTCTTACAGTTGTTTTCCTTGTAATTGATATCTAGTCCCATAGTGTTGTGGTTGGAGAAGATGCTTGATATGATTTCAGTTTTCTTAAATGTACTGAGATGTGATTTGTGACCCAAGGTGTGGTCTATCATGGAGAATGTTCCATGTGCACTTAAGAAGAAGGTGTATTCTTCTATCTTTGGATGGAATGTCCTGAAGATATCAATGAGATCCATCTCATCTAAAATATCACTTAAGACTTGTGTTTCCTTATTAATTTTATGTTTTGATGATCTGTCCATTGGTGTGAGTGGATTGTTAAAGTCTCCTACTATTATTATGTATTGTCAATTTCTCCTTTTATGTCTGTTAGTGTTTGTCTTGTGTATTGAGGTGTTCCTATGTTGGGTGAATAGACATTTACAATTGTTATGTCTTCCTCTTGGATTGATCCCTTGATCCTTATGCAGTGTCCTTCCTTATCCCTTGTAATATTCTTTATTTTAAGGTCTATTTTGTCTGATATGAGGATTGCTACTCCAACTTTCTTTTGCTTCCCATTTTCATGGAATATATTTTTCCATCCTCTCTATTTCAGTTTATATGTGTCTTTAGTTCTGAATTGAGTTTCTTGTAGACAGCATATATATGGGTCTTGTTTTTGTATCCAATCAGCGAGTCTGTCTTTTGGTTGGAGCATTTAATCCATTTACATTTAAAGTAATTATTGATAATTTCTATTGCAATTTTCTTAATTGTTTGGGGTTGATTTTGTAGATTTTTTTTCTTCTCTTGTATTTCTTGACTATATAAGTCCCTTTAACATTTGTTGTAAAGCTGGTGTGGTGGTACTGAATTCTCTTAACTTTTGCTTGTCTGAAAAGCTTTTTATTTCTCCATCAATTTTTAAAGAGATCTTTTCTGGGTACAGTAATCTTGGTTGCAAAATTTTCCCCTTTAGTACTTTAAATATATCTTGCCATTCCCTTCTGGCCTGCAGAGTTTCTGCTGAAAGATCAGCTGTAAAGCATATTGGGTTTCCCTATATGTTACTTGCTGCTTCTCCCTTGCTGCTTTTAATATTCTTTGTGTTTAGTCTTTGTTAGTTTGATTAGTATGTGTCTTGGCATGTTTCTCCTTGGGTTTATCCTGTATGGAACTTTTTGACTTCTTAGACTTGATTAACTATTTCCCTTTCCATGTTGGGAAAATTTTCAACTATAATCTCTTCAAAAATTTTCTCATATCCTTTCTTTTTCTCTTCTTCTTCTGGGACCCCTATAATTCAAATGTTGGTGCATTTGATATTGTCCTAGAAGTCTCTGAGACTATCCTCGGTTCTTTTCATTCTTTTTACTTTATTCTGCTCTTCAGAGGTTATTTCCACCATTTTATCTTTTAGCTCACTGATTCATTCTTCTGCTTCAGGTATTCTGCTATTGATTCTTTCTAGAGTATTTTTAAATTTCAATAATTGCATTGTTTGTCTCTTTAGGTTTATTCTTTAATTCTTCTAGGTCTTTGTTGATTGAGTATTGCATTTTCTCCAAATTTTTTCAAGGTTTTTGGTCACCTTTACTATTATTTTTCTGAATTATTTTTTCAAATTATTTTTTCAGGTAGTTTGCCTATTTCCTCTTCATTTATTTGGAGTTTCTAATTTGTCTTCTGTGTTTCTAATTTGTTCCTTCTTTAGTGTAGTATTTCTCTGCCTTTCAATTATCTTTTAAACTTATTCTGTTTGAGGTTTCCTCTTCCCAGTCTTCAAGGTTGAATTCTGTCTTCCTTTTGGTTTCTGCCCTCCTAAGTTTGGTCCAGTGGTTTTTGTAACCCTAGTATAGGGTGAGATTTTGTGCTGAGTTTTTTTTGTTGTTGTTGCTGTTTGTTTGTTTGGTTTTCCTCTGATGGGCAAGGTTGAGTGAGGTGGCAATCCTGTCTGCTGATGACTGGGTTTGTATCTTTGTTTTGTTTGTTGTTTAGATGAGGCTCCTGCACAGGGTGCTTCTGGTGGTGGTATTCAAATGGTTTCCTTTGTATGAGTTCTCACTATTTGGTACTCCTTAGGGTTAGTTCTTTGGTAGTTTAGGGCCTTGGAATCAATGCTCCCACTCCAAAGGCTCAGAGCTTGATCTCTGATCAGGAATGAAGATTCCACAAGTGGTTTGTTATGGCATTAAGTAAGATTAAAACAAATACCCAAAAAGAAAAAAACCAAAGATGAATCCAAAACAAATGGCAGTTACAAAATAAGGCAAATAATAATTAAAATAATGTAATATACACATATACATATACACCCATAAACAAAATCAGAACAGTCCAACAAAAATAAAGTATCATAGATTGACCTGGTGAACAAAGGAAACCAAAAATTATATCTAGTTTTGTTAAGAACAAAACTAACTAGAGCACAAACTGGAAAACAAAACTAAAGGAAGGTGCCAAGTGGGGGAAGAAAGCAATGAAAACAAAACTAACAAATATGTTGAGAGGAAAGGAAAGAAAGAAAAGAAGGGAAGAATAGATATGCAAAGTTAAATAGAGGTGGATGAAGATTTATATACAGTAAAGATTAGCTGCAAGGGGAAAAGAACAGTAGAAATAGCAAACAAACAAAGGAATAAGTGTGGAAAAAATAATAATAGTTTTAAAAAATTAAAAGTTAAAATTGAAAAAAAGAGAAAAAAGAGAGAGAGACAAAAAAGGAAAACTCCACAGAACTGCAAAAGCCCAGTGTAGAGGCAGAGGTTTATAACAATAAAACGTGTGACTGAGGGAAAAAAAAAATGCTCAAAAGCTTATTTAGATTTCATAGTGCCAATAAGAGTGACAACTACAACAGAGTGGGGGGAAAAAAGGAAAAAAGAGATAAAGAAATCCAAAAGAATCTACAGAACAAGTCAAAACATAAGAATAATATATGCTTTTCTTGAGTCTCTGCTGTCAGAGTCCTTTCCTCGCCGGGAGTCCCAGTCCAGCTCGCCTCCCTGGGATGCCCTCCAACCCTGTGCTGGTCTCTGGACCTGCTGTGGGCGCGGCTCAGAGACTCATCGGGTCCCCCTCCCGTGTGTCCTCGCCTCCACTGTCCACGGCTATCAGGACAAGTGCGCTCTCTTTTGTGGGCGCTCTCAGTGGCCCTGTATAGATTCCATAGACACCATCTGCCTCGTTGATCGTGTGGATTTAACCTGCAGCTTGCACAGCTTCTGGGAAGGTTTTGGGTCTTCTTCCTTGGCCACACTGCCCCTGGGTTTCAACTGCGGTTTTATTTCCACCTCTGCATGTGGGTCGCCCACTGGGGTTAGCTCCTGAGGCTGCCCTGGAGGACTGGGGTTTGCCCCTGTGAGCGCCGGGTGTGGAGGCGGTGCAGCTGCTTGGATCGCAGGGGTTCTGGCCGCTCCAGGTACTCAGGGGAGCTGGCAGCTAGGGCAGCAGGAAATATACAACTCTAGAAGTGTATGGCAACCAGTATTGGCCAATACGCTCCAATATTCTTGCCTGGAGAACACTCCCTGACAGGGAACCCTTGCAGGCCACAGTCTACCGGGCTGCAAAGAGTCAGACGTGACCAAATCGACCCTGCGCGCGTGGACGAAAGACTTTTTTTGCGCGTGGTAGCCCTGCCGCAGTGAGTTGAACGTGGAGATGGCACAGCTGCTTGGGTTGCAGGGGCCCTGGCGGAGCCACGTGTGCAGAGACACGGGCTGCCTCACTGCAGGAGCTCTGGCCCTATCTGAGTCTTTTTTCGAGCCTCTTGTAGCTGGCAATCAGAAGGCCTCTTCGGCCGGTCTTTCTCCATAGCTCCGCCTGATAAGGCACATAGAGGGCTCCCCTGGCTGGGGTCCTACTCTGTAGATCGGTTGTTGGGCACTTAAAGGGGCACCTGGGTGGGGTCCTACTCTGTACTCAGTGCGTCAGGCTTTCGATGGGCCAGCCTCTCTATTCTTCAGCTGCCTATGCTGGCGTGTGTGCTGAGAGAGGCTATGGGGATGGACCCACCCGCTACGCCTGAGCCGCAGTATCCCCTTGCTTCCAGGACTGCCTGGCTTTCCTCCACAGGCGCTTCCCATCACGATCTCCTCCCTCACATCCCCTCGATTCATCTCTCTGCAGTCAACAGCAGCCCTTGCCCTGGGATTGCTCCACAAACCCTAAACTCCAGCTCCCAGCAGCTGCGCCTTCCAGGGGACCTGCCTTTCTGTCCAGGGTATGTATGTGGCAAGGACTGTCTGACTCTTATTCCATTTAGGCTGCCGCAGGTCAGCTGTTCACGCTCAGCCTTAAATGTTTCTCCTCTGACTCTGACAATTGCCTGGCTGTGGGGATCGGACTCCTGCTTCAGTTCCCCTACCTGCTGAGGGCAGGTCCAGTCCTACTAACACTTCTGTTTTCCCTTGTTCCTACGTCCTACCGAGTTTTACATGGTTCTGTATTTTCTTTTCCTTTGGTCAGGTCCTCCTATCGGCTCTGAACTGGTGTTCTGGTTGCACTTCTGTCTGAAGGTGTATTCCTGACGTATCCGTGGAGAGAGACGTACCCCACATTCACCTACTCCTCCGCCATCTTGTTCTCATTGATTCATTTTTGGATGTTAATTCAACTGTGAGTTGAATGTGGCCATTATTTGAAATTCTCTTCTTTCCCCCAAACTTTAAACTTTCTGTTTTGTATTGGGATATAGCTGATTAACAATATTCTGGTAGTTTCTGATGAATGCTCCTGGATTCAGTTCACAAGTATTTTTTAATTTTTATACATGTATTCACAAAGGGTATTAGCTAGTCCTTTTCTCTTCTTGTGATGTATTTGTCTGGGTTTTGTATTAGAGTAATCGTTTCCTCATAGGGTAATTTTGGAAGTTTCCCCTTCTTTTATTCTATGGAAGAGCTAGTGAAGTATTGGGATGATTTTTAAAATATTTGGTGGAATTCCTTAGTTCAGCTATCTAGACCTATGCTTTTCCTGTAGGATTTTTTAGTTACTAATTCAATCTTTTTTCTTGTAATAGGTGTATTCAGATTTTTAATTTCCTTTTGTGTCAGTTTCATTAGCTTCTTTCTTCTAGGAATGTGTCTATGTTATTTAACTAATTTGTTGGCATATAGTTGTTCATAGCATTCTTTTGTAATTTTTATTTCTGTAGAGTTGGCAATGATGTCCACTCTTTCATTTGTTATTTTATTAATTTGTGTCTTCACTTTTTTTTTTCTTGGTCTATATAAGCCTAAAATTTGTCAGCTCACCTTCCCAAAGAAGCAACTTTTGGTTTTGTGGATATTCTTGTGCTTTTCTACTCTGTGTTTCCTTTATTTTCACTCTAATCCTTACTGTTTTATTCTTTCTGCTTATTAATCATTAGTTTGTGATTTTTTCAATATTTTTAAAATATGTACTGTATATTATAAATATGTTTCCCTCTGGGTATTGCATTATTTGCAATCCATAAGTTAGTAGATTGTTTATTTTGTTATTTTGTTCATTTGAAAGTATTTTCTAATATTTTATTTAATTTTTACTTTGAACCTTAAATTGTTCATATGTTGTTTAATTTCCACATATTTGTGAATCTCTGAAATTTTGTACTGTTGTAGATTTCCAGTCTGACTTGAATTTGGACAGATAATATATATTCTTTGACTCTAAATGTTTGCATTCACTGAGGCTTGTGTTATAGTTTGGCATTTGGTCCCTCTTGGAAAATGTGCCCTGTGTGTTTGAGAAGTATGTGGTCTGCTGTCATTGAGAGGAATATCGTGGAAACCTGTCACCTCTAGTTGGTTTATAGTGCTTTACAGATCTTCTGTTCATTTGTTGGTCTTGTGCTTAGGTGTCTGATACACTGTTGAAACAGGATTATCCAACTACTATTTGAATTGTTTGAGTCTCCCTTCAGTTCTGACAGGTTTTGCTTCATCTATTTTAAGACTCTGTTATTAGACTCATGAATGTTTGCTATATCTCTCTGATGAAGGATGTCTTTCTTTGGCTCTGGTAACAATTTTCCCATAAGATATGTTTGGTTTATGTAAATACTTCCACTAGAGACCTCTTTTGCTTAGTGCTTGAATGTACGTATTTTTCCGTCCTTTTACTTTCAACTCATTTGTGTACTTGAATCTGAAGTGTGTGTCTTTTAGACAGAATGGAGGTGAATTAAAAAAAAAAAAATCCATTCTGACTGTTGCTATTTTATGGTAGGAGTGTTTAATCTATTCATATTTGTTGTAATTATTGATTAAGTAGGATCTTTCAAATTTGACATTTTATTTTATATATGTTAATTTGTTTTGTTTTTTCTAGCCCTCAATTTCTGTATTTTACATTAAATAGAGTTTTTTCTTTTGTAGTATAACATTTTAATTCCCTTTCTCTTTCTTTTGCTAATTTTTGAATTATTTTCTTATTGATTTTCCTGGAAATTAAAACTAGCATCTTAAAACAATACTAAAACAATAGTATACACAAACTTTTCTATACTATATTTTCTTTTTAAACCTCTCTCCTATATATAGTTATTGTCATACAAATGACTTTTAACATTTTAAGCAACATTGAAGGAACATTTTTATAGTTATTGCATTTTGTTGTTGTCTTTTGAATCAGCCATAAGAAGAAAAGTTACAGACAAAAACACATTTATACTGTCTTTCAAAATATTTATCTAGCTATTTTCAGCAGTGTTCTTTCTTTCTTTATTTTATTTGTGGATTTAATTTACTATGTACTGTCTTTTCATTTCAGCCTAATAGGCTTTTCATATTAATGTAAGACAGATTTTTTAGTGACACATTCTCTCAGTTTTTGTTTATCTGGGAATATCTTAATTTTATCTTTATTTTTGAAAGTTAGTTTTTCTGGACAGGGAATTCTTAGTGAACAGTCTTACTTTCAACATGATAAAGATAGACATTTCAGCGTCTTTTAATCCCCAAAGTTTCCAACAAGAAGTAAGGTGTTAGTAAGGATATATTCAAATAAGGATTATTTGTATATAATGCCATTTTTCTTTTTGCTTTCAATTTTTTCCTTCTGTTGGTTTGACTATTATTTTTGTAGATGTGGATTTCTTTTTCATTTTATTCTGCTTAGAGTTTGTTGAGATTCTTCAACGTGTTTAATTCAAATTTGGGAAGTTTTCGTTCACTGTTTCTTCAGATATTTTTTCTCTATTCCTTTTTCTTGTCTTCTTCTCTGGCACTACTATTACGTGTGTGTTTGTAGCTGAACGGGTCTCTGAGGCTCTGTTAGTTTTGCTTATTCTTCTCTTTTCTCCTCAAAATAGGTAATCTCTCTTGACATATGTTCATGTTCACTTGTTTTTTTCTTTTTCTTTATTCAAACTCATTATTGATCCCTTTTAGTGAATTTTGTTTTACTTTTTATACTTTTCAACTCCAGAATTTCTGTTTCATGCTCTTTTACAATTTCCATATTATTGTCAATATTGATATGTTCTTTTCAATATCATTATTGATATTTTCTATTTGACAAGACATAGTTCTCATACTTTCCATTAATTCTTCTTTTATCATTGCTTTTAGTTTGTGAATATATTTATAATAACTGTTTTGAGGTCTCTTTCTACTAAGTCTAAACCATGGCTCCTCCCAGGAACATTTTCTGTTGGGTACTTTCTTTCCCTATATATTTGATGTGCTTTCCTATTTCTTCGCATTTCTCATTTTTTTATTATTATTGAAAACTGAATATTTCAGATAATATGTTGTAGTAACTTTGGTCAGGTCCCTTCCCCATCCAGTTCTTGGTGCTCTTACTGGTGTTTTTTCCTGTTTTTGCTTTTTATTTAAGGCACTACCTGGGCCAATTCTGTAGATTCTGTATTCTCTACAGTTGAAGTCACTGAGTTGTCTGCTAATTTTTTTTAAAGCATTTATTCTTATTTTTATGCTTAGCTTCCTAGGGTTTATCCCTAAAGCAGTATAATGTAGTAGTTAGGTATTTTGAAGTTAGCAGACTTACTTAAATGCCTTGCATATTTGTCTTCCTCTATTTGTCAAGGGGAGCTATGTAAGAGGGGGAACCTTCAAACTTCAGAGAGTCTACAAGATAGACCTAGCTCTCACACCCAACATGTGCATGTCTTCAGGTTTATCCAGAGGAAAATTCTCTTATTTTTAATTTTTTTTTTTTTCTGGGGCATAGGTATAGTCATGCATGACAGACTTTGAGATCTGCAGGAATCTCAGAGCTTTTCAAGTTCCTTATGGTCATATTGTTCTCCATAATTCCTTTTCATATTCCTGACTAGACTGTTGTTTGGGCTTCCGAGGTGGCACAATGGTAAAAAATCCGCCTGCCGAGACAGAAGACTCAAGAGAAATGGGTTCAATCCTGAGTCGGGGAGATCCCTTGGAGTAGGAAATGGCACCCTGTACCAGTATTCTTGCCTGGAAAATTCCATGGACAGAGGAGTCTGGTGAGCTACAGCCCACAGGGATCTCAAAGAGTGGGACATGACTGAGCACTGCGCATAGACTGTTGTTGGCTACAAACAAATCAAATCACAGCCTTCGGCAGCCACAACGTTGTCAAGAGATTGACATTGCCTTGGCAATCCCCTATCAGCAGGGCTTTTTTCTTAAGGAGCTGAGTGCTGAGTTGAATAGCCGCTGTACCTGAGCATAGATATTTTTCTGGTAGTTGGAAGTTCAGATAATGTATTTACTGTGCTCTGAAGATGGTGTTTTAAATGCAATTTTAGAAGAATTCAGTCATTTTGTCTGGCTGACTTTCCATAGTGACTACAGAGGATGACAGGATATGGAATAGCCCCAAGTTTAAAGGAGGTTGTTTCATGAAAGTTCAGTACTTTCTCTTAGTTTTGTTAAAAACAAAACTATTAACTATTTCAGAACTGTGGAAATTGCTTAAGCAGTGACAGCAAACTGAAAAACATTTGTCTAAGAGAAGAGAAGCTACTGAACTTTCATACCACAACCTCCTTTTAACTTGGGGCTATTTCATATCCTGTCATCCTCTGCTTAGTACTGTGGTCACCATGGAAAGCCAGTACTCTCGTAGCCAAACAGGAAGACTGAATTCTGAAATTCCATTAAAAGCACCATCTGTAGAACACAGTAAATAAGTTATCTGTTATCTGAACTTCCAACATGGCTTCCCTGATGGTTCAGATGGTGAATCCACCTGTAATGCAGGAGATCCTGATTCAATCCTTGGGTCAGGAAGATCATCTGGAGAAGGGAATGCCTACCCACTGCAGTATTCTTGCCTGAAGAATGCCATGGATAGAGGAGCCTGGCTGACTGTAGTCCACTGGGGTCACAAAGAGTCGAACATGACGACTAACATTTTCACTTTGTTAGCATAGGCAGATAGCTAGATATGAGAAGCAAAAGGAGAACACGGGTCAGGGGCAGGAAACCACACGTCCTGTAAATGTTAGGAGTCTTTGGACAGACAAAGAAAATCAGGGACCTCCAGGTATTGGGGGGATAAATGTCCTTCATGTGTGAGTGCTCAGTCTCTTCAGCAGTGTCTGACTCCTTGTGACCCTATGGACTGCAGCCCACCAGGCTCCTCTGTCTGTGGAGATTCTCCAGGCAAGAACACTGGAGTGGGTTGCCTTGCCCTCCTCCAGGGGAGCTTCCCAGTCCAGGGAACAAACCCAGGTCTCCCACATTGCAGGCGGATTCTTTACCATCCGACCCACCATGGAAGCCCAAGAATACTGGAGTGGGTAGCCTATCTCTCTTCTCCAGGGGATCTTCCCAACATAGAAATGGAACTGGAATCTCCTGCCATTGCAGGCAGATTCTTTACCGGTGGGCTACCAGGGAAGTCCCCTTGAGAGTATACTATTGCTTATATAAATCCTCACTTTACTTTCTTGACTTCTCTGGAGGCTCAGACAGTAAAGCGTCTGCCTACAATGCGGGAGACCCGGGTTTGATCCCTGGGTCAGGAAGATCTCCTGGAGAAGGAAATGGCAACCCACTCCAGTACTCTTGCCTGGAAAATCCCATGGACAGAGGAGCCTGGTAGGCTACAGTCCATGGGGTCACAAAGAGCCGGACACGACTGAGCGACTTCATTTTCACTTTCTCTTTACTTTCTCCCTGTCTCATCTCTAAATTCTTTCTGTGATGAAACAAGAACCTACCTTTCAGAAACATCTTTGTTTTGCCAATATTTTAATTCTCACTGTTTTTGTAGGATAGCAGTCCACTGAGGTTATCACTCCACTGTCCTGTAAATCACTCCCGCATATTTTTGACAATTAAGCTAAATCCTCAATGTCAAATCATATTATCAACACTTCCTGTATTATATTCCTTATAATCATATTTCGATTAATGGGAAAATATATGTTTCATATTCAAAATCTTTCTTGAAAATGTAGTTTAAGTCATTTAGGTTGTCTGAAACTCATTCCTTAGATTCCTCAGGAAAGAATTATAAAAGCAACATTCTCTGTATCCTTGTACATAAATGAAACTGTGCTGAAGACTTTTGTGTTTGAATAACCATTTGACTGGATACAAGGTCTCTGGTTTATATTTAACTTTCTTGAATACCTTAAACATTAAATGATATAAAATCTTGCTATTAAAAAATCTGATGTTCACAGATGTTTTCCCTTTATAATTTACTTGGTCATTTGACAAAAAATGCTGCCTTTTTTGTGTTATAATAATTTTGGTTTAATATGTCTCAGTGCTAGTTGTTCTGGCTAAGTTTTCACAGGTATGTGGCGTTCTATTTTTTTGAAGAGTTCTCTTAAGTTTTTGTTTCATTCATTGCTTTTATTTTTTTCTTTGAAAATTGCAAATCTAAGTATACTAGATTTCATTTGCTCTTTTCTATAACTTTTACATTCTCCTGAATCCTTTTTGGCTCCATTTAATTTTTTAAAGATTTTAAATAATTTCTTCTTTCAATTACAGATTGCGATTTGTTATGCTTGTTTATCTTATATTCTCTTTGTTAATTATTTATTTCTGAGATAGTTTTTTCCTTTAAAAAAAAAAGCTTTCCTGCATTCTATCATCTCTTTTTTTCAAGTCATCCTTTATTTAATCACCAAACTTTTTGAGTATTTTCTAATAGTAATTTTTCTTCCAATTTTAGTGACATATAATTTACATTATATTATAGCATTGTATAAGTTTAAGGTGTATAGAATAATGATCTAATTTAAATATATCATGAAATAATTGTCACTAGAAATTTAGTGAACATCATCTCATAGACATACAAAACTAAGGAAATAGAAAAAAAAATTTTCCTTGTGATGAGAACTCAGAATTTACTTTGTAAACTTTCACCTATAACACACTGCACTGTTATTTATATTTATCATGTTGCACATTATATATCTAGTATTTATTTATCTCAATAAATGGAAATGTGTACGTTTTGACTGCTTTCATTCAATTCCTCCTCCCCCCAACCTTTGGTAACCACAAATCTGATCTGTTTTTCTACAAGTTTGTTTGCTTGTTTGTTTTTGAAGTATAAAAGAACTATACCATTATGTTAGTTTCTATTATGCAATATAATGAGTTGATATTTCTTACATTTCAAAATGATCATCACAATAAGTCTAGTTACCATCTGCTATGATACAAAGATATTGCATCATTATTGACTATATTCCCCACACAGTGTGTTTCGTACCTGTGACTCATTTATTTTGCAACTAAAAGTTTGTATATCAATCTCCCTCACCAGTTTCTCTCCTCCCCACCCCACCTCTTTCCCTTCTGGCAACCAGCTATGTGTCTCTCTACCTATGACTCTTGTTTCCGTGTTGTTATGCAGGCTTATTGCTTAGTTTTTTAGATTGAGCATATAAATGAGACTATACAGCATTTGCCTTTATCTTTAGTACTTTACGTAGCATAATACTCTCTAAGTCCGTCTATCCAGGTTATTGCGAAGGGCAACATTTCATTCTTCTGATGATTGGATAGTATTCCTTAGGTTCCCTAGGTTCTATTGTTTAATTTGACTTCTATTCCTAGCATTCTCCTTATAGGAAGGAATTATCCTAGAATGGAGATTTGCTTTGTAAAGTTGGTGATTTTGTAAAACATATTATTCCAGCATCAAGGTTTTCTGTTAGTAATCTGAATTGGGCATGTCAAGGTTCCCTTCAAGTTTTGATTGCTCTTCTGAGTTGATTTCTCATACTTTGCAGTGAACATTTGTTGTCAACCTTGGAGGTTGTCTGTTCTCAGGGTCATGATAAGCCCTGTCATTTATCTTGATGCGGATATTGTAGGTGTTTCTAGTTTTTCTTTTTTCCTGTTTTGGGGTCTGTAAGATACCTGAGCACTAAATTTTGGCATACATATTGTCTGCATGTTTATTTTTACCTTATTCTGATTGCCCTGTGTGTGTGTATGTATGTACATTTTAGAGGAATCAGGGAAACTAAAAAAAAATATATTGTCATATTTTCACAACATAGTGCATTTCATTTTGTTCTATAAATTTTTATCAAAGATCATGTATCTTTTCTTTGAGTTCTTGCTTTATAAAGATCACATGTTATTTTTTTAATTTCAGAAAAATATTAATTAAAATTTCATCATGTAGATTGTGTAGTATGTCTGGTATATATTAATCAATTGTTTAGGTGGTTTTTTTCTCCTTCCTCCTCTTAAAATTTCAATATTTATATTTGATATGCTAATATTTCCTTTCCAATTTTCACCTATATCTTAAAAAAGATAGAAGAAAGAGTTGGTGGAAATTAACTCTTAATAGACTTTTTGGAAAAAATACAGTATTAAGAAGATGCTAGGTGTATTTACTGCATAAATTCAGCCATTTGAAGTATTCTCTTGCTCAAAAGAAGTTCCTTGAGCATGGCTTTCCTGGGAAATAATTATAATTATAGAGTACTGAGTAAAGCGATTGTGTATATGTATATAACCTGGATTTCTCTGGGCTTGACAAAGATCAAATAACTGCGTAGCTTTTAATCATCCACAATTTTTCCTCCATCATTCCATGTCAACGGGAGTTCCCCCACCCCCAAATATCTGGTAAATTTTTGTCTAGCACCACATTAATTGCCACTCCATGTCAAGGCTCAAGACACTTTGAAGATTGTTAGACAACTTAATTTTCTTGTTTCAATTAAAAGAGGAATGATTGGTTTTTTCCCCCTTGGGGTATAAAAGTCCACATTTTCTTTCATAGACCTGAAGAGACCAATATTTTCACTAGACATCTTGTATCATCCTGAACCCATATTTACATATTGGCATTACTTTCTTTATAAGTTGTATTTTGTGATTTTAGACATTTCCTAGTTTGTTATTATTGTAATTATTGTTTTTCTTTATTCCAAGTTTATTCATAAGAAGATATTTTTATTCTGCTATCTTTAACCAGGATTATTGGAATGTATGCCACAGAATATATATGCTTTTACTATTAACACTAAGGTTAGAATATTGAACATAGGAGAACTTTATGACCTTCCTATGAAAATTTTCTTTTCTATTCTTTTAAATAAATTTTATGCTTTTTTTTTTTCGCCGCACAGCATGGTATGCAGCATTCTAACTCCCAGACCAGGGATTGAACCCATGCCCCTTGCAGTGGAAGCGCAGAGTCCTAATCACTGGAGCCAGGGAATTCCACATCTTTTCATTTTTAATGTTGGGGTAAATTAGTTGTATAGCCCTCATTCATCCTTTATTTTATTAATAATTCATGCTTATGGTATCAGTATGCACAAAACACTAATCTAAATAGTGGATAAGAAAACACTTATTTTCAGGGACTTTCATTTTAGTGAAGGATGAATACTGAACAAATCAGCCTGTGTGACTTCCACAGGTCTCCAAGACAAATGTTTCTTAAACTGCTCACTTTAACTATTTTCAAATTCTATTATTTTCTTAGCAGGGTTTTACTTACTAAGATACTACTTTTCATAATTAATTATAAACACTGTTCAGCATTTTATAATGTAGCTTTCAGAAACAGATCGAACTTATCAGGATTCCAAAGTGATATAATTTAATGTATTAGAATACAGATACAAGTGTGTACTAAATATAAGACTTTTAAAAAGAGAAACAATGAAACAAAATGAAGTAAGTTGTGTATTATAGTGGCCTATATTTACAATCTGGTTAAACATAAATTCTGTATCTCCGGAAATACTGCCTGCTTCTCATATCAATCATTCATCACTATGTCCAGAGGTTTCTAGCAGAGAGTTTGCAATGAATTTAACTTTCCTTCTGTTTAAATTGCTAGCATAGAATCAGTGGAAAGCAATTGCTATTTGTCAGAAGTATAGATAATGAAATAACTGAAAGGAATAGCTATCTTCAGTGAACTGGTTAATTATTAGAGTTTCAGTTACTTTTTAATTTTAAATTTCTCTGGAGTGAAATCTTGCTCTCTGTTTTTCTCCAGTGAGATCCTCTACCTTAGTGATTTCCAGAAGGTAAGAGTAAATCAAGCCAATTATAATTAGTGCTCTTTTGAGCCCAGAAATCATTAGAGATAGCAAAATGGAAACTTTCACCAGTTTATTCTGAACTCCTATCTGCTTAGTCCAAAAACTCCTGCGTGCCTGTTTTTATAATAGGCTCATTATCAAATCTAGTAAATAGACATTTAGTTTCAATTAATCCCTGTTGTTCACTCAACTGTGTTTATCTAGTAAACTAAAGAGCTGAGCTGATTAAAATTTTGCTTAGGTAAGTATGTCATAATTTCCTTATCAACCTTTTTTCCCTGCTTTGATCCAATTGCCCTTAAGCAGGCTAGCCACATCTAGGCAGCTGAATGTCATCTGCTTAGAGTTGAAGATAACATTACAGAAAGAGATGTCAGGCTTGTGTGGGAACCAGGCAGTACAGTGGTCACAGATAGTAGTAAACATTAGGTCAATGCCTTAGAGTAGGTTCCCTGGAAATAGAATCTGAGATGGTAGTGATATGCAAAGGGCTTTTATGTGGCGTGATCACAGATGATAGACCTCTGGTGAACTGAGAAGTCAGAATTAGGAAGAGGGAGACATTGACTTGCAATGTGGTCTCAACTATGGCCCCAGCCAAGCCAAGGAAGTTCTTGAGGTAGGAAAGTTCTTCCCCTGGACCAGGCCTTTGGTTTCCTTTATCAGCTTCCTTGGTGATGGCATAACCTTGGGCATGCAGCTTCTTATAGTTAAGAGTAATGACCAGGAATAGATAGTTGTGAGCTTTCAGCATCCGATAGTCCCTGTAACTCATTTGTGTGTATTTTGGATTATAGAAAGGATCTGTTTAGAGCTTCAGCGAATCCATCACAGTCAGTAAATTAAGCAAACTTAGGGTTCTGGAATGTCCAGTTGTGTTTTTTTTTTTTTTTTTTTTAATGACACTAGAAGTGAAATTATTAAACAGTAGTTCTGAAAAGCTCTTATGGCCATGAGGAAAGATTTAATGGTATGACATCCATGTTTCTTCAAAATGAAGAAACATGGGTTCAGTCCAGAACCCAAATAGGCAATGGGTCTTCCCATAAGAAAGTATGAATTATAATCCTTTGTATCATTGCAAACTGAAGATAGTGGAAGTCAGAACAACAATCACTTGGGTAAATGGTCAGGGAATTCAACTACTATCAGAATATTGATCATAAAATTTGGATCTATGAGCTTTTTGGATTTTTCATTTCCGGTAAGAGCAGAGTGCTGGTTATATGGCAATGCTTCTACTAAGGACAACTATAAATGTAGACAAAACACAAAACAAATCTCTTTAAAGGTACTAGAGGAAAGATAAGCCAGCCAGAACTTAAGAGACCAGAATCTGAGAGAGAAGGAAAGCACACTGAGTTGTGCTTTCAACAGTTCAGAGGGATTTTCCCATTGAGGAATTTGACAGAGTATAAGTGGTGTGGGGTCCAGAGGCTCAGAAGGCAAGTAGAAAGCTATGATGTATGGTTGTGAAACCAGTCTGATTCTTAGACAGTCTTGTAAGGCTGTGAGATTAAACACAGACTCTGGACCCAAAGTCAGTCATTTGAGGATAGTTCAAGATACCACAGAAAAGTGAATTACATTGAGATGTACAAAATCATCTACTCACTTTCCCTCTTAAGATATGTATTCATATTCAGGCTGAAGGGTTAAGAAAACATGTTCAGTTCAGTTCAGTCGCTCAGTCGTGTCCGACTCTTTGCGACCCCATGAACCGCAGCACACCAGGCCTCCCTGTCCATCACCAAATCCCGGAGTCCACCCAAACCCATTTCCATTGAGTCGGTGATGCCATCCAGCCATCTCATCCTCTGTCGTCCCCTTCTCCTCCTGCCCCCAATCCCTCCCAGCACCAGGGTCTTTTCCAATGAGTCAACTCTTCACATCAGGTGGCCAAAGTATTGGAGTTTCAGCTTCAACAGCAGTCCTCCCAATGAACACCCAGGA
Organism: Cervus elaphus; assembly: GCF_910594005.1. Lineage (NCBI taxonomy): Eukaryota > Metazoa > Chordata > Mammalia > Artiodactyla > Cervidae > Cervus > Cervus elaphus. Next base: position 78,759,011 of record NC_057847.1, on the reverse strand, counting down.
CTGTTCACCTTTAGGATGGACTGGTTGGATCTCCTTGCAGTCCAAGGGACTCTGAAGAGTCTTCTCCAACACCGCAGTTCAAAAGCATCAATTCTTCAGTGCTCAGCTTTCTTTATAGTCCAACTCTCACATCCATACATGACCACTGGAAAAACCATAGCCTCGACTAGATGGACCTTTGTTGGCAAAGTAATGTCTCTGCTTTTTAAGAGGAAGCAACAAATAAATAAAGAGGGAGATTAGCAACAAATAAACAAACAGGGAGATTAGTCTCCTAGGGTAAGAGATAAACAGAAATTCTGAACCCACTAAAGAAACAAAATCCTGGTAAACACCACACTTCCAGGAATAGGAGTAAGGAGGAATTCCAGTTGTGGGTATAAAGATATAAGGCAACTCTCAGAAAACTCTGAAATCCATCATTAAACAAGCTGAAACCAGATTGGACCAATGTTATTTCCCAAGATTGATCCTTTGTGGGAGGAAGAGAGTATCAGACAGATCTTTAAGTTATCTGTGTAAATTTTAATACATACTGGATGGCATTCAATTAAAGCTACTAGGAATACCTTGAGTCTGGACTAAATTGTCTAAAAAGTGGAGTGGGGGAAGGTTCCATAAACAGAATGACATGATACCTCAGTTATCAAAATGATTCAAAACAGGCTTTAAAAGAATAATTGTAACTAATACGTTCAACAAAATAATTGACAATTATGAGAATTTCTACAGAGAATTAGAATTTGTGATATATGAAACAAATAAAAATTAGAGAGACAAATATATATATATGAAATTAAGAACCCATTATATGAATCACTGGCAGGTTAGAAAAAGAAAAATAAGGAGAAGATGGAGAAAATTACAAAATAGCTAGTAGAAAATATTTGAATTAAATTATGGACAGAAAAAATAATAAAAATACAGAAAAGAAGACAGATGAAACATGGGAAACAGTAAAATTGATTAATATATGTGTGACTGAAATTCCAGAGAAGAGGAGAGAGAAAACGGAGCAGAAGCAATATTTGAGGAGGTACTAGCAAACAATTTGCCGAAACCATTTAAAGACATCAAACCACATGTATAAGAATATTTATAAACACCAAGAAGAATAAACTCAAAGAAACATATAACTAGTAATGGCAGAAGTTGTTGTTCAGTCCCTAAGTCGTGTCTGATTCTTTGCAACCCCATGGACTGCAGCACACCAGGCTTCCCTGTCCTTCACTGTCTCCTGGAGTTGGTTCAGATTCATGTCCACTGAGTTGGTGATGCTATCTAATCATCACATCCTCTGCTACCCTCTTCTCTTTTTGCCTTCAATCTTTCCCAGCAACAGGGTCTTTTCCAATGAGTTGGCTCTTCCAATGAAATGTCTGAAGTATTGGAGATTCAGCTTTAGCATCAGTCCTTCCAATGAATATTCAGGGTTGATTTCCTTTTGCATTGACTGGTTTGATCTCCTTGCAGTCCAAGAGACTCTCAAGTGTCTTATTCAGCACCATAGTTCAAAGGCATCAATTCTTCAGTTTTCAGCCTTTTTTGTGGTCCAACTCTCACATCCACAATTTACTACAGGAAAAACCATAGCCTTGACTATACGGACCATTGCCAGCAAAGTGATCTCTTTGCTTTTTACTGCACTGTCTAGGTTTGTCATGGCTTTCCTTCCAAGAAGCAAGTGTCCTAGTGTCATGGCTGCAGTCAGCATCCGCAGTGAGTTTGGAAGCCAAGAAAAGAAAATCTGTCATTGCTTCCACTTTCCCCCCATCTGTTTGCATGAAGTGATGGGACTGGATGCCATGATCATTGTTTCATGAATGTTGAGTTTTAAGCCAGTTTTTCCACTGTTCTCTTTCACCATCTTCAAGAGGTTCTTTAGTTCCTTTTCACATTCTGCCGTGAGTTGGTATCATCTGCATATCTGAGCGTCATCCAGCCCAGCATTTGGCATGACGCACTCTGCATAGACATTTAAATAAACAGGGTGTCAAAATATAGCCATCTTGTACTCCTTTCCCAATTTTGAACCAGTCCATTGTTCCATATCTGGTTCTAATTGTTTCTTCTTGATCTGCATACAGGTTTCTTGGGAGACAGGTAAGGTGGTCTGATATCTCCGTTTCTTTAAGAATTTTCCATAGTTTGCTGTGATCCACACAGTCAAAGGCTTTATTATATTCGATAAAGCAGAAGTAGATGGTTTTCTGGAATTCTTTTGCTTTCTCTGTGATCCCACGAATGTTGATAATTTGATCTCTGGTTCCTCTGCTTTTTCTAAACCCAGCTTGTACGTCTGGAAGTTTTTAGTTCAGTTACAGCTGAAGCCTAGTTTGAAGACTTTTGAGCATAACCTCAATAGCATTTGAAATGAGCAGACGTGTATGGTAGTTTGTACATTCTTTGGCACTGCCTTTCTTTGGGATTGGAAAAAAGATTCACCTTTTCCAGAGGTAAAAATCAAAGTCAATGAAGAAACTTTAAATTAAATAGAGAAAATACAACATATTTCATTCAAAAAGAAAACAAATGTTTTCTCAATAGAAATTACTGAAGCTAGAGACATGAATCACCATTTAAAAGTGTTAATACAAAATAAATGCAACATATTTTATATCCAACAAAAATATCCTACAAACAGGTAAAATAAATCAATTTTCAGATAAACAAAACAGAAAGTTCATAACAAGATCTTCATGAAAAGAAATTCTAAAGAGAGCTATTTAGGTGGAAGAAAAATAATCCTAGAGGAAACTAAGTAAATACATAAATGAACAAATAGTATTGAGAATATTACATAAGGAGAAGGTAAATCTAAACATATTGATTATGGAAAACAATGTCTTACATAGTAATTTAATGTCAAGGCATAATTAAAATACATAAAATAATAATGCCAAATTTGTGTGGAGGGAGTTAAAATTGTTTTAAGATATTGATGATGTCTAAGATATCTACAAAGGACTCATATTATGCTGTAGTAAATCAAATACCATATAGTCACTGAAAGAAGAGCAAAATAATTTATCTATGCAGTACATTTATATGTGAAACATTTCCTGCTTCTTCTATTTATAAAATGAGAAGTAGTATTACCTTTGTTTACTCCTTTATCCTTACTAGTTCTGTCTCTGGGTTCAACATTCTGTACTTATGAACATTTTCTCTAGGTACTTTAATGATATCATTTAATTACCTTTGGGGTTCTGTGATTGTTTATGAGAAGACTTTGTGTATAATTTTGTCATCCTTTTTTTTAAAATCTATTTTTAATTGGAGTACAGTTGCTTTACAACATTGTATTGGTTTCTGCTGTAGGACAGTGAATTGGCTGTAAGCCTGCGTATCTCCCCTCACTCTGGAGCTTCCCTCCACGCACCACACCCTGTCCTGCTCCTCTGGGTCATCACAGCGCACCAAGGTGAGCTCTTTGTATTATGCAGCAGCTTCCCACTACCTACTTCACACCTGATAGTGTTATATGTCAGCTTGTCCACCTTCTCCTTCCCTGCTCTGTCCACAGGCCCATTCTCTGGGTATGCATCTCTATTCCTGCCCTGCAAATGGGTTCATCAGTATCACTTTGCTAGACCCCATTTAAATGCATTAATACACAATATTTGCTTTTCTCTTTCTTAACATCACCTTGTGTGACAGACTCTAGGTTCATTCACACCACAACAAATGACCCAGTTTCATTTCATTTTATGACTGAGTAATACTCCATTAGAACAACAACCATTGTATATATATAGCACATCTTCTTTATCCATTCAAATATCTATCAATGTTTCTGGCTTACTTCACTCTGTATAATGGGCTCCAGTTTCATCCATCTCATTAGGACTGATTCAAATGAATTCTTTTTAATGGCTGAGTAATATTCCATGGTGTATATGTACCATAAAGAACATTACAGCATACTAACACATATATATGGAATTTAGAAAGATGGTAACGATAACCCTATATGCAAAACAGAAAAAGAGACACAGAAGTACAGAACAGACTTTTGAACTCTGTGGGAGAAGGTGAGGGTGGGATGTTTCAAAAGAACAGCATGTATACTATCTACGGTGAAACAGATCACCAGCCCAGGTGGGATGCATGAGACAAGTGCTCGGGCCTGGTGCACTGGGAAGACCCAGAGGAATCGGGTGGAGAGGGAGGTGGGAGGGGGGATCGGGATGGGGAATACGTGTAAATCTATGGCTGATTCATATCAATGTATGACAAAACCCACTGAAATGTTGTGAAGTAATTAGCCTCCAACTAATTAAAAAAAATAAAATAAAAAATTAAAAAAAAATAAACAAACAAACAAACAAACAAACAAATATCTATCAATGGACATTTCGGTTACTTCCATGTCCTGGCTGTCATAAATTGTGCTGCAATGAATATTGGGCTACATGTGTCTTTTTGAATTATGGTTCTTTGGACATACCCCAGTAGTGGGATTGCCAGGTCAAAAATTTGTTTTTCATGTCTGGTTACTTTAAAGATCATCTTTTCCCCTTTCTCTTCTGCTATTATCTATGCTATGTATTGATGTAGGTTTCGTCTTATAGATATTGCTCAAGATTTGGTGTTTATCCTGACTCTGATTTTTCTGTTAGCTAATTGTCTTTCTGAACATTGCACATCCCCTACTTCCTATATTTTCTTCTTCTGGAGCTCTATCTAGATTTATGTTACATGTTCTTTTTCTATGTTATCTATCCCTAACACTCTCTCATATTTTTTATCTCCTTGCCTATTTGTGCTGCAGTCTAGAGAAAATCTTCAGATCTGTTTTTATGTTTTCTAATTTATCCCTTACTGTATCTCATATGCTGTTTTGAAGTAGTTCTAGTTGTATTTTAAATTTTTCTGGTAGCCTTTTAATTGAAATACAACATAAAATTTCACAATTAAACCCATCCCACATTTAAAACAGCACCAAATTTAAAAGTAGGTGACTAAGAGTATCCCAGGTAGCTCCTGCAGTCCCTTTGAGGCATTACCTGCCCTCTTTCTGTGAAAAGAAGAAAGTTAAGTAAACACTTTCCTCCTTTCTAACAATTTAGTACTTTTCTCTGCTTCTCAATTTCAAATGAATGGAGTTAATGCAGTGTTCACTCCTTTGAGTCTGTATTCAGTCACTCATTATTACCTTTATGAGATTTACCATATTATATCATTATTTTTCACTGCTGTCAATAATTCTCAGATATAATTATTCCACAAAGTATTTATCCCTTCTGGTGGTAAAGTTTGTTCCATCAGTTGAGTTCAGGCACTCAGTCATGTCCTACCCTTTGCGACCCCATGGACTGCAGCATGCCACACTTCCCTGTCCATCACCAACTCCTGGAGCCTACTCAAACTCATGTCCATTGAGTCGGTGATACCATCCAACCATATCATCCTCTGTTGTCCTCTTCTCCACCAGCCTTCAATCTTTTTCAGCATCAGGGTCTTTTCCAATGAGTCAGTTCTTCACATCATGTGGTCAAAGAATTGGAGTTTCAGCTTCAGCATCAGTCCTTCCAATGAAAATTCAGGACTGATTTCCTTTAGGATTGCCTGGATGGATCTCCTTGCAGTCCAAGGGACTCTCAAGAGTCTTTTCCAATACCACAGATCAAAAGCATCAATTCTTCAGTGCTCAGCTTTCCTTATGGCCCAACTCTCACATCCATAACTGACTACTGGAAAAACCATAACTTTGACTAGATGAACCTTTGTTGACAAAGTAATGTCTCTGCTTTTTAATATGCTGTCTAGATTTGACATAGCTTTTCTTCCCAGGAGGAAGCGTCTTTTAATTTCATGGCTGCAGTTACCATCTACAGTGATTTTTGAGCCCCCAAAAATAAAGTCTCTCACTGTTTCCATTGTTTCCCCATCTATTTACCATGAAGTGATGGGACCAGATGCCATGATCTTAGTTTTCTGAATGCTGAGTTTTAAGCCAACATTTTCACGCTCCTCTTTCACTTTCATCAAGAGGCCCTTTAGTTCTTCTTTGCTTTCTGATATAAGGGTGGTGTCATCTGCATATCTGAAGTTATTGATATTTCTCCTGGCAATCTTGATTCCAGCTTGTGCTTCACCCAGCCTGGCATTTCACATGATGTACTCTGCATGGAAATTAAATAAGCAGGGTGACAATATTCAGCCTTGATGTACTCCTTTCCCAATTTGGAACCATTCTGTTGTTCCACGTCTGGTTCTTACTGTTGCTTCTTGACTTCCATACAGATTTCTCAGGAGGCAGGTCAGGTGGTCTGGTATTCCCATCTCTTTAAGAACTTCCCACAGTTTATTGTGATCCACACATTCAAAGTCTTTGGCATTGTCAATAAAGCAGAAATAGATGTTTTTCTGGAACTCTCTTGCTTTTTTGATGATCCATCAGATGTTGGCAATTTGATCTCCAGTTCCTCTGTCTTTTCTAAAAGCAGCTTGAACAACTGGAATTTCATGGTTCATGTACTGTTGAAGCCTGGCTTGGACAATTTTGAGCATTATGTTGCTAGCATGTGAGATGAGTACAGTTGTGTGATAGTTTGAGCATTCTTTGGCATTGCTTTTCTCTGGGATTGGAATGAAAACTGAGCTTTTCCACCTGTGGCCACTCCTGAGTTTTCCAAATTGCTGGCTTATTGAGCACAGCACTTTCACAGCATCATTTTTTAGGATTTGAAATAGTTCAACTGGAATTCCATCACCTCTACTAGCTTTGTTTGTAGAGATGCTTCCTAAGGCCAACTTGACTTCTCATTCCAGGATGTCTGATTCTAGGCGAGTGATCACATCATCATGGTTATCTGAGTCATGAAGATCTTGTGTAGTTCTTCTGTATATTGTTGCCACCTCATCTTAATATTTTCTGCTTCTGTTAAGTTCATACCATTTCCATCCTTTATTATGTGTATCTTTGCATGAAATGTTCCCTTGGTATTTCAAATTTTCTTGAAGAGATATCTAATCTTTCCCATTCTATTGTTTGCCTCTATTTCTTTGCATTGATCACTGAGGAAGGCTTTCTTATCTCTCCTTGGTATTCTTTAGAACTCTGCATTCAAATGGGTATATATTTCCTTTTCTCCTTTGCTTTTAACTTCTTTTCTTTCCACAGATATTTGTAAGTCTCTGTCAGACAGCCATTTTGCATTTTTATTTTATTTTTTTTCCTTGGGGGTGGTCTTGATCACTCCCTCCTCTACAGTGGCATACACCTTGGTCCACAGTTCTTCAGGCACTCTGTCTATCAGATCTAGTCCCTTGAATCTGTCACTTCTGCTGTATAATCATAAGGGATTTCATTTAGGTCATACCTGAATAGTCTAGTGGTTTTCCCTGCTTTCTTCAATTTCCATCTGAATTTGGCAATAAGGAGTTCATGAATTCAGCCACATGAATTGAGTCAGCTCCTGGTCTTGTTTTTGCTGACTGTATAGAGCTTCTCCATCTTTGGCTGCAAAGAATATAATCAATCTCTTTTCAGTATTGACCATCTGGTGATGTCCACGTGTAGAGTCTTCTCTTGTGTTGTTGGAAGAGGGTTTTTGCTGTGGCCAGTGTGTTCTTTTGGCAAAACTGTGTTAGCCTTTTACCTGCTTTATTTTCCAAAGGGACAAGATGGCAGAGTAGAAAGACATGCTCATCTTCTCCTGGGAGAATTCGAAAATTACAACTCACTGCTGAACAACTGTAGGCAGGAGAATGTTGGATTCCACTAAAAAATGATAGCCCACATCCAAGGGCAAAGGAGAAGCCCCAACAAGATGGTAGGAGGAGCAAAATCACATTTAGAATCAAACCCCATACCCACCAGAGATACTTGGAGGGCTCAAACAAAACCTTGTATGCTGCAGGAGAATCCACAGAGACTGAGCCAGACCTGACTTTGAGTGTTTGCGTGTCTCCTGTGGAAGTTTGGGTCAGCAGTTGCAGCTTCTTTGTTCCATATTTGGACTATTTTGATTAATGATGCTATTAAATTCTGGCCTGGAAAATTCCCTGGAATGCTGACCAGAATGCTGGAGTGGGTAGTCTTTCCCTTCTCCAGGGGATCTTCCCAACCCAGGGGTTGAACCCAGATCTCCCACTTGCAAACGGATTCTTTACCAGCTGAGCCACAAGGGAAGTCCAAGAATACTGGAGTGGGTAGTCTTTCCCTTCTCCAGCGGATCTTCCTGACTCAGGAATTGAACCGGGCATTGAACTTGGTCATGGAATTGGTATCTGTTTAGCTTTAGTAAATATTCCAAAGTGATTGCCTTGATTGATGTTTCCCCAGGGCTGTATAAGAGTTTTAGTTATGCCACATTTTCACTAAACTTGATTTTGGCATCCTTTTATAATATAACCATTCTAATTGGTGGGCAGTCATGTTTGGCTGACATTTTGGGGCCTCTTTTTTCTTTCTCACTTTCGGTTTTATAAAAAAATATTTTTTCATTTATTTTAAACATGCTAGTTTTGTGTTCTGTATTTGACATTCTGTTATTTGAAACTGTGGTCAGTTGTCTGTGCTGGTGCATAACCACAATAATTAGCATGTATATGCCATACACACACATACACAGATTTCAGAGTACAAGCATGTTTGTTGTAAATTCAGTGAAGGCTGGCAGCCCCCCAGGGATTAATTGTTTTGCTTCTGCCAGTTGCCCCAGATTGCTGCTAATCAAGGAATACTTGAAGTTCTCTTCATTTATGATGACATTGAATCAGTCACATAGGAATGTGAAGTTCGGAGAAGGCAATGGCAACCCACTCCAGTACTCTTGTCTGGAAAATCCCACGGATGGAGGAGCCTGGTGGGCTGCATGCAGTCCATGGGGTCGCACAGAGTCAGACATGACTGAAGCGACTTAGCAGCAGCAGCAGCAGCAGAGGAGACATTTCCCTCTCATCTACAGTACAATTTAAGATAAACTAGTTATTAAAATTTGTTTTAGTTTGTTTCCAGTTTCAAGGCATGGAATTTCTGTAGTCCACCATTCACTGCACTTAAAGCCATTTTATTTAAAGGCAATACAAGCCTTGGCCCCCAAACTCCATCTTATACTCCCAAGTTCTTCCTCTTGTGTGGCCTTTAAAACTCAACATCCATAGAGAATGCATGAGCTGAGAGCAGCCACAACTTCAGAGGCTTTATGACTTGCTCTTGGTTTGGCAAAAGTGTTTCCTTTCATTTTTGCAATCTTATGCAGGTATTCTGAAAATGAAAGTGTTAGCCACTCAGTTGTGTCCTACTCTTTGCAACCCCATGGACTGTAGCTCACCAGGTTCCTTGGTCTATGGAATTCTCCAGGCAAGAATACTGGAGTGGGTAGCCATTCCCTTCTCCAGGAGATTTTCCCAACCCAGGGACTGAACCGGAGTCTCCTGCATTGCAGGCAGATTCTTTACCTTTTGAGTCACCAGGCAAACCCAATTACCCAAGACCTTTGCATATTTTGTATAATAGGAAAACTTTTCTGCTTATTATCTGATACAGAGCTTTCTGTTGTTATTTCTTTCATTAGGTATTTATAACTTATTTCTTTTCAATCTTCTTTTAAAGGGACATTGAAACCTCTTGCTTATTTTCACCTGTGTTATGCTTCTATGCATACTTTCATATTTCCACCATTTATGCTATGTTTAAGTAGTATTCCTCAGTCATCCAGTTTTTGCTTCCAGCTTTGTTTAGTTTATTCCTCAGCTTGGTTATTATTTTTGTTTAGTAAACAAAAATTAGATTTTCATTATTTCTAGTAGACATGCTTATTTTTCCTATTGTTCTCAAGATATTATCATATTCAACTTTCTTTACTTAGTTTGCTGACTTGAATTAAATTATTTTGTTTGTTGGGTTTGTTTTTATTTATCCAAACTTCTGACTTTCTGCAAAAAGTAGATGATTCCTGCTTTTGGGCTCATTTCTGGAGTTCCTATATCCATTGACAATCTCCTGTATCTGCGTAGTTTGCAAAGGGGCAAATGATAGGCTATGTTTCTGGGATTCACACACAGGTTTGACAGTAAAAGTAAATGAGACTCAAGATATGTTATTGAGAGATGAATTGTCTTTAATCTCTCAGAAACTCAAGTTCCCCTGGTTGCCTCTGACATCTGAGAACCCTGTCCCATCTCTGACTCAAGCTCTGGAATTCATAGATCTTACCTGGCCGTGAAACCCTCATCACTGATACCTGGTCTTTGGAGTCGCTACTCTTGGTATTATGATATGCATGTACACTCATTAAGTTATAATATTTATTAGCTTTTTAAAACCACTGTCTTGATAATGTAGCAATCATAGAACACTTGAACTCCAAACCTTTTCACCTTTTGTGCCACTGTTTTAGTGTTATTTTAATATTTTATTTTCATCATTAGTACTGTTTTACTGATGTTATTTATTGAGATTTATCTACCTATTCATCATTTCTTTTTCTTTCCTGTGTATCTGAATTTCATATATACCTAATTTTTATTTGCCCACAAGAATTTCCTTTAGTCTACATCTATTCGTAATAGATTATCTTATTAAATATTTGGAAAATATGTCTTTATTTTATCTTTTTTCTCAAGGATGTTTTGCTTGATGTAGAATTCCCATTTGGCAGTTCTTTTTCTATCATTGTAAATTTAAACATATATTTCTATGTTCCACTGTCTTTTGACTTTTATACTTTCTATAAAGAAATCAGTTCTCAGTTTTATTGTCGCTCTTTGAAGGTCATATATCTTTTGCTCATAGCCTTTGGTTTTCAGTAGTATTTTTATGACATTAGATTTGGGCTGTTTTTATTGTCTTCGTCTGTTTGTGCTGCCATGACAGAATATCACAGACTGGGTGGTTTAAATAACAGATATTTACTTCTCATAGTCTGGAAGCTGGGAAGTCCACGTTCAAGTTGCTGGCACATTCTGTTCCTGGTGAGAGCCACTTCCTGGCTTGCAGACAGTTTTCTTCTCGCTCTCTTCACACATGGCATAGAGAGGAAGCTCTGAGGTCTCTCTTCTTCTTGTAAGGGTATGGTCACATCATGGGGGCATATCTTCATATTCCAAACAAACCCTAATTACCTCTAAAGGCTCTGTCTTCAAATACCATCTTTCTGCTGGTTGGGGCTTCAACATGTGAGGGGGAGCAATGCAAATATTCAGTCCATAATACATATTGATCCACCTGAAGTTTGATGTATTTTGCTCGTTTCGTCATATTCTCTGTCATTATCTTCTCAAATAACCCTCCCATATGGTAGATTTCTTGTGTCCTTGCTTCTACTGTCTATTTGCTTTTACATCAAGTCTGTATTTTTATATGTATACTAATTTTTTAAGGCTGGGCCATGTATTTGAAAATGTTTAGAAATTATCAAGTTTCTTCATAATGTTATCTTTGCTCATTGAGGACTTATATATGCCTTGGCTAGTACCTAGACTAAGGACAAAATGCTTCACAACTAAGAGCTTAGATTATTAAAATTTGGGACTCATTCTTTGTGAGGTTCTGTCTATTTCCAGTTCTTTCTTATTCTAAGGGTGTAATTGTGACAACACCTAACCAGAAGCCTGTTCTGTTTACCAGATACTCAGCATTGGCAGTTCAGATGCCCTCAGCCTCATGACACTGATGAAGCCCTCATAAAGCTTCAGTCCCTATGCAAATATTTTGAAATTGGGAATCAAAAAGGAGAAAATAGTGCAAATACAGAGCTTGCATCTCTTGATGTCTCTCTTCCAAATCTTTGGGGGCAAACATCCTCTAACTATGTAGCTCCCAGGGTTTCCAGGTGGTGCAGTGGTAAAGAATCTGCCTGCCAGTGCAGGAAGCACAGGAGATGTGAGTTTGATCTCTGGTTCTGAAAGATTCCCTGGAGAAGGATGTGGCAACCCACTCCAGATGGAAATTCCATGGATAGAGGAGCCTGGTGGGCTACAGCCCATGGGGCTGCAAAGAGTTGGTCACGACTGAGAAGGCACACAATGTATTCAATTATGTGTGTCTGTGTGTATATGTTGAATAAAAAATATAGTCACAACCTGAAAGTAGGGAGTTGTCTTATTTGGCGAGAATATTTAGGACTCTGAGCCTGGGAGATAGCATCTCAGTAGCTCTGAAAAAACTGCTGCAAGGAGGCAGGAGGTGAAACCAAGTTTGCAACAAACAGAGGATCAGTCTGAACATCAAAGATCAGGTATCAAGTTAAGGAATTTAGCATTCTGTGCATGGGAAGATGCAAGCCTCTGGGTTCACTGATTTCACTCCTTTCATATGCACCTCAGCTATCTGGGGCCAACCCTGTGTCCTTGTTCACTTTGCTTCTTGCACTCCCCAGCTCCTCAGCAATCATCCAACAGGGTGGCAGCATCCACTGGATCAAAGTTTGGGAGCCCTCATTCACATTTGGAGGCCAGAAATCACTGATGGCTATGATATTTCTTATGTATTAATATGTCAGGAGATACTTTAATTTCACACACACACACACACGCACACACACACACACACACATATACACATACATACATACGGCTTCCCTGGCAGCTCAGATGGTAAAGAATCTGCCTGTAATGCAGGAGACCCGGATTTGATCCTTGGGTTGGGAAGCTTCGATGGAGAAGGGAATGGCTACCCTGTCCAGTATTCTTGCCTGGAGAATCCCATGGACAGAGGAATCTGATGGGCTATAATCCATGAGATCACAAAGAGTCAGACACGACTGTGAGTCACACTTTTATATATAATTTCTTACTTGTCTCTGCTTTCTTTGCAAGGTTGGTTCCTTCAAATCTAGTTTGTCCTTGTGAGAAGCATACCCCAGGAGGCCTATGTTTCAATCTCAAGACTGTCACTGAATCATGAGACATTTGAACTTTCCGAGTTTTATTTTCCTCATTTTTCCCCAGTGGAAACCATTACCTGCCATGTTCACCTCATGGGGTATTGAGAAGATCATTTAATGTAATAAGTATGGAAAGATGTTCAGAAATGCAATCACATTTAGTTCATAGGCATCTGCTCCTCCAAAGAACAACGAGTTGCTCCAGCCTTTATTAAGACTTTACCACAGGCCATGCAGTGTGCTATATATTTTATGTGTTAAAGTGCTAGTCCTCACAGTGTTTCTATGAAGTACATGGTGTTGCTAAACCAGTCTATAAAGGAAAAAACTGAAGCGCAGATCACTTAATTTAATTGTTGACAACCACAGAAGTAGTAACAGAGATGCCAAAATGCAACCTAGGTGGTATGGAACTGGAGTTGTTCTTCAAATGGAAAAGTTCAATCTATAAAGAAGAAATACAAATGGCCACCCAGCTTATAGAAGCCATTTTGTTCAATCAGACTTGAAACACTGAAAAATTATATACCATATTAATCAGTTTAGTGGATATTTCATTCACTGGAGGCTATTCATATTGATATAGTGTTTCTGGAGAGAAATTTTGCTTTATTCTTCAAAAGACTTAAGATACTTACATTATTTTATCCAGTTATGCAGGTTTTAGGAATATCTCCTTTGGAAATTACTAGATATACCCACAAAGATGTGTTAAGTAACATTTCATAATGCTTTAAGGGACAAGATTGATATGATATTGTTCAAGTAAATATCTGTTGTAAGGTTACAATAAGTAATTTTGTATCAGGATGTTCATTAAACACTATTTATCATAGCAAACAAATAGAAATAAGAACAATTATCCACAAGAGGTTAGTAGTTACATAAGTTTCATTCATGTGTAGAAATATAATCAATCCTTAAGAGTTCTATTTCTAAGAATATTTAGTGGCATAAAAAGATACATAAGTGGAAAAAGCAAAATATAAAATTATAGATACAGACTGATTTCTAAATTATAAACTAATATATACATATATACTATATATCTATATTTTCAACACTTTACATTATATTTTTCTATTGAGCTATACATTCATCAGGCTCTATTGTTATACAATGGGGGGTTTCTTGGTGGCTCAGTGGTAAAGAGTCCACCTGCCAATGAAGGAGATGCGGGTTCAGTCCTTGGGTTGGGAAGATCTCCTGGAGAAGGAGATGGCAACCCAGTCCAGTGTGCCTGCCTGGGAATCCCACAGACAGAAGGACCTGCTGGGCTGTAGTCCAAGGGGTCGCAGAAGAGTCAGACACGACAGAGCAACTAAACAACAACAGCAAATGGTTGCGTGATAAATAGCTACGAATTATCTGTTTTCATATTACCTAACTTTATAGGGGACAAAACTTTACTAAAATATACCAAAATGCTACTAAGAGATAGCCTGGATCAGTGGCATGACAGGGGATTTCAAGTTTTCATTATTTTATTGTTTGGTATTTAAAAAGCTTTCTCTAAACAGCAGGCTCTGATTATAGTATTATATATATGTGTATATATGTGTGTGTGTGTGTATTTATTCATCTGTGTGAATGTGTGTGTGTAGAAGTAGTAGTCAGTACAAAAAAATCATATTTGCCTCATATGACCTACTAAATAACTTGAAGCACACTTAACCTCTGGAATGTCAAATGTTGTTTTTAAAGTTTCAACCTATTTTCAGTGCACACTCATCGAAATGTAAGGTACAGCTCTCCACTTTCTTGGACTCCCGTCTGCCTGGCACCAGGCGGAGGATTGCTTATGGGCAGGGCAATATTTTTCCATCTGTTCTCATCTAAGTACACAGTCTCTTTCCCCTGCTCTGCCCGCTTCTACACACTTCCCATTGGCTTTACCATAGTTTAACAGCTTTGCCACCACTCACTTACCTTTCTTCACACATTTAGTGTCAGCCACAGAGGATGCCTGAATAAAAGTTTCCTATGAATTTTATAAGTAATCTGTTTTATATTTTTTCAAGCCCTCTCTTACATATCTTAGTGAACATGATGTTTGGATTGTCTTCATAATATCTCAAGTTGAGAATATGTGTATGCATGTAAGAGAGTCTGTTTGAGTGTGTGGTGTTGCCCTAGCTATGACTAAGGACTCATTTTTAGGAGTATCCCATCTTAGTTGGTTTCTGATTGAATGCTAGTCTGCCACCAACTAGAGAACCATGTTTTTGCTTGAGAGACTAAGAAAGGAAGTTAAGAAACTGGGGGACTATACCAGCAAAATATTTTGCTGAGTTGAATTAACAACTTTGTTTGTTTTCACTGCTTTTTTGGATTGCTAAGCATTTTTGGCACCTATTGAAAAAGAAGACTGACTCTTCTTGCATTCACATTGAATAGTTAGCTTTCAAATATCATTAATTATTTATTAGAAAATGTTTTTTCCCTCAGATGTGTATATATCTAGAAGTTGTTTTATGCATAAATGTGGTCTCCAGAACAAAAATTTTCCCAGAAAAATATATCTCTGAGTTTGAGTTTAGAATTTGCAGTCAGAGAATTCAGGGGGAGGGGGGCAGACGTTTCATATTTAGACGGCTTTCATATATATTCATCTCCTGTATATACTGAGGTATTAGAATTTGCTCTTATCCACAATATAGCATGAAATCCCACTGAATGAGGGGTGCGCTTCTCAAAACAAGGATGGCATTAATACTAGTGGGCATTAGATGGCCCTGTAATTCCATCGAGCCTGTATCTTGGCAAGTTATTTGACTGGTGGTCACAGAGAATGACTCTTAAAGGAATCGGGAATTAAGGTGCCCTCAGTGAAAGGTTAGTTGTTCCCAGGAGTTTTCTTTCCAGCATCCTAGCAAAGCGCTTTGTGACTTCGGAGTCTGTGTCCCAGCGCCCTTCAATCACATCCCTTTGGAAATGTCAGCTCATAGAGAAGACCTGCAGCACACAGGACATCAGAGACTGCCTCCTAAGTGCAAACCCTGGTTAGAGTCGAGAGGGCGGTTTCCCTGCCCCGCCTCCAGCGGAGGTCAGGAAGGACTTTCTGCGTGCCCATGAAGGAAGAGGCAGAAGTAAAGCGTGGGGGATGGGTCAGCCAGAAGGTTTGTTCATCAAACAGGTGAAGTTCATTCCACAAATATTTACTAAGCTTATCTGGGTCATTGCTAATGAGGGGTGGGGGTGAGGACAGAAGGCAGGATCCTGCCTGTTCATAGCTCAGAAGCTGGTGCCTAGAAGGAAAAGCAGACTCGGAGAGCACCTGCTCAAGACTCCAACTTGGTCAGCGGAAAAGCTGGGGCTCGCTTCCAGGGTCCTGTTTCTTGTTTCCCACTGGTCTTCCAGAGAGTTGTAGGTGATCAGCTCCTGAACAGCACCGATGTGAAATATCTGATGCCCGACTCCTCTGAGGTCTATTCCTCTAGCATCCACACCACCTAATCCTCACTCCAGTCAGCCCTCATTTATTCATTGTCTCACTCAAATGAATATTTATCAACCGTCTATGTGTGACACACATCATGCTCAGTCCTTTAACAGTTTTTATATTTTGTGATTTTATAGTTTATATTCTTATAAAGTGTATGCTTAGCTGCTTAGTTATGTCCGACTCTTTGTGACTCCATGAACTGTAGCCCGCCAGAGTCCTCTGTCTATGGAATTTTCCAGGCAAGAATACTGGTGTGGGTTGCTATTTCCTACTCCAGGGGATCTTCCTGACACAAACCCACGTCTCTTGCATCGCCTGCACTGGCAGGCAGATTCTTTACCACTGCGCCACCTGGGAAGGTCTGTATCCTTATAAACCATCTCCAGTTTTTGACAGTGAGATATACGGAAAAAAATTAGCTAAACTAGCTAAATAAAATACTTACTGATTTTTCTCTCTATTGCCTCACCTCCTAGTTAAAGTAATTCTGTGAATTCATGCCTTTATTTACTTTCTGGGAGGACTGATACAACCAGTTTATCTGAGTCCCCAGAACGTTTTTGAGAATACCTTCCTCCTAAGTGGCCTCCTGCAAATGACCAATTGGACATTTTTATTCTTTGCAAATGCTACAGCTTCTTATTTTCAGGACCCTGTACTTGAGGAGTGCATCCTCACGCCTCATTCGTTGCTCAATTAAAGGCTTCTCACTGACACTTCAAACTACTGCTTATCTCCTGCCCTCTCACATCTGCTGGGAAGATTGTATAATGGAGAGAGGCTGGTGACAGGAGCAGTTTCTGGTGCGTCAGAGGAACCCTAAGAAGTAATTTCCTAAAAATAGGATGGTGTTAATACCAGCAGTAAAGTGAGGCTTAGAAAAATATCCACTGTCAAAAGACAAAGAAAGGTGAAAAAGAAAATAGCAAGCTTTGAGTACACATATCTTATCATAGCACAGACAGGGTGTTTTCCTAAAGAAATTGCTCACAGTGAGTATTATCTGCAAATAGTAGAAACTGGTAATAGCATCACTGCTGAAGCTAAAAGAAAGTAAATGTATACAAGGCTATGAGGAGATGATAGGGATAATTCTGTGAATTCAGGTAGCAAGCTGGGGTAGCAAGATGAACTGGACATCTGAGTCTGAGGCACCTGGGCTGGGGTGTCTGCTGCAGTCATCAGTCATGCGACCACAAACAAGTCACAATTTCTCTGAGCCTTGTGATCACCTGCGTGATGGAAGAAAAAAAATATTTCAAATTGAGAGAGGTTTGCATAAGACGGTATTCAGAATAGAGCCAAGTAGACTGGCAGGGAGGGCTTGCCAGGTGGCGCTAGTGGTAAAGAACCCATCTGCCGATGTAGCAGGCATAAGAGGTATGAATTCGATCCCTGGGTTGAGAAGATCCTCTGGAGAACGGCATGGCAACCCACTCTAGTATTCTTGCCTGGAGAATCCCCAAGGACGGAGGAGCCTTGAGTGCTATAGTCCATAGAGTCACAAAGAGATGGACCTGACTGAGGAGATTTAGCATGCATGCACAGACTGCCAGGGAAACCTTTTTCCAAATTCCAATTCCCTAGGATCCCTCTTGATTGTTGGAATATTTAGAACTGAAAATACTGTATATTGAAGATACTCATATAACTGACATGGTTATATGGGCAAGAAATGAGGCAACCTGGGCCCTGATAAAAGGTCAGCAAGGGATCTCTTTACAGACAAACTTCCAATGATTAAAAGATTATACCTTGGGCATAGAAAGTTTAGCAGTTTTTATTTTATATAGAACTGCTAGGTATTCAAAGCGGGCTCAGATTGGAACTATGGCATGAAGGATTTAGAAAGCAAGATTATACCAAGTGTTGTTGTGAGCCAACCTGTGATATTACCAGCATTTGCATTGTCCCTGTTTCTGTGACCACTAAAATTGCTTATAAGAAAGGTTATTTTACACCCCATGAACATAAGTGTAAGTCACAGACATCCTTCTATAAAGGCAAGCAGAAAAGGTATTTTAGGAATTCAGAAACAGGTAGGGAAAATAATTCCTTTTAACTATGTTTTTCTTTATTCCTCAGGAGAGCTCTGAGTACAAATGGATAACAGAAGTTACCTTCAGTGGGTTGGAAGGTAAATTGTGATATAATGGAGCAGTGCAGTGGAGTTGTGACAATAGTGATTGCCACAGTGTAGGTTGACTCTGGAAGGAACAGAAGTTTACCCAGAAGTTGAGAGAGGCAGGGCTATTCCAGGTAGAAAGAATAAGAGAAGAGTGTGTACAGAGGCTCAAAAGCAAGGTAGACTGGAGCTGAGATGGGCGTGTCTGAGAAGATGCAGGTGGCTCAGATGAGCAAGTACATGCAGAGGAAGGACAGTGGGGGATGGAACACAAGAAAGAAGCAGAAATCATATCACAAAATCATGCTATCAGGTTTGAAATTCTCCACAATAATAAAGTTCTGAATCTCAGAGTGAAATGATAGCATTTGCCTTTTAGGAAAATTTGGGGGGTGTGTAGTTTGGAGGTCAACTAGAGGAATTGAGACTGGAGGCAGAGAAACCAGTGAAGAGGCTCCTGCAAGATGCTGAGATGCTGATGTGGAGCTTGCAGCATAATTGGTGAAGAGAGGAAGTGAATAGGTGGAATTAGATTTTTGACGTGTGACGTAAAAGGGCTTCCCTGACAGCTCAAGTGGTAAAGAATCTGCCTGCAATGCAGGAGACAAAGGAGATGCAGGTTTGATCCCTGGGTAAGGAAGATCCTCTGGAGAAGGAAATGGCAACCCACTCCAGCAATCTTACCTGGAAAATCCCATGAAGAGAGAAAGTTGGTGGGCTACAGTCTGTGGGGTCACAAACAACTGAACACGTCTGAGCACGCACGTACACATGTGCACATACTTACTTAGGAGGTAAGATTGCCATGACTCACTGACCTATGCTATGTGATGGTGAATGAAAAAGGAAGAGCCCCAGCTAACTTTCAGGTTCTGACTTCTTATACAGCGGTACCATTAACTCAGCTCTAAAGAGCTCGCTGGGGGCAGAAGCTGGGGATTTGAAAGAGACATCGCGTTCAGATTTGAGATCTCCATGAGAGAGTAGTGAAGACAATGTTCAGGTCTGGGAACATCAACTTGAGAGAAGTTCTCCTGAAGATCACAGAGCTAGTTAAATAAGGGGGTGAACATAATTGTCCAACTGGGACTATTTCTCCTGATAAGAGAGAGAAGGGGAGAAAAAGCCCATGGCAGCAGTTATAGCCAGGCCAGATGGGTCACTGCAAGTGGAAAGTTTGCTAGAAATTCGTAAAGTTGTGCATTCAAAGCTAAACAGCACTTTGAACTGAGCAAGTTGATTGCTCTGGTCAGTTTTTGTCTACATGTTTCCTTTTTAAAGCGCTATCAGTTGTGGCACATTTTGCTTATTTAAAGCATCCATCCATCCATCCACCTATATTTCCATCATTCACTGGTCACCCAAGAGGTGGCAAACTCAGTGCTGAGAATCAGAGTGGTAGCTGTGATGCAACACTTTCCCCATCATCTAGGAACCCAGTCTGTGTAACCAGCTGCCAAGGTCTATCCCCTTGTCGGCTGAGAAAAGGACACAGGCTCTTCTGAGGCTTAGATCCTTACACCTCTCATGGAAGGCCAAGAGGACATGTGCCACTCACCTACTGAAAATGATTTTGCAGCTCCCCATTGCTATGAGCCAAGTGACTTGGTCCCCAATACATTCCCGTGCCTTCTACCCCTGAGCGCTGCCCTGCACTTCACACTCTAGCAATAATGAACAGGGCCCAGGCTTTCAACCCAGGAATCCTTTGTATACATTTTTCCTATTAGTACCTCCTCTTCATGTACTTAGGAAGCTCCTACTTATTTTTTAAAGCAGTGTGAATGCATCACCTCCTTTATGAAATCTCTGATGGCCATCTATGCAGAGGTGACCTCTGAGTATGGCTCAACATTCAACCTTACCTTGTTTCAAATCCCAATGTGACCACTTCAAAAACATCTGATTTTGAGCAGTTACTTAAGTTTCCTGAATCCGAGTGCCTACTTTTAAAAATTTATTTATTTTTAATTGGGGGATAATTGCGTCACAATATTGTATTGGTCTCTGCCATACGTTAACATGAATCAGCTATAGATGTACATCTGTCCCCTCCCTCTTGACTTCTCTCCTATCTCCCACCTCCTCTCACCCCTCTAGGTTGTCACAGATAACTTGACTTGAGCTCCCTGCATCATACATCAAATTCCCACTGGCTATCTGTTTTACATATGGTAATGTATATGTTTCCACACTACTCTCTCAATTCATCCCACTCTCTCCTTCCCCCACTGTGTCCACAAGTCTGTTCTCTATGACTGATTCTCCATTGTTGCTGCATTGTCAAAAGCTCCCTCTGTATCTTTTGACATGATCATGTGGTTTTCATCTTTCAGTTTGTTGATGTGGTGTATCACATTGATTGATTTGGGTATATTGAAGAAACCTTGCATTCCTGGGATAAATACCACTTGATTATGGTGTTTGATCCTTTTAATGTGCAATTGGATCTGGTTTGCTAGAATTTGGCTGAGGATTTTTTGTATCTATGTTCATCAGTGATATTGGCTTGTAATTTTCTTTTTTCTGATACTCTTGTCTGGTTTTGACATCAGGGTGATGGTGGAATCATAGAATGTGTTTGAGAGTTTTTCTTCCTCTACAATTTTCTGGAAGAGTCTGAGTGGGATTGGTGTTAGCTCTTCTCTAAACTTTTGGTAGAATTCACCTGGAAGCCATCTGGCCCTGTGAGCCCCCACTTTTAAAAACTAAAGTGATGATACCCACTTTGTAAGATGGTTATAATTAGAAATGTAGTATATTTTAATTATATAGTATAGTAATATATCAACATACGTGACTTGTCTGTTGTCTAACAAGTTGATCCTCAGTCAACAACTTTTATTATAATTTTTGAGGACCTCATATGTTAGTCTTTAAGAGTCAGGGCCACTCCTCTTAAATTTGAGCTTACTTGAGATTCACTCATAATCAATAGAATGTGAGATAAACATTTTTAGCTACCTCCCAAGGCTGGGGTAAATGAAGCCCTGTGCTCTCTACAGTGATCTCTTGGAACACTCATTCCAGAAGCAGTGAGGAAATATTGTAAGCTGCTCAAGCATGCCATACAGAAGGCCAAGATAGCCATGTGAGGAGATGCCCCAGGGGCGGCGTGTGAAGAGACGCCCCAGGGGCTGCGTGTGAGGAGACACCACAGGGGCGGAGAGTGAGGAGGCGCCCCAGGGGCGGAGATGCTTGGGCAGCCCCAGCTATTTCACAGTTCCAGATGTGAGGGAGGAAGCCATCTCAACATCCAGCCTTGTTGAGACCTCAGCTGTTCCCAGCACTGTCCAGCATCTGACAGCAATGACTGGGGAAATCTGACATGAGAACTGCCTCACTGAGCCCAGGGAACCCACAGAGCGGTGGGAGATGATGACCCATTGCTCTTTGAAGCTGCTAAGTTTGGGGGACTGTAAGAGAAGCTGAAACACTCACCCTGTCTTGAAGACTCTCCCCCAGGATCTGTGGGATGCCCCTGCCCTGTGATGTCCTCCCAGAGATCCTGCGAGGGGCCACCCCCTGCTGCCTTCTGTGTCCTTGCTTATCTGTTGTCCTCCTGCCCACCTGCATGTGCCACAGGGACAGAGACCATGCCCAACACATCTGCTGTTGTTCTCGAGTCCAGTAGAGTGACTGCCAACTACATGGAACCAAGACACACTTTTGACTGAATATAATACTCACACTGTATTGTAGTCTGATGTCTCCTCCTCATTTATGACCTTTTATGTGGCAGGACTCTGTAAGACAGGATTAATACTTATGTCTGCCCCAGAAATTTGTTATTAAAAAATGAAGCGATATATGTAAAATACTTTGCAGTTTTGGCATATGACCAAACAGGAGATGGCAAGAGTGAACGTCAACATTCTAGGAATCAGCGAACCAAGATGGACTGGAATGGGAGAATTTAACTCAGATGACCATTATATCTACTACTGTGGGCAGGAATACTTTAGAAGAAATGGAGTAGCCATCATGGTCAACAAAAGAATTCAAAATGCAGTACTTGGATGCAATCTCAAAAACGACAGAATGATCTCTCTTCATTTCCAAGGCAAACTGTTCAATATCATGGTAATCCAAGCCTATGCCCCAACCAGTAACGCTGAAGAAGCTGAAGATGAATAGTTCTATGAAGACCTACAAGACCTTTTAGAACTAACACCCCAAAAAGATGTCCTTTTCATTATAGGGGACTGGAATGCAAAAGTAGGAAGTCAAGAAACACCTGGAGTAACAGGCAAATTTGGCCTTGGAGTACAGAATGAAGCAGGGAAAAGGCTAATAGAGTTTTGTCAAGAGAATGCCCTGGTCATAGCAAACACCCTCTTCAAACAACACGAGAGAAGACTCTACACATGGACATCACCAGATGGTCAACACCAAAATCAGATTGATTATATTCCTTGCAGCCAAAGATGGAGAAGCTCTATACAGTCAGCAAAAACAAGACCAGGAGCTAACTGTGGCTCAGATCATGAACTCCTTATTGCCAAATTCAGACTTAAATTGAACAAAGTAGGGAAAACCACTAGACCATTCAGGTATGACCTAAATCAAATCCCTTATGACTATACAGTGGAAGTGAAAAATAGATTTAAAGGACTAGATCTGATAGACAGAGTGCCTGATGAACTATGGACAGAGGTTCATGACATTGTACAGGAGACAAGGATCAAGATCATCTCCATGGAAAAGAAATGCAAAAAGGCAAAATGGTTGTCTGAGGAGGCCTTACAAATAGCTGTGAAAAGAGAAGTAAAAAGCAAAGGAGAAAAGGAAAGATATTCCCATTTGAATGCAGAGTTCCAAAGAATAGCAAGGAGAGATAAAAAAGCCTTCCTCAGCAATCAAGGCAAAGAAATAGAGGAAAACAACAGAATGGGAAAGACTAGAGATCTCTTCAAGAAAATGAGAGATACCAAGGGAACATTTCATGCAAAGATGGGCTTGATAAAGGACAGAAATGGTATGGACCTAACAGAAGCAGAAGATATTAAGAAAAAGTGGCAAGAATACACAGAAGAACTGTACAAAAAAAGATCTTCATGACGCAGATAATCACGATGGTGTTATCACCTACCTAGAGCCAGATATCCTGGAAAGCAAAGTCAAGTGAGCCTTAGAAAGCATCACTACGAACAAAGCTAATGGAGGTGATGGAATTCCAGTTGAGCTATTTCAAATCCTGAAAGATGATGCTGTGAAAGTCCTGCACTCAATATGCCAGCAAATTTGGAAAACTCAGCAGTGGCCACAAGACTGGAAAAGGTCAGTTTTCATTGCAATCTCAAAGAAAGGCAATGCTAAAGATTGCTCAAACTACTGCACAATTGCACTCATCTCACACACTAGTAAAGTAATGTTCAAAATTCTCCAAGCCAGGCTTCAGCAATACATGAACCGTGAAATTCCAGATGATCAAACTGGTTTTAGAAAAGGCAGAGGAACCAGAGATCAAAGTACCAACATCTGCTGGATCATCAAAAAAGCAAGAGAGTTCCAGAAAAACATCTATTTCTGCTTTATTGACTATGCCAAAGCCTTTGACTGTGTGGTTCACAATAAACTGTGGAAAATTCTGAAAGAGATGGGAATACCAGACCACCTGACCTGCCTCTTGAGAAATCTGTACGCAGGTCAGGAAGCAACAGTTAGAACTGGACATGGACCAACAGACTGGTTTCAAATGGGAAAAGGAGTATGTCAAGGCTGTATATTGTCACCCTGTTATTTAACTTATATGCAGAGTACCTCATGAGAAACGCTGGACTGGAAGAAGCACAAGCTGGAATCAAGATTGCCGGAAGAAATATCAATAACCTCAGATATGCAGATGATACCACCCTTATGGCAGAAAGTGAAGAGGAACTAAAAAGCCTCTTGATGAAAGTGAAGGAGGAGAGTGAAAAAGTTGGCTTAAAGCTCAACATTCAGAAAACTAAGATCATGGCATCTCGTCCCATCACTTCATGGAAATAGATGCAGAAACAGTGGAAACTGTCAGACTTCATTTTTTATGGGCTCCAAAATCACTGCAAATGGTGATTGCAGCCATGAAATGAAAAGACAATTACTCCTTGGAAGAAAAGTTATGACCAACTGGATAGTGTATTAAAAAGCAGAGACATTACTTTGTCAACAAAGGTCTGTCTGGTCAAGGCTATGGTTTTTCCAGTGGTCATGTATGGATGTGAGAGTTGGACTGTGAAGAAAGCTGAGCGGTGAAGAATTGACGCTTTTGAACTGTGGTGTTGGAGAAGACTCTTCAGAGTCCCTTGGACTGCAAGGAGATCCAACCAGTCCATCCTAAAAGAGATCAGTCCTGGGTGTTCCTTGGAAGGACTGATGTTGAAGCTGACACTCCAATACTTTGGCCACCTGATGTGAAGAGTTGACTCATTGGAAAAGACCCTGATGCTAGGAGGGATTGGGGGCAGGAGGAGAAGGGGAGGACAGAGGATGAGATGGCTGGATGGCATCACTGACTTGACGGACATGGGTTTGGGTAAACTCTGGGAGTTTGTGATGGACAGGGAGGCCTGGTGTGCTGTGGTTCATGGTGTCACAAAGAGTTGGACACGACTGAGTGACTGAACTGACTGAACTGAGCCTTCCATAAGCATCAGGTGACACATGGCCACGGCTGCAGTATTGGATAAAGGGCCAGACTGTGGCTGATGGTCATTAAATGTTGTTGAACTCAGCAAAACTGCTCAAAACAGAGAGAGGACCACATCTCTTTAGCATCTTTCTCCTGGACTTATTGGTTCTTGCTAAATGCAAGACCCTCAGTTCCTTGGCCAGGGCCTAGGAGGTCTGATTTGGTAACTGAGGACTGTCCTTTTACTCATTTCACACCCAGCAACAGAGCATAACGGGTTCCCAGGACTGAATGTGAGTATGGTGCAGACACCAAAATGAGGTTGGATCTGTAGACATCTCTTCCTCTCAGAACTGAGAAAGGCTGACAAGAGAAAAATAGGGAAGGGGCCAAGAAAGGTACAGTCTACAGAAGAAAATGATGGATAAACAAATGCAAAATAATGAATGCAAATACATGAGCAATGTATTTGTTCAGGGAAGACCAGTGAGATACTGAGACTGCTGGGCTTCTTGCAGGAGCTGGGGTGCTGCTCTGGGGTCACCAGCGGGACTGCAGGGACTAACACTTGCTTATCTCATCAGTGTCTTCTTTCACCTGGCCTTGCCTGTGACCTCCCGGCGAGAAAGCAGACCGTCCACTCTTCCAATTCTGTCTTATTGCCCCTTCTATCTTGTGACACGTGGTACATCCTTCTAGGCTGTGATCCTACATCACCACTCAGCAATGGCTCTGCACCTACACTCAGCTGCATGCTTGTCCCTTGCTCTTTCCTGAGGAGAGGACCAAACCGTGTTAATAATTTTAAAGCACAGTTCATGTATCAGTCATGAAAAGTGGCTGGGCACAGTTAGCAGGTCAGGGATGATAGTTCCTTCTTCCCTATTCACAGTAGATCTAATTGGCTCACCAACTAGTTTCATAGCCTTTATGACTCCAGCTAGACAGGTTCATCTCTATTAGTGCTTATGAATTCTAAGCTGGGTTCTTTCATGACTGCCCCATTCAGCTCATCCATCGTTGGTGTTCAGAACTCTAAGATAAAGGTAACAGGTGGGTTCATCTGTGAAACTTGCATTTTGACTCTTCTGGCTCCAATTTTATTTTATTTTTTTCATGAATACACTTTTAATTTTTCTTAAACTGACACCACATAGTACTTATGATGTGTCAGGGACTATTCTACCATTTAGTAAATATTAACTCATTTAATCCCTATACCACTCTTACAAAGAGGGCATTGCTATCATTATCACTATTTGGGAATATTATTATTCCTGTGAAATAATCAAAGCCTGGCAAGATTAGAGGCGAACAGCAAATAAATAGTCAAATGAAGAGTTGTCAGATTTTGTCATACAATTTTTCCCTTCCAGTTTAATTGAGATGTAATTGTGAGAATTTGCTCTCTTAACAATTTTCATATATAGCATATAGCAGTGTTAATTATATTGATCATGCTATACACTACATTCCTACTATTTATCCTATAACTCGAAGTTTGTACCTTTTGACCATCTTCACTCAATTCCCCCTCTCCCTGATAAACACAAATCTGGCTTCTTTCTCTGTGAGTTTGTTTGTCTTGAAATATAAATGACCAACAACGCTATGTTA
Organism: Cervus elaphus; assembly: GCF_910594005.1. Taxonomy (NCBI): domain Eukaryota; kingdom Metazoa; phylum Chordata; class Mammalia; order Artiodactyla; family Cervidae; genus Cervus; species Cervus elaphus. Next base: position 78,732,372 of record NC_057847.1, on the reverse strand, counting down.
GTTCCAGTGCATGAGATAGTGATTTGATATTTCCATACATTACAAAATGGTCACCAAAATAAGTCTAGTTACCATCTGTCACCATGCAAATATATTATTGTTGACTATATTCCCCATGCTGTACATTCCATACCCATGACTCATTCACTTTGAAGCTAGAAGTTTGTAATTCTAATCTCCCACACAACTTTTGTAACAACATACAATTTTTAGTATAGCTCATGTTTACTAACAATGAGTAAAGTATATTATTCTTAATCTGATATGTACATTTAATTGACATATTGTATTCTACCTGGAAATCCTTAGCAAAGCAAGAATGAACTCAGGTAGTCTGGTTGCCAAGCCACCTCTCTCATAGCCCCATCTGAACTGTGGGGTGCTTGTGGAATTTACAGTCCCATTCAGGGAACTGTTGAAGTGCTCCATCCTGGCCCAAACCAATTCCACTTCTGGAGCTGCTGTACCACACATTGTTCTCACTTGCTCATCAGCTCCTGTGTGGTTTGGTGTATGCAGTGGGCTCATTAATACAGGAGGTATCCTCTGGTATGTCATGAGTGAGCATTTATAAAGAAAACAGGCAATATTACCCCATGGCTTTTTCTGATTTGGGGCTCCCTTTCCAGAGGGGCAGAAGAACTCACACATAAGAAAACAGGGAAAACATTTCTCTCATCTGAGTTGGTTCTTTCAAGTTCTTAGAACAGAAAGGTAAGCATTTCTTCACTGAAGAAGGGCGAGTTAGTGACATTTCCTCATTTTGCTGCATGGGATATTCACACTGATTCCAATTATGTGCAGTGCAGCTTCCAGGAATTCAGCTTGAAAGGGCCACAGTTTTTCTGCTCAATCGGATGGAAGCATTTTAAATCATTCCCACCTTTTGGCAGCCAAAGTCATTGTTTTCTTTATAGCTAACTTTCCTCTGTTTTTTTTTTTTTTTTTTTTTCTCTCTAAGCACAGCACAAAAGGTGGGAGGTTACTTTAAAGGAAGTAATTTATTTCAACAATAAACCAAAATCAGTGGAGAAAGAATTAGACAGAGAGTTTCTACAAAATGAAAAAAAGACATTACACTAAAAAAAGCTTCTGCAGGAGAATGAAGAGCTGTTGGCTTTAAAACACAAAGTATACAAAATAAAATACAGTATTTTGTATTTCCGAGGTCACCTGACATTTCCAGGCTTTTAGCATTGGATTCAGTGTTAAGAAGATGCATAGCTCAGCAAGAAGCATAATCTGTTATTTGAAGAATGTTAAGTTCCTCTCTCTCCTGTCTTACAGCATTATGTGAAATTCTTCTTTTCTGAATGTCCTGGTGGTGTGTTACAGAAGGTTATGGACATCTTGTGACAACTTCAAGGATAACCCACACGTATTGTGGTGGCTGGGAACTAACATTTTGAGTGAAGCCTTTCATAAAGTTAATTGCCTGGGAAGAAACTGAGGAAAAGGGTCTAAGGGTTTAAAAGAGTGTGTGCATGTGTGTGTGAGTATGTGTGCACATGTGTGTGTGTTTGGGAGGAGGGAAGGAAAGATTTTCTGGGATAGAGTGTCTCTTTCTTGTGTAAGAAGACACTGCACATTAGCCCTGGAAGTGAGCTAGCTAGATTATCCACTCAAATATTCCTTTCTCTCTTTTTTTTCTTCCATTTAATCTGCCCTTGCTTAGTGGCTGAGCCGAGGATGCCCACTGCCACATACTGCAGGCCCCAAGGTAAGTCAGAGTTCCTTTGATGAGGTCTATAGAGGGAGGCTTTGGTGGCTGATGAGTCTTCAGTATATTTCTACTAATTAATGCAGTCTTTTCTTGTTTCCTGCTTTTCCCGGCTCTGAGATGACCTTCTGGTCCATAATGAGTGAGAGGGATATTTCAAGAAAAGTCACAATGCCACTTCCTAATCTAGAAATACATATTTAAGCATTCAGAATAGTGTTTCTTAAGACGTGGTTGTCCAACTAGCTTCACCAGGGGAGCTTGTTAACTTTGTAGATGCCTGAAGACCTACTTTATTAGAATCTCTGTGAATGGAGTCCAGTAGTGCATGTTCTGACAATCTTCCCTAGAGATTTGTAGGCACCTCAGCATTTCCAACCACTGATCTTGCTGTATAAGTGTTCTGGTGATGATCCAGTGGTTGGAGCCTTGTCAGACTCAGGCTGTTCTCCTTACTCACCTCACCAGCACCAGAAAGCCCTGGGCAGCATCCCTGGGCTCTTGGTGATGCTTCAGATTGATCGTGAGCTTCTAAGTGTTTATGTATCTTGGCATCTCCTGCAAGCCAGGAGCAGAGTGGTTACAGGCAGCAGTGAGGTCTGTGGATGATTCAGTTCAGTTCCATTCAGTCACTCAGTCGTGATTACTAGAGTGATGATTCAGGGATGAGTGATTCAGGGGGTCTCAGTTTTGTCCATCCCTCTGACTTGAGTCTTTGAAGGGGATTCTTTGTTTGTTTAGAAAGCATATATTTCTAAAGCACCAATGGTGGACACGCACTGTGCCAGCAGTAAGAAGCAAAGGCAACAATGGCCATGCTGGACTCCCGCTTCCCAAACCTACCCTCTTGGTGGGCACGGAGGCATGAGGACAGTGGGGGCAGTGCTAAGTTTGGAAACACTCCATTTTTCTAGTGTTGATTTTGGAGTACTACTATGGAGTTGTGTTGAGCAGTGTGGGTGACATAAAAGAAGGTGGGATTTGGGGTCACAGCAAATTTGGTTCAGATCTAGAGATTCTCTGTGATCTTGGTCCAATGCCTTTAGATAAATGATAACTTTCTAGAGCCTTAGTTCTCATACTTCATGGAGAATGATAGTGCCAACTTTACATGGCTCCTGTAGGACCTGAAACTTAGATCCATTATGTGAAAAACATTCTATGATGATCACAATTTCTGGCATATGGGGTACTCTGGGTTAGTTAGCTACACCCTTTTGTTTCCCTGGTCTGGAAATACATAAACTGGTCACTTTATTGATGGGGAGCTGTGGTAAGAAAAATAACGCCCCCACCCCTCCCCCACATCAAAGGTGTCTATGTCCTTATCTCATAAACCTGTGAAGATGTTACCTTACATAGTAAAACAGACTTTGAAGATGTGATTGGACTAAGAGCATCTTGACTATGCTGCATTAACTGAGTGGGTCTAATGTGTCCAAAAGGGTACTTATAAAAAAGAGGTAGGAGGTTAAGATTAAACAATGAAGAAGTGATGAGAGAAACAGGTCAAAATCAGAGAGATTTGAAGATGCTAAATGGTGGACTTTGAAGGTGAAGGAAAGGGCCATGAGCCGAGGAATGCAGGTGGACCCTAGAAGCAGGAAAAAGCAAGGTATCAGATTCTCTCCTCCTGCCTCCAGAAAAGATGCAGCTCAGCCAACTCCTAAATTTTGGCAAAGTAAGACCCTGCCAGGCTTCTGACTTCCAGAAACATGATGGAATAAGTGTGGGTTCCACTAAGTCACTAAACAAAGTTTATGGTGATTTCTTATAACAGCAAAAGGAATCTGATGCAGGGTATTTTAATTCCTGTTCCAGAATTGGGAAATCTTTCAGTGGATTAGGAAATCTTTCAAAGCCTGAGAAACATGAATAGAACTAATGTAGTTCTCAGTGGGTCAGACCAACATTACATATTTATCAAACTCAAACTGCTTCACTAATGGATCACTAATGAAGAGAGATTCACAAAGGTTTGGACCTGAATGCTCACTCAGGTTGTTCAGAGGTGGATCCATGACACTATGGGCAATTTTTCAAAGGACTTTTAAAGGACCTTCCCCAATAGCATCTTCTGTGGTGTGGCCCAGCAATTGCCAGCTGGGAGATGGAGAAGCTGGTGCTAATGACAACGAAGAACCGGCATCATACTTGCCTGTGGCTCCTTCCTTCTTCCTTTCCTCCCTCCTTTCTTCTTTCCCTTCCACCCTTCATTCCTTTCTTCTTCATTTTCTTTATTTATATTTATTCTGACAACCAGTTAGTCAGTCTTGTGGTCCCAGCCATGAAATCATGTGTACATAGCTACTAAGATGATCCCATTTTAGCAGCATAGTGCTAAACAGATCCATGTTTATATTGATATACTCCTATCTACCTGTCCACATATATTATTATATAACACAGAAAATGCAATTTTTTTTTGTTTTTTTGTTTTTAGAAAATGCAATTTTTATTGTGCAGCATATATTTGTTGTGTTGTTCAGTCCCTAAGTCATTTCCAGCTCTCTGTGACCCCATGGACTGGAGCATGCCAAGCTCCTCTGTCCTCCATTATCTCCCAGAACTAACTCAAATTCATGTTCACTGAGTCAATTATGATGTTTAACTATCTCATACTTTGTCACCCCATATCCTTTTGCCTTCAGTCTTTCCCAGCATTAGGGTGTTTTTCAATGGGTTAACTCCTTGCATATGGTGCCAGAGTATTGGAGCTTCAGCATCAGTCCTTCTGATGAACATTCAGAATTGATTTCCTTTAGGATTGACTGCACTCAGCCTTCTTTATGGTCCAACTCTCACATCCATACATGACTACTAGAAAAATCACAGTTTTAACTATATGGACCTTATATGCAAAGTAATATCTCTGCTTGATAATATGCTGTCTAGGTTTGTCATAGCTTTCCTTCCAGGAAGCAATTGTCATTTAATTTCATGGCTGAAGTCACCATCCACAGTGATTTGGAGCACAAGAAAAGAAAATCGGTCACTGCTTCCAGTTTTTTTTTTTTTCCCTCCTATTTGCAATGAAGTGATGGGCCCAGATGTCATGAGATTAGTTTTTTGAATGCTGAGTTTCAAGTCATCTTTTTCACTGTCTTCTTTCACCTTCATCAAAGGCTCTTTAGTTCCTCTTCAGTTTCTGCCATTAGAGTGCAATCATTTGCATATCTGAGGTTGTTGATATTTCTCCTAACAGCCTTGATTCCAGCTTATGATTCATCGAGCCTGACATTTTGGATGATGTACTCTGCATATAAGTTAAATAATCTGGGTGATAATATACAGCCTTATGTACACTTTTCCCAATTTTGAACCAGTCTGTTGTTCCATATCCAGTTCTAACGGTTACTTCTTGATCTGCAGACAGATTTCTCAGGAGGCAGGTCAGGTGGTCTGGTATTCTCTTCTCTTGGAGAATTTTCCACATAGCCAAAAGCCTAGGCATAGACAATGTAGCAGAAGTAGATATTTTTCTGGAGTTCTCTTGTTTTCTCCATTATCCAACGAAGGTTGGCAGCTTGATCTCTGGTATTTCTGCCTCTTCAAAACTCAGCTTGTACATCTGGAAGTTCTCAATTCACATACTGCTGAAGTCTAGCTTGAAGTATTTTTAGCATCACCTTGCTGGCATGTGAAATGAGCACAATTGTATGATAATTTGAACATTCTTTGGCATTGCCCTTCTTTGGGATTGGAATGAAAATTGACCTTATCCAGTCCTGTGGCCACTGCTTAATTTTCCCAAATTTGCTGACATATTGAGTGTAGCAATTGAACAACATCATCTTTTAGGAATTGAAATAGCTCATCTGGAATTTCATCACCTCCACTAGCTTTGTTTGTAGTGATGCTTCCTAAGACCCACTTGACTTCACACCCCAGGATTTCTGGGTCTAAGTGAGCGGCCACACCGTTGTGGATATCCAGGTCATTAAGACCTTTTTGAATAGTTCTTCGGTGTATTCTAGTCACCTCTTCTTAATCTCTTCTGTCACTTCTGTCTTTTATTGTGCTCATCCTTGCATGAAACGTTCCTTTGATACCTCCAATTTTCTTGAAGAGATCTCTAGTCTTTCCCATTCTATTGTTTTCCTCTATGTCTTTACATTATTCATTTAAGAAGGACTTCTTATCTCTTCTTACTATTCTCTGGAATTCTGAATTCAATTGCATATAACATTTCCATTCTCCTCTGCCTTTCACGTCACTTCTTTCCTCAGCTATTTATAAAACCTCATCAGATAATTACTTTGCATTCTTGCATTACTTTTTCTTTGGAATGGTTTTGGTCACTGCCTCCTGTACAATGTTATGAACCTCCATCCATAGTTCTTCAGGAACTCTGTCTACCAGATCTAATCCCTTGAGACTATTCAACACCTGCACTTTATAATCATAAGAGATTTGATTTAGGTCATACCTGAATGGCTCCCCTTCATGGCTCACAGCCTTGTCATGGCAAAGGGGCTTGAATAGCTCAATGCAGCTATGAGACATGCCTTGCAGGGCCACCCAAGATGGACAGGTAATAGTAAAGGGTTAGGACAAAATGTGGACCACCAGAGAATGAGATGGGAGCCCATTCCGGTATTCTTGCCTCGAGAACCCCATCAACAGTATGAAAAGGCAAAAAGATATGACACAGGATCCTGAGCCCCTCAGGCCTAAAATGTCCAATATGCTACTGGGGAAGAGTGGCGGACAATTAACAATAGCTCTAAAAAGAATGAGGTGGCTGGGCTGAAGTGGGAAAGATGCTCCGTTGTGGATGTATCTACTGATGAAAATCAAGTCCAATGCTGTAAAGAATAACATTGCATAGGAACCTGGAATGTTAGGTCCATGAATCAAGGTAAGTTGTACATGGTCAAGCAGGAAATGGTAAGATTGAATATCAATATTGCAGGAATCAGTGAACTAAAATGGACAGGAATGGGTGAATTTTAATTCAGATGACCATTATGTTTACTGCTGTGGGCAAGAATACCTTAAAAGAAATGGAGTAGCCCTCGTAATCAACAAGAGCCTGATATGCAGTACTTGGGTGGAACCTCAAAAAATGAGAGAATGATATTGGTTTGTTTCCAAGGGAAACCATTCAACGTCACAGTAATCCAAGTCTATGCCCCATCATTGATTCAAAGAAGCTGAAGTTGACTGATTCTATGAAGATCTAAAACACCTTCTAGAACTAACACTAAAAAAAGATGTCTTTTTCATCACAGGGGATTGGCACTCAAAAGTAGGAGATCAAGAGATACCTAGAATAATCAGCAAGTTTGACCTTGAAGTACAAAGTGAAGCAGGGCAAAGGCTAACAGAGTTTTATCAAGAGAACATGCTGGTGATAGCAAGCATCTTTTCCCAACAATATAGGAGGTTACTTTATATAGGGACATCAACAGATGGTCAATACCAAAATCAGATTGATTAGATTCTTTGCATCTAAAATGGAGATGCTCTATACAGTCAGCAAAACAAGACCTGGAGCTGACTGTGGCTCAGATCACAAGCTCCTTTTTGCAAAATTCAGGCTTAAACTGAAAAAAGTAGAGAAAACCACTGTGTCATTCAGGTATGGCCTAAAGCAAATGCTTTATGCAGTATATATAATATTTATTTACAAAATGGTCCCTTGAGAGAATCTATAGTTATGGAAATACTCAGATTCACAGATGAGCACTATTTAAATTCTGACTGAGAAGCTTGCTCTTCTTCCAGTTCTAGATGAAGTTCTAGATGCATCCTTCAGTTCAAAAAATCACTCACACACTCAGGAGAATAGAGAACTGGTGTGCGTAGAGTAGAATATTAACCAGCCATGAAAACAGTGAAACTGTTCCCTTCACAGAGATGTGGATGGGCCGAGAGACCGTCACACAGAGTGAAGTCAGCAGAAAGGGAAAAGCAAAGATTGTGTATTAATGCACAGATGTGGAGTCTAGAAAAATGGTACAGATGAACCTATTTGCAAAGCAGAAATAAAGACATAGATGTAGAGAATAAACATCATTACCAAGCGGGAAAAAGGGGGATGCAGTGAATTGAGAGACTGGTATTAACATATATGTACTATTGATTTCATGTATAAAGTGGATAACTAAGGAGAACCTACTCTATAGCATAAGGAGCTCTACTGGATGCTTTATGGTGACCTACATGTGAAGGAAATCCAAAAGTAAGGGGATATATGTGCATGTATGGCTCATTCACTTCGCTATATGGCAGAGACTAACACAACATTGTAAAGCAATTTTTATACTCCAATAAAAATAAAAAAAAAATAGAATGAAAATCTGAAAGCAAGAAGCATCTGGATGTTGAAAACCAAAATAGTCCCATGGTCTTTGACTATGTGGACCACAACCAACTGTGGAAAATTCTTAAGGAGATGTGAACACCAGACCAACTTACCTGCCTCCTGAGAAACCTGTACACAGGTCAAGAAGCAACAGTTAGAATTGGACATGGAAAAGCTGACTGGTTCAAAATTGGGAAAGGAGTAAGACAAGACTGTATATTGTCACCCTACTTATTTAACTTATATGCAGAGTGCATCATCTGAAATGCTAGGCTGGATGAAGCGGAATAAGATTGCCAGGAGAAATACTGGTAGCCTCAGATATGCAGATAACACCTCCCTAATGGCAGAAAGCAAAGAGGAACTAACGAGCCTCTTGGTGAAGGTGAAAGAAGAGAGTGAAAAAGCTGGCTTACAACTCCACATTCAAAAAATTAAGATCATGGCATCTGGTCCCATCACTTCATGGCAAATAGATGGGGAAACAATAGAAACAGTGGCAGACTTTATTGAGCTCCAAAATCACTGCCGACAGTGACTACAGTTACTAAATTAAAAGACACTTGCTCTTGGAAGAAAAGCTATGACAAACCTAGACAGAATAATAAAAAGCATAGATAGCACTTTGCTGACAAAGGTCCATCTAGTCAAAGCTGTGGTTTTTCCAGTAGTCATGTACAGATGCGAGAGTTGAACATAAAGAAGGCTGAGTGCTGAAGAATTGGTGTTTTTGAACTGTGGTGTTGGAGAAGACTCTTGAGAGTCCCTTGGATAGCAAGGAGATCAAACCTGTCAATCCTAAAGGCAATCAACTCTGAATATTCATTGGAAGGACTGATGCTGAAACTCCAATACTTTGGCCAGTTGATGTGAACAGTCAACTCATTGGAAAAGACCTTGATGCTAGGAAAGATTGAGGGCAGGAGGAGGACAGGGCAACAGAGCATGAGATGATTGGATGGTGATTCAATGGACATGAACTTGGGTGAACTCCAAGAGATAGTGAAGGACAGGGAAGCCTGGCTTGCTGCAGCCCATGGGGTCACAAAGAGTCAGACACGACTGAGTGACTGAATGACAACTCTGAAATTTACAGTAGAAACAGCTTTTATGTCAAATCTCTGATGTTTTTCAGGTGCACGTTCCTTCAGGAAAGCACTCATGTGGGTGGGACTGCAGTCTCTATTTCTGAGTGGGTTTTCTTTCTGCAGAAATGCCACCTGGATGGGGCAGTTCTGGGTTGGATCTCACAAGCTGAGCAGGGTCCTCGAAGTGATTTGCTTTACCTGATGGTGGAAAGTTGAGGTTGTTCTTAAGAAGTAGTACATGGCTTAAAATGAGTGACTGAAAGTCACTCAGTCATGTCCAACTCTTTGAGACCCCATGGACTATACAGTCCATGAAATTCTCCAGGCCAGAATACTGGAGTGGGTAGCCTATCCCTTCTCCAGTGGATTTTCCCAATCCAGGAATCAAACAAGGGTCTCCTGCATTTCAGGTGGATTCTTTACCAACTGAGTTATGAGGGAAGCTCATGGCTTAAAATAGAGGAGTTTTAAGGAGGATAAGAAAAAGTGAAAAAGAGAAGCTGCAGAATTAGGAAACATTAAAGAGACACTTGCTGGATTCTGCTTACATCACTCAGACATGTCCAGAGATCAGAGCGAGAGCTGCCGGGAACAATCACAGCAGTGATGACACTCATGGCCATCCCTCCCTGAGCACTGCCTTGGATATGCCTTTGCTTGTAGTGACTCTTTTTAAGTCTCCCAGCAACCTCAAAAGGGACAATTGACAGGCATTGTCGGTAGCAGTTTACAGATGAGGAAAACCAGGCAGAGAGAGTTCGATTAATTAGCTCAAGATGATGGAGACTGCTTTCAAATCCAGGCAGCCTGGCTTCAGTGACTCTGCTCATCACCCTGACTCACACTGCCCTAATCCTTTCCACATCCCTAACCTCACTTCATCAGGGGTGCTCCCTGGACATCAGTCCTCACTAATGGAGGCAACTCTCTGGTCACTAGAGATCAACTTTCCCTGTGGACCCTGACTCTTCAGCCTCTTTGAGCACCATGTTTCTCTGAATAGGATGAGCTATGCTTCAGCTCCAGCCCCATTGAAACTGTCCCTGCACCTCTGCCTAGATGGTCCCTGTCAGGATTTCCCAGAGTCCTAATTCAGAGGATGGTAGACAAAGATTGTGAGAGTATGTGTGAATAGAACCCAGAGGTGGGTCTACAAAAGGGATCCAGCCTGGGAGAAGGGGCCTACGACTTAGGGGGATTCAGGGTAGGGAATGAATGTGCATTTCAGCAAAGTCTGGTGCTGAACAAGACTGGTTGGTGATCCATAGATGTTAGATGCTTCCCAGTACACAGATTTCAGTGTGGAGTAGATGGGCTTTAAAAACACTGGGCATTGCAATGCACAAGAGGATCAAGCAAGGAGGGACCTGAAAGCAAACCACAAGGACTGATGCACAAGGCCCTTTCCTTCTGGAGGCTGAGATGAGAATGAATAAGTTCTCTATGTCCAGTAAATAAATCGATAACTTATTAATACACTAACTGACCACCTACTATGCCATGTACTGACTAGGGCAAGCTCCTTCACCTTTTAAAGTCTCTTTCCCTCTATTTCTACAGTACTTATCTCACTGGGCTGTTTTGAGCATCAAGCAGGGTGACGGTTAATGTCACCGTGTTTTGGGAGAGCTTGCTCGGCAGCAGGGTAAAGTGGACCCATACTATATAGGAAGAGACGACTAGTGTTTCCAGGAGACAGTGGGAAACGGCTTCAGAAAGGTGTGGATTAGAGGCTTGGATTATGTCATTAGGGTTATGTTTGTCTCCAAGATTTTCATCCTCATCTCTTTTCATTATTAGTCAGATTCTTTGTATATAATGACAGAGGTTTCCACATATTGTTCAGGTTTACATCTTGCCAAGTTTGGGCCCCCTAAGCAAAGAGAAAATTTCCTTCTCAATATCTGCAGAAAATCCCTGGCCTTTACTCTCCTTGGCGCAAATCGGGTAACGTGTTCAGGCTAGACCAGTCACTGCAGCCTGGAGGGACCACTCTTGTGTTCTGTGCCCACCCTGCTGCCTGGCAAAAGATTAACCTCACCCAATAATAGGGACTGAGAAAGGGAAAGACTGACTCTCTCAAGTAATATTGAAGTGTCACTATCAGGACAACAGATGTTGGGAAAGCAAATGAACACATGCTAGCTCCAGTCACTCTTACTTAGGGTTGGGTTCTGGGTTTGGATGTGGTCCAGGAGCTAAATCACGGGGAAAGATTGGACATAGAAGGACACAGAGCAGCATGGTGAAGCCTCACAGGGAAACAAGGCAGGGTCGTCGAGTCCTGCAGATGCTGTGGTATGTATGCAAGAGGAGGGAGGGCTCTGTGTGATCTGGGTCAGGTGTGTCCCTCTGTAATGAGATGCTCTAATTTATGAGAGGGAAACTAAGTGCACTGCTTCCACTGCAGAGCTCACACTCTGGCCACTGCCTGTCCAGTCTGGGTCCTTGTGAGAACTTTGCATGTCACAGCTTCTTCAGCAATGGGAGTCAGTGTGCAATATTGAGAAGGATGGCCCAGGGAATCACCTCCGTGTAGGGGGGAAATGAATTGTCTTTTTACAAGCTCCCCCAATAACAAAATAAATCAGCTGGGTTATTCAGTGATAAAGTGCTCTGCTCTCTGGCCAGGGGGGCTCCACAAGTTATTACTGGCTAACAATAGCTTGTTAACGTGCTTGGGCCCAGGAAAATCAAGTTGTACAGGTCCTGGGAGAGTCTGTTCATATAAAAGAGGGAACTCATTCCAAGCATGAACTATTAGTTCTGCTCTGAATATCACTGCTATTAACTGCGGGGCTTTCATGAACTCTCCAACCTGCTAGCATTTCAATCCTCATCAACCGCCCAAGGAAATGACTGTGACAGATGCTAATTGGTGATTATAGGAAAGAACAGCTTTGGACTGGAAAAGGTGCTCCAGGTGCCAACTAGTTGTAATGACAACCTTCCCCCGGCAGGCAGATGGACTTTGGGTGAATGCACCCGGCTTCTGAAGGACCTGGACCCCTTCTTCCTGACCTCTCTTTCTCTCCCCTTTCCTCTCTCTCTACGCCTGTTCTCCGCTCACCATCTCCACTCTTCCCTCCAGCCTCCCTCCCTCCCAGAGCTCTGTTCAAACAGACCCTGAGTACAACTCCTGATCCTCCACCCCAAGTTTTGGTTTGGAGAGGCTCAAATCTTCCTTCAGTTTCCAGTTCTACCAGCATGAGCTCCATAACATAAGTCACCTAATATCTTTCTTGATTTATTTTCTTCAACCCCCATTTAGGATAATGATTGAAAGGGTCTCCAAGAGTGGTTTCCGTGAAATCATTGATGTCAACTAGTTGTCTTGGAATTAGCTTTCTGTAAGAAAATAACCTGAAGGTGTGCTGTGCTCAGTCACTTCAGTAGTGTCTGACTCTTTGTGATCCTATGGACTGTAGGCTGCCAGGTTCCTCTGTCCACAGGACTCTCCAATCAAGAATACTGGAGTGGGTTGCCATGTTTTGGGTCTCCTCCTGAGCCAGGGGTTGAACTCACATCTCTTCGTGTCTCTTGCATTGGCAGGTGGATTCTTTACCACTAGCGACACCTGGGGAGCCCAACCTTAAGATACATAGAAATCTTTTTGTTTTGGTGAAAGGGGCACCTTAGTAAATCTTTCAGAAGCCTTAACTAAGAAACCTACAGTCAAATTTTGTTTTGATCTTATATTCCAGCCCAACAAGTACGAGCTCCTCTATATGTTCTCTAACTTGTGTGTGCTCTTTGTTTAGCTGCTCTCTCTGTCAAGATTCAGAGAAGGCAATGGCACCCCGCTCCGGTACTCTTGCCTGGAAAATCCCATGGATGGAGGAGCCTGGTGGGCTGCAGTCCATGGGATAGCTCAGAGTCGGACACAACTGAGCGCCTTCAATTTCACTTTTCACTTTTCACTTTCATGCCTTGGAGAAGGAAATGGCAACCCACTCCAGTGTTCTTGCCTGGAGACTCCCAGGGACGGGTGAGCCTGGTGGGCTGCCATCTATGGGATCACACAGAGTCGGACACAACTGAAGTGACTTAGCAGCAGCAGCAGCAGCTGTCAAGACTATACTCCATCTTCAGTTTACTCCAGGCAACTTTTCAAATTGTTTCCACCTGTGGCTGATTCATGTTGATGTATGGTAAAAACCATCACTATATTGTAAAGTAATTAGCCTCCAATTAAAATGAAGAAATTAATTTAAAAATTGCTGGCATGCTGCAGTTCAAGAGGTCGCAAAGAGTTGGACACGACTGAGCGACTGAATTGAACTGAACTGATTATGCAAAAGGTGTCGGTATTTTTTCAGCTTCTCTAGTAGTTTCCTCCTCAGATGACTAGCCTCCACTGGAAGTTTGCTGCCTTTGCCAAGGACTTCCCCACTGCTTCCCTATCTCCATCCACTGTCTAGTTCCAAAGTCAATGCCCTATGTTTGAGGACTTGTTTTTAATGGTTGCACTGCATGAATGCATGCTTAGTCACTCAGTCATGTCTGATTCTTTGTGACTCCATGGACTTCAGTCCGCCAGGCTCCTCTGTCTATGGGGATTCTCCAGGTAAGAATACTGGAGCGGTTTCTATGCCCTCCTCCAGGTGATCTTCCCAACCCAGGGACTGAACCCAGATATTCCACATCACAGGCAAGTTCTTTACCAGTCTCAATCACCAGGGAAGCCCAAGTATACTGGGGTGGGTAGCCTATCCCTTCTCCAGGCAATCTTCCCAACCCAGGAATTGAACCAGGGTCTCCTGCATTGTGGCAGATTCTTTACCATCTGAGTCACCAGGGAAGCCCAAGAATACTGGAGTGGGTAGCCTATCCCTTCTCCAGGGGGTCTTCCCAACCCAGGAATTGAACAAGTGTCTCCTGCATTCCAGGTGGATTCTTTACCAGCTGAGCTACCAGGGAAGCCTGGTAGTATCCCAATTTTAAATGCTTCTTTATCAGTTCCCTTTTCTTGCATTACAAACCAACCCAGAACACAATAAAACAATAACCATTTACTTAACTTATGTGTTCTGTTGTTTCCTGGGAAGTTTTCCAGTTCTTTCATGTGTCTCTGGTGAGATCACAGGCTGGTCAGTGGTTGGATGGTCCAGCATGGTCTCATATGTCTGACATTTGGCTGAAACAATGAGAATGACAGGGTGCCATGTCCATCATCCTCTGCAGGCTTCCCCAGGCTTCTTCTTCAGAGTGATTGAAGCAATCCCTAAATAGCAAAAGGACAAACCTCACTAGCAGTTTATGGTTCACATCTCATCTCACAGCTAGTGATGCATTGGCTAAAGCCAGTCACATAACCAACCCATGTGCAAGTGATGGAGAAACAGACTTTACCTCTTGATGAAATGGGAAAAACTTGGTCGGTTTTTCAATGGACAACAAAACCTTAGTTGATCTTAATCAACAGTCTTGCATTTAATCACTGCTCTATAGGGCCTCAAATTAAACATTGTACCAAAATCCACATAGCCAATGTATCTCCTGAGAAAAGAAATATATTAAATATCACCTACTAATCAGTCAGTTCAGTCACTCAGTCATGTCTGACTCTTTGCAACCGCATGGACTGCAGCACACCAGGCTTCTCTGTCCATCACCAACTCCCAGAGCCTGCTCAAATTCACGTCCACTGAGTCAGTGATGCCATCCATCTCATCCTCTGTTGTTCCCTTCTCCTCCTGTCTTCAATCTTTCCCAGCATCAGGTTCTTTTCCAATGAGTTACTTCTTCGCATCAGGTGGCCAAAGTATTGGAGCTTCAGTTTCAGCATCAGCACCTCCAATGAATATTCAGGACTGATTTCCTTTAGGATTGACTGTTTTTTTTTTTTTTTTTTTCATTTTATTTATTTATTTATTTTTTCAGTGGGTTTTGTTATACATTGATATGAATCAGCCATAGATTTACATGTATTCCCCATCCCGATCCCCCCTCCCACCTCCCTCTCCACCCGATTCCTCTGGGTCTTCCCAGTGCACCAGGCCCGAGCACTTGTCTCATGCATCCCACCTGGGCTGGTGATCTGTTTCACCATAGATAATATACATGCTGTTCTTTTGAAACATCCCACCCTCACCTTCTCCCACAGAGTTCAAAAGTCTGTTCTGTACTTCTGTGTCTCTTTTTCTGTTTTGCATATAGGGTTGTCGTTACCATCTTTCTAAATTCCATATATATGTGTTAGTATGCTGTAATGTTCTTTATCTTTCTGGCTTACTTCACTCTGTATAATGGGCTCCAGTTTCATCCATCTCATTAGAACTGGTTCAAATGAATTCTTTTTAACGGCTGAGTAATATTCCATGGTGTATATGTACCACAGCTTCCTTATCCATTCATCTGCTGATGGGCATCTAGGTTGCTTCCATGTCCTGGCTATTATAAACAGTGCTGCGATGAACATTGGGGTGCACGTGTCTCTTTCAGATCTGGTTTCCTCAGTGTGTATGCCCAGAAGTGGGATTGCTGGGTCATATGGCAATTCTATTTCCAGTTTTTTAAGAAACCTCCACACTGTTTTCCATAGTGGCTGTACTAGTTTGCATTCCCACCAACAGTGTAAGAGGGTTCCCTTTTCTCCACACCCTCTCCAGCATTTATTGCTTGTAGACTTTTGGATAGCAGCCATCCTGACTGGCATGTAATGGTACCTCATTGTGGTTTTGATTTGCATTTCTCTGATAATGAGTGATGTTGAGCGTCTTTTCATGTGTTTGTTAGCCATCTGTATGTCTTCTTTGGAGAAATGTCTGTTTAGTTCTTTGGCCCATTTTTTGATTGGGTCATTTATTTTTCTGGAATTGAGCTTCAGGAGTTGCTTGTATATTTTTGAGATTAATCCTTTGTCTGTTTCTTCATTTGCTATTATTTTTTCCCAATCTGAGGGCTGTCTTTTCACCTTACTTATAGTTTCCTTTGTAGTGCAAAAGCTTTTAAGTTTCATTAGGTCCCATTTGTTTAGTTTTGCTTTTATTTCCAATATTCTGGGAGGTGGGTCATAGAGGATCTTGCTGTGGTTTATGTCGGAGAGTGTTTTGCCTATGTTCTCCTCTAGGAGTTTTATAGTTTCTGGTCTTACATTTAGATCTTTAATCCATTTTGAGTTTATTTTTGTGTATGGTGTTAGAAAGTGTTCTAGTTTCATTCTTTTGCAAGTGGTTGACCAGTTTTCCCAGCACCACTTGTTAAAGAGGTTGTCTTTTTTCCATTGTATATCCTTGCCTCCTTTGTCAAAGATAAGGTGTCCATAGGTTCGTGGATTTATCTCTGGGCTTTCTATTCTGTTCCATTGATCTATATTTCTGTCTTTGTGCCAGTACCATACTGTCTTGATGACTGTGGCTTTGTAGTAGAGTCTGAAGTCAGGCAGGTTGATTCCTCCAGTTCCATTCTTCTTTCTCAAGATTACTTTGGCTATTCGAGGTTTTTTGTATTTCCATACAAATTGTGAAATTATTTGTTCTAGTTCTGTGAAAAATACCATTGGTAGCTTGATAGGGATTGCATTGAATCTATAGATTGCTTTGGGTAGAATAGCCATTTTGACAATATTGATTCTTCCAATCCATGAGCATGGTATGTTTGATCCTCTACATAGAAAACCCTAAAGACTCTTCCAGAAAATTACTAGAGCTAATCAATGAATATAGTAAAGTTGCAGGATATAAAATTAACACGCAGAAATCCCTTGCATTCCTATATACTAACAATGAAAAAACAGAAAGAGAAATTAAGGAAACAATACCAATCACCATTGCAACAAAAAGAATAAGATACTTAGGAGTATATCTACCTAAAGAAACAAAAGACCTATACATAGAAAACTATAAAACACTGATGAAAGAAATCAAAGGATTGACTGGTTTTATCTCCTTGCAGTCCAAGGGATGAAAGTGAAAGAGGAAAGAAAAATGTTGGCTTAAAACTCAACATTCAGAAAACTAAGATCATGGCATCCAGTTCCATCACTTCATGGCAAATAGATTGGGAAACAGTGGAAACAGTCAGAGACTTCTGGGGGGCTCCAAAATCACTGCAGATAGTGACTGCAGCCATGAAAGTAAAAAATGCTTTCTGTTTGGAAGAAAAGTTATGACCAACCTAGACAGCATATTAAAAAGCAAAGATTTTACTTTGCCAATAAAGGTCCATCTACTTAAAGCTATGGTTTTTCCAGTAGTCATGTATGGATGTGAGTTGGACTATAAAGAAAGCTGAGCACTGAAGAATTGATGCTTCTGAACTGTGGTGTTGGAGAAGGCTCTTGAGAGTCCCTTGGACTGCAAGGAGATCCAACCAGTCCATCCTGAAGGAGATCAGTCCTGGGTGTTCATTGGAAGGACTGATGCTGAAGCTGAAACTCCAATACTTTGGCCACCTGATGCGAAGAACTGACTCATTGGAAAAGACCCTGATGCTGGGAAAGATTGAAGGCAGGAGGAGAAGGGGACGACAGAGGATGAGATGCTTGGATGGCATCACCGACTTGATGGACATGAGTTTGAGTAAGCTCCAGGTGTTGTTGATGGACAGGGAGGCCTGGCGTGCTACCGTCCATGCAGTCACAAAGAGTAGGGCACAACTGAGTGACTGAACTGAACTGACTCTGTGCTAAGTCCCTTCAGCTGTGCAACCCTATGGAGTGCAGCCTGCCAGGCTCCTCTGTCCATGGGATTCTCCAGGCAAAAATACTGAAGTGGGTTGTTGTGCCCTCCTCCATGCAATCTTCCTGACCCAGGGATTGAACCTGTGTCCCTTACATATAGTACTTCACATCTTATTCATATCTGGTGGTTTACACTGCTTCTTCCTTCCTTTCATTAAGTCACTTTACTTCAAAGTACCTGGTAGTAATGGCACATGCTATTATCTAGATTTCAAAGATTGCTGAGACTTGTCCAAGACCACAGTCAGTGTTAGAGCAGGGAGAAGGGGGAGAAGGAAGGAAAGCCACTGAAGGAGAAGGTGCAGCAGAAGGAGATCAGAGCACTGTCTGGAGGGTGGGCTGTCACAGCACTTGGAAGCTTGCTTGAGAGAACACTTTCCAAAGTCTAGAACTGTGAATACAAGACAAGGCTTTGGAGATTCAGGGAGTTATCGATTGCTTTTTTTTTTCCATAAAGAAATTTCCCTGGGGACAAGAGGAAAAAAAGGAGATGAGGCCAGAAGTGAGAACACAGGGTGAAGGAACCATATAATTACATGAACCTGCTCATAAGCAGGATTCCCAACTGTGGCAAATGGTTTCATATCAAGAATTCTGAATTCTTCTAAAAGAGAATGCTATTTCTTAGAGACTTAGCTTTCAGGATATGTAAAAACAATTTAAGGGATATGTTTCCTACATGCAAATGAGGTATTTATATCAGTAAAGAGATTGTTTATGTATAAGTAGAAAGATCCTTTTAAGCTTCAAGTGAGAAAATGGGCACATGCATTTGGTATCAGGTTTTAAGTGCAGCAGGTATTTAGGGATAGGGCTTTATTTATTTATTTTGTCCATTCAGCAATTATTTATTAAATTCTTATTATATGACAAAAAGGTGTTAATCAACAAGAATATGTAAATGAATGATTCCCACACTCAAATAGCCTAGGTAATACTGTCCAATGGAAATATATGCAAGACACATATATACTTTTTAGTAATTTCCCAGTCACTCACAGCACATCTCAATTCAAACCAGTCACATTTCACATGCTTAAGAGCCACATGTAGCTAGTGGTCACCAGCTTGACAGCAAAGGTCTATGGACGGACTGTGTGCAAACAATTACCATACACTGTGACTACTCTTTAATGGCAGAAAGCAAAGAGGAACTAAAGAGTCTCTTGATGAAGGTGAAAGAGGAGAGTGAAAAAGCTGGTTTAAAGCTCAGCATTCAAAAAAGGAAGATCATGGCATCTGTTCCCATCATTTCATCACAAATAGGTGGGGAAAAAGTGGAAAGAGTGATAGATTTTATTTTATTGGTCTCCAAAATCACTGCTGATGGTGGCTGCAACCATGAAATTAAAAGATCTCTGCTCCTTGGAAGTGAAGTTATAACAAACCTAGACAGCATATTAAAAAGCAGAGACAACACTTTGTTGACAAAGGTCCTTCTAGTTAAAGCTGTGGTTTTTCTGGTAGTTATGTATGGGGGTGAAAGTTGGGCCATAAAGAAGGCTGAGTGCTGAAGAATTAGTGATTTTGAACTATGGTCCTGGAGAAGACTCTTGAGAGTCCCTTGGGTAGCAAGGAAATCAAACCAGTCAATCCTAAAGGCAATCAACCCTGAATATTCATTGGAAGGACTGATACTGAAACTCCTATACTTTGGCCAGCTGCTTCAAAGAGTTGACTCATTGCAAAAGACCCTCATGCTGGGAAAGATTGAGGGCAAGAGGAGAAGAGGGTGACAGAGCATGAGATGGTTGGATGGCATCACTGACTAAATGGACATGAGTTTGAGAAATTCGGGGAGATAGTGGAAGACAGGGAAGTTTGCTTTATTGCAGTTCATGGGATTGTAAAGAGTTGGACATGACTGAGTGACTGAACAACAACATGAACACTTTTAGGAGAAAATTTTGCAGGATGAGATAAATGGAGGCATGGGCGTTAAATTCTTTGATTACCCAGAATGTTTAAGCCCAGTCTCCTAGAGTGTCTCATTTATATTTGAGTTGGAAAAAAAATGAACTATTCCGTTTTCCAATAAACACAAGAAATGTTTTGTGTACCCTCTTTGAAATTCAGAATACACATCAATATATTAAAAGTTCTGAGAAATCTTCAGTATGTTTAACCCCATATTTCCTCACAGTTATTGACAATGAAAGTCCTCTACATATTTTTTTAAAATAATTATAAATAACTATGAGAAATATGAGATTCCCTGGTAGTTCATCTGGTAAAGAATCCTGCAATGAAGGAGACCTGGTTCAATGCCTGGGTCAGGAAGATCCCGTGGAGATGGGGTAGGCTACCCACTCCAGTATTCCTGGGCTTCCCTGGTGGCTCAGTGGGTAAAGAATCTGCCTGCAATGCAGGAGAAGCCTAGGAAATCCCACTCACTACACATGTGCCATTAATGAGAAACACAGCTAGAATTACTCCTCCAATTGTATTGAGATATTATTGATATATAGCATATTGTAAGTTCAGGGAGGTGGGAGGGGGGTTCAGGATGGTGGGACATGTACACCCATGGCTGATTCATGTCGATATATGGCAAAAACCACCACAACATTGTAAAGAAATCAGCCTCCAATTAAAAGAAATAAATTAAATAAAAAAACAAAAAACTTGTAAGTTCAAAGTGGAGAATGTACTGATTATATACATGTATATATTACAAAATGATTACCACAATGAGGTTAGTTAAAGTCTTCATTTTTTTCAGATAATTATGATTTTGTGTGTGTGTTATAGCATTTAAGATCTATTGTCTTAAAAACTTTCATGTATATAATATTGTATTGTTAATTAGAGTACCATGTCATACATTAGAAACCCAGATCTTATTTATTTACAGTTGGGAGTTTGTACTCTTTCATCAATATCTCCCCAGGTACCCCACCCCCAGCCACTGGTAACCACTGTCCTGCTATTTCCATGAGTTTGGCTTTTTCAGATCAGGCTTCTTCTTCTTCTTTTGCTTTTTTTTAGGAGTAGTTGCTTTGCAGCCTTGTGTTCGTCTCCTCTGTGCAGTAGTACATGAACACATATCCCCTCTTTTTGGATTTCCTTCCCGTTTAGCTCACCGCAGAGCGTTGAGTAGAGCTCATTGTGCTATGTGGTAGGTTTCCCTAGTTATCTACTTTATATACAGTAGGATAGACATGAATGGACCTAGAGACTGTCATACAGTGTGAAATAAGTCAGAAAGAGAAAAACAAATATTGTTTATTAATGCATATATGTGGAATCTAGAAAAAAAAAATGGTATAGGTGGTTTTGTTTGCAGAGCAGAAATAGAGACAGACACTCAGAACAAGCATATGGACACTGAGGGGATGGTGAGGGTGGAATAATTTAGGAGATGGGGACTGACATATACAGGTTTCTTTTTTAGATTAGAAATGGCCTTGCTCCTTGCCCTTCCACTGCCCATTCCGGGGCCTGTTAGGGTACAGTTGAAGACCCCTTCTCTCATCTCCTTGCCTAACTTCAGATCCTCCTAATGAGGATTTTCTTTTTTTTGGTCTCTGCTTGCATGGCTGGCCCTGATGAGGGATGGCTAAGGAACTGATACCCTGTCTTGCTTTGACTTTTGTCAAGAGTCAAATGCCTGACC
The DNA here is from genome assembly GCF_910594005.1 of Cervus elaphus. Classification (NCBI taxonomy): domain Eukaryota; kingdom Metazoa; phylum Chordata; class Mammalia; order Artiodactyla; family Cervidae; genus Cervus; species Cervus elaphus. Next base: position 78,710,955 of record NC_057847.1, on the reverse strand, counting down.
TCACAGCCCACATGACTGAGACCCCAGTCTGGCTGATTGGTGTGTCTATGCCCCTAGGATATACCTTTATGGAATTATTTTCCCGTCCATCCACTCACTAAAACCCCCTCTTCATCTATTTCCATAAGTTCTACTTATGTATTGCGGTATCCACTTCTAATTTTTACAGCATGAGATACAAATTACATATTATTTATCCTTTTTTTCTTTCATCATTTTTCATACAGTAGACCTGTCTTAGGAAGCAGTGCCTCATAGTCCTGTTCAGCAGACTCAGATTTTAAAAAATCAGGAGACAAATAAGTCCGATTATTTTTGTTTCGCATGCCTAACTTCATCACAAAGCAGGGTCAAGGGGCTTTTGCATCTGGCACTTCTGGTTAGTAAAAGTTAGGCATCATTGTTCCAGGGATGCATCATAAAGCTATGCTGTCTAGAATGCAGTGCTATGGAACTGAGAATTAATTTACAGTCTTTCCTACACAGGCCTTGTAGATCTGAAAAATGAATGACCAAATGTCTTCTTTTACAAAACTAGGTAGGGAAACAGAAGCAAACTAATCCAAGAGCCAGGAGCCCTGTCTACACAGTGACATCTTAGAGTCCAGAGAGCATGGGAAAAGTAGGCAGCTTCTTCCCCTTGCTGACTCTCACTGCTATCTCTCCTTGGTGCTGAAGCAGGGGGCAAGGGAAAATGATCTTTCACCAGGAAGGCTGGTGAGACATTCTGACTTTCTCCTTAATTAGCCACATGTCGTCGTCAAAGTCCTCACCACTTTGAGACTCAATCTGCTCATATGTAGCATATATGGGTATTAGCATCTATTTCACAAAATTCCTGTAGTACTTAAATATGGAAACATAAATAAAAATTCTTTGCCAGAGGAAAATTCCAAGAGATTTCAACAGTCGTTTCCTGTTCCTATCCTGCCATGCTTGATTCAACTTGGATCTCCTTGCTGATCCCAAGGCTCCTCTCCCCAGGCTCTCCCAGATCTTCTCCATAGCTCCCTACATCTAGTCTGACATTCGTGACCAGGAAACCCCAACATCCACGCCGCACAGCCAATCCATGTATTCCTCATATTTTCCCTGAGCTTTCATGACCCTGTATTGATTCATTTTTGCTTAAGACCCTTGTCACTGGAAAATGACCCCCTGCTCACACACACACACACACACACACACACACACAAGGTCAAATGTTCCTTTTGGAGCTGGAAGATAATTTAGAGATAATTCTATCCACTCCCTTAGACAGATGGGGGAAATGAGACATAGGGAGGGGATGCGAGCTGTTGAAGGATTTGCAGGTAGCAAACTCAGGTCCCAGACTTCCTGTGTGTTGTCCTCAGAGCATGGACTTTGCATTCAGAAAGGCCAAGGTTCTAAATCTAGTTCTGCTGCTTACTATGCGGTGGTCACCAAGCTGTGTGTATTCCTCAGCCTGTTTTCCCGTCTATAAAATCTGCATAACCTTCTCTGATGTGGGTACAAAATATGATTATGCTCTTTGGAATACTCCCAAATGATTAGGAGAATGTTCTTCTCTGTCTTCATCATCCTTCCTGCTATGATAACTTCAGGGCATCAAAGTGAGTTTACTCAGTCCAAGAAGTCACTTCTGGTCGTCATCACTTCCAAGGGAGGGAATGTAGATGGTAGGCCACGTACAGTCTTTTTGCCTATTGCAATGACCACATGGTTTCTAGCCCAGTAAGTCTGGTTGCCCACACTGTCTTGCCTGTTCCTGTTGGATCACCACTGAAACCCGATGGTTGAAAAGTTGGGCACTGTCCCCATCTCCTACAGATGAGACTTGGGAATCTATAGCTGCTTTTGGAGCTTAGATCTGAAGGAAGCATCTCTTTTCTGCAGTGTTAGGTTATTCATGCAGTGGCACTCTGCCATGGATCTTAGCTTCAAAGTTACACCTCTTTAGTGGCACATTTTCCCTGATTTTTGTGCTCCTATGCAATTCATCTTCCTAAGGCATGGCTATAGTCTCAGGATGGCTAGGTTTGGAGGGTTTCTAATTACAGAAACATCTAGGACCCTGAACCATTTCTAACTCCTGACCTCCTAGTGCCAAATGTTGAAGAGATGTGATGTATATTCTTCTTTACCATTCCAATATAAATGGCATATTCCCAAGTAAAAATTCCATTATCTCAAACTGAGATGATACCTTCTTTCTAGTGAAACTGTGGAAGTTAAATGGTGTGGGCATCTGATGAATGTAGGAGCTTGTTTTTAACTTCTGCCACTCAAGATGAAGGGAGACTTACTTAAAGAGATTTACTTAGATGAAATATAGGGAAATAAATTAAAAGACAAGTTTGTTACCTATAAGAAGACAAAGTGAGAGGGCTGGGTTGAAGGATACATGAGAAAGTACAATTTTCTGAGTATAATTTTGTCATGTTTTGATATTCTAAAGCCTTTCAATGGTTTATATATTTAAAAAAAAAGAAATCAAATCAATAAGAGTGGAAAGAAGACAAACAAAGAAAATGGAAACTAATGAAATTAATTATATTTCAGATGCAGACCCTAGACATACTTAATGGTAAACAGAAAAGCACTTATTCTAATTACTAATGGTGACAGTATTTAATTTCATACCTATAATCTGGGGTAGGATGGAATATGTTTTGGTGTGTGTGTATGAAGGGGGGCAGTATACAATCATAATTCTTGCTTGTAAATATGTCTTTGATATATGGTCAACCCATTTCAAGTTCAAACTTCCACCTGCCTCATATTGTCAGGCTCCTGCAACGAAGAGCACTGCTTTCCCTTCCCTCTATCATTCCAGGGTCAGCTATTAAACCAGACAAGTAGGAACTGCCCGCATAACCAAGCTGCTGCCGCCAAGTCGCTTCAGTCATGTCTGACTCTTAGCGACCCCATGGACTGCAGCCTACCAGGCTCCTCCGTCCATGGGATTCTCCAGTCAGGAGTACTGGAGTGGGGTGCCATTGCCTTCTCTCACATAACCAAGAGTTCACTGCAATTATTCAAACTATCCAATCCTAAGCCTGCTCAGCTGCTCACTGTGTTTCACTTGTTTTCCTGTGAAAACCACAGTAAAGACTCTTGCTCATGTTTTTCTCTCATTCTTTTTGTCTCCTGACCAATCCTGGTGCTTCTTCATGTGGTCCTGCATTGGTGTGATGTGACATTTTTCTTTGGAATTATTAATATAATTAACAAGTTACTGTTTCAATGGTAGTCATTTCCTGATCTGTCACATTCATCATATCTGAAATAAAACAAACTTCTGAGTACCTTTAAAAACAGTGTCCTGAAGGAAAAACAGAGGCATTAAAGTAAATATAGCTTATGATTTCTTTCACAGGAAGGTACCTAGTAACAGTTGAGCATCAGCTGGAGTGAAGGAAGACTCAGGCAAGGCACCATTAAGAAGATGTTGTAATCATCAAAGAGAATAATAGGGGCACTGGGAGAGAAGTAGGGTTGGAAGAGCTTCTGAACAGCATCACTGTTGCTACTATAAATTTTTCCTTTCTTGTATGTTACTTTTACAGTTATTCAGTCTTCTTTGCTGTCAGCTACCTTTTCTTGTTGTTGAAGGGCATGCCTCTAGGAAGATTACTATCTTCTCTAGTTTGATATTTCTAATTGGGCATGGGCTGAGATGCCCAGAACAGGAGCAGGCTTGCCAGCTTCCTGTTCTAGCCATGTTGCAGACTTTTCACTTCTTTCAAAAACCATGTGAATTGATCCACCACATGTGGTGCAGGACCTCATTAAGAACTTACCAACAGAAGCCCAAGTATAATGATAAAAATTAGCCTTGGACAAAAATAATAGCCTACCTGCTGAGTCCAAAGACATTCTAGCATCAGTTTCCAGTAGAGAAAAGGAGAGAAACGGGAGATGGAGAAGTTAAAAGAGGCATGTATTTGACAGGGAGATGACCTTCTGTAAAGCAAACTGAATGCTTCAGTTCACATATTTCTACCTGCTGTTTGAGCTTCAATTTCCTTACCTAAGGTGAGATTTGGAAAACTTTTATTGTGATGTCAGATGTAACTTAAGTATACTTAGGGGCTCAAAGCCCCTTTTGTAATATGGACTGATTTCATTGTGAGCACTCTCTTCAGTTATGTTCAGCTAGAAAGTTTTCCCTAGTAGACTGAACCCAACTGGGAGGCAAGGCATCAGAGATGGCCCACCTAAGAATTTATTTACAGAATAAGGAAGAAATCCACATGAGAAATAGCCAAGAAAAAGACAAAGGTATATATGATAGATCAGGCAGATGCATAATGAAAACAATAAATTGTGAGGTAGGACAGGAAAGTTAGGATAAAATGTGAAATATACACTGGACTGTGCCAGTGAGCAGCCAGCCTGTAAACAAAGCATGCATCCATATGTTTGTCTTTTAATAAGGATAAAAATCATTCCATTTATTTTGTCCTACTATTTAGAAGCCTTGGTATCAGGCCTTTTCTGTATATTATGTCTGATTCTGAAAGTAATTGTTATCCTCTTTCCAACAGAAGAGGATACTAAATGGCAGAGAGTTAGATTAAATTGCCTGAGTTCATACCAGTAATTGAAGGAATGAAAGATTCAGGGCATAGTTGCTTTTAACTTTGTTGTTGATTTCTAGAAGTTTTATGTGGTGCCTCTTTTTCACTGCAGAAATGGATGTGGCTACTCAAAGACAGTACATTGGCCTGGAATGGAGGAAATCAATAGAAAAATAGTTCCATTGTACTCCTAGAGGTATTTGCATATAGCTTTGTTGGCTAGTCAGATTTTCTACCTTAAAAACATGATGGAACAGCACAGAATTAAATATTCAAAAGAGTTAGGAAAGAGTCAAGTGAGATTTGAATAGAGTTGGCGAGCTGCGCTGGACACAAAGCAAGCGGAACTTAAATTGGGCCATAATGGAAAGTGAGATCCAGTTTAGAAGTATAAGGAGGTAATCCTGGAGACAGAGCCCTTTATAACAAGAAGGAAAGCTTTTCTCTCAGGGTCAGGAAATGCTTTCTCCTTCTTATGCTAAATCTATTCTGTATATTTCCTTTCTAACTAACACTATGATTTACCTGCTCCCCTCTGGCACACAAAAGGAGGCACTAATCTGATTGATTCAAGTTCCAGACTGCACTTGACAACTTTTTATAACTGGCAAAGCTAAAACTGTCTTCAAAGGTAGCTGTGTTACAGTCCTTCACTCTTCACCCATTCCCTTCTACTTTTTATGATCCCATGCAACATCATGGGATAGTGGACTTGTGGTCACTCTTAGTAGGCTCACAGATCCCTCTGGCCCCAACTCACACAACTAAAATTCTTGCTCTGGCCTCTGATGTCTTCCTATCATATTGCAATGTAACTCTGGCCATTCAGGTCCAATGGCCAGGCCAGTTCTATGAATATGAACAGTAGGAGAACTTGTTTATTGCTTCCCTAATAACATTCAATCCCCATTTTCATTTTCAATGAGGACACAGACTATAGGCAGAGATGTATCCTCCACCTTAAATCCACAGGGCCTCCAAGGGCCACCAAGGAGGAAAGCCCTAGCTCCAGCTCCAGGGAGTAAAAAATGTTTTTTTTTAAACCCTGCATCGACTAAACCAGTCTTTCTTAAACTGTGGTGCATAGACAAGCTGCCTTATTATTATCTGGGAACCAGAAAATCTGGAGCCTTAACAGTTCATGTTTTAATAGTTTCTTTAGAAGATCCTGATACATGCGTGGTTTAAGAACTACTAGTCTAAATGGATGATGTTGGCCACATTATTCTCACAAGTAATTGGATCAAGTTGGTGGTTTTCAACTAGGTGTGATGGTCTCCCCTGACTCCCTGGGGATGTCTGGTAGTTTGTGGACAGTTTTAATAGTCACGCCTGGAATTGTTCATTATTTCCTGAGTAATATCTGTTTTTATTCCCAGGCTGACTGCTCTGCTGGATCATGTTGATCAGTGGTTCCCAGTGAACAATTGAACCAGTAATATCAACATCCCCTGTGGTCTTGTCAGAAATATATTTTCCAGCCCTGCCTACACCCAGTGAAACAGAAACTCTGGAGTGGGGCCCAGAAAGCTGTGTTTGCACAAGCCCTCTGAGTGATGCTGGTCAGTGGCTGATTTTGCATGTTCTGTGACATTTTGCTATTTGAACTTATTGTGGCAAATCTTCATGTTTCTGCATATTTTGGTTATTAGAGTCAATGCTATATTAGCAGTTAAATATTTTTTCATCTTCAACTTGTTTGCAATGTTTACTTCTCTAAAATGTTTGGTGACTTTGGTTGTCTTTTCATAATTTTAAATAAAGAGCTGGGTGAACTGGCAAAGACAGCTGACACTAGCCATCTTTGGGATATGTAGGTCTGTTTTCCTCAATAGATAACTGTGGGCTGTTTATCAGGTATTGGGGCAGATGGACAGTCAGGACTCACCTCAGGTTGTGGGCCGAGAGATGGCAGAGTGGGGACTTGGCGAGAAAGCTATGTGGTCTTTAATTTACTTCCTCCTGGGAAGGACACTTTTTCTTGGGTTCCCCCCTATGTCATGGGAGGCCACAGACATGATAACAATGTCCTGCTTCCCTCTCAGGTTCACACCCTCTCCTGCCAGGCACCTCAGCTCCCTGAGGGAAAGTGCAGACCTTCAGCACAGAAGCAAAGGCCACTGCCTCGTTTTCTGGCTCTCACGTGTGCTCAGTCGTGTCTGACTCTTTGCAGCCCCATGGAGTGTACCTGCCAGGCTTCTCTGTCCTTGGAATTTTCCAAGCAACAATATTCTTGTTGTTGTTCAGTCGCTCAGTCATGTCTGACTCTTTTTGACCCACTAGACTGCAGCACACCAGGCTTCCCTGTCCCTCACCATCTCCTGGAGCTTGCTCAAACTCATGTCCACTGAGTTGGTGATGCCATCCAACCATCTCATCCTCTGTCATCCCCTTCTCCTCCTGCCTTCAATCTTTCCCAGCATCAGGGTCTTTTCTCATGAGTTGGCTCTTTGCATGAGGTGGCCAAACTATTGGAGTTTCAGCTTCAGCATCAGTCCCTCCAATGAACACCCAGGACTGATCTCCTTTAGGATGGACTGGTTGGATCTCCTTGCAGTCCAAGGGTCTCTCAAGAGTCTTTTCCTACCCCACAGTTCAAAAACATCAGTTCTTCTGCACTCAGCCTTCTTTATGATTCAACTCTCACATCCATACATGACCACTGGAAAAACCATGGCTTTGAGTATATGGACCTTTGTCGGCAAAGTAATGGATCTCCTTTTTAATATGCTGTCCAGTTTTGTCATAGATTTTCTTTCAAGGAGTAATCATCTTTTAATTTCATGACTGTAGTCAACATCTGCAGTGATTTTGGAGCCCAAGAAAATAAAATGTCACTGTTTCCATTGTTTCCCCATCTATTTGTCAAGAAGTGATGGGGCCAGATGCCATGATCTTTGTTTTTTGAATGTGGACTTTTAAGCCAGCTTTTTCACTCTCCTCTTTGATGTTCATCAGGAGGCTCCTTAATTCCTCTTCGTTTTCTACCATTAGGGTGGTGTCGTCTGCATATCTGAGGTTATTGATATTTCTGCTGGCAATCTTATTTCCAGTTTGTGCTTCATCCAGCCCAGCATTTCACATGATATATTCTGCATGTAAGTTAAGTTAAGCAGGGCAACAGTATATAGTCTTGACATACTCTTTTCCCTATTTTTGAACCAGTCCATTGTTCTATGTCTGGCTCTAACTGTTTCTTCTTGACCTGCATACAGGTTTTGCAGGAGGCAAGTAAGGTGGCCTGGCATTCCCATCTCTTGAAGAATTTCCCACAGTTTTTTTGTGGTCCACACAGTCAAAGACTTTAGCATAGTCAATGAAGCAGAAGTAGATGTTTTTCTGGAATTCTCTTGCTTTTTCTAAGATCTAATGAATGTTGGCAATTTTGATCTCTGTTTCCTCTGCCTTGTCTAAATCTAGCTTGTCCACCTGGGAGGTTTTACTTTTAACTGGATATGAATATTAGTAGATAACTTTTCATTCCACGATGTCTGGCTCTAGGTGAGTGGTCACACTATCATGGTTATCTGGCTCATTAAGATCTTTCTACACAGTTTTCCTGTGTATTCTTGCCACCTCTTCTTTGTCTCTTCTGCTTCTGTTAGATCCATACTGTTTCTGTCCTTTATTGTGCCCATCTTGCATGAAATGCTCCCTTGGTATCTCTGACTTTCTTGAAGACATCTCTAGTCTTTCCCAGGCTATTGTTTTCCTCTATTTCTTTGCATTGTTTACGTAGGGAGGTTTTTATATTTCTCCTTGCTATTCTTTGAAACTCTGCATTCAGAAGGGTATATCTTTCCTTTTCTCCCTTGCTGTTCACTTCTCTTATTTTCTCAGTTATTTGTAAGGCCTCCACAGACAACCATTTTGCTTTTTTGCATTTCTTTTTCTTGGGGAGTGGGTTGCTATTTCCTACTCCAGAGTATCTTCCTGACCCAGGGATCAAACACATGTCTTGTGCATCTTCTAGATTGGTAGGCAGATTCTTTATCACTGAGCCACCTGTGAATCCCCTTCCTCAAGTATTTACAGGGGCTGCTGTGAGGTCAGACTGGTTTTGCTGTTTCTGATGCAAATCTTCAAAGTGATGTTTCCAAACCCTACATGCTTTAAAGTCATCTTGTTAAAATGTAGAATCTGATTTAGGAGGTAGGGTGGGGCCCAAGTTTCTGCATTTTCATCAAGCTCCCACGTGTTGCAGACGAAAGTGGACCCCACTTTCAGTAGCAAGGCTTTAGCTTTAATTCAGTGCCTTTACTACTGTACCAGTGCATCTTTATGTTTGAACCTATTCATTTTGAGCTTCTAACTCCTCCACATCTGCTTCTAATAACTAAGCATGTCGTTCTCCCTCTCTGTGTGCATTCAGCTCGGGTTTCTTCTGTTCTTGTCAATGCGACGGCTTTTCCTTTCTCTCATCAGTTGTTCCTGTCAACCTCCCACACACTGATGAGCAAGGCTTCCCTGTTTCCCAGGACTGTTTTCACACTAGCACTGAAAGCGTACACTGTATAGGAGATGTTCGATACAATTAATTCTGACTTCCTTATAAAAAATTGGATTTTGATGCACTCCTCCCTTTATGGATTTGATGTACACTATTGCCTAACCTGCTAAGGCATGCTCTGGTCTTCTCAAGAATTATTCTCTTGATTTACCTTAATTAAGTCTCTGTTTGATATCTGGGTTAACTATCTTTATTCTGTCCCAGTTTTCAGGGCTTCGTGATATTGAATCAGTTCTCTGGACCTATCAACACCCTCACCTTGGTCCCTTGAATAACTTGCCACTTCACACAATATCAGTTGAGAAAAAGGTAGTTAAATATAGCCATCATCCTAGGAGTAATTACTGAGTACCAGCTATACTGCTCAGAATCTGGATCCTGTGATATGTCCCAGTTCTAAGTGTTGGCCTCCAAGAAAGATCCTGTCCCCAAAGGGCAGCATTGAAGTTACAGTTTGATGAAACTGGCAGAGCATGAGTAGCTCTCTTCTTTGCACTGGAACTACTTTGATATTTTCTTTCCTGAGGATGCTTTATGAATGCAGACATGTGAATATTTAAAAAAAAAAGTTTGAAGGCTGATGGTGTAAAATTAGCAAGGCTCGAAGGAAGAAAGTGAAGAAAGAATTTTCAAAACTTCGTAGGCTGAGATCTCAGCAAGTAGCAAATCCCCTTGAGGAAGGACTTCATCTTCAAGCCATATCTAATTGCCTCTTTGTCATCCTCTGATTAAAGCCAGCAGTAACTGGACCATATAGGGGTTTTATATATAAATAAGGTTTAGATACTGGCTTGGCAGAACTGTGTGGTTTTTCAAAGGCTAATAAGGTTGAACTTGGCATCATTTATCACTAATCTGTAGCTTTGTTTTTGGCTCCCATTTCATGTTCTGCCACGTTTGATTTATCGTTCTCTTGCTCCAGATGACACTGATGATGTTGAAAGTCAGTGAGGCAGGTGGGGGAGGGGGGTTGGAGGACTGTGGTTAATAAATGTGGTTCTAGCAGTCTGGTGTGTATCTGACCTTTATCTTTCAAACAACCTGTGTAAATCCAGACCAGTCAATGAACCCAGATAGATGACTGTGTTAAGGGAGACAATTAAATGAGGTGAGCAAATTCCAATACAAGGAAAAATTGATATGGTGGTCCAGTCCATAGCAACAAGTTCTGAGGTTTGTCCTAAGTGGCTTCCTTGGATGATATTGAGTGACTAGGATTGGTTGCTAATGATAATGGATGACCAATTTTCTCATAGGAAAGGATGATGACTATTGGATCTCAGAGGTTATTTTCAGAAGAAAGAAGATAGTGCTATTGCCACGAACATAAAAAAAAAATATGTTTTGGACATCCTCTATCTAAAGTGGGGTGATGAATACAAATCCACCTGTGTACCTTGCTCCAGATGGCTCATGGAGAAAAATTTAATTCTTATTTTTTTTTTCCCAAGGAAGTTGCTCACCCCACTACTGCATTTACTTTTGCTTGCTCTTGTCTGTTTTTCCTAGAACTTCTTCCATTGCATTGCTTTTGACAGCTCTCTGTTTCAGCTTTAGCATCTTCTGTGGATTGAATACAGATGACACATTCTATCTCAGGTTGTAAAGAAACCATCCCTGCCAGAGCCAGTTACCCTTTTTATGACAGAGTTGGTTTAGACAAGGCACAAATGGAACATGTAGAAGAGAGCACCTATTGATTATAGCTTTGTCTGCATCCGTTTGCCCACTGGTCTCTGTTCTTAGCCTATTAAAATATGTCTCAGATTATTATTTTACAAAAGGTATAGACCTTTATTAATTAAGGCAGCACTCACTGCTGGATCCTTAAGTCTCAGTGACAACACAGCTGTATATTTCTCTCATGCAAAGTCTAAATAGAGGTGGTAGAGGAAGAAGAAGATCCTTACAATGATGCAGGATCCAGACTAACAGAAGATCTTCAGTTTCAGTGTGTGGTTTCTAGGATTATCTGGTCTTTCATAGGTGTCAACTGAGAGGGGAGGAGAAAGAATAGAGCCTACTGCAGGAGGACTTAACAAGACTGAAGTACAGATGAAGTTACCTAACTTCAGGTGAAGCTAGAGATTTAGTTGAATTCTGTGCTCAGAAAGAGTAAGAAATCATTTAGAGAACAGTTAGCCAGCTGTTGGCATATGCCTGCTCGAGTAAAAGTGGTCTGGATTGAAATGCGGAAGGATTGAGTCCCACCTAGTTCTAGTTTTGCCACTAATTTAATCCATAATCTCCTCATTTAACCTTCCCAGATATTGAATTTCATATCAACAGTAACCTAAAACATATGATCGCTAAGAAAGCTTCCAGTGTTAATGGTTTATCAAATGGTATTAACAATTAAAAGAAAGGAAGATTTATGAATAGAAAGAGACTATTTATTTTTAGTTGTTGTTGGTTACTCTATCTTTATCCTATATCTTAAAATTGACCCTTATTGCTGCTTTATACCTACTAAAGCATTTCAAAACTCCATGTATGTATTAGTCATGCCTATAACTTCGAGTTCTATAGAGTCTAAACACAAATTTAGTTTATCCCAGTATGCTCATCTATTTCTTTTCCATCTTGGTTAAGCTCCTGAATGACGTCTATAAAAACTGAAAATGATCTCCAGGATGTGAAAATTCTGTAATCTGAGATGGGGAGCACAAGTAACTACTACAGATGGTCCCTGACTTATGTTTTGTGATTTTTTTTTTTTTTTTTTTGGTGATAGTGCAAAAGTGATAAGCAGTAGAAACTGTAGTTAAAATTTTGGATTTAATTTTTCCCCAGGATAAGGATAGCATGAAACGTTCTCATGTTGCTAGATAGCAGTATGAGCTGCAGCGCCCAGTAAGCCTTGTGATTACAAGGGTGAACAATCAATACACACAGTTACGATTGTTCTGTACCCAAATGAGCAGTTTTTCACACTCAGTACAGTATTTAATGAGTTCATGATCTGAGCCACAGTCAGCTCCTGGTCTTGTTTTTGCTGACTGTAAAGAGCTTCTCCATCTCTGGCTGCAAAGAATACAATCAGTCTGCTTTTGACATTGACCATCTGGTGATGCCCATGTGTGGAGTGTTCTCTTGTGCTGTTGGAAGAGGGTGCTCGCTATGACCAGAGTGTGCTCTGGCAAAATTCTGTTAGCCTTTGCTCTGCTTCATTCTGTACTCCAAGGCCAAATTTGCCTGTTACTCCAAGTATTTCTTGACTCCCTACTTTTGCATTCCAGTCCCCTATAATGAAAAGGACTTTTTTTTTTTTTTGGGGTGATAGTTCTAGAAGGTCTTGTAGGTCTTCATAGTATGTTCAACTTCAGCTTCTTCAGTATTACTGGTCTGGGCATAGACTTGGATTACTGTGATATTGAATGGTTTGCCTTGGAAATGAACAGAGATCATTCTGTTGTTTAAATTGAAGAAAGTAGGGGAAACCACTAGATGATTCAGATATGACCTAAGTCAAATCCCTTACGATTACACAGTGGAAGTGGCAAATAGATTCAAGGGATTAGATCTAATAGACAGAGTGCCTGAAGAATTAGGGACCAAGGTTCATGACATTGTACAGGAGGCAGGGATCAAGACCATCCTCAAGAGAAAGAAATGCAAAAAGGCAAAATGGTTGCCTGACAAGGCCTTACAAATAGCTGTGAATAGAAAAGAAACAAAAGGCAAAGGAGAAAAGGAAAGATATACCCATTTGAATGCAGAGTTCCAAAGAATAGCAAGGAGAGATAAGAAAGCCTTCCTCAGGGATCAATGCAAAGAGATAGAGGGAAACAATAGAATGGGAAAGACTAGAGATCTCTTCAAGAAAATTAGAGATACCAAGGGAACATTTCTTGCAAAGAAGGGAACAATAAAGGATAGAATGGTACAGACTTAACAGAAGCAAAAGATATTAAGACGAGGTGGCAGGAATATACAGAAGAACTGTACAAAAAAGATCTTCACGACCCAGATAATCATGATAGTGTGATCACTCGTCTAGAGCCAGACATCCTGGAGTGTGAAGTCAAGTGAGCCTTAGGAAGCATCACTACAAACAAAGCTAGTGGAGGTGATGGAATTCCAGTTGAGCTATTTCAAATTCTAAAAGATGATGCTGTGAAAGTGCTGCACTCATTATGTCAGCAAATTTGGAAAACTCAGCAGTGGCCACAGGACTGGAAAAGGTCAGTTTTCATTCCAATCCCAAAGAAAGGCAATGCCAAAGAATGCTCTAACTACCACACAATTTCACTCATCTCACATGCTAGTAAAGTAATGTTCAAAATTCTGCAAGCCAGACTTCAACAGTACATGAACTGTGAACTTCCAGATGTTCGAGCTGGATTTAGAAAAGGCAGAGGAACCAGAGATCAAATTGCCAACATCTGATGGATCATCAAAAAAGCAAGAGAGTTCCAGAAAAACATCTATTCTGCTTTATTGACTATGCCAAACCCTTTGACTGTGTGGATCACAATAAACTATGGAAAATTCTTAAAGAGATGGGAATACCAGAGCATCTGACCTGTCTCTTGAGAAACCTAGGTCAGGAAGCAACAGTTTGAACTGGACATGGAACAACAGACTGGCTCCAAATAGGAAAAGGAGTATGTCAAGTTTGTATATTATCACCCTGCTTATTTAACTTTTATGCAGAGTACATCTTGTGAAATGCCAGGCTGGATGAAGCGTAAACTAGAATCAAGATTGCTGGGAGAAATATCAGTAACCTCAGATTTGCAGATGATACCACCCTTATGACAGAAAATGAAGAAGAACTAAAGAGTCTCTTGATGAAAGTGAAAGAGGAGAGTAAAAAAGTTGGCTTAAAACTCAACATTCAGAAAACTAAGATCATGGCATCTGGTCCCATCACTTCATGGGATATAGATGGGGAAACAGTGGAGACATTGAGAGACTTTATTTTGGGGGGCTCCAAAATCACTGCAGATGGTGACTGCAGCCATGAAATTAAAAGATGCTTGCTCCTGGGAAGAAAAGTTTTGACCAACCTAGACAGCGTATTAAAAAGCAGAGACATTACTTTGCCAACAAGGGTCTGAAAGGTTGTTGTTGAACCACAAAAGTTGCCAGGATTCTTGGCCTCTTAAGGAGAAGAATTCAATCCAGGCCCAGAGAAGAGGCTTGATCGCTCAGAGCTTTTGTGTAATAAAGTTTTATTAAGGTATAAGAGAGATAGAAAAGCTTCTGACATAGACATCAGAAGGGGGCAGAAAGAGTTCCCCCTTGCTAGTGTTAGCAGTGGAGTTATATACTTTTTAATTAGTTATTACAATGAATCAAAAGAATGTTTGGAGGTTGTCAAGATCTTACTAGACCCATTCCCATAATTTACATTTTTAAGATAACTGGATTAGCCAGAAGGTTTTCAGGAAGGAGAAACTGTCTTTAAGCAGGATACATTGTTGTTACATAATCCTTAGTATGGAGTTTAAACTGAGTTGTTTTTTGTGTAATCATTATTCCAGGCTTAAAAATAAAAATGTTTTATGTGACCAAGACTAAGGAATGTAGAGGAAAAAAAAAAAGTTTGTCCTTTCCTCCTCCTCGAGAATTCCATACCTCTATCTCCTCCTCGAGAACCCCAGACCCCTCTCTCCTTGGGGACCCCCAGACTTCTTATCAACTCGCCTAGGATTTGACTCTCTCTGGTCCGTCTAGTCAAGGCTATGGATTTTCCAGTGGTCCTGTATGGATGTGAGAGTTGGACCATAAAGAAAGCTGAGCACTGAAGAATTGATGCTTTTGATCTGTGGTTTTGGAGAAGACTCTTGAGAGTCTTTTGGAGTGCAACAGATCAAACCAGTCCATCCTAAAGGAAATCAGTCCTGAATGTTCATTGGAAGGACTGATGGTGAAGCTGAAACTCCAATAGTTTGGCCACCTGATGTGAAGAACTGACTCATTTGAGAAGACCCTGATGCTGGGAATGATTGAAGGCAGGAGGAGAAGGGGACGACAGAGGATGAGATGATTGAATGGCATCACTGACTTGATGAACGTGAGTTTGAGTAAACTTTGGGAGTTGGCGATGGACAGGGAGGCCTGGTGTGCTGCAGTCCATGGGGTCGCAAAGAGTCAGACACGAGTGAGAAACTGAACTGAACAGTATTTAATAAACTACTTGAGGTAATCAACATGAATAGACTTTGTGTTAGATGATTTTGCCCAACTGTAGGCTAATGTAAGTATTTTGAGCATGTTTAAGATAGAATCATGGTGATGAAACTAGTCAATTTTAAAGGAAATCAACCCTGAATATTCATTGGAAAGACTGATGCTGAAGCCGAAGCTCCAATACTTTAGCCACCTCAGGAGAAGATCTGATTCACCGGAAAAAGATCCTGATGCTGGGAAAGGCTGAAGGCAAAAGGAGAAGGAGGTAGCAGAGCATGAGATGGTGATATAGCATAACTACCTCAACGGACATACATTTCAGCAAACTCCGGGAGAGGGTGGAGGACGGAGGGGCCTGGCAGGCTGCAGTCAACTGGGTTGCAAGAAGTTGGACACAACTTAGTGACTGAGCAAGGAGGACAGCGAGGCAGAACCGGAAACGGCGCGGGGCTGCTGATCCTGCTCGCAGTGGCGGGGCCTCACTGTATCTCAGCGTGCGCACTGCTCATAGACCCAAGGTGAGCAAGGCGCGAGCAGGCAAGCTGGAGGAAAGCTCAGGAGCCATGGACGTGTTTATTCTCTGCTGTCTGCACAGCGGCCACAGCGGCAGACAGACCGCGTTCTCCCCTCTCTTGGCTGACCCAACACACAGCCGCGAGGCAGCAGCAACACGGCCGCTTTCTAAGTGGAGCTCATAAGGCATGCCGCACGGAGTACCAACTGGGTCCCTCGTGATGGGCGTGCGCAGTGCTATAAGTGAGCTCAGCTGTTACATAATCATTATTCACAAAATGTGGGGCAAGAGCAAGAGGCCATGGGGCAAGACAGCCTGACTGTGCCATCTTGGCTAATTTGCTCTTTCCCTATGGCGACCTACTCCAGTATTCTGCCTGGAAAAGTCCAGGGCAGAGGAGCCTGGTTGGCTACAGTCCGCGGGGTGTCCGAAGAGTCAGTCCAGGCTGAGCGACTGAGTGACCAGCACACTTGCAAGGCAGAGTAGGCTAAGCCGCAACGTCTCATAGGTCAGCTATATTTGAATGTTTTTTACCTTAAGATATTTTCAATACACAATATGGTTATTGCGACATACTATCATCGTAAATCATGGATGATCTGTAATTTAAATGATTTATAATGGGAAAAACCCAAACTGCTATTTCCTGCAATATCAAATGCATATTCTTCTGAAAAAATTTTATAAAATTTAATTCATAAAATGTAGTTATTATCCTTCCTTGCTTCTAACAACTCTAACACCCAGCAACTTTTTAAATGTACCATCACTTGATTATGACTGTCCCTACTTCCACTCTTGTCATAAATTCTCTCCATAAAAATAGCTCTTCAGTATACATCCTGTCCACATCACTACCATGAGTTGCCAAATATTCAATTGCCTGATGATTATTTTCAAGTGAATATCCCACAAACTTTTATATTCAATAAACTAATCACAAAATTGTCATTAATGTATTATCATTAATTAATTCTAGAAATATTCTGTGTAATTTTCTGCTTTGGGCATGAAGCCCTTACCAAGATCAATCTTACCCTCCTGCCATAAAAAAAAATAGAAAATTGGCAAGTGATTCATAACTGTGATCCCACAAAGAAAGAAGACCAATATGGCCAGCCAGCACTCAGAATGCCCCAGCTTTTTACTGAAGGCATTTTTCTGGACCACAACTTAGGGAGGGCAACTTAAGCAGAAGAGAAGACTCTTGCCAAATTGATCAGACAGAGAGAAAAGTCTAGTAAAGTTGAGTTGGATGACATTCATGGAGAAGAATATCAAAGAAAAGAGATATAATCAAGAAAGTCTTCAAAAATTTTCATAAGTGGTAGTCTTGAATATTTGGCTTAATGCTACAATGCACATGAATAAGTAGAACTTCCAGGAAGTCAAAAAAGTAACACTTTATGAAGAGTTACAAAGTAAGTGCTGCCTGGAATTCACATAGAGTTGGGAGATGTTTGAATTCTTCCTGTATAAGAATCTCATCCTGTATAAGGATGAGAACACACTAAGGACACTGGATTAATAGGAATGAAAAATGTCACCTATTAATGGCTAAAACAGTACTAAAGGGTGCACTGCATTCAACTTAGCAAGAATTAAAAATGACCTAATCCATAAATATTAATAATTTAACTCCCTGTTAAGCAAACTTCAACACTCTTTAAAAAAAATGAAGTGATTAATCCCAAATACCCATACTATAACTCAACACATTGTCCAGCACCCAGTACAGATAATTAGATATTCAAAGAGACAGCAAGTGGTGACTCACAACAAGGACAAATTCAACCACAAGAAACAGATCCATAAATGGGAGAGGGACGGAACCAGCAGATGCACAGCTTAAAACAGTAGTTATAAGTATTTTAACATATTTATAGATTTTGTAAGACATAGTTTTTGGAAAAGTTTAAAGGTCATAGTAAAGTAAAAGGAAGTTTCAGAGATTCCTCATATACTTCCTGCTCCCACACACATATAGCCTCCACCATTATCAATATCCCCCCAAAGTGTGGTACAATTTTTACAACTGATAAACCTACATTGACACATTATAATCACTCAAGTTTGTGGTTTAAATGATGGTCAATTTCCGCTGTTGTACATTTTAGGGTCTACACAAATACATAATGTATCTATCATTATAATACAATACAATATATTTCATGCCCTGAAAATCCTATGTGCTCCACATATTAATGCCTCTCTTCCCATCAAACCACTGATCTTTTTACTTACTCTACAGTTTTACCTTTTGCAGAATATCCTACAGTTGAAGTCATAAAGTATTTAAACTTCTCACATTGGCTGCTCTTGCTTAGTAATAGGCATTAAGATTCCTCCACTTCTTAAGTTTGTTAACTCTTATTTTAATAACTGAATAATAGTCCATTGTCTGAATGTGTCACAATTTGTTTCTCTATTTACCTACTGAAGGACTTCTTATTTTTAAAATTTAGCAATTATGAAAAAAATGACTATGCCAAAGCCTTTGACTGTGTGGATCACAATAAACTGTGGAAAATTCTGAAAGAAATGGGAATACCAGACAACCTGACCTGCCTCTTGAGAAATCTGTACGCAGGTCAGGAAGCAACAGTTAGAACTGGACATGGACCAACAGACTGGTTCCAAATAGGAAAAGGAGTACGTCAAGGCTGTATATTGTCACCCTGCTTATTTAACTTCTATGCAGAGTACATCATGAGAAACGCTGGGCTGGAAGAATCACAAGCTGGAATCAAGATTGCCGGAAGAAATATCAATAACCTCAGATATGCAGATGACACCACCCTTATGGCAGAAAGTGAAGAGGAACTAAAAAGCCTCTTGATGAAAGTGAAAGAGGAGAGTGAAAAAGTTGGCTTAAAGCTCAACATTCAGAAAACTAAGATCATGGCATCTGGTCCCATTGCTTCATGAGAAATAGATGGGGAAACAGTGGAAGCAGTGTAAGACTTTATTTTTTGGGGGCTCCAAAATCACTGCAGATGGTGATTGCAGCCATAAAAGTAAAAGACACTTACTCCTTGGAATGAAAGTTATGACCAAACTAGATAGCATATTAAAAAGCAGAGACATTACTTTGCCAACAAAGGTCCGTCTCGTCAAGGCTGTGGTTTTTCCAGTGATCATGTATGGATGTGAGAGTTGGACTGTGAAGAAAGCTGAGCACTGAAAAACTGATGCTTTTGAACTGTGGTGTTGGAGAACACTTGAGAGTCCCTTGGACTGCAAGGAGATCCAACCAGTCCATCCAAAGGAGATCGGTCCTGGGTGTTCATTGGAAGGACTGATGCTGAAGCTGAAACTCTAATACTTTGGTCACCTCATGCGAAGAGCTGACTCATTGGAAAAGAGCCTGATGCTGGGAGGGATTGGGGGCAGGAGGAGAAGGGGAGGACAGAGGATGAGATGGTTAGATGGCATCACCGACTCGATGGACATGAGTTTGGGTAAACTCCAGGATTTGGTGTTGGACAGGGAGGCCTGGAGTGCTGCGATTCATGGGGTCGCAAAGAGTCGGACACGACTGAGCGACTGAACTGACTGAAACATTCATGGTCTAAACCATGCCTTTGTGTGATGTGGACATAAGTTTTCAATTCCTTTGTGTAAATACCAAAGAACATGACTGCTGGATCAAATGGTAAGAGCATGTTATATGTTTATAGGAATTTATCCATTTCTTTTAGGTTATTGAATTTGTTGGCATATATTTATTCAAAGTTCTCTCTTCTGGTCCTTTTTATTTCTGTGGTATCAACTGTAATATCATCTTTTACATTTATGATTTTGAGTCTTCTTGTGTTTTTTTCTTTGTCAGTCTACCTAAAGTTTTCTTAACTTTGTTTATCTTTTAAAAACTCTTAGTTTTATTGATCTTTTCTATTATATTTCTAGTCTCTGTTCATTTATTCCTTCTCTGATCATTCTTATCTCCTGTCTTCTAACTTTAGGCTCTTTATTCTTCATTTTCTAGTCCCTTGAGTTGTAAAATTATGTTATTTATTTGAGAACTTTCTTTTATTCTTAACATAGGCACTTATTACTATAAACTTTGCTCTTAGACCTCTTTGGCCACATTCCTTAAGTTTTATTTTTTTGGTACATGTATTTCCATTTTCATTTCTTTCAAGGTATTTCTTTTATTTCCTTTTTTATTACTTTCATACCCACAGGTTATTCAGAAGTATGTTGTTCAATCTTCACATATCTTTGAATATTCCATGTTTTCTCTAGTTATTAATTTCTAGTTCAATATCATTGTATTTGGAAGAGATATTTGATATAATTGTAATATCTTAAAATTTGTTAGTAGTGTTAAGAGAGTGTTATGATTTCATTCTTTTACATGAGGCTGTTCAATTTTACCAGCACCACTCAATGAAGAGTCTGCCTTGTCTCCATTGTACATTCTTGCCTCCTCCTCATAGATTAATTGACCAAAGGTACGTGGGTTTATCTCTGGGCTTTCTATTCTCATGCATCGATCTGGATTTCTGTTTTTGTGCCTGTGTCATATATTTTGGTGACTGTAGCTTTGTAGTATACTCTGAAGTCAAGGAGCCTGATTCCTCCGGCTCTGTTTTTCTTTCTCAGGGTTGCCTTGGCTAGTCAGGATCTTTTGTGTCTCCACACAAATTTAAAATTTTTTGTTCTAATTCCATGAAAAATGCCATTAGTAATTTGATAGAGGTTGCACTGAATCTTTAGATTGCTTTGGGTACAGTATGCTTTTTCATGATATTGATTCTTTCAATCCAAGAACATCGTATATTTCTCCATCTGTTTCTATCACCTTGATTTCTTTCATCAGTATCTTTGAACAGATATTTTGCCTCCTTAAGTAGGTTTATTACCATGTATTTTATTCTTTTTAAGGCAATAGTAAATGGGATTATTTCCTTCTTTTTCTGATCAACCTTTCTTTGTTAGTTTATAGGAATGAAAGAGATTTCTGTGTATTAATTTTGTGTCCTGCAATTTTGCCAAATTTATTGATGAATTCTGCTAGCTTTATGGTAGCATCTTTAGAAATTTCTATGTATAGTATCATGTCATCCACAAGCAGAGATGGTTTTACTTCTTTTCCAATTTGGATTCCTTTTATTTCTTTTTCATCTCTGATTGCTATGGCTGGAACTTTCAAAACTATGTTGAATCAAAGTTGCAAGAGTGGACATCCTTGTTCCTGATCTTAGAGGAAATGCTTTCAGGTTTTCACCACTGAGAACAATGTTAGCTATGAGCATGTCATATATGGCCTTTGTTATGTTGAGGTAGGTTCCCTCTAAGTCCACTTTATGGGGAACTTTAATCATAAATGGATGTTGAATTTTGTTGAAAGCTTTTCCTGCAACTATTGAGATGGTCATATGGCTTTATTCTTTAACTTGTAAATATGGTATATCACATAGATTGACTTACTTATATTAAGACTCCTTGCATCCCTTTGGTAAATCTCACTTGATCATGGTATAAGATCCTTTTAATGTGTTCTTAGATTGGGATTGCTAGTATTTTGTGGAGGACATTTATATCTGTGTTCATCAATGACATTGACCTGTAAATTTCTCTAACACAATAAACAAAAATTAGCTTAAGATGAATTAAAGCCCTAAATATAAGGCTGGATAAAGCTTACAAAAAGCATAGGCAGAACATTCTATGACATAAATTGCAGCAATGTCTTTTTTGATCCGCCTCCTCGAGTAAAGGAAATAAAAACAGAAATAAACAAATGGGACCTCATTAAGCTTAAATCTTTTTTTTTTTTTTTTAATTTTTTTTTTTTTTTTATTCTTTGAATCAGCCATGGATTTACATGTATTCCCAATCCCGATCCCCCCTCCCACCTCCCTACATAGCAAAGGAAAATGTAAATAAAACCGAAAGACAACCCATAGAATGAGAGAAAATATTTACAAATGACGTGACTGACAAAGGATTAATCTCTAAAATATACAAGCAGCTCATGCAGGTTAATATCCAAATAAAAAATGGGTGGAGTGTCTAAATAGGTATTTCTCCAAAGAAGACATAAAGCTGGCCAAAAAACACAAGAAAAGATGTTCAACACTGCTAATTATTAGAGAAATGTAAATCAAAACTACAGTGAGGTATCTCCTCACATTGGTCAGAATGTGCATCATCAAAAAATTTATAAACAATAAATACTGGAAAGGGTGTGGAGAGGAGGGAACCCTCCTATAATGTGGGTGGGAATGTAAATTGATACGATCATTATGGAAAATACTATGGAGGTTCCTAAAAAACACTAAATATAGAAATACCACATGATCTAGCAATCTCTGGAGAAAACCATGTTCCAAAAATATACATACACCTCAATTTTTATTGCAGCAGTTCTTTTTTTTTTTTTTTTACAACATCCAGTATATGAAAGCAACCTAAATGTTCATTGACAGAGGAGTGGATAAAGAAGATATGGTAACTTATATACAACGGGCTATTACTTAACTGTAAAAATAATAAAATTATGCCATTTATAGCAACATGGATGGACCTAGAGATTGTCAGACTGGGGGAAGTAAGTCAGAAATAGAAAGACAAATACATTGCATCACTTTATACCTAAAAATGATACAAATGAACCTATTTACAAAATTGGAATAGAGTCACAAATGTGGTGAATAAACTTACAATCATGGGGAGGGAAGGAAGGAAGGATAAATTAGGAGATTGGGAATGAAATTATACATACTACTATATATAAAGTAGATAACTAATAAAGACCTACTGTATAGCACAGGGAACTCTACTCAATACTCTGTAATGATCTGTGTGGGAAAATAATTTTAAAAGAGTAGCTATGTGTATATGCATAAAGGATTCACTTTTCTGTACAGCAGGAAGTAATGCAAAACTTAAAATCAGCTATATTTCAATTAAAAACAAGAAATATAAACATGAAGAAAAAAATTTAAGGCTTTTCTTGTGGCCTAATATATAATCTCTCTCAAAGGGCCTTCTGTGTATGAGTGAGAAAGTGTGTGTTTTGTTGTCATTGGATGGATATTCTCTATATATGTTAGGCCCATTTGTTCAAAAATGTAGTTCGGGTCCAGTGTTTTCTTACTGACTTTGTGTTTGGATGATCCGTTCATTGTTGAAAGTGGGGTCTTGAAATCTTCTACTACCTTTGTGCTGCTGTTTTTTTTTTTTTCCTTTTCAGTTCAGTTCAGTTCAGTTCAGTTCAGTCACTCAGTCGTGTCTTTGCGACCCCATGAATCGCAGCACGCCAGGCCTTCCTGTCCACCACCAACTCCCTGAGTCCACCCAAACCCATGTTCATCGAGTTGATGATGTCATCCAACAATCTCATCCTCTGTCGTCCCCTTCTCCTCCTGCCCTCAATCTTTCCCAGCATCAGGGTCTTTTCCAATGAGTGAACTCTTTGCATCAGGTGGCCAAAGTATTGGAGCTTCAGCTTCAGCATTAGTCCTTCCAGTGAACATTCAGGACTGATTTCCATTAGGATGGACTGGTTGGATCTCCTTGCAGTCCAAGGGACTCTCAAGAGTCTTCTCCAACACCACAGTTCAAAAGCATCAATTCTTCGGCACTCAGTATACTTATGGTTCAATTCTCACATCCCTACATGACTATTGGAAAAATCATAGCTTTGACTATTTGAACCCTTGTTGGCAAAGTATTGTCTCTGCTGTTTAATATGCTGTATAGGTTTGTCTAGCTTTTCTTCCAAGGAGCAAGCATATTTTAACATCATGGCTGAAATCACCATCTGCAGTGGTTTTGGAGCCCAAGAAAATAAAGTCTGTCACCATTTCTATTGTTTCCTCATTTATTTGCCATGAAGTGATGGGACCAGATGCCATGATCTTTGTTTTTGGAATGTTGAGTTTTAAGCCAACTTTTTCACTCTCCTCTTTCACCTTCATTAAGAGGCTCTTTAGCTCCTCTTCGCTTTCTGCTTTTAGGGTGGGGTTATTGATATTTCTCCCAACAATCTTGATTCCAGCTTGTGCTGGATGAACCAGACCAGCATTTTGCATGATGTACTCTGCATGTAGGTTAAATAAGCAAGGTGACAATATACAGCCTTGACTTATTCCTTCCTCAATTTGGAATCAATCCACTGTTCCAAGTCTGGTTATAACTGTTGATTCTTGACCTTCATACAGGTTTCTCAGGAGGCAGGTAAGGTGGTCTGGTATTCCCATCTCTTAAAGGATTTACCACAGTTTGTTATGATCCACACAGTCAAAGGCTTTAGTGTAGTCAATGAAGCAGAAGTTGATGTTTTACTGGAATTCTCTTGCTTTTTCTATGATGCAACCGATATTGGCAATTTGATCTCCTGGTTTAGCCTTTTCTAAATCCAGCTTGAACATCTGGAAGCAATCTAACTGCCTATCAACAGATGAATAAACAAACTGTGGTAATTCCATAACAATGAATATTCCTCAGTAATAATGCAGAATTAACTCTCCATTACACATAACAACATGGTTGAATCTTATACACAAACAGTAAATGAAGCAGATAAAAGGGGGTACATACAGTAAAACACATTGATATGTGTACCTAGGAAATCTAAATCTGAACTTTAATGACAGAATGCAGGTCAGTGTTTGGTTGGGGCTGGGAAGAGTGGGATAGGCTGGAAAATGGCATAAGAATGTTAATTTAGGGGTAATGAAAATGTTTTATGTCTTGTTTATTGTGGTGGTTATGCATATGTGTAAAAATTCACCAAACTGCATTATTAAAATTGATGCATCTTACTGTACATAAATTATGTTTCAATAAGATTTATTAGAAATTAAGGGTAACCATTTCAGGAATAGGAATAAAATGTTCAATTTTCTGTATTACTGTAGGGGGGAAGGAAAAATAAATTAAAACAAATCTTTTCAGTAGAGAACAGAAAAAAAACAGTTATTAAAATGAAGTTTGGATTTAAAGAGACTTACTCAGATTCTGCATTTACCACTTCCTAACTCAGATAAATTACTTAATCCGTCAACTCAAATTCCTCCTCTGATTTCATGAGTTTAATAATTACACGTACCTCAAAGGGATGAGGACTTCACTAGTGGCTCATGTGGTAAAGAATCTGCCTGCAATGCAGGAGACTTGGGTTTGATCCCTGGTTTGGGAGGATCCTCTGAAGAAGGGAATGGCTACCCACACCAGTATTCTTGCCTGAAGAATCCCGTGGACAGAGGAGCCTGATGATCTACTACAATCCATAGGCTTGCAAAGAGTCGGACACAACTGAGTGACTAACACTTTCACTTTTTCTTTCAAAGTGTTGGTTTAAAAATTAAATAAAATTATGAACATAAAATGCTTAACAATGGGTGGGATATAAAGAAAGTATTCAGGGACTTCCCTGGTGGTCCAGTGGCTAAGGTTTTACACTCCCAATTCAAGGGGCCCAAGTTTGATCCCTGATCAGGGAGCTACATACTGCAACTGAGGGTTCCCCTGCTACAACTAAAGATGCCACATGCCACAGTGAAGATCAAAGATTCTGCAACTAAGATCCGGCACAACCAAATAAATAAATCTAAATATTTTAAAAGACAAAGTATTCAATAAATCCTAAACACTTTTATCAGTATCATAACATTGAGAATAATATTTTGTAAGTCAATCTTCTGATTATCTCCTAGTAACATATTGTATTCTTTTTAATACTTAACTCGGCTTGCTACTCTGCATTTATTTGCATGCCAGTTTGCTTTTTCAGCCTCTAGGGGTGGTGTGAGTTGCCAGGCAGAAACCGCGCCTACTTTGCTCACGTCTGCACCCTAGCACTAGCTCCGCCCTGGTCCAGGGTAGAGACTCATGGTCCCTTTATGGATGACAGAGCCTTT
The DNA here is from genome assembly GCF_910594005.1 of Cervus elaphus. NCBI lineage: Eukaryota > Metazoa > Chordata > Mammalia > Artiodactyla > Cervidae > Cervus > Cervus elaphus. The sequence continues at coordinate 78,685,353 of NC_057847.1, read as the reverse complement.
CTTAATTATCCATAGTGTTTATCTCTGCTAAAATCCTGCACATGTTACAAATAGAAGTTCTTATAGAATTGGGTTACTCTGTGTAACCCTCACTTTTACAGGTGGGGAAACTGGGAAAGTTTATACCATTGTCTCTCATCATACAGCTAAATAGGGACAGAGTCAGGGCAGGAACCTGAACTGCTGAACTTATGATATAAAGAGCTTATGATATACAATGAACTTTCAACTGACCCAGGAAGTATTCTTTTCAGCTCTGAAACTCCACCTCCTCCCATTTTAATATCTAAACTGTGAAAGTTGTATGTGCTGGGATATGTCCAAATTCAATATTTTTATCTCCCAGACTTTAAGTTGGCCACAGTGCTGAGCAAAGTGCTATTTACACAGATGTTATATGTCTATAAGATGCTCCTTCAGTGTTGATGGATGCCTAAAAGCATGATGGACTCGTTTTGTTTATATTGGCAAATATCCTTTTAGGAGCTTTTTGATTTGCTTTAGAAGTTTAGACCTCTGCAAAATCATCTTCTGTACCTCTGACAAACAAATGCTTGTTTTAAAAGGACTTAACTAGGACTTTCCTGGTGGTCCACAGCTAAGACTCCATGCTGCCAATGTAGGGGGTCCAGGTTTGATCCCTGGTCAGGGAATTAGACCCCACATAGCAGAGTGGGAACGGTAGATCCTGAGTGCCACACCAAGACTTGGTGTGTGCTCCTGCTCAGCAGAGTCTGTCTCTTTTCGACCCTGTGGACTATCGCCTGCCAGGCTACTCTGTCCATGGGATGTTCCAGGCAAGAATGCTGGAGTGGATTGACATTTCCTTCTCGACCCAGGGATTGAGGCATCTCCTGCAATGGCAGGCAGATTCTTTACCACTGAGCAACCTGGGAAACCCTAAGACCTGACACAGCCACATGAATAAATGAATAATTAAAACAAAGTGTGTGCTCACTCACTCAGCTGTGTCCAACTCTTTGTGACCCCATGGACTGACTGTAGTCCACCAGGTTCCTTTGTCCATGGGATTTCTTAGGCAAGAGTACTGGAGTGGGTTGCCACTTCCTCCTCCAGTGGGTCTGCCCTATCCGGGGATCAAACTTGCATCTCCAGCATCTCCCGTATTAGCAGGTGGATTTTTTTTTTTTTTTACCACTGAGCCACTTGAGAAACACATTAATAAAAAAATAAAAAAACAACTTTTAGTTGAGTTTCACTTTCTCCCTTCCAAAAGGAACAGCAATTGTTGCACACTTATATGTGTGCTTAATTAACTTTTATTTTACCTTCCTCTGAATTCTTTACATACACCTGGTGGCAGTTTTGGCTTTCACAGAGGCCAATGTCATCATTGGGAATTAGCTTTTTTTTTTTTAAACACTTGGACCCAGTGTAACAGGGTAATTAAAGTCCGTGTAAAGCAGAAATGTGTACTTTTTCCCCTCCCCTCCAGAGATTATCCAATAGGATGGACTCTCCTCCTGCACAAAGACCAGACCTGGCAGGTCAGTAGACGCTGTCGCTGCTGTCCTCTCTTCCCAGTGTAAAGATCTAGGTCTCCTGAGAGAGTCATGATTAAGAGCCTCAGGAAAGTGCAGGCAGGCAGGAGCAACAAAGGGGTTAGGAGCTCTGCAGTTCAGAGGGGACATCAAAATAAACTGATTTTATTTAAATAAACCGAATTACCCTAACAAGCTGTTTTTCAATTTCAACAGCACTAGAAATTTTATCTTCTAAGCTCTGCACAAGGTATTGCCTTCTGCCCCTAGAATGAAATATTAGCAATAGAAGCACTCTTCTAGTTAGTCTCCATTCAACCCCAAACTTTAATAGAAATAACCTGTCGGCTTTGATTGAGTGTGATATCACTAGAGGAGCCTTGAATTGAAACTGGGGGATAAAGAAAATTGCACAGTGTGTGAAGCCAGTTTGACTAAAATGGAAATTTTATTTCAGTCCTATCTGGCTGTCAAAGGGCCACTTCTAATACCTTCACAAAGTAATTTACCTTCACAGCAAAAAATAAAAAATAGAAACTGAAAATGCAAAAAAACAAACAAACAAAAAAATCCAAGCTAAACCAACTGAAAAAAAACAAACCCCTCTCTCTTCTTTGCAAAGTTTGATGTCTTGTTTTGCATTGTCTCTCTAGGGGCCGGGAATGAACACAGCACACTGAAGTATCCTAGTAGCTCAGCTCCCCTTTTTCGTTAAGCACACGCAGTTTGTTTGGATTTTAAGTCTTTTAAGAAAAAAAAATCCCCAAATAGAAACTCCTAAATAAACCTGTCAAATACTTGAGTGAATGCACATTTCACAACAGCTTCAAGATTTTGAGAGAAGGCAAACTAGTGTTTACTATGGACATGCAGCAGTTGGCAGAGGACATGAATTCTTTGAAGACTTCTGGGCCACATCCCAGAGGTGCTATGGTCCCCAGGGTACATTTTACATCTGAGACTGGAAATCTCACTGCATATTCCTTGGGGAAATTGGTTGAAATTGATTTGCTAAAGGAAAATGAAATTTTGAGGCCAGTCACATGTGAATACGTGAATGCTGAGAGCTCTGATGTTCATGTAATGGGAGCTGAGGGTCTGAATGGGAGTGATGGGCCAACTGGATCATGTCACAGAAACATTTTTTAAAAAGACATTTTCGTTATTGGCCCACTGAACCTCTTTGGGTGTTCTATTTCAATGTTGGTTTAAAAAAAACATGCAGAAAATGTGATGAAAAATGTAGATGTGCTTTCAGAGACATCCTTCAGAAACAGGTTGTGTTTGCCTAATAAAAATAAAGTGTTTACCCAGATTAAACAGAGAATCAGAGAAAACAAATCTTATTGTTTGGGAAGTGAAGGGCAAGGTCATGAATTCTATTTATTAGCAGACAATTTCTTGGAAAGAGTGCTGTTTGGTAAGTGAAAGAGAGCAGAGGCTATATATATACTTAGTCACATATGGGTGATCAGTCAGTCAGGCAGACAGACAGACAGACACACACACACATACACAAAGAGACAATGAACAAAAAGCAACCATGGTCATTCTTGCCTCTTCTTACTCCAAGAAACAAAATAAAGACTCATCGGAGGATGTATCTCTTAAGTCTTTCCTCAATGTACCCCTATAAAAATATATGAATGAATGAAAAGCTGAGGGCAGGTGTTACAATACCATCCATTTTACAGATGTGAAGGCTGATGCTTTGATGCTTGTTGTTGTCCAGTCGCTGAACTGTGTCCCGCTCTTTGTGACCCCGTGGGCTGCAGCATGCTCGGCTTCTCTTCCTTCACTATCTCCTTGAGTTGGCTCAAACTCACGACCATTGAGTTGGTGATGTTATCTAACCATCTCATCCTCTGTTGCCCTCTTTTTCTTTTGCCTTCAATCTTTCCCAGTAACAGGGTCTTTTCCAATGAGTCAGTGCTTCATATCAGGTGGCCAAAGTATTGGAGTTTTGGCTTCACCATCAGTCCTTCTAATGAGCATTCAGGGTTGATTTCCTGTAGGATTGACTGGTTTTGTCTCCTTGTTGTCCAAGAGACTCCCAAGAGTCTTCTCTATCACCACAGTTTGAAAGTATCAATCCTTCAGTGCTCAGCCTTCTTTATGGTCCAACTCTCACATCTGTATATGACTACTGGAAAAACCACAGCTCTGACTATATGGATCTTTGTCGATAAAGTGATGTCTCTGTTTTTTAATATGCTGTCTAGGTGTGTCATAGCTTTCCTTCTAAGGAGCAAGCATCTTTTAATTTCATGGTTGCAGTCACCATCCACAGTGATTTTGGAGCTCAAGAAAATAAAATGTATTACTGTTTCCATTTCCTCCCCATCTATTTGCTATGAAGTGATGGGACCAGATGCCATGATCTTTGATTTTTGAATATTAAGCTTTAAGCCAGCTTTTTCACTCTCCTCTTTCACCTTCATCAAGAAGCTCTTTAGTTCCTCTTCGCATTCTGCCATTAGGGTGGTGTCATCTACATATCTGAGGTTGTTGATATTTCTCCCAGCAATCTTGATTCCAGCTTATGATTCATCCTGCTCAGAGTTTTTCATGATGTAATCTGCATATAAGTTCATTAGACAAGGTGATAATATACAGCCCTTTGCCATGCTCCTTTCCCAAATTCAAACCAATCCATTGTTCCATGTCTGGTTCTAACTATTGATTCTTGACTTGCATACAGGTATCTCAAGAGGCAGGTAATGTGGCCTGGTATTCCCATCTCTTTAAGAATCTTCCACAATTTGTTGTGATCCATGTAGTCAAAGGCTTTGAAGCAGAAATATATGCTTTCCTGGGATTCTCTTGCTTGTTCAATGATCCAACGGATGTTGTCAATTTCATCTCTGGTTCCTCTGCCTTTTCTAAATCCAACTTGTACACCTGGAAGTTCTTGGTTCATGTACTGTTGATGCCTAGCTTGAACAATTTTGAGCATTACCTTGCTCACATGTGAAATGAGTGCAATTGTGCAGTAGTTTGAACATTCTTTGGCACTGGCCTACTTTGAGATTGGAATGGAAACTGATATTTTCCTGTCCTGTGGCCATTGCTGAGTTTTCCAAATTTGCTGGACTATTCAGTGCAGCAGGTTAACAGCATCATCTTTTAGAATTTGAAATAACTCATCTGGAATTCCATCACCTCACTAGCTTTGTTTGTAGTAATGCTTCCTAAGGCCCACTTGACGTCACACTCCAGGATGTCTGGCTGGACACCTGGTGTGAATAACCACACCATCATGGTTATCCAGGTCATGCCTGATTCCTGATTCGTTTAATCTGTGGCCCATTCTATTGGTCTATGGACATCTAGCCCTTCTACCCTTGGTGTCTTCTTCTAATAGATATACAGCTATTTTCTCATCAAATATCTTCCAGGAGTCAAGGTGTTATCCATCAGGGTTCTTGGCTTTCCCCAAGCAATAGAAATTGATAAGAGGCCAGCAAAGATTCAGGGAAGGCTTGGGGTTCCTGCTATAGCAGGGGGAAATGAGAACAAGAAACATTTTCCCTTGTTTGCTTGCTCCCTGAGGGTGGAGAGGGATGAGCTGGTTCCTTATAAGGAGTGAAGGCAGGGGTGTGTATAGGGATCAGGCTAGAGGAGGGTGGTGTATGTGGTTTGCCCACCCTTTTAGTGGTGCTGTATGCAGGGGGCATGCACAATACTCTGCTTTTGTTCCCTGCTCTTCAGAAGTGACAACTGGAATTTTTGGTCTCTTTTCATCTTATTGTCCAGAATTTGCTCCAACTGCACATGCATACAGTTATTTTTAGTCTCCTATAATTTCTTTATATTTTGTTTCTGGAGGAGAATTTTGTCCAGGTGCAAGCACTGCAGCAAATGGTCCCAGATCTCAGCCTGTCTGAAAGTGTTCTGCGCAGAATTATCACAAACCTATCCTTTCAGTTTTCAGGATATTTTCTAATCACTTTTCACCTCCTTGTCAAAACCCATATGCCCAATCCTCCATTTCACAAGACCGTGTTTTCCAGTTTCCAGTCAGTTCAGTTCAGTCACTCAGTTGTGTCCAACTCTTTGAGACCCCATGAATAGCAGCACGCCAGGCCTCCCTGTCCATCACCAACTCCCGGAGTCCACCCAAACCCATGTCCATTGAGTCGGTGATGCCATCCAGCCATCTCATCCTCTGTCGTCCCCTTCTCCTCCTGCCCTCAATCCCTCCCAGCATCAGGGTCTTTTCCAATGAGTAAACTCTTCGCATGAAATGGCCAAAGTATTGGAGTTTCAGCTTCAGCATCAGTCCTTCCAATGAACACCCAGGACTGATCTCCTTCAGGATGGACTGGTTGGATCTCCTTGCAGTCCAAAGGACTCTCAAGAGTCTTCTCCAACACCACAGTTCAAAAGCATCAATTCTTCGGTGCTCAGCTTTCTTCACAGTCCAACTCTCACATCCATACATGACCACTGGAAAAACCATAGCCTTGATTAGATGGACCTTTGTTGGTAATGTCTCTGCTTTTTAATATGCTGTCTAGGTTGGTCATAACTTTCCTTCCAAGGAGTAAGCATCTTTTAATTTCATGGCTGCAATCACCATCTGCAGTGATTTTGGAGCCCAGAAAAATAAAGTCAGCCACTGTTTCCACCGTTTCCCCATCTATTTGCCATGAAGTGATGGGACCAGGTGCCATGATCTTAGTTTTCTGAATGTTGAGCTTTAAGCCAACTTTTTCACTCTCCTCTTTCACTTTCATCAAGAGGCTTTTTATTTATTTTATTTTTTAAGAGGCTTTTTAGTTCTTCATTTTCTGCCATAAGGGTGGTGTCATCTGCATATCTGAGGTTATTGATTTTTCTCCTGGCAATCTTGATTCCAGCTTGTGCTTCCTCCAGCCTAGCGTTTCTCATGATGTACTCTGCATATAAGTTAAATAAGTAGGGTGACAATATATACTCCTTTTCCTATTTGGAACCAGTCTGCAGTTTCCAATATCAGACATAATTTTCATATTTGATATTTGAGCTAATGTACCAAATGCCTAATAACAATATGTCATAATTATACTCTAAATTCATTTTTCAAAACACTCCTTTAATTATATTAGAATGCTTTAGCCATCAATATCTCTATTGTCCCCAACTTCATTGGCTCCTGGGATACAATTAAAGTTTCTGACTTGTTCTCACATCGTTGTTGTCCAGCCAGCACATAGTCCTTCACCTTCTTCCCACCACTCTTTTTCCATGTCAATCCTCGTTTCGATGTCCTGCACGCAGGCTCTAGCCAACACGGAACACTGCACACATACTCTCAATCTTCAAAAGTTTAGCTATCCAAAGTAGTTTCATGTATATTTTTCATTTCGTTCTTATAGAACCAGTGTTCTGAGATTTACTGTTATGAGTTTTACAAATAAGACTATCGAGAACTTGGAGTTTCCTGGTGGTGCAGTGTTTAGGACTCAGAGCTTTCACTAAGATCCCACAAGCTACACAGCATGGCTAGGAAAAAAAAAGAGAGAGATAACAAGAATTTAAGAGGTTTGAAAAGGCAAATTCCCCGGGAAGTTTAAGCTTTCAGGGTCTTCACTTGGCAAGGTTCTGCCAGTGTTTCTGGGAGTTGTTCCAGTTATGGATATGAAACTAGACTACCCCCAGGAAGCATTTCTATTTTAGCATTTCTAGTATTCAAGAGAAAAGGGGATCAGACTGTCCATGTCTCCAGAAATATGTTATGATTTATACTTTTTAATTCTTCATAATCACTCTTATAATTCAATTTACAACTGCATTCTTTTGACTTAATGATGACACATCCAAACAGTATATACCTTAAGTACACAAAATCTGGATCCAACCCTGAGTTATTGAACTAGACCCAAACAATGAGGTGGGAGGGGCTTGAGCTCAATCCCACCAATTCTGGGTCCTTTCTGTGCACCAGATTTGGTGTTGCTGTTACCTGTGATGGCGCAGGTGAGTAGGGATGGCCTCCCCAAAGTCTTCTCAAGGCCAAAGCAATGGTAGTGTGTTCCTTTGTATCTCACACACCACTTTGTAATAGCTTTCTGCTATTTATAGCAAACTTACTCACTACTTTGTTATGCCTTTGCTGTCTTATTTCTCCAGTTAAACTGAAAGAGATCTTGTATCAAGGAATGTACCCCATCTATCTTCACCTTTATGAAAGCAGTTGTCATGGCGTGAACTTAGTGAATAGTGGCTAAGCTTCTCAGAGTATAGAAAGCCTTTTCTATACAACAGGTGTCCTGCTGGGGATCTTCACAGGCCTCTAATTTTAGACTTGAGTGGAAAGCTTATGATCTAAGATGACAGGAGAACCCAAGGACCCTGCAAGATGGTAGAAGGCAGATTCATGCGTCCGTGTCTTTGCTTTCAATACTGACTTCTGATCAGAAGCTGTTCCTAACTCCTGCTATCCATTCATTTATTCATTCAACAAATATGTGTCAGGCATTAACCTAGATTCTAGGGACAAAACTAAAAATAATATTATCTCTTTTTCCTCAAGGAACTGAGCCAAAAAAGTAAGAATTTATGAATTTATTATCAGTGATGATATGCTTTCTGTAGACTATGTAAGCAGTCAGGATTATTCTATGCTGCCCATGAAGTGAGGCTGATCCAAGATAAACGGGCCAGTTATTTGTACTTGGCCATGTGAACTTGTTTTAAGGAATAAATTTATCCAGAAAATGTATCTGTAGAGGGAATCCTGCCTTCTTTTTCTAGTAGGTTTCAATGTAAAATCTGACACCGTTTCTGATGGGAAACATCCTTTCAGCTGAAACTTTTATGGCTGTGCAGTGTGAATAGCAAAGCAGAGTGGTGAGTTGTGTTTATCTGGTTTGTATGCTCAAAACTACAGGTCGTTTACTTCAGCAACATTTGGGGAAACTTCTCACTTAAGAATGCACTTCTTCCTGAGGACATTTTTCTAGTCTCTTCACCTCAAGTTTTTTGCCTCTGACTAGGGATTTCTAACCCTTCTAACTTGCTTTTTCTCTAATATCTGTGGGATACAGAGCTAGGACTGAAAAAATAACCCTAAACATTGGCCAGGTGTCCTGCAGTGTGTCTAGTACAACATTTAATTAAATGAAAATTTTTCATTCTTTTAAAAAAGATTTCTTTTTGAAATTTGGAAAAATAAATATTTTTAAAACAAAAGCTGGAATAGCCCCCACTGGTAGCTCTTTTATGGAAAAGAAAAGGACTAATAGAGCTGCCATGCCTTACATTTCTTTAGTGCTTCTCCTAAAACGTGGTCTATGCTAGAAACAGAGTAAGTGATGTTACTGTTTCCTTGTCAGTGCTCACCACACTGGCACGGCTTGCCTCTCATATTTACTGATGCGGCTGAGCTGCTCCTACATCTCCGCGTGAGCACATTGAAGATATGCCAGGAGGCTGTGGATAGTCAGTGAATGTCGGAAGAATGAGTCGCCATGTACCTTGTACCTTCATGTGCCTCCAAGCTGTGCCAAGGGGTTGTGGATGGTCAGTGAATGTAGGAGGAAGGAAAGAATGAATCGCCATGCACCTTGATTTTCATAAAAACTAGATATTAATAGTTTTACTAAAACTATTACAATGTACACAAGCTTTGTTCTCAAGGAGTGTACAAGCTATATGGTGTCTAAACTTCTCTGTTCTGTCCAACTCATTCTGACTTTCCCTGAAGAAAAATCTCAGAAGTCACTTTTCCTTGAAAGTTTTCCTGACATTTGAATAAACGGCAGCCTTTGCCTGTTACTCAAACCCCAGGTTACTGTGTTCATTCCTCTCCTATACACACCTGTATAGGGTGTTTTCAGGCCTGTGAGGGTGAATATCTATGTACTTAGTGAATTGTTCAATGTTTGTCAGTTCACAGTCCTTCACTCCTACTGGATCAGTGGAGAATACCAAGGATGAATTCAGGAGACCCTGTTAGAACACTGTTCCCCCATCCTAGCTTCCAAAACATTCACCCCAGCCTACAATATATTTGGTTCCTGGAAGGGGAATTACTATTATGTGACCCAAATTTAGCCTTTTCCTAAGTATAAGGAAAAAAAAAAGAATTATGCCTCCATATAACACCATCACTTATATAAACTGAATTTCTCTTGCTTAAGGAAGTGAATGTTTCTGAAATAGCATTGATTTTTGGAGCTCTCTGGCTTATGTCCTGTAACTGTATAATAAAGACCCACATTCCATCTTTGACCCCTTTGTTTGTCTTTAGAGGTCTGGGAAGCCTTGTGTGCTGCAGTCCATGGGGTTGCATGGATTGGACATGACTGAGCAGCTGAACTGTAGAGGCCCGGAGCATGGCTTACAGGAGTCCAGTGTATCCATCCTCCCGGAGTCTGGTGGCCAGGATCCTGGCATGAACAGATGCTTCCTTGTCCAGGCATGTCTTCCCGCTCCAGGCATCATGTGGCTCTGTGGTCCTGCCTACTCTCTGCTGTCTCCCCACAGACTGGGAAACTGCTTGCTTCTGCCTTGGGTGTCACACTTGGGCCCTGGAACAGGGTGTCCTGCCCAGGGTGTCCCCTGGGCCCTGGAACAACACTGTGTTTTTTTGTGTCCCGCAGATTTCCTCATGAAAAAGACTTCTTAAGTTTTCACTGACAGCCCTCCATCTCGGAACTCAGGCCTTGTGAGTGGAGCTGAGCTGGTGGGATAGGAGCCATGGGGTCCCCTTCCCAGCCCCATCTGTCTCTCAGGTGCTCATGCAGTCAAATCATTTCTACCTTGAGGCCTCTTTCTGTCTCACAAAATGATGCTTGAAGACCAGAGGTGGCCAATTTTCTGAAAGGGCCACATTTTGAATCTCAGGTTCTCTAAATCTGGGACAAAATGTCTACATTTCTGCAGCGGCAATCCATCAGGAATGAAGTAAAGAGGTTATAATGCAACATGGTCCACATGTGGGGTGAGCATTAGACCACAGGTGACTGTCTGTTGTATGGCATTGAGGCAGGCAGGTCAGCATTATCTGCAGAGAGAGCAAGGCAGCAGTGTGTAAGCAGAAGGACGCAGGGCTGGGGACAGCCCCCGAGTCAGGTACCAGCCTGACCTTGTTTCAGCTCTGTGAACATGGGCAAATATTGTAACACCTTCAACTTCTTAACTCTTATCTAAATATGACATTTTTCAAGGAACTAGAACAACTTATAATTCATATAGAACCACAAAAATCCTGAATTTCCAAAGCAATCTTGAGAGAAAAGAACAAAGCTGGAGGTATCACCCTCTAAGACTGTAAACTATGTTGTAGAACAATCTGGTTCTGGTGCAACGCAGACACACAGATCAATGGAACAGAATAGAGAGCCCAGAAAGAAACCCATGCACCAATGGTCAATTAATCTGTGACAAAGGAAACAAGAGCATATAATGGAGAAAAAGACAATCTCTTCTTCAAAACTGGACAGCTACATGTAAAAGAATGGGATTAGAACATTTCCTTATACCATAAAAACAAAATAAAAACCAGCTCAAATGGATTAAAGACATAAATGTAAGACCTGAAGCCATAAAATTCATAGAGGAAAACATAGGCAGAATCTAGACATAAATTGTAGCAATATTTTTAATTCATTTCCTAAAATGAAAATAAAAGCAAAAATAAGCAAATGGGATGTAATTAAGCTTAAAAGCTTTTGCTTAGCAAAGGAAACCACCAAAAAAAAAATAAATAAAAGGCAGTCTATGGACTGGGAGAAAATATTTGCAACTGACATAACTGACAAGGGGTTAATATCCAACATATATAAACAGTTCATGAAAATCGATATCAATAAAACAAATAACCAAATCAAAAATGGGCAGAAGACCTAAATAGACTGTTTTCCTAAGAAGACATACAGATGGCCAACAGGTACATAAAAAGAGTTTCAAATCACTAATTATTTGAGAAATGCAGATCAAAACAACAACAAGGTACCATTCCACACTTGTCAGAATGGCCATCATCCAAAAGTCTACAAAATGCAAATGCTGATGGGGATGGTTGTGGACAGGGAACCTTCCTATACTATTGGTAAGAATATAAATGTGTGTAGCCACTATGAAAAATAGTATGGAGGTTCTTAAGAAAAACTAAAAATAGAGCTACCATATTATTCTGCAATCCCACTCCTCGGGATATATCCAGAAAAAAATGAAAACAGTAATTTGAAAAGGTGCATGTGCTCCAATATTCCTAGCAGCATTATTTCCATAGTCAAGATATGAAAGCAAACCAAGTGCTCATCAACAGATATATGGATAGAGAAACTGTGGTATATAAGTACACATAAATATGGCGTATCAGTCAGCCATAAAAAAGAGTAAAATCCTTCATTTGCAGCAACTTGAATGGACCTAGAGAATATTATGCTTAGTGAAATAAGAAAAATACTAAATGATATCACTTATTTGTGGAATCTAAAAGAATAAAAGAAATGGATGTATATAGCAAAGCAGAAACAGACTCACAGGTATAGAAAACCAACTAGAGGTTAGTAGTGTGATGAGGAACGGAGGAGGGGCAAGATAAGGGTAAGGGAAAGAGATCCTAAGTACTATGTATAAAACAGGTAAGTAACAATGACATACTTATTGCACAGGAAACTATAGCCATTATCTTGGAATAATTTTTAATGAAGTATAATTTATAAAAATGAATCACTATGCTATACACCTGAAACTAATGTAATATTGTAAATCAACCAAGCTCCAATAAAAACAAACAAACTGGAAACAATAAAATAAGATGAAGATAATAATACTCAGCTTCTGGCGTTGTAAGGATTACAAATATGAAACTACAGTGCATAGCACATAATAGATACTCAACTATATTATGACTTCCTTTCTATTCATTTTGAAAGAATGTATAATCCAGTGAACGAAAAACAATGCAATACTTAACTTTTACCAATTAATCTACATAAAGCGTTAAATAAAAATTTCTCTGCTTTAAAGACTCCACTTAAATAGAAGGCAGGAAACAGTAATCGCTCAGGAAGGGGGAGTTCTAATACACCAACTTATCAGTAAAATGTGAGTCAGGAGAGGACTTAGGGAGTTCGTGATATCTCTCCTTATCCACAAAGCCATTAGAACAATTTTCCAAAGAGTTATAATTGATGTTCAGGCCTCCCATAGCAGCAAAAAGCTGTTTTAGAGCTGTCATCCCTCCCTAGCACTTGCAAAATGTTCAGAAGCAAACAGTGCCACGAGCAATGGTTCTTCTCATGCATCCTGGCCCTGATGAGGGCCGATTGAGCCCCCACATACTATAATAACTACCTGGGTGCTCACTTGTGACTCATGTGGAAAGTAGGGAAAAAAAGAGTTTTTCACAAATGTGGTAAAATACTTTGGGAAGCCCCAAGAGGAGGCATCAAAAGATACTATTTGCAGGGGCTAATGAATGAGAAAGAAATCCTTTTGTACTTGATGGTATATCATACTATTTTTTATGTTTTGAGAACCATACAATGACTTTTCCCTTTATGAAATCAAATCACTTGTTTGATCGTTTATTACATTCTACTTAATGAAAGAGAATAATCCTCTAAATGCTATAAAAATTTCTCAATTTTAGCTAAATTTCTCCTAGACTAATTTATTTTCCTTGCTCTTTTAGCAGATATTTTTGTATTAAAGTGTCAGCCTCCTATGAATCTCCTTGGGCACCCACGAAAGATAAACACGGGAAGCTGAGAGGTATTGATTGCTTCTGGGTGTCACGGGGCTCAGTGCTGGACACTGCAGGGAAATGGATCTGTGTCAGGAAGGTTGCATTGTGATCACTGACGGCAGTGAAAGGCCAGCTTTTTCTGTGAGAGAATGTTGAGCATGAATATAATAAAGAAACGAGAAAGACAGAAGGTAAGGAGAGAAAAATAAGCTGTGATACATTTTCCTGAGGCCAAGTTTCTGGTTTGCCTTGAGCAGGGCACATAAATTTCTTCTCATTTCATACAAAATTAGGATGACATTGTATTTGAAATATTTTATAAGTATTAGAAAAACTGTATGCAGATTGTAGGTAAAAAATCCAGGTCTTTTAAACTATTCATAACAGGGTAAGTTTCACCGGCACAGGGCGGTGTCAAAAGCACTCCAGGAGGGCAGGACTGTTGACTTTGCGGCTGTGACTTGCAGTAGCCGTATTACATTGGGTTTAAAACCAAAGACCATTAATCACTTCTTGCTGTTGTACTAAGTCACTTCAGTCAAGTCTGACTCTTTGAGACCCTATGAGCTGTAGCCTGCCACAGTGCTCTGTCCATGAAATTCTCCAGGCAAGAATACTGGAGCGGGTTGCTGTGTCTTCCTCCAGGGACTCTTCCCGACCCAGGGGTCAAACTTGCATCTCTGAAGGCTCCTGCATTGGCAGGCAGGTTCTTGGCCACTACCACCCCCTGGGCTTGGGGTCTTTGGGAGAGAAAATCAGCCATAGCCCCTACATCTCCCTGAACCCTCCTAGCTGAGTCGGTCCCACATGCAAAGCACCAACCACTCTCTACTGAGCCCTTTTCCAGGGTAATATTTTCTGCTAACAACCTTGGGGGATGAAGTCAAGTCTCTGCTGGAAATAAAGCAGTTTTGCTTGCTTCTCATTGTAAGACGATGGATTTCCCAAGCCCTGTTTCTCAGCTGTGACACAAACCTACCACATGCATAGCACCCATCTGAGAACGTGATGGGACTCAGGGTTAAGGAGAAACCATTAAACTATTCTGCTGGCTGTGCTGTGAGTCATAAACTTTTTTGTCTCTGATCCAAGACTCTTGTGTCCTCTGTCAGCACCCTCAATACAGCAAGCTAGCTTACTAGCTCATAAGTTGGACAAAATCAAATCACAGACCAGACAGTGTCCTAGGTCAAGTTGTTTTGCTTCTCAAATTCTTGGTTTGCCCATTTGTAGACCACAGATAATTTTAATGCTGTTGAAAGATGGGTGTGAGCATTTAATAAGATATTAAGTTCTATGGGCCTGGTGCAGTCCTGAGCCACTGTTGAATGATTGGACTGTCTCCAAGGATGTTGCTGGACCATTGACAGGCATGATCAGAACCACACAGCTATCAGGGCATTGATTACTACTTTTTTCCGCCATGTATCAGACTCATCTTGCCATTGGACACTAAGCAGCTTGAGAAAAGGGTCTGTGTTGCACATGTCTTCTGTGACCCTGGTTGTGCTCTGCGTAGTGTCAGGAAGATCCTGAACACCCAGCGAACAAACACTCAAGCATTGTTGGATGGGCACATACCTTTGCCCTTCAAGTCAGGCCCTAAGCTTCCTGTACTTCATCCGTGACACAGAACTGGTAGATAAAACCTGTGTCACATGTCTCATTAGCTTTTGTAGGAAGACAATGATAATCCATATATTTGTGAAATTATAAATGTTTGAAATAATAAAATAACAAAGTATATTTATTGAATGCTCTTTGCATATCAGCTACTGAGTCCACATATTTCATTTTAGCCTCCCAATAACTTTTAAAATATTTTTATTATTATTTTTCAGATTAGGATACCAAGGCTCAGCAAGGTTGAGTATATTTCCCAAAGTTACACAACTACCAAGTGAGATTGACAGGATTTGAATCCAGGGTGCTCAGACTCTAGGGTTGTGTTGTCTAATAAAGTATCTGCTAGTCATATGTGGCTTCTTCAATTTAAATTAATCAGTGAAATAAAAATATTATTATACATTTTTCATAAGCATAAAAGCCAAGGCTATGAGAAGCAAGGAATTCCCCCCAATTTAAAGTGTTAGCAAGTGAAAGGACCAGGTCCAAACATAGGGCCACTGATGCCAAGCTGGCTTTGAGCCTCTCTGTAGGCACGTAGCTTCCCGGTCCCTGAGATGTTTGGCTGCTTCAGTTTGTTTTTGACACTCAGCCATATTCAGATGAGCAGCTGAAGCTTTAGGCCCAAAAGAGCCCCAGGGACTTGTCTTCCTATCTAATTAATCCCACTCTATGTGAGTGGAAAGCAGAGAACACACTGTCTCACAAATAATTGATGGCCAACAAGTGTTAGTTGAGGTAAATTATCATTCTTTTCATTAACTGCTGTTGTTACAGTCCTGAAACAGAGATGTTATGGAGACAAAAACAAATCTGGAATCTTTAGATGAGAACGCTCTCTCATAGCTGACACATTTACAAGTATGAGACCTAAATAATTTCCCCCGGGCTGTGTAAATGCCCAGGGAAAGGGGAGGATAAGGAATATTGCAGAAAGCAAGAAACACCAGAACAGTGAACACTAGTTTTGAGCAGAAAGCAGACAGGTCAGCCTCAGAAAGTGGAGACCGACTCGAGCCTTGAAAGGTCACTGAACTAGGTATGCAGGCTTCTTAGCAAGGCAACACTCTGCCCCCCTTTCTATTCTATTTCCTCAAAACTAAACATATTGAAGGGCCCCCCTAGGTGGTGCTAGTGGTAAAGAGCCTGCCTGCCAATGCTGGAGACAGAAGAGAATAAGAGTTCCATCCTTGGATGGGGAAGAGCCCCTGGAGGAGGGCCTGGTAAGCCACTCCAGTATTCTTGCCTGGAGAATCCCATGGACAGAGGAGCCTGGTGGGCTACAGTCCACGGGGCAGGCTATGATCCATAGGGTCGCAAAGAGTCAGACACGACTGAAGTAGCTTAGCACGTATGCATGCCAGCATGTTGAAAGGCCTATAGCGCTTTTATTTCCTTACACATATTTGGCACTTCCTGCTCACTTATGTGCTTTTGCCCCTACATATGCTCTGCAATAATACGCTCACCATGTGGTTAATGCCTAGATCTTCCTTGAGAATTATCTCTTAAACCATGCATAATCTCTATAAGGCTCATTAGTCACCCTCTTTCTGGCTACCCAAGCATCCTAGGCTTACCTCTAAAACTGCACATTTGATTTGTTTATACTTCTTTCTCCTTGGATCAGGTAACAGTCACATCTCAAAACTTAGTGGCTTAAAACCATAATCATTTATTATTGATCATGAATCTGAGATTCAGAGCAGTAGTCTGCTGACCTGAGCTAGTTTGGGTTGACCTATTAGGGAACAATCATGTGGTTAATTTGTGTGTAACCTGGGGTCTGGCTGACTTAAGGACAGTCTTTCTTACATGGCTGTTGGTTTGGGGATGGAAGAATTGGGCGAGATGTCTCCCCAAAATTCAGCTTGCTAGCCTGGGCTTATTTATACGGCAGCTGATGGAGCTTAAAAAGCAAGAGCAGATGTCCTCAAGATGTGCTGAGCCCTGAATATGCCACAGTGCCATTTCTGCCACCTGCCATTGGTCGAGAAGGACCAAGGCTCCACCACACACGAAGGGTGGGAGTTGCTGCACATCCTCTTGCAAAGAGGTGATAATTAAGGTCATTTTTTTT
Organism: Cervus elaphus; assembly: GCF_910594005.1. Classification (NCBI taxonomy): domain Eukaryota; kingdom Metazoa; phylum Chordata; class Mammalia; order Artiodactyla; family Cervidae; genus Cervus; species Cervus elaphus. The sequence goes on along the minus strand of NC_057847.1, from coordinate 78,668,459 downwards.
TTTTTTTTGTGAAAGATGTATCATACTTCCTTGGTATTTTTCTCATGGATAGAAACTAAGTTTCACTGATACACAGAACCTATCAGGAATTAGTTCAGTTCAGTCACTCAGTCGTGTCCAACTCTTTGCAACCCCATGAACTGCAGCATGCCAGGCCTCCCTGTCCATCACCAACTCCCGGAGTCCACCCAAACCCATGTCCATTGAGTCGGTGATGCCATCCAGCCATCTCATCCTCTGTCGTCCCCTTCTCCTCCTGCCCTCAATCCCTCCCAGCATCAGGGTCTTTTCCAGTGAATCAACTCTTCGCATGAGATGGCCAAAGTATTGGAGTTTCAGCTTCAGCATCAGTCCTTCCAATGAACACCCAGGACTGATCTCCTTCAGGATGGACTGGTTGGATCTCCTTGCAGTCCAAGGGACTCTCAAGAGTCTTCTCCAACACCACAGTTCAAAAGCATCAATTCTTTGGTGCTCAGCTTTCTTCACAGTCCAACTCTCACATCCATACATGACCACTGGAAAAACCATAGCCTTGATTAGATGGACCTTTGTTGGTAAAGTAATGTCTCTGCTTTGTAATATGCTGTCTAGGTTGGTCATAACTTTCCTTCCAAGGAGTAAGCGTCTTTTAATTTCATGGCTGCAGTCACCATCTGCAGTGATTTTAGAGCCCCCCAAAATAAAGTCTGACACTGTTTCCATTATTTATGATGAATACTGATGAGTGGAAAATAAGTGAGATAAGCCACATTTGTTGGTTCTCGCTACAGAGAGCAGGTACGCTATTGAAGATTCCTGATTCTACACTGCCAGACCAAACCTGCTGTCTTCCTCCTTTCCCATATGTTCATCTCCTTCTCACTGACGTCAGCACTGTCTCCCTGACATGCACACACAGAAGTATTTGTGAGGAGGAATGTGTGGCTCAAACAATACTCCTGGTAAGAGCACTCTCTTCCTTACTGCATAGATACTAGTAATTTCTTGTCTGCTCTCTCTAAAGGTTACCTGGGCTGAATAGGTGTGAAATATGAGTCATGTCCCCTCAACCAAACTTATCTTTTTCGTATTTCCTCTAAGCCCCTTTCTCCTCTACCCTCCTTTCTGAAGCCTTCACTAAAGATCAGAGTTTAGGGACACATTTCAGGAAGTAGCATGCTGCAAACATGAAAATGAAAACAGGTAGGAGACAGGAGTCAAAAACAGGGTGAAAGGCTAGTATGCGCCCATCAAGGTCAATTTATCATCTATCAAACCCTCTCACACAAAGACTCACCTCTAGTTGTCTCTGAGATGAACTCCATTTTGTTCTTGCACAGAGTTTCATTACCTTGGGGAGAGAGAGAGGGAGGTTATGTTAAAGAATTTCCCCAAAGCATACTTTATGGAAATACTAAAATAAAATGTAGGGGAAAACTTTTCATAGTCTAAAATTTTGGGGAAACAGACATCCTCCATGTGCCAGAAAGTAGACTCCAATTTGGTTCTGTAACAAGGGCACCCTGAGAGAGCCAGTTATAAGCCATATCACTTTTATGATCCAGCCTTGAAAGTCAGGTGGTACCACTTCTATCACATTCTGCTCATCAAAGTGGCCACAAAATTTGCTGTGGTTAAAGGGGAAAACCAATTGATGAACAATAGTGGTGTTTTAGAAGAGTGTGTGGAACTGGAAATATTGCTGTGATCTTTTTTTTTTTTTAATGCAGTCTGCTATACTAATTATGTGAAGAGAACTCTAAGGATATGGACTTAATAAGAGTAAGAATTTGAGTAGGAAAGTAGAAGGGGAAATGTTCAGAAATGAAATTGGAAAACATGATTCTCATTGGTCCATATAAGTCATCATAGAATGCATTATGCCCGCAGATTATATGCCATAATGAAACAGCCCAATATTTGGAACTTATAAAATCAGAAAAGTGAAAATATCTTTTGTAATCTCCACATAAGAATTCTTTCATTCTCACTCAGATATTTCACTATACTATATTTCACTGGAAATTAAAATAAGTGGCACTTGGAGACACTACTTAGAAGCTTAAATTCAACTGATAACCATGAAGTGGCTGGGAAAGTGGGTCTATGCCACATATGCTGTGTTATGAAGAGGTTGATAACACATGTATTATATTTGATAGGGTCTATTGAATATTAACATACAATAACTTTAGAAATATTGCATAATATAAACTCCAAGTTTCAGCAACCTTTAACAATAAATAAGCATGGTTAACCCAGGACTTCCAGCTTTCAAGAACTTTTCTCTTAGGAATGTCTTCATAGGTTATTATTCAAAACGCAGATATTACTGGGAATGTCCAGCACCTGTGGAGGTTTTTATTTTCTACCAACCAGCTTTGTTTAAGGACCAGAAGTGCCATGCTGGATATCAAGGGCTACCTTGGAAATGAACTCTTTTGGTCAGAGTCACCAATGATGAGCAGATCCCCATTTAGCCTTCTGGAGAAGCTGGGGAGAAAACACATCCCTCCTACTTTCTGTTGGGTTCCATTGGTCTCACATTTTAACAACGTGGTTAGTGAAATAGCTACTCCTGAGGCATTCATCTATGGAGCTATGTGGCACGAACAGTCACCCGACAGAAAAATATTTCACATAAAAATTTCTCCTCATGGCCTTCTCTTTCTGCCAAGATGGAGCCACCCCATTCCTTGAAGGCCCTCTATCTTATAGCTGAAAAGCCCTAGACGTAACAGAATAATCCAGCCGGGAATGTCTCTGAAATTAGAAAGAAGATGGACTGCTTGCTTGATATGTCCGTCGGGATTTGAGGACAGCACGGGGGTGGGTTCTCTGGGTCTCTTTATTCCTCCAGGTAGAGGGCGCTAGTGAGGCTTCTCTGCTGGCTCAGCTGGTAGAGAATCTGCCTGCAATGCAGGAGGTCCCAGTTCAATTCCTGGGTTGAGAAGTTCCACCGGAGAGGGGATAGGCTACTTACTCCAGTATTCTTGGGTTTGCCTGGTGGCTTAGACAGGCCACAGAGAATCTGCCTACAATGTGGGAGACCTGGGTTTGATCCCTGGGTTGGGATGACCCCCTGGAGGAGGGCATGGCAACCCACTCTGGTATTCTTGCCTGGAGGATCCCCAAGGACAGAGGAGCCTGGTGGGCTACAGTCCATGGGGTCACAAAGAGCTGGACGTGACTGAGTGACTAAGAACAACGCAAGGTGCTGAGGAAGCCTCAGATGCAGAATAACCAATAGTCACAGAAAAACGAAGTGACATGACGTCTGTTTCCCTAGGAAAAGTGCAAGCAAGTGTGGCCTAGCAACAGGTTACTCCAGTCAAACACTAGTGGAAACAACGTAGTCTTCAGCCCTGGCAAGTTTAGGAGGGGTGAACAAAAAGCTGATCTTCCACACCACCTTCTTGCTGCCCTTGGAAACAAGCAGAAAGCTCCTGTCTGTACTCGGTATTGTCAGACAGGCTGAGGAGGGAGCTGACCTTCCATCACTTTTCTACCAAGAGCGAGGGGCACACAGCAAGGTGTCAGTAAGGCTGAGTAGGGGATCCTCCTGTCCCCACCAAGCTGAAGCAGGCAGTGTTCTGACTGCCACCCAGCAGCAGAGTCTTAATGAGGTGGAGCGAGATGAGGCTGATTATCAACGGGGTTCATCCTCCCCGCTTCTGCCTCACCAGGACAGGAGGGCCCAGTGAGAAGCTAAGAAAACACAGCCACCCTGATCTCATGCCACCTCAAAAAGAATGTCTACTAAAGAAAAAATAACAAATAGAATCCCGAGTTTCATATTAGACTATCTAGGAAGCCCAGAATATAACTATAAACAACTCAAACCAAGAACCAGGAAAATCTACAGTCACAAACACCAGGATAAATTTAAAGCTGGAATTATCTGACAAAGGTTTTAAAGCAGCCATTGTAAAGCTGTTTCAACATACAATTATGCATTTTTTTTGGAAACAAAGATATTAGAAGTAAAAAATATAAAAATAAATCAGTCAACAAGAAACAACCCCCATTCCAAAACAAACAAACAAACATGAACTTACTGAATGGGTTCAACTGTAGACTGGAGATGACAAATGATAAAATCAGAACACTTGAAGACAGATTAATATAATTTTTTTAATTTGGGCAACACAGAGAAAATAGACTGAAAAAATAAACAGAGCTTCAGGAACCTGAAAGATGAAAGACCTGACATTTGTATCATCAAATTTCAAGGAGATGGGACAGAAATTGAGGCTAAAAAAGTTCTCAAAAAATAATTACAGAAACATCAAATTTGGCAGAAGACAAAACTCTACCGATTCAAGAAGGTGAACAAACTGCAAAAAAGATCAACTTAAAGAAGTCAAGGCTAAAACATATCATAATTAAACTTGGGCAATCTAAAGCCAAAGAGAAAATCTTGAAAGTGTCAAGAGTGAAAAGATACATTACTTATAGGGAAACACCAATTTGAATAACAGTGGATTTTTCATTTGTAACAATGGAAGCCAGAAGGAAATAAAACTTTCTTTTTTTTTTTTTTAAGTATAGTTGATCCTTGAACAACACACATCTGGACTGAATGGGGCTACTTACTTTTTTTTTCTTTTCTTTAAATGTGGACTACAGTCCACATGATCCACAGTGAGCTGAATTCACCGTTGCAGAACTTCAGACACAGAGGGCCAACTGTAAAGCTGTATATGTTTTTGACGGTGGAAGGGTTGACACCCCAATTCCCATGCAGTCTAGTAAAGGTCAATTGTACCGACGGAAAAAGAATTGCAAACCATGAATTCTCGATTCAGCAAAAATATCTTGCAGGAATGAAAGGGAAATAAACATACTCTCAAATGAAAGAAAATTAGAAGAATAAGTTGTTAGTACACATATCTGCAAAGCATTGCTAAAGAAGGATCTCTAAACAAAAGAAAATGTAACAGAAGAAGGCTTGAAACTTTGGAAAGGAAAAGTTTGAAACAGATGAATGCAGGAATAAATACACTAGCCTATCTTAATCATGATTTTATTACATCATATTTGATGGTTGAAACAAAAATTATAAAACATCACATATGGTGCATGCGTGCATGTTAAGTCACTTGAGTCGTGTCTGACTCTGTGATCCTATGGACTGTGGCCTTCCAGGCTCTCTGCCCATGGGATTCTCCAGGCAAGAATACTGGAGGGGGTTGCCATGCCTTCCTGCAGGGGATTGTCCCAACCCAGGGATCAAACCCGTGTCTGCTGTGTCTCCTGCATTGGCAGGCAGGTTCTTTACCAATAGTGCCACCCAACGGGAAAACCTTGCTACAGTTCGTGGGGTCACAAAGAGATAGAAACCACTCAGCGACTTTCACTTACAGCCACTAGAAAACCGAACAAAGTGATAAGGAAAAAAAGCGAGCAACCACTAAAAACACTATAACTGCATCAAGCTGATTATTCAGAACAAATCCATAAAATTGATAAAATTCTGATAAGACTGCAAAAGTAAAAAGAAAAATAGTAGTACATTTCCCCAATATTAGGAATTAAATAGAAGATGTAGGGGATATCTCAGCAAACCCTGCAGTCAGGAAGGAGATAATTAGGAGATACTTGTAAACCACTTTACATTCATATATGTGACAATTTAGTAAAAAACTAATCACAAATCAACAAGATGAAATACTTGAATACTACTTGAGTCGTATTTTAATCATTAAAGGAATTGAATTTGTAATTTAAAGACTCCCCCAAAAGAAATTCTAGGCCCATCTGGTTTTATTATAAAATTCCAATTATACAATGTAGAGCTCTACAATTCTGCCAAATATTAAAGAATTAAATATGTGGAATTGATTAATTAAATTAATTAATGGGATCTTCCCAGGCCAGGGATCAAACCTGTGTTGATCTATCTATCTATCCATAACCTGTGTTTTATACTATCTCTTCCAGAAAAAAAAGAAGAAAAAATTTCCAACTAATTTTATAAAATATTAAGCTGATAACAAAACCGGAGAAAGATGTTAAAAAAGAAAACTACAGACCAACTCTCTCATGAAATTAAACATAAAAATCATTGATAAAATATTATCAAATCTTACCTTACAAAAAAAAAAAAAAACTCAAAGTGGATCAAAACTTAAACATAAAACATAAAGTTCCAAATATTTTACCAAAAACCCATAAAAGGACATCTGCAGGGTCTTCAGGATCAGGTTAAGCAAAGAATTCTCAAGATGATACCAAAAGCAAGGAAAATTTGAAAAAATTGATCTCACCAAAATATAAACATTTGCCCTGAGCAAAACCTCTTGAAGATGATGTAAAGGGAAGCCGTGGACTGGCAGAAGTATCTGTAACCACATATCTGAAAAGGTGTCCACTTTCCAAAGTTCACTTTTCACAGCAGCACTCTTAGCAAAGATCTGCATGAGCGTTTGTTTCTGCCAACTGAAAGAAATTCCAAGAAAAGTTTTGGATTTGCAAAAAAAGGCTAACAGGGAGAATAGCGTTCAGCATTTGTTCTGCAGGGAACTGTTAAGGAGGACGTTTGCATCTTGAGGAGCAGCAGGAGTGGCTCTCCTCAGCTCCTTCCAAGGACTATACTCAACATCTCAGGATCAAACCAATGCAAGCTTGTACTGCCGCTGTGGGCATCTGTGCTTTATCTTGATTTATTTCGTGCATCCCTTAGTAAGATATGTCCTAGGTTAAATGCTTCTTCTCTTTATTCCATTTTGGCTAAGAAAGGTTTCATAGGAGCACTCTACTTTCAGTAGGGGAAATCTGTAATATTTTGAATATGTAATAACTCATGGAAACAAAACAAACAGCAAAAACAGGCCATTTAGTTTGGACTGGACAAATGACATGAAGAGATATTTTACCAAAAAGGTTATATAGATACTATGTAAGAACAGCAACAAAAATACATATTAAAATACATATTCAGTCATGTCCCATTCTTTGTGACCCTATGGACTGTAGCCTGACAGGCTAGTCTGTCCACGGGATTCTCCAGGTATCCCTGGAGTGGGTTGTCATTTCCTTCTCCAGGGGATCTTCCCAACCCCGGAATTGAACCTGCATTTCCTGTGTCTCCTGCATTGGCAGGTGGGTTCTTTACCATTAGGTCCATGAATGTTTAGAGTGACCTTATTCCTAATAGATAAAAAACAACTCAGAGGTTCTTAACAGGTGGATGGTTAAACAAACTGTGGGATGCTGCTGCTGCTGCTAAGTTACTTCAGTCGTGTCCGACTCTGTGCGACCTTATAGACGGCAGCCCACCAGGCTCCCGTCCCTGGGATTCTCCAGGCAAGAACACTGGAGTGGGTTGCCATTTCCTTCTCCAATGCAGGAAAGTGAAAATGAAAGTGAAGTTGCTCAGTCGCTACTCAATAATAAAAGGAACAAATAATTGACACATGCAACAACTTTGATAAAACTCCAGAGAATTTCACTGAGTCACAAAAAGTCCACCCCTAAAAGCTACATATTGTTTGATTCTGTTTATATAACATGAAATTAAAAAAATAGAGAAAAGTAGAATACACTAGTGTTCTTTTTTCTTTTTTTTTTAAAAAGTCACTCAGTTGTGTCCAACTCTTTATGACCTCACTCTATATAGTCCACGGAATTCTCCAGGCCAGAACACTGGAGTGGGAAGCCGTTCCCTTCTCCAGGGGGTTTTCCTGACCCAGGGATCCAACCCTGGTCTCCAGCATTGCAGGTGGATTCTTTACCAGCTGGGCCACAAGAGATGCCCAAGATTACTGGAGTGGGTTGCCTATCCCTTCTCTACTGAATCTTTCCTACCCAGGAATAGAACTGGTGTCTCCTGCATTGCAGACAGATTGTTTACCAACTGAGCTATCAGGGAAGCCCGTATACTATACTAGTGTTTGCCAGGTATTAAAGGAGGGAGTGAGAATCAAGGGTAAGTGGATGTAGTTATAATGGGGGAACACAAGAGCTTTTTCTGCTGATGAAAATGTTCTATATTTTGACTATATCAATGTTAATATCTTGCTTGATTTTGTATTATAATTGTGTAAGACATTACCACTAAGGGAGGGTAGGAAAACAGACATATTGCATTTTTCTGTATGATTTCCTATAGTTAAATGTCCAGTATAATTATCTCAAAACACAAAGTTTAATTAGAGTAGACACTTGTCCCTTCTTAACCACTGAGGCTTTGTGACTAGGTCTACTTGAGATAGAGCATCCTCCTTGACTTCCGTGCATCGCTCCTGACGCCTTGTAGCTCCTCTGCATGCCACCTTGTGAGGTGCCCAGCTCACAGTGTGACACGCGCGTCTTCCCTCCAGCAGCGGCACCGTCTCCGCCTCTTTCTATGAGTCGGCTCCTAAGTGACCAAGCCATTTGTGTGCCAGACATACTAGCTTGGGCCTAAACTCAGCAGCCATTACTGAGATTCCCCTCTTGCACAGAATGTAAGGCATGAGGAGTGCCCGGAAGACCATTTCCTGTAGTGATTTAGTTTTATAGAGCAGAGGCACTTAAATCCTGAAAGAATCAAATTAGAAACTGAAAGGTCTCATGCTGAACCCAGTTCTTTTTCTGACACTTGAGAACTTTTTGCAATGTGTAATTCTTTCTCCACTGCCAGCTCTGATTTTCCAAAACACTATTTAATGGGGTGTATGCAAGATGGGGGAGTAGAAAACCACTGAACTCACCTCTTCCCACAGGCACACCAAAACTAGCTAAATACAGAGCCGCTGTTTATGGACATGAGCTGGAAGTAACAGAAATGATTCTCCACAACTTAAGATATAATGAAGAAGCTACAGTGAGATGAGTGGGAAGGATGAAGCCCCTGGTTTCAGTTCAGCTCAGTCGCTCAGTCGTGTCCAACTCTTTGCGACCCCATGAATCGCAGCACGCCAGGCCTCCCTGTCCATCACCAACTCCCGGAGTTTCCTCAAACTCATGTCCATCAAGTCGGTGATGCCATCCAGCCATCTCATCCTCTGTCATCCCCTTCTCCTCCTGCTCCCAATCCCTCCCAGCATCAGGGTCTTTTCCAATGAGTCAACTCTTCACCTGAGGTGGCCAAAGTATTGGAATTTCAGCTTCAACATCAGTCCTTCCAATGAACACCCCTGGCTTAGTGACCTGCAAATGGGAGGGAGATCACAGTCATGCAGGTTCTCTCCAAGGAAAACGGGGAACAGGCCCCACCCAGGGCTCCTCCATCTGGAGGTCTTTCTTCCTGCACTTGGAGTATGAGCCTCAGAATGTCTGGTTCTGAAGACCAGCAAGGCTGACCTAGGGAGTGCCAGGGAATGGCGTGTTCCAAACCTCACCGACTCTGAGTCTTGGAACAAAGGCAGTAGGTTGAAAGGTGTCTGAGTCAGACCCACTTGCTGATCTTGATGGCCTTTTGGAGAGGGAGGAGGCAGGCCCAAAGGACGGCGATGCTGGTCACAGTCACTTTGGGGAGCTCGTTTTACTGCAGTGACATCAGCACTGGCAAGCACCACGTTGGAGCTGTCTTTCTCGCCTGTTCATCCTGGGGACTTACAATCTTCCAGTGGGCTGGCAGCAGCAGCATGCTTCCTGGGCCGTGCCCCCAGTCATGGAGGGCCATGGCCCTGTCTCCTGGCAGGTCCAAAGTCAGCAAACATCACCGAGCTGTACAGCCAAGTGCATGAAAGCCTGCCTGGGCTTTGAGTGGGCTCACAGCCACCGCACAAAGCAGGATCTCAGGCCAACCTGGCTTGCAGCCAACTCCAGTTACCATCACCCCCACAGGAGTTGTTACCGCAATAGAAAGGCACAGGCAGCCCATGTAGGGGGAATCCTTACCAGAGAGGAGAGAGCTGCTGGGCTGCATGTGATGTCTCCCACACAAAACCACTTCCCCAAGAGCAGGAAGCATAACTGATCTAGTTATAGAAATAAAAAAGGGTTAGGCAAAATGAAGAGATAGAAGAACATGTTCCAAATGAAGGTATAAATGAAATCTCAGAAAAAGAACTAAATGAAGTGGATATAAACAATAAAACTGACACAGAGTTCAAGATAATGATAATAAAGAAGCTCACTGAACACAGGAGAAAAAATGGATGAACACAGTGAGGTTTTCAAAGAATAGAATAAACGAAAATATGCTAGAAAACACCAACAATTTAGAAGATACAGAATGATGGATCAGTGAATTGGAACATGGAGAAATGAAAATCATACAACTTAATAGAAACAAGAATTAAGAAAATTGAGAATGATTCAAAAGAGCTCTGGGACAACATCAAGCCTACTAACATTAGCATTATAGGGGGTCCCAGAAGGATAAGAGAGAGGAAAAAACACAGAGAATTATTGGAAGAAATGATAGCTGAAAAATTACCGAACCTGGGTAAAAGCAGATCAGAAACAGGAAAGACAGACTGTCTTAAACAAAATGAGTCCAAAGAGATCCACATCCAAACACATTGTAATTATAATATCAAACATTAATGATAAAGAGTGACTCTTAAAAGAAACTAGAGAAAATCAACTGTATAGAAGAGAACTCTCATAAGCTGATTTTTCTGCAGAAAGTTTCCAGTCCATAAGAGAGTTGACTGTCAGTGTGATGAAAGGGAATAAACCTACAACCAAACAGCTAAAAGAGTTCAGCATCACAAAACTGGTTTTATAAGAAATGTTAAAAGGAGTTCTCTAAGCAGAAAATATCACAGTTAGAAACATTAAAACTATAAAAGAAAAAAATCTCATTGGTGAAGGCAAATACATAGTAAATGACCTAAAAGCTAGTAAAAAGCTTAAGAGACAAAAGTAGTAAAATCATCTATATCCACAATAAGCAGGTAAGGAATACACACAAAAATTGTAAAATATCACATCAAAAACATTAAATGTGAAATGGAATTATAAAAATTGTAGGGTGTTAGAATGTATTTAAATTTGAGATCATCAGCTTACATATATAATGTTTACCATAAACCAAAAACCTGATAGATACCCACACACAAAATATGAGGGAGATAACCAAACCCAAACCTAAAGATAGTCATCAATTCACAAGAGAAGTGAGCAAAAGTAGAAGAAAGAAATGGAAAAGAATTATAGAAAAGCCCCAACAATTAACAAAATGGAAATAAATACATAGCTGTCATTATTTAGCTTAAATGTTAATGGAATAAATGCATCAATCACAAGACACAGAATGGCTGAATGAAGAAAAAAAATGATCCATGTATATGCTGCCTACAAGAAATTCGCTTCATATTTAAAACACACACATAGACTCTCAGTTCAGTTCAGTTCATTTCAGTCACTCAGCTGTGTCCAACTCGTTGCGACCCCATGAATCACAGCACGCCAGGCCTCTCTGTCCATCACCAACTCCCAGAGTTTACTCAAACTCATGTCCATCGAGTCGGTGATGCCATCCAGTCATCTCATCCTCTGTCGTCCCCTTCTCCTCCTGCCCCCAATCCCTCCCAGCATCAGGGTCTTTTCCAATGAATCAACTCTTCACATCAGGTGGCCAAAGTATTGGAGTGTCAGCTTCAACATCAGTCCTTCCAATGAACACCCAGGACTGATCTCCTTCAGGACGGACTGGTTGAATCTCCCTGCAGTCCAAGGGACTCTCAAGAGTCTTCTCCAACACCACAGTTCAAAAGCATCAATTTTTCGGCACTCAGCTTTCTTCACAGTCCAACTCTCACAACCATACATGACCACTGGAAAAACCATAGCCTTGACTAGATGGACCTTTGTTGGCAAAGCAATGTCTCTGCTTTTTAATATGCTATCTAGGTTGATCATAACTTTCCTTCCAAGGAGTAAGCGTCTTTTAATTTCATGGCTGCAATCACCATCTGCAGTGATTTTGGAGCCCAGAAAAATAAAGTCTGACACTGTTTCCACTGTTTCCCCATCTATTTGCCATGAAGTGATGGGACCAGATGTCATGATCTTAGTTTTCTGTATGTTGAGCTTCAAGCCAACTTTTTCACTCTCCTCCTTCACTTTCATCAAGAGGGGTTTTTAGTTCCTCTTCACTTTCTGCCATAAGTTATTGATATTTCTCCTGGCAATCTTGATTCTAGCTTGTGCTTCTTCCAGCCCAGCATTTCTCATGATGTACTCTGAATATAAGTTAAATAAGCAGGGTGACAATATACAGCCTTGATGTACTCCTTTTCCTATTTGGAACTAGCCTGTTGTTTCATGTCCAGTTCTAACTGTTGCTTCCTGACCTGCATACAGGTTTCTGAAGAGACAGGTCAGATTCTCTGGTATTCCCAATCTCTTTCAGAATTTTCCAGAGTTTATTGTGATCCACACAGTCAAAGGCTTTGGCATAGTCAATAAGCAAAAATAAATATTTTCCTGGAACTCTCTTGCTGTTTCTATGATTCAGCCGATGTTGGCAATTTGATCTCTGGTTCCTCTGCCTTTTCTAAAACCAGCTTGAACATGTGGAAGTTCACGGTTCACGTATTGCTGAAGCCTGGCTTGGAGAATTTTGAGCATTAGTTTTCTAGCCTGTGAGATGAGTGAAATTGTGCAGTAGTTCGAGCATTTTTTGGCATTACCTTTCTTTGGGATTGGAATGAAAACTGACCTTTTCCAATCCTGTGGCCATTGCTGAGTTTTCCAAATTTGCTGGGATATTGAGTACAGCACTTTCACAGCATCATCTTTCAGGATTTGAAATAGCTCAACTGGAATTCCATCACCTCCACAAGCTTCCCTGGTGGCTCAGATGGTAAAGTGTCTGCTGGCAGTGCGAGAGACCTGGGGTTGATCCCTGGGTCAGGAAGATCCCATGGAGAAGGAAATGGCAACCCTCTCCAGTATTCTTGCCTGGAAAATCCCATGAATGGAGGAGCCTGGTAGGCTACAGTGAATGGGGTTGCAAAAGAGTCAGACATGACTGAGTGACATAGACTCTAGGTGTGTGTATAAGACACTGGTGATAGAAACTGAAGACAGGATAAACAGGTGAAAAAACATACTGTGTTCTTGAATTGGAAGAATTGTTATTGTTAAAATGATCATACTATTCAAGGCAATCTACAGGTTCAATGCAATTCCTATCAAAACATCAAAGGTGTTTTTTTTTTTTTTCCTTTTTCCACAGAACTAGAAAAATAATTCTAAAATTTGTTTAGAAACACATAAGACCCCCAATATCCTAAAAGAACAAGGTAGGAGATATTATACTCTGTGATTTTGAACTACTGTACAAAGCTATAGTGATTTATTGAGGTATAGTTCACATACAGTAAAATCTACATTTTTCAAGAATAGTTCTATGAAATTGACAAACAATCAGAGCAGAATGTCGGTAGATGGAATAATCCCGTAGGCCCTCTCTTGAGTCAGATCTTTTTTTTTTTTATTTTTAATGGAAGGATAATTGCTTTACAATATTGTGTTGATTTCTGCCGTACATCAACAGAATCAGAAGGAGAAACATGCTGAGACACATACTAATCAAATTAACAAAGAGTAAACGCAAAGAAAAAATGTTCCCTAAATGTTTGTGTTATTTGCAATGGAACAACTAGAGACACAACATATTTTGAAATTTAATCTGCATTAATAACTTTTCTTCATGACATTCTCTAGTAGTGTAGCCAAGCATCAGAAATTTTTACTATTGAGTGTCATAGAGTAAATATTTCAGGCTTTGCAGGGCATGCAGACTCTGTCACAAATACTCAGCTCTGCCATTGCAGTAGGAAAGCAATGATAGACAAAACATGAATGGATGAGCCTGGTTGTGTTCCAATTAGACTTATTTATACAAACAAGTAGCAGGCTGAATTTGGTCAATAGCCATCATCTATCAAAACTTGTTCTGTACTGGGGTGAGGAAATTTTCTATAAACAGCAAGGTACTAAATATTTTAAGCTTTGCATGCCACATAAAGCCTGTGTAGCAGGGTATTCTTTATTTTTGTTTAAAACTCTTTGAAAATGTAAAATTAAATCTTAGCTTTCAGGCCAAATTTGCCCCAGTTGCCTTCGTTTGGTGATCCTTTATGCAGACAATCAATATAATAGTCAACCAAGGTTTGGTTTGTAGCATTTGTCTATTTCTCTGGTCTAAATAGCTTCATGGCTGATTTTAAACTATTAATGTGATACCCCTGAATCCAGAATTGGGAAGAGTTGTACTATTGGACACAATAACACATGTACTTCTATTAATATTATACATATAAATAATGTTAAGAGCATATACAAGAGTAAGGGGCACTAAAATCACTATGAAATGATGAACTTATAAAAATCTTATTGAAGTATACTTTATTTACAAAGTTGTCTTTAGTTTATTTTGTACAGCAAAGTGACTTGGTTGCACACACACACACACACACACACATATTTTCCATATTCTTTTCCGCTGTAGTCTACCACAGGATATTGGATACAGTTCCCAGTACTATTCAGATCCTTGATATGAAATGTTGAGTTTTTTTTTGCCATTTATTGCCATTACTTTAAAAATTATATAATTATAATGAAAACTATTAGAATTGTATTTATAATATATATTAATAAATATAAATTTAATTCCAAGTAAACTCATTAATAATAATATAAATTGTATACATTCAAAAAAGTGTTATTTGTTCAGCTAAGTTTGTGATCTGATAGACTGTAGCCCAACAGATTCCTCTGTCTATGGAACTCTCCAGGCAAGAATACTGGTGTGGGTAGCCACTTCCTTCTCCAGGGATCTTCCCAACCCAGGAATCAAATCCAGATCTCCTGTATTGCGACTCTGGTGGCTTAAATGATAAAGAATCTGTCTGCAAGGTGGGAGACCTGGATTAGATCCCTGGGTCAGGAAGATCCCCTGGAGAAGGAAATGGCAACCCATTCTGGTATTCTTGCTTGGAAATTCCCATGGACAGAGGAGCTTGGCAGGCTACAGTCTATGGGGTCACAAAGGTTAGTCAGGCACAACGGAGCAACTAATACACATAGACACATTCAATAAAACTTAAATTCCATTATAATTATAAGCTGGAGGTGACCTTGCTGGTGGATGGATTCTTACAACCATAACGACCATCGTCCCAGGACTCTATCAGGTGGAGTGTGGTGGGACAAAGTGGAGGGAAAGAGCAATTACAGTAGTGGTTCCGGAGGGCCAGTTCACTAAGGCATAAATCTAAAGTGTGGTCAGAGAGCCCAGGAAGTCAGAGCGGTAGTCCTCATGTCTGGACAGGAAAAAGGCAAATCGTCTGGGAAATCATAGACGTGGAGAACAAATGCTTTGCTAGGCAATGACTCCCCAGCATGTTTCCAGGAAATGGGTACATTTCACATGCATCCAGTTCTGTTACAGGCTCAGCAAATACTTCTTCTTATTTTAAATAGGTAGAGAATGAGAGTCTGAGACTGAAGACCACAGTGTTTGCCTCACTGTATTGGAAAGCAAACTGCAGCTCCTAATGAGACTCTCAGCTCTGGAACCCCAAACGGCCAAGCCCACCAGGCTCCTTTATGGCTGAACAGCCCAGCTACCCAGGATGCAAATGAGGAAGGAGCATGTGCTCAGACTCAAATTAACAGGGGTTCATTCTGCTCCAGCTCCAAGCAGAGAACTGTAGCTCTGCCTGGCAGTAGCATACATTATAGCTCCAAGCTATCCACCCAGTAATACCTTCTCACAGCAGCATCAGGGAACTTGGCTTAGTGAATAGGAGTGAATGTCAGACAAAGCCAAACAGTCTATCTCCAGTTCCTAATGTTCCTCTTTATTCACTCATCATCTCTGACAAACTGCATCTGAAAGGAAAGAATTAATCCCTAGCAAATCCTGCAAAACAACTGTGTGTGGGGAAGAGTGTTCCTTTATGCAGCAGCCAGTGACAGTGTCACTCTGAGGGTGGGGGCTAAAGGAGAAGGGCCAGGCAGCCCCGAGGAGAAAGGGACTGCTCCGTGGAAACAGTAATCTACTGTTGTTGCAAATCTCGACCAGGGAGTCAGCTTAGGTGTGCAGTAATAATGAAACTTCTGACCCATGGAAAAGAAATGAGCTGCAAGGGGACAGAAAAGGTGCTATTAGAGACAAAAAGTTAAGGCAGATGGCTGACAACCTGGAGAGAGCTGAGATGGTAAATGTAGGGTCGTCGTGTACCAGTGATGCGCTTTGGAGGAACATGTGGGCAGGCCTGGTCCTACATCTTTTCAAAGAGTGCCTAGTGGTGCCTCGAAGGCTGGAAGCAGGTTTCTTTGTACGGATAAAGAAAGTCACCTGCTATATTAGTAAACAAAGGATGTTGCAGCTGTCAGTCCATCAGCCACTGCAGCCACGCTGACTGCACGTGCTGAGGAGATCCAGGATGAGAAAGCACAGGCTACTGGCCCCAGACAGCTAAGGTGCCTACCAAAGGAATGACTTCAGTGAGCTAGTCTCGCATCGTTCCATACACAGAAAAGTGTGTGGCATTCATTCACTTGAGATATCTGCTTTTCTTTAACAGTAATCTTTTGATGTTTCAACCACCTGGTTTTTATTGCCAAAGCTCCTCTATGTCCTAGCTCCATCCTTATCTCCTCAGAGTATCCCCTCAGAGCCATCTGAGAGGCTGGCTCCTGGACTTAAGTTCTCAGCAAGACTACAGAGAAAACATAATTCTCAACTTTTAGGTTGTCCATTTTTGTCAGTGGACACTTGCATTGGCGATTACCTTAAGTAATACTAATAAAACTTTAGGAGACTGGAGTTTACCTAGAAAACAAATCCAATCCACATGAGCAATCCAGACATTAGATAGACATTTTCATCCTTTTTTCTATAGGATTGTAATAGAGGTACTTAAAGGTGGATGGGAGAGGGTATCATTGCTTCAAAGTAAAAGTTTTATCCTGGTGAGTTCTGTAGAATAAGCCAAGAGATAGAGCATCTCTGCCTCTAAATATGCAGGCCTGGGCACCCCTTTCTGCTACAAAACCACTCCAACACCTATACCCTTCTTACCCATCTCAGCATAGAGGATTAAGCAGAGAATCTGGAAAACATACCAGCAGTCTCCAGGTTAATTTCCACAGGTGCTCAGTAACTAAAGACTGTTCATTCTATCACCTACATTTTATTCCTACTTGATACCTTTGAGTCAACCAGATTCCACTTCCCTCTCAAGGACTTGCTTCTCAGCAAACACTCACTAACTCTTCAACCCATCCTCCCAACTAATGCCAGAGTGATCTCACATGAACCTTTGACCACTTGCTTGTCATCTTTAAGTATAAACTTAAATTCCTGGTATGGTTCACAAGGCACTTTGTCATCTGATTTCTGCCAAGGTACCTCCTCAGTTTTATCCCTCTCCCTCATTTTCTTTTTGCTCATACCACCTCCAGCTCAGTTTACATTTCAACAATAGCAAATTGCCTTAGATTTAGGTGGATTTGCACATGCTGATAAAGAGCCTGCCTGCAAATGCAGGAGACACGAGAAGTGGGTTTGATCCCTGGGTCAGGAAGATCACTTGGAGGAGGGCATGGCAACCCACTCCAGTATTCTTGCCTGGAGAATTCCATGGACAGAGGAGCCTGGTGGGTGACAGTCCATAGGATTGCAAAGAGTCAGACTCAACTTAGCGTGCATGCATGCACGCACATGCTGTTCTTTTTTGTTTTGAATAGCCTTCCTTGGTTTTCCTCTCTCCTCTTGATTTGGATACCTGAACTTGGGAGCTCAGCACCAACACTCTTTCACTCTTTCACCCCATCTAACCCAATCAGAGGCTCTTAAAACAGGCCATGCCTCCTTTCTAAGAAAAAAACAAAAATAAAAACACATATTGCCTCAATACACATGAATCCTAGCCTGAAAAGATACTTACAAGGGATGCTTTCCTAGGGAGTAGTTAGGAGAATTTTTTTAAGGCAAACCCAATAAATTTCATCTAAGTGAATGAAAATAAAAGTGTTAGAAAAAAAAAAGTGTTTTCATTTCAAAATTATAAATATAAAATCTGAAGCATGGAATCATGCAAATACTAACTTCTTGTAGATGATTATATCTTGAAAGAAGTATGGCCAAAGATAAAAAAAAAAAAAAAAAGGAAAGGTTGTTTTGAAGATTTTATTTAGTATAAAGTGAGACATTTTTAAAAATTCTTGAATAACAGAATTATAAACTATACACTTTTTATGCTTTCTTTATATGTTTTTCACATAGTAAAACTGAATATTTTAAATTGTGTGTTTTTTTTAAGGTGTAGGAGTTTTTATATACTTTGGTATCAATCCTTTATATGATTTTCAAATTGTTTTCTCCCATTCCAAGTCTGCCATTTCATTCTGTGTTCTTTGATATACACAAGTTTTAAATTTTGATGAAGTCCAACTTATTTATTTTTTATTTATTGAAGACTTTCCCTTATATTTTCTTCTCAGCATTTTATAGTTTTAGCTCTTTGACCCATTTTGAATTAATTCTTTTTATACTGTAAGATAAGGGTCCAACTTTGCTACTTTTCATGTGAATATCCAGTTTTTCCAACATCATTTGTGGAAAAGACTGTTCTGCCCTTGAATATTCTTGGCATCCTTATAAAAAACCATTTGACCACATGTGCAAGCATTTACATCTGGGTTCTTTACTCTGTTCCATTGGTCTATGTGTCTGTCTTTATGCCAGTAGCATATTGTTTTGATTACTATAGCTTTGTACTGTTTTAAATATTTTTCTTTCTTTCTTTCTTTTCTTTTTTTTTTTTTAGATTTTTATTTCTTAAAGGAGGCATATTTGTGATCTCATCTCTGGAATAACCAATTTGGACAAATCATTCTTGGTCAGCTACATAAATTCCACTATTCCAAACCCTGGGGCTAGAGGTTCAGCTAGAGGAAACGAGTGGGTTCACTAAATGAAGCAATCAGTTTATAGACACAGAGTGGAAACCAAACTTGAGCTGTATAGGCTACTCCTTGGCTCTGCTACCATTAAATGAATGAGACCTTTTGTTATCAGTCATTGATCTGACCATCAGTTAGAAGATCTATATTTTCTGGGACAACATGCATGCTGGTTTATGCATTGTATAGCATAATGTGTCAGAGACATCAAAAGTATTGCACAAAACAAAAGGCAGAGATTCCTCGTACTGCCCTGAAGAGGGGAGGTGTCAATCACCCCAAGAGTCCTCATCACTAGAGTGGCATGGCTTGCCTGGTGAGGGGGATGGGCATCAAGACCAGCCTGTAACTCAAAGCCCAGGGGACTTCCTCAAGAAGCTAAGGTGAAGTGATCTTTCATATCAACTTTCCTGAAGGCAAGATTTCTATGCAAAATTTAGTTATAAATCTTGATCAGGTCTACAATCTCATCACAGCTTTCTTTGACTGCATTTGGAATAAAAGGACAAATTATAAGCTTGTAAGGGGCTCTGCCCTATGTTCCTCTATATACCTTTGTTACGGGAAAAAGTTCAGAATACTTTGTTGAGTAGCTTCCTGTCCAGTGTTTGCATCTACAAATACAACCTGATTCCCTAAGGTGGGGTGTGGGTGGGAGGAATTATTATACAGCTGTCAGAATTTTCAGGAATTATTTGATGATTTTTCCTGAGGATCTTCCAAACAATGTCAATCAATGTAAATTTTCTATATCCTTGGCTTTCTAAATGTCTGAGTATATTATCATTGAGTCTGGAAATGTCAGCACTGGCAGGATCTAATTTGATGTAGGTATATAATGTTGAGACCAGAAGACCAGAGATCAGAGAGAGGAGACCCAACTTCCTCTAAGTCACCTACCCTGTGGGCAGCTGAACCAGCGCTAAACACACAGGCTCTCTGACCAGCCAGCTGTTTCTCCCTCTACTTTCTGCCACCACCCCTAATAAGTTTAATTCATAGGTGTCACCAGCAGGAAATATGAGTAGCAACTGCTTCCTTCACACACAAATTCTGAAGATTGGTTGTGTTTAAAAGTCTTCAGTATGCCTTGCATTTAATGCAAGCTTAGAATATGCCTACAGATTAACAGAGTAGCTGAGCCACTTAATTAACCAATTTTAAGTGATTAAGCAACATAACTAGATATGTTGCTGTTATTGAAATTCTACCTCCCTCCTGAGACTCCAATGTCCCCTAATAATAGGAAGGATGCTAACCTGTACACTCTGGAAGGCATAAGAAAATGTTTTAATAGCTATAGCTATTGTATAAATGTACTACATAGAGTACACATGCACTGTATATGTAACTACAATGTAAAGTCACTGTTTTTTGTTTTTTTTTTCTTGGATCTTTTATCCCTTCCATTCTGAACTCTTTTTTCTCAACTCCCTCTCTCTCATCTTTCCTTTTAGGATTTTTAAATAACTCAGCTGGAATTCCATCATCTCCTAGCTTTGTTCATGGTAATGCTTCCTAAGGCCCACTTGACTTCACACTCCAGTATGTCTGGCTCTAGGTGAGTGATCACACCGTTGTGGTGATCTGGGTCATTAAGACCTGTTTTGTACAGTTCTTCTGTATATATCTTTCCTTCCTTAATCCTTCTGTCTTCCTTTAAAAATCAGTGCCTTCAGAACACTCCTGTAACAGCTTGCACAAAGTCACATTCATCTACTTTTACTCTCTCTGACCCACACTTCTGATCAGGCCCCCAGGCTGTCCCAGCTCAGCTAGGCTCATCTCTCCAGGTTTTCACTTCCATTGACCAACTGTAAATAAGTATTTCTGGATGGTACCCTTGACATTATGGGGGTACTCCAACACAACAAAATACAACAAAGCAACTCAGATCTTAAAGTGATCTTGTAAAGCTTCCCTAAAAAATGTGCTTTATCAAAGGTACTAATATGTAGGTATCTAAGGGGGCTTGGGAGGGGATATTCTGGAGAAAGGCCTTAAGAACTCCTCAGAGCCCATTGGCTGGGTCAACCCTACTCTGCCTGTGCATGGACCACCTATGAGTGAATGGAAAGGGGAAAGTTAGAGAAGGCCCAGGTGGTGGTCACAATTTAAAAAGGTCTTAATCTTGTAAATTGATTCTCAACTTTAGCTTCATATTAGAATTAGCTGGAGGATTTAACTAATACCAAAGCCCACACCAGATCCCTGGCCAATTAAGTAAGAAACTCTGAGGGTAAAACCCAAGTGTCAGTACTTTTAAAGCTATGTTTACTCCTTGGAAAGAAAGTTATGATCAACCTAGACAGCATATTAAAAAGCAGAGACATTACCTTGTTAACAGAGGTCTGTCTAGTCAAGGCTCTGGTTTTTCCAGGAGTCATGTATGGATGTGAGAGTTGGACTATGAAGAAAGCTGAGCACTGAAGAATTGATGCTTTTGAACTGTGGTGTTGGAGAAGACTCTTGAGAGTCCCTTGGACTGCAAGGAGATCCAACCAGTCCATCCTAAAGGAGATCAGTCCTGGGTGTTCATTGGAAGGACTGATGCTGAAGCTGAAACTCCAATCCTTTGGCCACCTGATGCGAAGAGCTGACTCATTGGAAAAGACCCTGATGCTGGGAAAGGTTGAGAGCACGAGAAGGGGACAACAGAGGATGAGATGGTTGGATGGCATCACCGACTCAATGGACATGGGTTTGGGTGGACTTCAGGAGTTGGTGATGGACAGGGAAGCCTGGCGTGCTGCAGTTCATGGGGTCATAAAGAGTCGGACACGGCTGAGCCACTGAACTGGACTGGACTGAACTGGACTGGGCTGGACTGAACTGGACTGGACTGGACTGGACTGGACTGGGCTGAACTGGGCTGGACTGGACTGGACTGGGCTGGACTGGGCTGGACTGGACTGGGCTGGGCTGGGCTGGACTGGGCTGGGCTGGACTGGGCTGGACTGAGGAGACTGTGGTAGCAGCTATGCTGTACTGTGCTCAGTTGCTTCTGTCGTGTCCAATTCTGCGAACTGTGGGACTGCTGCCTGCCAGGCTCCTCTGTCCATGGGATTCTCCAGGCAAGAATACTGGAGTGGGTTGCTGTGCCCTCCTCCAGGTAATCTTCCTGACCCAGGAATCGAACCCATATCTCCGGCATCTCCTGCATTGCAGACAGATTCTTTCCCCACTGAGCCACCTGGGAAGCCCAATGTCAAGTATAAGTGGAAACTATTGTTTGGAATTCACAATAGCAGAAAAGAAAGAGGAAGAGAAAAAGAAATATCAATAATGTAATTTCCATGCACTGACCAAATTTTGGCCTCTGGGCTAAGTACTTTTAAGGTACACCTTCGTTTATTTAGCATTTGTAAGAATGTTATGAAATCGATAATAAAGCCTCATTTTGGAAATGAAGAAAGAGAGGATCAAAGCAGTCACATAAGTTAGGCAGGATCATACAACTGTCAAGAGGCAGAAGTCAGTAAACAACAACCGTGACTAATGGGTCTACTAACATTTGATTCCAAGGTGACGCTATCTTGACTCCATTCTCCATACCTTGTTTTTTCCCCTTTCTTGTCAGTTTAATGCTTTTGAATGTTCCTGAAGAAATTACCACAGGCTGACAAAACTAGGAGACAGACTGACAAAACTAGTCAGCTGCAGACAATGTGTAACGATTCAAAAAAAAAAAAAGAAAGCTCAGAGGACAAAACCAAGAGCACACAGACAGTGATGAGGACCATGGAGGATTATTCCAGGCTGGAATGTAATCTAGGTTCTCTCTGATTTTTCCAGGCTGGATTTCAAAGCTGGTTTTATTGTCAATTCCTTCAATTCCTCCTGCATTTGGACAGGAATGTACATATTTATTATCTTAATCATTGCATGTTAGGAGTATTTAGAAATGATGATCATCTTTTAGTTTCATAGGCCCATAGATGGTGAGGAATGACACTTAATAGGTTACATTTAGAAGCCTCATCCATACCTAATTTAGGTGATGCACTTTTGAACTTTTGAGCTGATGAGGTATAGATGAGATTTTGAATTTTAAAGCTTTAATGGCATGAGATCCTTGGGAACATTGGGAGCTGTAGGTATATTTTTCATATTATACAAGCAGGCTTTATGGAGACCACAGGCAGAATGTGAGAAAGAATTCCATGGTGCTGTCGTGATTCCTGTCCCTTGGTGTTTCTCTTAGGATTATATCACATGGCAAAGGGAGTTTGCATATGTAATTACAGTTACTAATCAGTTAAAATTAAAATAACATTATCTGAGTCAGCTCAACCTAATCACATGAACCGTTTTAAAGGACAAATTTCTTCCCAATAAGAGGGGCTCTGATCAAGGGTGTTGCTGACCAAGGGTGGCCTATGGAGTAAGGATTCAAGGGTGACCTGAAGGAACAGAAAACAGCTCCCAATCTGACAGATTTATGTGATTTTTAGTCATAGGAAATTATCATACTTAAATTCATACAGCAGAAGGCTTATTACAGATTTTTTTTTTTTTTTTAAGTCACTGTAGCTGGTATATGGGGAAGCTGACTTGAGGATGGTAAAAGAAAAACATCTGGCAACCCAACTTCCCCTTGAAGCACAGGTCACTCTAGAGGAGTCTGGAGTTGGTGGTAAACTGAAGCTAATAAGTACAAAACCAAACGCCAATCTTAGATCAGCGCTAACCAGCTTGACATTCTCCATGTTAACAACCTGGTAGAAGAGACATGCTCATTTCTACACCCCTATCCTATTTGTCTCAAGTCCATCTGTTCTACACATGATGCTCAGCAAAGAGGGAG
This sequence comes from Cervus elaphus, assembly GCF_910594005.1. Classification (NCBI taxonomy): domain Eukaryota; kingdom Metazoa; phylum Chordata; class Mammalia; order Artiodactyla; family Cervidae; genus Cervus; species Cervus elaphus. The sequence goes on along the minus strand of NC_057847.1, from coordinate 78,644,803 downwards.
AAGCCATAAGACCAGGAAAAATCAAGGGAAAATAACTCAGTCTCAAGAGAAAAACATTCAAAACAACAGACTCAGAGGTGCCCAGAGAAGGAATTTTAAATAGCTATGATTAATATGTTAAAGTGAAAGTGTTGGCCACTCAGTCAAGTCCAACTCTTTGTGACCCCATTTACTGTAGCCCACCAGGCTCCTCTGTCCATGGAATTCTCCATAAAAGAATACTAGAGTGGGTAGCCATTCCCTTCTCCAGGGGATTTTCTCAACCCAGGGAATGAACCCAGGTCTCTCACATTGCAGGCAGAGTCTTTACCATCTGAGCCCACTAGAGATGCCCCAATATGTTAAAAGTTCATTAATATATCAGGGAATACGAATTCAAAGAAATCATGGGCCCTTTCCACCCTTTCTGTCTCCATGAGGGATGACAAAGCAATCTCTAAAAACTCATCCAATTCTCAACTTTTCCATTGAATTATTTTATACACTTGAGTGGGATATTGATCTAATAATAGTTGAGTTAGTATTTTAATTTCTTAGAATATCATGTGTATCTGGCCAATGATCTAGATCATTAGTGAAGTTTTACAAATTTAAACATCCTGTTACTCAAAGATACCTTGTCTACTCTGCGACAATGATTCTTAAATGTTCATTTGCTAAAGAGCCACCCCTTGGTAGACCGAATAATAGCCCCTCTCCAAAGATGTCCATATTCTTATCCCTAGAATCTGGAAATGTCACCTTATATGATAAAAGTGAAAAGCATTAGTTGCTCAGTCATGTCTAACTCTTTGTGACTCCATAGACTGTAGTTCACCAGGCTTCTCTGTCCATGGAATCCTCCAGGCAAGAATACTGGAGTGGGTAGCCATTCTCTTCTCCAGGGGATCTTCCCAACCCAGGGATTGAACCCTGGTCTCCTTCACTGCAGGCAGATTCTTTACTGTCTGAGCCAGCAGGGAAGACCTATATGATAAATGGGACTTTGCAAATGTAACTGAAGTCAGAATCTTGAGATGGGGAGATTCTTTTGCATTCACTAGGTGCTTTCATTATAATCATAGAGTTTTTATAAGAGGGGAACTAGAAATCAGAGAAGGAGTAGGAAATGGGACAAGAAAAGGAACGAGTTGAAGTGATGGAAGGAAGGAACAATGAATGAGGAAATGGAGGTGATCTCCAGAAGCTAGAAGAAAACTTGTTTTCTGATTGAGCTCATGAAATCCTCTAATATCTTGACTTCAGCTCATTGAAACTCATTTCCAGAACAGTAAGAGATGACATTTGAGTATGGACAGAGGGGTCTGGACGTTACAGTCCACGGGGTTGCAAAGAGTCGGACACAACTGAAGCAACTTAGTATTCATGCACACACAAGCTCTAAATTTGCAGCAACTTATTACAGTAGCAATAGGAAGCTAATACACATGCAGAGCCTGGTAAAATAGAAACTGCAAAATAGCACCTCCGGAGATTCTGAATAAGTTGTTCAGAATCTGAGTTTTCATTAAGCACCTTGGTTAATGTGATGCTGTTGGTCTGTAAAATACACTTAAGAAACATTATGCAGTTCTATAAAACACCAGGTATTTTTGTGAGCTAAGAGAATCCAGGTATTTTTCTCATTTAGCAATTTCTTTGTAGCATTAACTTGATACATGGTGAAATAATTTATTTTTTGAAATGTTATTTTATGTATTCTCCCCCAAAATAGAAATTATAGAGCTCAACATTATTATTAGTTCTACTCTTAACATTGACAAATTTAACAGGGTAAATATTTTTTTCCTCTAGATGGACAGTTTTTAGTCTGACAATATTAATTTTTTAAACAACCTCATGCTTCTTTTCCATCTTATCTGAGAACATGCAGAAGGGAACAACTATAGACACTTTTAGTGTTTCGTAAAATTAATTGCATGTTAATTGTATAACACTAGGTACAGTTAAATTTTTCCGGTTTTTTTTGTTGTTGTTGTTTGTTTTGTTTTTTTTTTTTACTTCATGAATTGTTCCTCCAAATGACTTTGTCTTTTTATCAGTCTTTTATCAAATATTGATTCATTAAAAAATTTCCTGTTTAGTAACAATATCTTGTAGCAACACAAGTACCATCCCAGGATGGTCCAGTGAGTTCAGACAGCTTTCAGAAACTCTTGATGAGCTTTCTGAGGCTTTCCTAGGGCTCCAAAATGCTCTTTACTCTGAACAGTAGGACTTCATTAAAATGTTTCACATTTGTGTGGCAAAGACAAAGCACAGAGGAGCAAAGAGAAAATGAGCAGTTTTATTGGAGACGGAAAATTTGAGCCTTCTTAAGAGAGGGATCTTTGTGTGTGTGTGTGTGTGTGTGTGTGTGTGTGTGTGTGTGTGTGTGTGCGTGAGCTACTTTTATTTCTATGGGCATTAAGACAGACAGTCTCACTTGTCCGCTCAGTGGCCTATCACATATTTTCCAAGACAACAGCTTTGGAGAAATTTAGATTGGAGACTTATAAGTGGATTTCAAGCAATTTTCTATTTTTTATACACACAAATAGGGCTAGGTAGATGACTAATCACTAGCATCTATCCAAGGTACAGTAATTACAGAAATCTGATGGCTGCTCTGAACACTTAAGATCTATCTCTTCTGTAGGCTCTGTGCTATTTTGCTCAAATCTCCAAGTTCGTACTGTATCACCCTGACCTGTGTGACTCTCCTTAGACTAAGATCCTGGAAAAGCAGTTGGAATTCATTTCCAACTTTGGATTATCAGTGCCTAAAGACCAGAGTGACCTGTGGTGATAAATTGTTAATGTCCCCTTTACTTTTGGGAGTCTGGGAGACGATGTTAAATAGTGTCACACAGGATGTTATGACTCTACTCAAGGACTGTACAGGTAAATTTCTGCTCAGATCTCAATCAGAAGTATTTTTTCAAAACAAAGACGTTCTTTGTAATTTGCATCCCTAGAGTCAAATATTCTTCACTGATGCAGTGATTCAACACACAGACCCAAAACTCAGACTTACTGTTCAGTCGCTCAGTCATGTCTGACACTGTGACCCCATGAACCACAGCACACCAGGCTTCCCTGTCCTTCACCATCTCTTGCAGCTTGCTCCAATTAATGTCCATTGAGTCTGTGATGACATCCAACCATCTCATCCTTTGTCATTCCCCTCTCCTCCTGCTTTCAGTCGTTCCCAGCATCAGGGTCTTTTCTAATGAGTCAGTTCTTCGCATCAGGTGGCCAAAGTATTGGAGCTTCAATTTCAACATCAGTCATTTGAATGAATATTCAGGATTGATTTTGTTTAGGATTGACTGGTTTAATCTCCTTGCAATCCAAGGGACTCTCAAGAGTCTTCTCCAACACCACAGATCAAATGCATCAATTCTTCAGTGTTCAGCCTTCTTTATGGTTCAACTCTCATATCTATACTCAGATGAGAGAGAGAAAGAGCCAGGCAGGCAGTCATAAGACAGCCCCAGCACCATAAAAAAAAAAAAAAAAAGCAGTCAACAATTTTTAGAGCATGATGGAAGATTCAAGGCCTCAGAAGTATCAATGGATAGAGACTTGATTTGAAAATGAATTTTGAGCATTTGCATTTGCAAAGAACAGGCACTTTCCTCAGAGAGAAGTAGCTGTTCTAATTCATGAATATGCCTTTTTTTCTAAATTAAATGAGGCGAGGTAACATAGGCAGTTGCACACAGAGGAGGATGAGGAGAACTCACAAACACTTGACACCAATCAATCAAAAAGCAAGTCCAGCCGAGAATACCAATATGGGGGCAGGGGGGCGCTCACTTCTCTTTCTCCCGCCAACATGCTAGACTCTATCCCTTGATCAAAATTGCTCAGGGGAAAAGGCATTAAATATTCTGATTGGTCAGAATCCAGGCAATTAATTGGACACCACTGGGGGTCTGTGCACTCCTAACAAGTCCTAAACTTTCTATTTTCACATCCATTGCTTAGGTATACAGAGAAGGCAATGGCAATCCACTCCAGTACTCTTGCCTGAAAAATCCCATGGACGGAGGAGCCTGGTAGGTTGCCGTCCATGGGGTTGCTAAGAGTTGGACATGACTGAGTGACTTCACTTTCACTTTTCACTTTCATGCATTGGAGAAGCAAATGGCAACCCACTCCAGTGTTCTTGCCTGGAGAATCCCAGGGACGGGGGAGCCTGGTGGGCTGCCGTCTATGGGGTCGCACAGAGTTGGACACGACTGAAGTGACTTAGCAGTGGCAGCAGCAGCAGCTTAGGTATAAAAGGCCCTCTTGCACTGTTGCTTCTTGAAAAGTACAAAGGAAAGGTCTTCAAAGGTCTTCAAAAGGTACTTCAGAAGTACAAAGGGGAGATCCTCCTGCTACATCTTTAATCTGCCTGCAATTTATAGGTAAAACCAAGCTGGTGAAGCCCTCTCTTTAGGCAGTAACCCATTAATTTGTTATTATTTTCACAGTCTGCCTCTGTATTCATGGGGATTCTGGCTTCTAGATTTACATTTGAGGAGGAAGTAGAAAGCGCTACATGAACCCAAGACCTACAACATTTGACACCGTTTCCTAGACTACCAAAAGCCATTTTCCTCTGTATTAACGGTATTTTCTATATTTTCTCCAGCTGTATCAAAATATAATTGGCACACAACGTTGTGTGCGTTTGAGGTGTGTGGATTTGGGCATACAGACACGCATTAAGGCCTATTCTTTACCATCTGAGCCACCAGGGAAGCCCGTGGTATACAACGTGGTGACTTGAGATATGCACGTGTTACAAACGTGTCACCTTGGTAACATTCATCACCTCACACTTTTACAGTGTGTGTGTACATGGGTGTTGTGAGAACACTCAAGATCTACCCATAGCAAATTTCAATTATATAATAAACATCACAGCTGAGGTCTCTATGCTAACTATTAGATTAACCAGATCTAATATTCATGTTGCAAATGGCAGGATTTCCTTTTTATGAAGCTGAGTCACATTCCATTATATATACACATATATAACACTTTTTCTCTCTCTTTTTTCGCCATGCCAGGCAGGTTGCTGGATCTCAGTTTCCTGACCAGGGACTGGACCCAGGCCATGGGAGTGAAAGCCCAGAATCCTCACCACCGGGCTACCAGTGGATTCTTTATGTCACACTTTCTATTCAGCCCTCCACAAACGGGCATTTCGGTGGTTTCCATGTATAGCTATGGTGAATAATGCTTCCGTGAACATGGGATGTGTATATCTTTTCAAAATAGTGGTTTGATTTCTCTTAGATATATACTCTAAGTGGAGTTGTTGGATCATATGGTAGCTCTATTTTTCATTTTGAGGATGCTATACTGTTTTCCATAATGTTTGACCAATTTATATTTCTACCAATGGAACAAAATGTTCCCTTTTCTCCACATCCTTTTTAATCTCTTCTCTTTTTCATAATAACCATTCTAACAGGTATGAGGTGATATCTCATTGTGGTTTTGATTTTCATTTCTCTGATTATTCGTGATATTGAACACTCTTCCATGTACTTGTTGACCATCTATATCTTCTTTAGACAAATGTCTGTTCAGTTTATACTCCCATTGTTACTATTTTGCTATTGACTTGCATGAGTTCCTTATATATTTCTAATATTAACCCCTTATCTGATACATGATTTCAAATACTTTCCCATTCCATGACTTGATGCTTTTGTTGTTGTCCAGATATTTTTTGGTGTGATGTGATTGTAGCTGTTTATTTTTACATTTTTGTTTCTTGCCAAGAACAATATCAAGGAGACTTTCCACTGTATTTTCCTCTACGAACATTATAATCTTGGATCTTATATTTAAGTCTTTAATTCATTTTTATTTAATTTTGAGAGTGGTATAAAATGGGGTCTAGTTTCATTTTTTGTATGTAAATATCCAGTTTTCCCAACACTTATTATTGAAGAGATTATCTTTACCTCATTAAATATTCTTGACTCCCTTGTCAAATATTAGTCCACTGTTGTTGTTTAGTCACTAAGTCTTTTGAGACCCCATGGACTGTCGCTCACCAGGCTCTCTGTCCAAGGGATTTCCCAGGCAAGAATAATAGATTGGGTTGTCATTTCCTTCTCCAGGGGACTTCCTGACCCAGGAATTGAGTCTGCGTCTCCTGCATTGAGAACTTCCAGATGTTCAAGCTGGATTTCGAAAACACAGAGAAACCAGAGATCAAATTGCCAACATCTGTTGGATCATAGAAAAAGCACGAGAATTCTAGAAAAATATCTACTTCTACTCATTGAGTATGCCTTTGACTGTGTGGGTGACAACAAACTGTGGAAAATTCTGAAAGAGATGGGAATACCAGACCACCTTACCTGCTCCTGAGAAATCTATATGCAGGTCAAGAAGCAACAGTTAGATTTGGACATTGGACAATGGACTGGTTCCAAATTGGGAAGGGAGTACGTCAAGGCTGTACAATATCACCTTGCATATTTAACTTATTTGTAGAGTACATCTTGTGAAATGCCTGACTGAATGAAACACATACTGGAATCAAGATTGTGGGAGAAATACCAACAACCTCAGATATGCAGATGACACCACCCTAATGGCAGAAAGTGAAGAGGAACTAAAGAACCTCTTGATGAAAGTGAAAGAGGAGAGTGAAAAAGCTGACTTAAAGCTCAACATTCAGAAAACTAAGATCATGGCATCCAGTCTCATCACTTCATGGCAAATAGATGGGGAAACAATGGAAAGAGTGACAGACTTTATTTTGGGGGACTCCAAAATTACTGAAGATGGTGAATGCAGCCATGAAATTAAAACACGCTTGATCATTGGAAGACAAGCTATGACCAACCTAGACAGCATATTAAAAAGCATAGATATTACTTTTCTTATGAAGTCTAGTCAAAGCTATGATGTTTTCCAGGAATCATGTATGGATGTGAGACCTGGACCATAAAGAAAGCTGAGCACCAAAGAATTAGTGCTTTTGAGCTGTGGTGTTGTAGAAGGCTCTTGACAGTGACTTGGACAGCAAGGGGATCAAACTAATCAATCCTAAAGGAAATCAGTCCTGAATATTCATTGGAAGGACTGATGCTGGGCAGCTCCAGTATTTTGGCCACGTGATGTGAAGAACTGACTCATTGGAAAAGATCCTGATGCTGGGAAAGATCAAAGGCAGGAGGAGAAGGGGATGGCAGGACAGAGAATGAGGTGGTTGGATGGCATCACCGACTCAATGGACATGAGTTTGAACAAGCTCCAGGAGTTGGTGATGGACAGGGAAGCCGGGCGTGCTACCATCCATGGGTTCGCAAATAGTTGGACATGATTGAGCGACTGAACTGAACTAAGTTCCTACATTGCCAGGTGGATTCTTTACCACTCAGACACCAGAGAAGCCCAGTTGACTGTATATGCATGGATTTGTTTCTGGGCTGTCTATTCTATTCCATTGACCTGTACGTCTGTTTATATACCTGTGTTTTGATTACCATAACTTTGTAATATAGATTGAAATCAGAAAGTGTGAGGCCTCCACACTTTTATTTTATTCTCACTTTTATTTTATTTTATTCTCAAAATTGTTTTAGCTATTCATGTGTAGTTCCATACTAATTTTAAGACTTTTTCTTTTTTTTTTGTACCCTGAGGAAAAATACCCTTGAAGTTTTAGTAAGGACTGCACTGAATATGTAGATGTTTTGGGGTAGAATGGACATTTTAGCAATCTTACTTCTTCTGAGCCATGAACAAATAGTATCTTTCCACTTACTTGTGTCTCCTTAAGTTTATTTCATCAAAGTCTTGTAGTTTTCAGTATACAGATCTTTCACTTCCTTTTTAAATTTATTCCTAAATTTTTTATTCTTTTTGATGCTATTGTTAACAGGGTATTGTATGTGTCTTTCAGAGTTTTAATTGTTAGTGTGTTGAAACACAACTTATTTACATGTTGGTTTTATATCCTGCAAGTTTACTGAATTCATTAATTAGTTCTAACATTCTATGGTGAAGTCTTTAGTGTTTTCTATATATTAGGTCATATCATGTGCAGAGATAGGTTTACTTCTTCCTTTCCAATTTGGTTGCCTTTTGTTTCTTGTTATTGCCTATTTGCTCTGGCTAAGACTTCTAGTAATATGTTGAATAGGAGTCATGAAAGTGAAAATCTGTGTCTTGTTCTTGATCTTAGGTAAACTTTTCATTGTTCAGCTTTTCATTGCTTAGTATGATATTAGTTGTGGGTTTTTCATATATGGCCTTTATTTTGCTGAGATTTTTTTCCCTTCTATATCCATTTAATTCAGAACTTTTGTTATATAAGAGTGCTGAATTTTGTTAAATGACTTTCCTCTGTCAATCTAGAGGATCGTATGATCTTTTAACTGAAGTATAATTGATTTACAATATTGCATTACCTTCAGGTGTATAGCAAAGCGATTCAGATGTATATATTCTTTTCCACTATAGGTTATTATAAGATACTGAATACAGTTTTCTGTGCTAAGCACAGTTGTGTTAGGATGTGATGCTTGGAGGTGAAGCTCTCCTACTTCAACCAGGAAGGAACACATCTGCAAATGAAAGCCAGCACCTTGAAGACAGTGCTGGAGGCGGAAAGGAAAGTGTGTGTCCTACAAGTCAGTATTGAGCATCTACACATTTGTACCACGTATAGCCTGGCTCTAGGAGACTTTTATGTGAAACAGTAAATTTTCTACCATTTAAGTCAGTTTCATAGTGTGTTCTACAGCTTGTACCCAGTGACATCCTAAATGGTAATATCTGCTCTCTGGATGAATACAGAGGTCTACTCAAGATTATTAAAATAATATTTATTTCTTACTCAGCTTTTAATCTGTCTGTGCTTTTTCCATGAAATAGAACCTTGAAATATCTAGAAGGGAAAAGCTACAAAAAGGACACTGAACACCTAATACAAATATTTAGTTGTCCACAGCAAAACTTCCCAGAAGTTTCTTGCTTAGAAAGAATTAGAAATTTTAAGAGAATACAAAGAAAAACATTTATGGCTTATCGCAGATGACTACAAGATGTAGCTGGCTGCATCACACTATATGGACTTACTAGGTGACTCAGTAGTAAAGAATACATCTGCCAAGGCAGGAGACATGGGTTTAATCCCTGGGTCAGGACGATCCCTGAAGGAAATGGCAACCCACTCCAGTATTCTTGTCTGGAAAATCACATGGAAAGAAGAGTTTGGTGGGGAACAGTCCATGGGGTCACAAAAGAGTCAGATACAACTTGGCAATTAAAGAACAACAACAATCATACTATATGCTTCATGTTTAGTAAGTATCAATAAACACTTTTCTTAGGACTTCCATGGTGGTCCAGTTGTTAAGATTCCATGCTTTCACTGCAGGGTGTGCAGATTTGATGCCTGATCAGGGAACTAAGATCCTGCATACTGCACATTATGGACAATAAATAAATAAATTCCTTGTCTTCATAAAGATGCAAGTTAAAAATGCCTTAAGCCGAAAGTAAAATTTGGTGTATGGAACAGAGACATAGCTATTGTATGGTGGTTACAGCCAAGATTCCTGGAGGTATAGTACCTCAATTTATAATCCTGGTTTAGCATCTTACTATATGTATAATAAGGCTGAAAGAACAAATCAAATTGCCTCAAAAGTCTCATTTTCAAATGGGAGGATAACAATAGTACCTATATTAGTTGTTGTCATATATGCATATACACATGGTAAATTGCTTCAGTCATGTCCAACTCTTTGCAACCCTATGGACTGTAACCTGCTAGGCTCCTCTGTCCATGGAATTCTCCAGCAAGAATACTGGAGTGGGTTGCCATGCCCTCCTCCAGGGGATCTTCTCTACCCAAGGATCAGACCTGCATCTTTTATGTCTTCTTAATTGACAGGTGGATTCTTTACCACTAGCACCATCTGAAAGGCCCATATATCTTTTGCCCAATTAATCAAACCAAGATTAGACCCTTCAAGAAATGTCAGGGAAGTTCTTACATTCCAGAAATATAGACCTCTATATCCATCTAATCCTTTATATTTTGTACCTACTAACTTGATCTTTTGCCTCACAGTTTAAGTTTTTCAAGAAATAGCATTTCTACCAACCCCAGAAACTCAATAATTTGGGTAGACAATGTTTTTCTTTTTTGTCTTATTTAAATGTCAAAAATATTCTTTGCACTGAATTCCATCTCAGGGAGAAATAAAAGAAGATAATTTAGTGGACTAATATGAATACACCAGCATCAGTCTCGTCAGAATCACTGCTGCACATTTTCAGCAAATTTCTTTACAATAAAACCAACCTCTAAATCATTGTCTTTTTACCTATTATATCACCTTAGAGAATCCATGACTATGTGGGCATTATTATTACTAAGCACACGCTATACATCAAATACTTTGGAGGTGTTTGATCCACACTGGCCATTCCTCCAAAATGCTTATGTGGTTCATGTGGTTCAGGGGAATCAAGCCAGTCATCCAAGGTCACATAGCTCCTAAGTAGTAGAGCCAGGATTAGAACAAAAGTCTATTTTTGTTCCCAGTTTTTTTTTTCCCCCCACGTGAAACTCTGATAACTTCCAAAGGACAAAATGTTCCTAAAGTTATTTTTTTGTGATTTTTTTTTGTGGTAAAATACACATCACAAAAAAACCTTACCATTAGTGACATAATGTAAACCATAACTGTGAGGCTGTCACGGCTAACGCCATGGCAGGCAGCCTAGATTAGAAGTAGGCCTGGTTTCCCAGGGTAACATAATAATCAGGCCTCCTAGAGCCAGCCAATCAACATATGCCTAGCCAGAGAAAAGGGAACCTATCAGGGGAAAGCTGAAAGCCCCACGTTGGGCCAACAAAAATTACCTTGCAACTGTGTAACCAATCCACTTATGCCAACTACCCACTGTGTAACCAATCCGATTGCGCCAACTACCTGCTGCTTGTTTTGACCTAATAAATACCGGAGAGAACTGGGGCTCGGGGCCTTTCGTCCTCACACACCTGGTGAGGGCGGGAGGCCCTGGCTCGAGTCAGTAATAAATTCCCCTATTGCAAGTTGCATTGTTTCGAGGAGTCTTCTTTCCTGACCGGGGACTCGGACTACGGGCAGAACAATAACCACATCTCATTCAAGAATATTTTCATCACCTCAAAAGGAAACCAGATACTCATTGAGCAGCCTCTCCCCATTTCCCCTCCCTGCCACCGCTGATAACTACTAATCTTCCTTCTGTTACTATGAATGGTCCTATACCAGATATTTCATATAAATGGAATCACATAATTATTTAGTGGCCCTTTAAATTAGAATTCATTTAAAATATAGAAAGTATATAAAACCAAATTATAAAAACTTCAGTTTATAACGGGAAAGTTTATAGATTAATTAATAAAATAATTCACATAATAACTTTTGATCTTAAAATAATCATTTTGATCTTGAGATCTTTGCTTAATTTATATCATGGAAACTATTGCCAAAAAAGAAGTCCAGGGCTTATAGTAAAGAGGTTTGATCTAGGATCTATCTCAATGATTTTCTGACTTTGTGATGCTAGGAAATTAATTCAAGATAACATTCTGGGTCTACAGAGCGGTCAGTCTACTCCACCTTGAGATATAGTCTAAGAATGCTACTCCCTTTCAGGCTTTTTTTAAGGAACAAGTGTTAACTTAGCAGTGTTTGGGTAGCAATTGGCTTATTGTCCTAAGAATCAGGCCTATTTCTATAAAGAATATTCAATATAAAAATAAAGAGGCGACTAATTACATAATATGATTTTTAAAGTCATCATTACACTTGGTACCACCCCAAGTATAGTCTCAGTCAGATTTCCCACTTGATTATTAAACTCATCCTGCGAACAGAATGTCTTCAGAAGGTCACTGGTGAACCGCACACATCTCTTCTCATTGCTAAGATGCTCTTACACTGTGTGTGCAAGGAATAGACAATTTTTAGCTGAGTGTTTGTATCACATCGCCACGATCTGCCTTTCCCAGGAGGAATCAGCCTGAATCTCCTGCCTGACTGCTGAGTATCACTGGTAAACTTTCTGGCTGCCACGGGATCAAGTCGTTTTGTGATGTCCATTAGCCCTGGTTTTCATTGCTCCTCTTCATGGTGGCCAGTTACAAAGCCAGGATTTCAGTTTCACACAACTGTGGTATCATCTTTTCTGGTTTCCTTTCTTTGCCTACTGGTGGCTGATGCTATGGAGAAGGAATGGTGATGCTAGAGAGATCCCAAAGCCCTTAAGTGTCAAGTCTGTGGCACCTGCAGCTGCTCTGATCTCGACCTTCCACATACAAACTTGGGAAGTGTGGACGTTTCCTGACCTCACTTCTCTAAGTCTCTGTCTCCTTACCTTGCACTGTAAAACGAAAAACGTTTTGTTGTCAAGCAGACCTGGATAAACGTAGCTCATCCCACAAAGATGAGAATCAAAATGACCAATGTAACATGGGTTTTTATGTTTAAACTTACATCCAGGGACGTCTTACTGGGCTGGACAAAGGCTTGTACATCATATTCTACAAAGAATGTTCGAGAATATGAAAAGGTAAAGGAAAGGAATGGAGTAATAGCTAATTTCACAGTGCATAAAAGAGACAGGAATTAGTATTCACATCTAATGATGAGAAAAGCAAACCAGTCCAAGGTAACAGAGCAAGTCAATGGTAGGGTTAGGATTTGACCCGAGGCAGCTTATGTTCAAAGTCGGCTAAACATATGGCTTTATTTCCTGAACAATTAATCTAGAAAATAATTTCAGTATGGTTTATGTTGTTGATGGTAAAACTAGGTCTGATGAGAATCAATAAGGTGGTTAATTTATGCATGCTGTAACAATATTAGCAATGAAACTATGGTACCCAATGAGGGAATAGATTCAAATGTTCAAGCAGAAGTTGCAATATAATCTTTGGGGACTACAGTCAAAAGCGTTTCTGCACTGAAAATGACAGGTGGGATTTGATGAATCCTGAGTTTCTCCCTAAAATTCCTCAGCACAGACCTCAGTATTCTAGACTAGATCTACCACTTTCTCCATGACTCCATCTTGTTCCGTCCTTGGCTGGATCACTGATATACATCAATTCTAATCTTCAAAATAGTCCTGAAAACAGCCACTCTTACTTCCATTTTACAGAGGGAGACACTGATCTCAGATACATATTCAGTTAGTAAAAGATGGATACTTTCTCAGGCTTTCTAATTCCACACCTTCTGTTCTTTAAAAGCCACTTTTGTGTAATATTGAATCCCTCAACAATAGCCAAAAATTGAGGCATCTGTGTAGGAGTACTTACCTGATTATTTCTTTACTGTGTTCTCTTTAATTGTTATAATATTAATATATATGAGGGTGGTTATCGCATTCATAATTATAATTTGAATACCACCCTAATTGTCTTTTATTGCTGTTTGGGAATGGGTCAGAGTTGTACATGGAATATTTAAGTTGAAATGTCGTTTTCAATACTTAATAGAATGCAGTTAGGATTTTATTGATTAATTAGTGTCTACATGAAGCACTCTATTTTTCTAAAGGCCAGTAATGCTCCTGACTGTTCCCTAAATGTTAACATATTCAGATAATTATAGCTGGATCATACTTGCTGCTTAGACTGTTTGAATTATTTGCTATTTTCAAGGTTTCAAATTCAAGTAAAGCAATCTTTTAAAACAAAAATGATCTTTAAATAACCTAAAATAGTTGTCATAGAAAATCTCAAATACCCATTAATTTATGGTTGTAAACATACTAGTACCCTCCTATACAGAAGCTCATTTGCAAATGCTTTAGAGGTAACGAAGGTGGGCTGGATAAAGGAGGAGATACTACAACTCATGGAGATCCCTGAAGCACAGCTGTGTTTTAAGGTCAAATGTATTGCCTAAGGACTTTAAAACTTCAGATTATAGTACAACAGCATGAAAGGGAAACCTAGATTTCAAACTCAGACCAAGTATATTCAACTTTTTTGGTCAAATCCCATTCCAGTGTCACTTAGCAACCACTTGCTATCACCTCTTATTTCTCTGAAACAAACTGACATGAGATTCAAAGATAATCTGACATTGGTGTCTGAAGAAATGTGATTAAATGGAAGAAATTGGGAATAGGCAAAAGTGCTGAAGCTGAAGCTCCAATAATTTGGCCAACAGATTTCAACTCATTATAAAAGATCCTGATGATGGGAAGGATTGAAGGCAGGAGGAGAAGGGGACAACTGGGGATGAGATGGCTGATGGCATCACTGACTCCATGGACATGAGATTTAGCAAACTCCAGGAGTTGGTGATGGACAGGGAAGCCTGGTGTGCTGCAGTCCATGGGGTCGCAAAGAGTCGGACATTACTGAGTGACTGAACAACAACAACAAAATGTGTTTAGCAGTTTCTGTTGTCTATCTATACTGGTCAACGCTTTTATCATGAATGGAAAGACCAGCCAAAAATAGTGAGAGGGTAACAGGCAGGAAGGTCAGGGGTCTCCCAATGGAGGAAATAGGCTGCAAGTGCCAGACATTTTTCTCTCTCTTAAGGGCAGGAGGAAACAAACAGGCGATATTTTTTTTCCTTCTCTATACAAATTTAAAAGGAAGTTTCTCTTAAAATCTGTGTTGCCATGACACCTGGTTTCACCTGAAGCTAACTATTCTCAAACCTTGAGTTAACCAATACATTTTTTTCTTATGGAAATGTTTGTCTTAAGCTATGTTAATGTACCCCAGACTCTGTCTTCAAGTTCCGCCAAATGGCTCAGAACCTACTTGACAAACCAGTATGTTATACTCAGATATTGTTCCCCTAATCTATGTAAATGAAACTATTTGTGTGGTGATCTGCCCTTCTACAAGATTCAAGTCAATCGTTTTATGGCCTGGGATGAATCATCTGGTGCCAGGATTATCACAAAATGCAATTTATGGATGAGGGGCCTGGTGCCATTCTGAGTTTTAAGACATTCCTTTCTTTTCATTAACAGACTGCAAGTGACTATATAACATCTAGCTGAAGACTAGCAGGGGGGCACTCTTTCTGACCCCTTCTGATGCCTATGTCAGAAGCTTTCTCCATCTCCTTTATACTTTAATAAAACTTTATTACACAAAAGCTCTGAGAGATCCAGCCTTGTCTCTGGTCCCAGATTGAATTCGTCTCCTCCGGAGGCCAAGAATCCCTGCATTTTATTGTTCAGCAGCAAACTTTCATCTTGGGGGCTTGTTCAGGAATTTCAGACAATAGAGTGTAAGAATTAGACACCACGGGCTGTAAAAGAACTACAGCCTCATTTATTATTCATAAATCCTGAACTAGTCTCCATTTACCATTTGATTTCTTTATACCCAAAATAGGAGTGTTGTATGGACTGTTACAGGGAACTAATAATCCCTGCTCCTTTAAATTTTCAATGATGGGTTTTAACCCTTTCTTAACCTCAGATTTCAGTGGATACTGCTTCTTATGTGGACACAAATGTGGGTCTTTGAGCTTGAGAACTATAGGAATAGCATTTTGTGCTGGACCAACATATTTTCCATCAGCCCATACTCTAAGGTTTACATTTTGTTCAACTAAAGGGAGAGAAAGGGAGGGCTCCATATTCATGAAAACAGAGGCATGGACCTTGCTCAGTATATTCCTCCCCAAAAGGGGTGAGGGAGACTCTGGCACAATCAGAAACTTGTGTGAAAATAGCACAGAATCCCAGTTGCAAGATAAAGAATAACTGAAATAATACCTTTTGGCTCATCCAGACAGTCCCATTACTGAAGCGGATTGGGAAGAAAGTGGGCCAGGGGCTTCAGTAAGCATGGAGTAAGTTGCCCCAGTATCTAAAAGGAAATTGATGGATTGGCCTCCCACAGTTATCAATACCCAGGGTTCCTCAGGTGTAATTAGGACGGGAGCTTGTGTGGGGACCCCCGGGCACCTTCAGTCCTGATTGTCTTTAGAGTCAAACCCCTGAGACCTACGCCTCTGGGGGCAGTCTCTCCTCCAGTGTGGTCCCTTACAGACTGGACATGGAGCTTAGATGCCTGAGGGCAATCCCACTTGAGATGCCCCTCCTTTCCACAGAAATAGCAAGCCCACCCCTTTTCACCTGGATCCCTCTGGGCGTTTTTCTCAGGCTGTTTAAGAGCGGTTCTCACAGCCATTGCGAGGGTTTCTGCCTGTTCCTTTGTCTTTCTCTGCCTTTCTTTCTTTTCCTCATATTTCCTTCCATAATAGACTGTCTGAGCCAGTTGTAATAGATTATCTAAAGACTGATTTGGTCCATACTCCCATTTTGATAACTTACGGTGAATATATGGAGCCGACTGAGTGAGAAATCTGTCTTTTAAGATCACTTTTCCCTCCTCACTTTCGGGATTGATCTCAGTGAACCTGCGAAGGGCTTCTCTCAGTCTGTCTAGGAATTTACCAGGAGCTTCCTTCTCTTCCTGTTCTATGTCTGCCAGTTTGTCATAGTTTAAAGGCTTAGAATGCGCCTGCCTGAGTCCTTCAAGAATACACCTGACAAAATGACTCTGATCCCATCTTCCTTGTTCTCTACAGAACGGGTCTATTTGTAAAACAGTATTGTACTTAAGAGACCCTCCAACTGGCCACTGTTCACCGTCCTCCAGTGGGTACCGCGGCCATGCAGTATCACATAGGAAGACCAGGTGTGTCTTCTTAAAGCCCTGGGGATCAAATCTATCCCAGTTTTTCAGGATACAGTTCAAAGGAGTGAGGCTGGAATTGTTAGCCCCCATCTGTAAGAGAGAAAAAAAGCGACCAGCGCCATTTTTTCTACCAGAGGCGTCCCTCCCTGCTCTAGATGGGGGTGTAGACAGACTTTACACAAAAGCTTTTCCTTCCTGGTCGGACTTAGTCTGTCCCTCACCGACGCAGGAGTCACACGCGTCCCTCCCGGTTCTACCACCGAGACGGGGTGGGGATGCACCAGGGGTAGATCTGATGGCATCCCTGACTGACGTCCAGCTCTTCACCTCGCTTGCCTCTGATGCCACCTGGGGTGCAACCAGAGTAACCTTCCGGAACGCCTCCCAAGCCAAGACCTCTGGGGGACACATTCGTCACCTGAGTGCCTGTGCATGACCCTGAGTGTATTCCTGACCGCAATAAGACCTGCACGAACTTTAAACTGAGATGCTCCTTCTAAGCGTCACCACACCGGTATAAGAGCCTCCTCTGGTCACTAAGAGCCAGTGTTACCAAAGGAAAAAACCCATTGCAGTTCCAATCCGAGTAACCTTTAACCTCAGAGATGCTCTTGGAGCTAGAGCTCTATCTAGCTTCCGAACTTTCCATGCCTAGTGAGGCTAGGCGCTTCCTGGCTACCAATCCAAGTTTGGGACCTAGGCCACAGTACACAGTAGCAACACAGATTACAAGTCTCTTGAAAACTTATGATCCGATAGATTAGGTTGGTACTTCTAATTCCCAAGGAGTTATGAAACGGTCAAAGAGACCGAAAAGTTTGAGCGAGAAAGGAGAGTTCGGTCCACACGCTTTGCCCATTTCTGATCGGTTCCTGAAGGAGACATTGGGTGCTTCTTGGCATTGGCAGGTCGGTATAAACCTCTGACAGGTTTCTGCCATAAGCCTTATGAGGTCGCCGCAGAACCGCAGAGCAGGGCTCCTCACTTGCTTCACACAGGGCGTTTCATTCATTCACACAACCACACCGTAGAGTTAGCAAAGTACAGCGGAAAACATGTTCGCTAGGAGAACGAAGAACTACAGCTCTAAGCATCCTTACCTTGTCCTGAAGGATCCCGGATGAGCCCCCAAGATGAAAGTTTGCTGCTGAACAATAAAATGCAGGGATTCTTGGCCTCTGGAGGAGACGAATTCAATCTGGGACCAGAGACAAGGCTGGATCTCTCAGAGCTTTTGTGTAATAAAGTTTTATTAAAGTATAAAGGAGATGGAGAAAGCTTCTGACATAGGCATCAGAAGGGGTCAGAAAGAGTGCCCCCCTGCTAGTCTTCAGCTAGATGTTATATAGTCACTTGCAGTCTGTTAATGAAAAGAAAGGAATGTCTTAAAACTCAGAATGGCACCAGGCCCCTCATCCATAAATTGCATTTTGTGATAATCCTGGCACCAGATGATTCATCCCAGGCCATAAAACGATTGACTTGAATCTTGTAGAAGGGCAGATCACCACACAAATAGTTTCATTTACATAGATTAGGGGAACAATATCTGAGTATAACATACTGGTTTGTCAAGTAGGTTCTGAGCCATTTGGCAGAACTTGAAGACAGAGTCTGGGGTACATTAACATAGCTTAAGACAAACATTTCCATAAGAAAAAAATGTATTGGTTAACTCAAGGTTTGAGAATAGTTAGCTTCAGGTGAACCAGGTGTCATGGCAACACAGATTTTAAGAGAAACTTCCTTTTAAATTTGTATAGAGAAGGAAAAAAAAATATCGCCTGTTTGTTTCCTCCTGCCCTTAAGAGAGAGAAAAATGTCTGGCACTTGCAGCCTATTTCCTCCATTGGGAGACCTCTGGCCTTCCTGCCTGTTACCATCTCAGTAGGTATGCATTATTGTCAGAAAGACTAAAGATCTCTTCAAGAAAATTGGAACTCCCAAGGGAACATTTCATGCAAGGATGGGCATGATAAAGTTGGAAATGGTAAGGACTTAACAGAAGCAGAAGATATCAAGAGGAGTTGGCAAGGATACACAGAAAAACTATACAGAAAAGGTTTTAATGACCTGGATGAACACACTGGTGTGCTCATTCACCTAAAACCAGACATCCTGGAGTGTGAGGTCAAGTGGCCTTAGGAAACATTATTACTACAAACAAAGCTAGTGGAAGTGATGGAATTCCAACTGAGCTTTTTAAAATCCTAAAAGATGGTGCTGTTGAAGTGCTGCACCCAATATGTCAGCAAATTTGGAAAACTCAGCAAAGACAACAGGACTGAAAAAGGTCAATTATCATGCCAGTCCCAAAGAAGGGCAATGTCAGTTGTGCTCATTTCACATGATAGGAAGCTCATGCTCAAAATCCTTCAAGCTAGGCTTCAGCAGTACATGAGCCAAGAACGTCCAGATGTACAACCTGGATTTAGAAACGGCAAGGAAACCAGACAGAGATGAAATTGCCAACATTTGTTGGATCATGGAGAAAACAAGGGAGTTCCAGAAAGACATCCTTGTTTCTGTTTCATAGACTACACTAAAGCTTTTGAGTGTGTGGATCACAAAAAATAGAAAATTCTTAAAGAGATGGGAATACCAGACCAGCTTATCTGTCTCCTGAGATACCTATATGCAGGACAAGCAGCAGCTGTTAGAACTGGACATGGAATAACTAACTTCTTACAAATTAGAAAAAGAGCGTGACAAAATTGTACATTGTCACCCTGATTATTTAATTTCTATGCAGTGTACATCATGTGAAATGCCGGGCTGGATAAACCACAAGCTGGATTGAAGACTGCTGGGAGATATATCAACAACCTGATGATTATATAGTGGAAGTGACAAATAGATTCAAGGTATTCGATCTGATAGACAGAATGCCTGAAGAAGTATGGATGGAGGTTCCTAACACTGTACAGTAGTCCGTGATCAAAATTATCCCTAAGGGAAAAAAATGCAAAAAGGCAAAACGGTTGTCTGAGGAGGCTTTACAAATAGCTAAGGAAAGAAGAGAAGTGAAAGGCAAAGGAGAAAAGGAAAGATTCAAAGAAATAGAGGAAAACAATAGAATGGGAAAGACTAGAGATCTCTTCAAGAAAATTAAAGATATCAAAGGAACATTTCATGCAAAGATGGGCATAATAAAGGACAGAGATAGCATGGACCTAACAAAAGCAAAAGATTTTAAGAAGACGTGGCAAGAATACACAGAAGAACTGAACAAAAAAGGTCTTAATGACCCAGACAAGCACAATGGTGTGATCATTCACCTACAGTCAGACATCCTGGAATGTGAAGTCAAGTGGGCCTTAAGAAGCATTACTATGAACAAACCTAGTGAAGGTGATGGAATTCAGCTGAGCTATTTTAAATCCTAGAAGATACTGCTGTTAAAGTGCTGCATTCATTATGCCAGCAAATTTGGAAAATTCAACAGTGTCACAGGACTGGAAAAGGTCAGCTTTTAGTCCAGTTTTCTTTCCAGCCATGGATTGGACAAGTTGGAGCCCTTGTTCTGAAATGTGGCTGGTGACCATTTTCAGCCACCAGAGACTGTGGTCTTTCAGCCTTTCTCAGATGGCATACCCTTGTGCACTCCATACTGAGAAGTGTCCAGGGATCAAGTTATACCAGATCTTTAAAGTATACATAAAGGTAGTCTGATACATCTTTTGGCTACCTCCAGAGTCAGACACAATTGAGTGGCTAAGCACAACACAGCTTCCTGTTGCAGGGGAAAGAGCTTTTCCCAAGGGGATCCCGGCCTATTCTTTTTTTGCACAGGTAGAAGGAAATGTTTATCTTTATACCTCAAGCCAATGACGTTGCCACTCTAGCAAATTCCTGCTCCAGAGAAGTTCAGGAACGGCAGTCATTGTTTCTGAACTGTATTTACACTGACTTTCCTTGTCAGCTCACTTTCTGAATGGAGGAATTGCAGGCTACAGCCTCTACTTGTTTTGCTTGCACTTTTTCAGCAGCTACACTGGATAACAGGGAGGATGGATAAAAGGCATCTGGATCCCATCTATCCTCAAGCACTCTTAGCAGGACAAAAGGACAACAACAATATGGTGCTTCATGCACCGTATACCCTCAATATTGTGTGTTAATAACACCAACCCATACTTTTGAGCATCTTCCATGTGACAATTATGGTCCAATGCTGTGAGTAAGTGCTGAGTATGAGAGCCTATCTGCTTTAATGGAAACATACAATAAGCAACACAGCACAGAAAAGCTCTTATGAAACAGGAAGAGAAAGGGCATGGCCGCATATGAGATCCAGAGGGGAATAGAAAAGAAAAACACAAGTGAGAGTTGTTTGGAGGAGTTTGGACTGGGTCTTTTTAAAAAAATGGGTATGAAGATATAGTAGGTAGGGAGAAATGGGGGGAAAACCATCTAGATATAGCAAAACCTAAGCGAAAATACAGATGATACCACCCTTATGGCAGAAAGTGAAGAGGAACTAAAAAGCCTCTTGATGAAAGTGAAAGAGGAGAGTAAAAAAGTCGGCTTAAAGCTTAACATTCAGAAAACTAAGATCATGGCATCTGGTCCCATCACCTCATGGGAAATAGATGGGGAAACAGTGTCAGACTTTATTTTTTTGGGCTCTAAAATCACTGCAGATGGTGATTGCAGCCATGAAATTAAAAGACTCTTACTCCTTAGAAGGAAAGTTATGACCAACCTAGACAGCATATTAAAAAGCAGAGACATTACTTTGCCAACAAAGGTCCGTCTAGTGAAAGCTATGGTTTTTCCAGTGGTCATGTATGGATGTGAGAGTTGGACTGTGAAGAAAGCTGAGCACTGAAGAATTGATGTTTTTGAACTGTGGTGTTGGAGAAGACTCTTGAGAGTCCCTTGGACTGCAAGGAGATCCAACCAGTCCATCCTAAAGGAGATCAGTCCTGGCTGTTCATTGGAAGGACTGATGTTGAAGCTGAAACTCCAATACTTTGGCCACCTGATGCAAAGAGTTGACTCATTGGAAAAGACCCTGATGCTGGGAGGGATTAGGGGCAGGAGGAGAAGGGGACGACAGAAAGTGAGATGGCTGGATGGCATCATCGACTCGATGGACATGAGTTTTAGGAAACTCCGGGAGTTGGTGATCGACAGGGAGGCCTGGCGTGCTGTGATTCATGGGGTCGCAAAGAGTCAGACACAACTGAGTGGCTGAACTGAACTAAAGTGAAAATCTGAGATTGGAGAATAAGGGAAAGAAATGGGCAATGGGGTGACTTGCTTCTCACGGAGATGTCTGGTGGAGTTAACAAGGCATGGCATGTATTTATTTTTTCCAAAGAAATAGCAGAAACCCATGTTCTTCAGTCACTCAGTAGTGTCCAACCCTTTGTGACCCCACAGACTGCAGCACCCCAGGCTTCCCTGTCTTTCACCATCTCCCATTTCCCAGAGCTTGTTCAAACTTATGTCCATTGAGTCAATGATACCATCCAACCATCTTGTCCTCTGTCCTCCCCTTCTCTTCTTGCCTTCAATATTTCCCAGCATCAGGATCTTTTCTAAAAAGTCAGCTCTTTGCATCAGGTAGCCAAAGTATTGGAGCTTCAGGTTCAGGATCAATAATTCCAACAAATATTCATGGTTGATTTCTTCTAGGATTGAATAGTTTGATCTCCCTGCTATCCAAGATACTCTCAAGAGTCTTCTCCAGCACCAAAGTTTGAAAGCATCAATACTTCAGTGCTCAGCCTTCTTTAAGGTCCAAATTTCATATCTGTACATGACTCCTGGAAAAACCATAGCTTTAACTATATAGACATTTATTGACAAAGTGATGTCTCTGTTATTTAATACATTATCTAGGTTCATCATAGCTTTTCTTCCAAGGAGCAAACGTCTTTTCATTTCATAGCTGCAGTCAATTTCTGCAGTAATTTTCCAGTTCAAGGAAATAAAGTCTGTCACTGTTTCCATTGTTTCCCATCTATTTTCCATAAGGTGGTGAGACCAGATCCCATCATCTTTGGTTTTTGAATGTTGGATTTTAAACCAGCTTTTCACTCTCCTCTTTCACTTTCATCAAGAGGCTCCTTAGTTCCTCTTCACTTTCTGACATTAGGGTGGTGTGATCTGCATATCTGAGGTTATCAATATTTCTCCCTACAATCTTAATTCCAGCCTGTGCTTCATCCAGCTCATGATGCCCTCTGCATATAAGTTAAATAAGCAGGTGATAATAAACAACCTTGACGTACTCCTTTCCCAATTTTGAACTCATTCATTGTTCCATGTCCAGTTCTAACTGCTGCTTCTTGACCTGTATACAGGTTTCTCAAGAGGCATGTAAAGTGGTCTGGTATTCCCATCTCTTTAAGAATTTTCCACAGTTTGTTGTGAATTTTTTTTAAAGAAACAACAGAAATATGTTACTCTGCACCTATCTCATTCAAAGTGCAGTCATTCTTATATTTGTCTGACTATTTTTTGCCCAACTAGAATGCTAGTTTATTTTTGGAAAGAGCAGTTTCTTATAAATGTGTATATTCTCACTGCTAATTTAGTATCTGGCAGAGTAAATAAATGCTGAGTGTATTTGCTAGTGGATGGCCTAGCAATTGCATGTAAGATGCAAGTGATTTGCTGTTTGTATACTTTTCCTGTTTGTATACTTCTTGAGTGAAAACAATTGTTTAGGAAAGTATATCAGTTTCATGTCAATGCTGAGTTTTTATTTGTGTGCTCCTCTTATTACTATCCACATAATGAATTGCAGCCTTGTCATGGCAAAGGGGCTTGCATAACTCAAGGAGCTACTAGCCATGCCATGCGGAGCCATGCCATGCGGAGCCATGCAAGACAGCTGGGTCACAGTGAAGAGTTCTAACAACACGTGATCCATGGGGGTGGGTGGGGGGAAATGGCAACCCACCCCAGTATTCTTGCTTTGAGAACCACAAAGGTGGTATGAAAAGACAAAAAAGTATGACACTGGGAGGTGAGTCCCCAAGGATGGACGGTGCTCAGTATGCTGCTAAAGAAGAGTGGAGGGCCATTACGAGTAGCTCAAGGAAGAGTGAAGTGACTGGGCCAAAGAGGAAAGAATGCTCAGTTGTGGATGTGTCTGGTGATGAAAAGAAAGTCTGATTCTGTAAAGAACAATATTGCATAAGAAACTGGAATGTCAGGTCTGCAAATTGGATGTAGTCAAGCAGGAGACTGCAAGAATGAAAGTTGACACAGGAATCAGTGAAGTAAAATGAATGGGAAGGGCAAATTTAATTCAGATGACCATTACATGTATTACTGTGGTCAAGAATCCCTTAGAAGAAAGGACTTAGCCCTTGTAGGCAACAAAAGAGTCCAAAATTAAGTACTGGGTGCAACCTCAAAAATGACAGAATGATCTCAGTTCTTTTCCAAGGCAAACCATTCAATATCACAGTAATCCAAGTCTATGCCCCAACCACTGATGCCAAAGAAGTTGAAGCTAACCAGTTCCATGAAGACCTACAATACTTTCTAGAACTAACACCCCAAAATATTTCCTTTCATCTTAGGGGATTGGAATGCAAAAGTTGGAAGTCAAGGGATATTTCGAATAACAGGCAAGTTTGGTTTTGGAGTACAAAATGAAGCAGGACAAAGGCTAACAGAGTTTTGTCAAGAGAAAACACTGGTCATAGGTAATACAATTTTTCAACAACTCAGATGACTCTACACATGGACATCAGAGGGTCAATATCAAAATTAAATTGATTGTGTTCTTTGCAGCTGAAGATGGAGAAGCTCTAGATCAGTTCAGTTCAGTTCAGTCACTCAGTCGTGTCCAACTCTTTGTGACCCCATGGACTGCAGCATGTCAGGCCTCCCTGTCCATCACCAACTCCTGGAGTTTACTCAAACTCATGTCCATTGAGTCGGTGATGCCATCCAACCATCTCATCCTCCATCGTCCCCTTCTCCTCCTGCCTTCAATTTTTCCCAGCATCAGGGTCTTTTCCAATGAGACAGTTCTTCACATCAGGTGGCTGATTTCTATATAGTCAGCAAAAACAAGACATGGAACTGACTGTGTTGAGATCATGAGCGCCTATTGCAAAATTCAGGCTTAAATTGAAGAAAGTAGGAAAAACCTCTAGGTCATTCAGATATGACCTAAATCAGATCCTTTATGATTATACAGTGATGAATAGATTCAAGGCATTAGATCCAGAGTGCCTGAAGAGCTATGGATAGCAGTTCATAATGTTGTAAGGAGGCAGTGACCAGAACTCTCCTAAAGAAAAAGAAATGCAAGAAGACAAAGTGGCTGTTTGAGGAGGCTTTACAAATAGCTGAGGAAAGTAGAAAAGCAAAAGACAAGGGAAAAAGGAAAAGATATACCCAACTGAATGCAGAGTTCTACAGAATAACAAAGAAAGATAAGAAGCCCTTCTTAAAAGAGCAGTGCAAAGAGATATAGGAAAACAATAGAATGGAAAAGACTAGAGATCTCTTCAAGAAACTTGGAGATATCATGGGAGCATTTCATGCAAGGATGGGCATGAAAAAGGAGAGAAATTGTATGGATCTAATAGAAGGAGAAGATAGTAAGAAGAGCTGCAAGAATACACAGAAGAACTATATAAAAAAAGTCTTAATGATCCAGATAACTATGATTATGTGGTCACTCATTTAGTCAGACATCCGGGAGTGTGAAGTTGAGTTTCCTTATGAAACATTGGTAAGAACAAAGCTATTGGAGGTGACAAATTCCAGCTGAACTATTTAAAATTCTAAAATATGTTGCTGTTAAAATGCTGTACGTAATATGTCAGCAAATTCGGAAAACGCAGAGGTGGCCGTGGCACTGTAAAAAGTCAGTTTTCATTCCAATCCCAAAGAAGGGCAATATGAAAGAATGTCCAAACTAGCATATAATTGTGCTCATTTCACATGCTAGCAAGGTAATGCTCAAAATTCTTCAAGGTAGGCTTCAGCACAACAAAAGCTGAGAACTTCCAGCTGTGAAATCTGGGTTTCGAAGAGTCAGAGGAACCAGAAATCAAGTTTCCAAGATTCATTGGATCATGGAGAAAGTAAGGGAATTCCAGAAAAAAACAAAAAACATCTATTTCTGCTTCATGGACTTGACTAAATCCTTTCACTGTGTGGATGACAACAAATTTGGGAAATTCTTAAAGAGTTGGGGACTACCAAAATACTTTACCTGCATTCTGAGAAACCTGTATGCAGGTCAAGATGCAATAGTTAGAATCAGACATAGAACAATGGACTGGTTTAAAATTGGGAAAGGGGTATGTTAAGGCTGTATATTGTCACCCCACTTATTTAACTTTTATGCAGAGTACATCATGTGAAATTCTGAGCTAAATGAATCACCAACTGGAATCCAGATTGGAGGGAGAAATATTACCAACCTCAGATATGTGGATAATATTAATCTAATGGCAGAAAGTGAAGAGGACTTAAAGAGCCTCTTGATGAGAGTGAAAGAAGAGTTGGCTTGAAACTCAACATTCAAAGAACTAAGATCACGGCTTCTGATTACATCATTTCATGAGAAATAGATGGGGAAAATGTGGAAGCAGTGACAGATTTTACTTATTTGGGCTCAAAAATCACTCTGGACTGTGACTGCAGCCATGAAATTAAAAGATGTTTGCTCCCTGAAAAGAAAGTTATGACAAATAGAGACAGCATATTAGAAAGCAAAGACATCACTTTGCTGACAAAGGTTCTAATAGTCAAAACTGTGGTTCTGGGCTTCCCTGGTGGCTTAGAGGGTAAAGCATGCAATGTGGGAGACCCGGATTCAATCCCTGGGTTGGGAAGATACCCTGGAGAAGGAAATGGCAACCCACTCCAGTACCCTTGCCTGGAAAATCCCATGGATGGAGGAGTGGGGTCGGCTACAGTCCATGGGGTCACAAAGAGTTGGACATGACTGAGCGACAACACTCAGTGGTTTTTCCAGTAGTCATGTAGGGGTGTGAGAGTTGGACCATAAAGAAGACTGAGCACCAAAGAACTGGTGCTTTCAAACTGTGGTGCTGGAAAAGACTCTTGAGAGTTTCTTGAACTGCAAAGAGAGGAAATCAATCAATCCTAAAGGAAATTAATCCTGAATATTCATTGGAAAGATTGATGCTAAAGTGGAATCTCCAAAATCTGGCCCCCTGATTCAACGAATCAACTCATTGGAAAATACTCATGCTGGGAAAGATTGAAGGCAAAAGGAGAAGGGAGTGGTAGAGGATGAGATGATTAGATAGTATCAGCAACTCACTGGACATGAATTTTGGCAAACTCCAGGCGATGGTAGAGGGCCAAGGCTCCTGGTGTGCTCTGGTCCATAAGATGGCAAAGAATCAAACACAACTTAGAGGCTAAACAATGAGAACAAACTTATTGCTATTAATAGAGAAAGTATATTTTATATTTGCCACTCATACAGCTGTTTTTATTCAAGTTTAAAAATACAGCAGAAATTGATAAAACTAGATTTTTGGTCAAATTCCAGACAAAACAATTGGTTGGCTTATAGAAGTTCTGCCCTTGGGACCATGAAAAGATATTTAATGCAAAATTTAGTTTATGTGGTCTGTCTTAATTATGTCATCTGCTTTGGTTTGTTCTCCTCTTCCTGCATCCTCATTATAAGCATTTATTCATTTCTCCATTGAAGTGTTGCATAAACAAAAAATAGTAAAATCTCTTTGCAATGGAACCCTGTAGAGTAGCGTATCCTGAAGGTCAATAAACAAAACAGAAAGACACAAAAGATTTAAATAGCTTTTTAAAAATTGAAACATAATTGACATACAGAGAAATGCGCAAGTCTTAAGTTGGTAAAATCGACACCCATATAATTACCACACAACAATCCATTATCAACATTTCTATCAACCGAGAAGTTACCCATTCTAACAATAGGAGGTAAAAGTATGTTATCTTTTTCTGATATCATTTCAAATGAAATGACTTTATACTGACATTTCCAAATGTTTAGTTTGGTTCAGTTGCTCAGTCGTGTCCGACTCTTTGCGACCCCATGAATTGCAGCAACAGCTATTAAATGCTGTATTTTGCAATTTAAAAAAATTTGGTTATTAGTTTCAAATTTTTTTTGTTTTGATTTTTATGTTCCACAAACTTTTCTAGCTTCGCAGTCATGCCATCTGTGGATACTTACAGTACTACCTCTTTTTCAATATTTATTACTTTATTGGGCTTATTTGGATGTTCAGTGCCGATTTGAAATGGTAAGAAAAGATATCCTTGTTTTCCTTGATCTTTTGGAAAAGGGTTCAACATTTTAGTAATAAATGCAATGTTTGCTGTAAGATTTCTGTAGATGTCCTGCATTGTATTGAGAATTGTACTGAAATACAATGGAATTGTATTTCATTTTATCTAGTTTTCTGTTTTTAATCATGAATTGATGTTGACTTTCAACAGATGCTTTTTCTTCAACTATTAATAATTTTCTCCTTTAATTCAGTTAATGTTATAAATAACACGGATACATTTTTCTGAAGGCTAAATCAAAGGATTACCTGTGGGAAACCTGTTGTGGTTGTTTTTTAGTCGCTAAGACATGTCTCGCTCTTTTTGCGACCACATAGACTGTAGCCCGCCAGGCTCCCCTGTCCACGGGGTTTCTCAGGCAAGCATACTGGAGGGGGTTACCCTTTCCTTCTCCAGGGATCTTCCTGACCTGGGGATCCAGCCTGTGTCTCTTGCATTGGCAGGGGGTCACCTTTACTGCTGAGTCACCAGGGGAGCCCGGGATAAACCCTACAGGACATATAATGCATTATTGTTTTTTATACATTGCTGAATTTGTTTGGTAATATTTAGTAAAAAAAAAAAAAAACAAACAAAAAAAAACTTTGTTGTTTATTCAAGAGGTGTATTAGTCTGTTATTTTTCTTTTCTGTTTTATTTGTTGTTGTTGTTGCTGATTTGCCTGCATCCCTCATCTTGTGGGATCTCAGTTCCCCGACCAGGGATTGAGTCTGCACTCTCGGGAGTGAGAGCACAAAGTCCTGACACTGGCCCACACGTGATCATCTGCAGTTTTCTTTTCTTATAATGACTTTCTCAAGTTTTGGTATCAAGATTGTGGTGACTCAGTATCCTTTAAAGGAAAAAAAAAAAAAGAATGCATAGCGTTTCTTTAGGCAAAATACTAGTTCCACTTATAAATGTTTAATAGCACAAGCCAGCACCATTATTTTGTGTTGTTTTTAAATAAGATTTTTCAGATGTGGAGTCATGTTCTTTACTAAATATAAGACTGTTTTATATTTTCTGTTTAATTTGGAATCAGTTTGGTAGTCTGCATTTCTCATATAAATTCCCCACCATATGAATTGTCAAATTTAATGATAGACAGTTGGTCATAAACATTGGATATATAGAGATATTTTTTATTTTATTTCTGATTGGAGCATATTTTCTTTTAATAAATATTCTAGTCCTTCTTATCTAAGAATTTTTCAATCTTATTAATATTTTAAAGTAACCAATTTGGAGTCTATTAACTTTTCTAATTTTTTTTCTAATACACTGAATAATACTTTATTTTATTATCATCTTTTTTCTGCTTACTTTGGGTTTAATTGCTTTTCATTTTTAACTTTTGAGGGTAGGAATGTGGATAATTGATTTTAAGCCTTTTTCTTTTATAAAATAACTGAAGTTATTAAACTTCCTCAAAATGCTATTTGCCTGCATCCTTCAAGTTCTGATATGCTGTAATTTCATTATTATTCAGTTCAAAGTATTTTCTAATGTATCTTTCAATTTATTTCTATCCAACTATTAATTTGAAGTATCTTAATTTCCAAACTTTTTTGTATTTTTTAAAATATGCTATTGACTTTTTTTGTTGTTTAGTCACTAAGTTGTGTCTAACTCTCCTGTGACCCTACAGGCAGTAGTCTGTCAGGATCCTCTGTTTATGGTATTTCCTAGGCAAGAATACTGGAGTGGGTGACCATTTCCTTCTCCAGGGGATCTTCCCAACCCAGGGATAGAACCCAGGTCTTCTTCATTGGTTCTTTACCACTGAGCTGCCAGGGAAACCCACTGACATGGAATTCTAATTATGCTGTAACCAGAAATTATATTATAAAATATTCCAATTGTTTCCTGATTTGCTGAAATTTCCTTTAATGGCCTAACATGTAATCTGTTTTCATGAGGATTCCAACTGCAATTGAAATAAATTTACATTTGTTAGGAGTAATGATCCATAAAGGCAAATTATGCCAATTTGGTTAATGATGCTCAAGTTTTCTATATTCTTATTATTTTTCCATTTTTTATACTGTTTACAGGGAGATGGGTACTGAAAGTGATTTGGAGTTCAGTGCCTCAATTTATGGCAGTTAAATAATAATCACCAGAAATGCATCTTCCCCAATAATTGTAATATGCCAGCATAGTTGAAGAAATGCAATTCTAGAGAGTAATGAAACTCTGACACTATCTGTTGACAGAAATCACTTTTTTATGTTGCTTAAGTATGCACAAAATAGAAATTCAATCTTTGCATACTTGCAGTCTTTGTAGAATTATATAGCTAATACAAATATAAGAACTGGGTCTTCCAGGTGGTAAAGAAACTGCCTACCAATGCATGAAACACAGGAGATGTGGGTTCAGTCTCTGGATCCCCTGGAGAAGGAAAGGGCAACCCACTCCAGTATTCTTGCCTGGGAAATCCATGGACAGAGGAGCCTGGCGGGCTACAGTCCATGGGATTGCAAAGAGTCAGACACGACTGAGCAACTGGGCACCCATGCACTATAATGTTTTATGGATTATGTTTCACTAAAACAAAATTGCCAGTATAGGCTTTAAAAGTGAAAAGATGTTGCCTGAGATTCTCTTCTATATTTAATTTATTTTGTAATTTGAATTTGACAATACTTAATGCAGAGATCTTTTTCTATCAGAATGTTGTACTTATTTGTATTGAGTAGTATTTTATTATCAATATATATTTTTATTACAATATAGCTGATTTAGTGATATGTTAATTTCTGCTGTACAGTAAACTGGCTCATATATACATAATATATATATAAAGTGATTCAGTTATATATATATATATACATACACATTCTTTTAAAATATTCTTTTCCAGCTTATCATAGAATATTGACTATCGTTCCCTCCGCTATACAGCAGCATGTTTATCCATTATATGTAAAATAGTTTGTGTCTGCTCTCTCCAAACTCCCAGTGTATATCTTTCCTACTCCCATCCCTCTTGGCAACCACAAGTCTATTCTCTATGTCTGTGAGTCTGTTTCTGTTTCTCAGATATGTTCACTTGTGTCATACTTTAGTTTTGAAATATAAGTAATGTCATATGTTATTTGTCTTTCTTTTGCTGACTTACTTCACTTTGTGCTATAAACTCCAGGTTCACTCATTACATTATTTCATTCTTTTTATGGTCGAGGGACATTTCACTGTGTTTATATGCCAGATCTTTTTTCTTCATTCATCTATTGATGGACATTTAGGCTATTTCCATGTCTTAGCTTTTGTGATTGGTACAAGAACAGTATTATCGATTAAAAATGATGATTCTCTCTCCTTAGCCAAAATTCTTTCAAGGAACAATTCCAACATACTAATATTAATGAATACTAACTTCAAATCTATGTCATACTTGATCTCCTTTCTAGATCTTGATGGGTTTTTGGTTTCTTTTTACTGGTTTGTAGGGAAAAAAAAAATGTGTTCATAATCAAAGGAAAGAACACCACATATTCTGGCAAGACTAGTCCCTATTTGTGGTGAATTCAGCTCGCTCATCTCTTCTTTTCTTTGCCGTTACATGCATGATCACAGTGGTGCCTGCCTAAAACTTTCAGAATGCTGTATCTTAAAAGGAATTCTAAGGCTGATTTTTTGAGATAAGGTGACACTCACATTTGTGTTTGTTGATTTCTGCTACTGCAAAATGTCATTTCTTGAGTCAGATTTATAATTTTTACAGAACTGAAAGTCTCATTCAAAATGGTCCCTAATCACACAACCATTGTTCTGTCAGCGAACAGCTAATGCTAACAAGAAAGACTGGTGATTTACTGGGCATCAGGCAATGAGGCTATCCAGGTTCATCTGCCAATGGCAAATTTTGTGCTACTGTGCTTTTCCCAGTATGTGTACTAATCATTTGGTAAACATGAAACAATCTTGGAGTTTTTTATGTATATATACTAAATTAACCTTAATACTGCATTCCAATACACAGTCAGTGCAGACAAATGCCATTTGATTCCACTTATATGATTCACCTAGAGTAGTCACATTCATGGAGTCAGAAAGTACATTGGTAGATGCCAGGATCTTGGCAGGAGGGTGAGGAGGGGCAATGGGCATTAATGTTTAATGAAGACAGAATTTCAGTTTAGGAACGTGAAAAACTCAGGAGATGGATGATCTTGAGCGTTGCACAATGATGTGATGTGCTAAGTGAACACAGATGTGCAGCTAAATGTGGTTAAAATAATGTGCTTTATAAAATGGACCTCTGCCCCATTTTACAAAAAAGGGTAGAAAACCAAAATCATTCTGGATATTGTATTTTTTATATTACTCTTTTTTATAAAAGTAAAACAACTAAAACTATTGTGAGTTCAGTTACAGTTGTTATAGCAATTTACAATATGAAAACAATTGCTCCTCATCATCAACACTACATTAATTCAGATAGTAAACCCAATAAGCAATTGCCCGGTTCTGGTCTGTGTTGGGTAAAATGAAAAGAGCTGTGGTGTGCTACAAAATTAAATCACAGGCTCTGTTCACAAGGAACACCCAAAATCTTGGGTAAACAGTTGTATGTTTACAGAAATTCTATGGTCAAGCAGCATTGTGGGATCCAAAGTTTTGGAGAGGCTTTTCTGGCTACAGTGTCCATTCATCTCTCTTTACTCAGTTACCACTACAGCCTAAAGAGAGAGTTGCTAGAATTCATGGCCACTCACTACTGTTTCTGTGATGAATATCTGCTCTGAGTTTCTCCCTATGTTTCATCAGCTATTGTCAGACTATTTGTACACCCCCTTGCTTAGAACTGAAAATAAGACCTGGCACCTAAATGCTTCTGGTGGATTTGCACAGAAAGTAGTCAAACATAAAACAGCCCATTTAGGTTTTGGTCAGCATGTTTTCGTCCCTATTTGGCACTGATGAGGTCTGATTCTCTCATTCTTTTGCCAAGGGTCACTGAGTTCGGTGGACTTGCTGAGATAGATTTTAACGTGCCAAACCACTTCTACCTCTTTATTAGAGATTTGCCACCTGGTTGTAATCATGTTATATGGACTGCTTATCAATGTCTGAAAAGGGATGTGGGATAAAGGATAGTGCAGGGCCCAACAGGTAAGCTCTGTAGTATAGTTATTCTAGTGCTGAGTGTAAAACCTAACACGGGTATAGTTAAAACAAAGCACTAAATCATAGCAAAGAAACAAATGACCACAAAATATATGAAGACTAAATGGATGAAGAGCACTGGACCACAGCAGAAAATATGTACCAGAATTAGACAAACTGGGAGGATAGGATGGAGGAAGGATTAAGTTCATGTTAAAGAGAAAAGTATGGAACACATGGCTAATTTGAGTGAAATCAGCATTCTGGGCTGTGCTTCTAGTCCCAAGAGTAGAACAAGTTACAGAGACAATGATGTGGCTCTTTTGTGGGTCCTGAAGTGATTTAAGGCACACTGTGTTTACTTCAACACTAAATGGAATTAACATAAATCATCTCTTCATTTGGTGTGGGTTAGTCGCTCAGTCGTGTCTGACTCTTTGCGACCCCACCAACTGTAGCCCGTCAGGCTCCTCCATCCATGGGATTCTCCAGGCAAGAATACTGGAGTGGGTTGCCATTCCCTTCTCCAGAGGATCTTCCTGATGCAGGGATCGAATCCAGGTCACCTGCATTGCAGGCTGACTCTTTACCATCTGAGCTACAGGGAAGATCTCTCTTTATTTGGGGGATGAGGAGATTTAGATCAACTCATGTGTGAATAGTTATATATATGGTTACTCACCTCAAAACCACACATGCTTCTAATGCTAAGACCAGTGTTCTCATCACCGACACTGACAAGAAGACCTGTGATTTGCTTGAGGTCTGGCAGATATATTTAGAGACCCACGCAGGGGAGAGGTATGAACCAGGGGACTTCAAATGGCCCCTCCAGCTCTAAGATTAAGAAATAAAATAGAGGAAAAAACAAACAGGAAAAAAATTGGCCTAGAATGGGGAATTTCTGAAAGATGAGGCCAGATATTGATGTCATCATGATCAGCAGGAAGCAAACCTGGCGGGTTTTCTGACCTGAATCCAGAACATCTTGGGGAATAAAGTAACAGATTCCTTTTGTCTGCACTGACAAAGTTGGTGCATCAGGTGACAGCAGAAACCCGCCTATCTGAGGACAGGATGGTGAAGGATGGGGAAAGCAAGAATCATGTGGCCTGAGTCACCTAAGCCAGGGTACGCTCTGGAGTCTAGGCAGACGATTTCTCAGGCACTCAGGCCCTTCCAGGAGAGGGTCCCTCACCCAGGATGAGGGTGGGCCGAGCAGCAGTTTATCTAATCCACACCTTTGAACGGTGTCTTGGGCTAACTGTTCCTCTACTCCTCTTAGTCCAGGGGAGCTGCCAGATCAGAAATTAGTGGGATGGCTCTTTTCATGAGCATTTTTCTGTAAACCTGGCAGAATGTCCCTTGGGTTCCCATTAGAGCCAATTCCCCAGATGTGGTCTGACATGCTCCATAAAACCACATCCTCCTTGCTCTCTGCCCAGGGTTCTCTAGTATACTGTGACTTAGTACTCACCTAGCTACTCATCATTAGTACTTAGGGTGAGAACTATACTCACTAACCCTAAGGTGAGTACTAACCCAGGGAGAGTACTAAGATACTAACCCTAACCGTAATCCTAACCCCATTTTTCTTCCTGGGTCAGGTGACATGTGTTGGTCAAAAACAAGGCAGAAAGCTGCAATTAAGAAGAGTTTATTTGAGGTCTTAAGAATTGCAATGCAGGAAACACAGATTCAGGTAAAACCAAGAGTGTTCTGAGAAGAAAGGAGAGTCAGGGGCTTATAAAGACAAAAAAGTCACAAGGTCATTAGAAGTTGACTAATAAGAGTTGTGGTTGACTGATGTAAACCAGTAAATATTTGTCCTTAAGGAATCATGAGTTATTCGGGGTAGGGGCCTGATAAGTAGATAGGCTGTCAGGAGTCTTTTAGAGTAAGGATCCAATACATATTTTGATTTCTGTCTGATGTTATGAATGACTTCATTATGATGATGAGTGATGGAAAGGTCAGATTCCATCCAGGCTGAGATATGCATAAGTCACACTTCCTGAATGACCCTAGAGTTGCATTTAGAGACTCTCTTAGCAATACAAACTCCATTTTGACTCTCCTTTCACACATGGGAACACGTAAGTGACAGCATCAACTGATCAGGGGGAATTACAGACTCAATTTTCTCCAATTTCTGCTCAGTCAAGCAGTGGAGCCAAATAAATCTCAGTGATTTATGAGACTAGTGTTTTAGCAGCTCATCTGCCCCTCCTTCTACGGGCCAGTGTAGACGCTCAAGTTTTGTGGTTTTCAATCTTCCCTAAATGCTAAATTCTCAGGAAAAAACTATCCTCTTTATCGTTCCAGGACTCAAGTTAAGACTGGCTACCTTCAGCCTCCACGCTGAAGCACACAGAGGAGGGAAAGTTGAAGGGGAGAGAACTAGCTTTTACTGACCTCTGCTGCATCCATGCTCTGTGCTTAATGCTGATCTATCCACCTCTCTCTCTACCTATCTATCTATCTAGTCCACGTACAGGTCTATTACATTGACCGATTGAGACACTGATGCAGGATGAAGCAGGAAAAATAGTATTTTTTTTCTCTGCTACATATTTAAAGGTATTAAATATATTCTCTTTTTCTCATCCCTTGAATGATACTTTTGACAGTTCTTATAATAATTTAATCACATTAAGTAAACAGTGTCAGGTGGTTTCATAGCTAATTAAAATATTCAGTCCAATATAATAATCAGAATTGGGAACTTCATCTAAATTTGAACCCTGTTCCTTCCTCAGTTCAGGTC
Source organism: Cervus elaphus (assembly GCF_910594005.1). NCBI lineage: Eukaryota > Metazoa > Chordata > Mammalia > Artiodactyla > Cervidae > Cervus > Cervus elaphus. The sequence goes on along the minus strand of NC_057847.1, from coordinate 78,608,942 downwards.
TTTTGGAAACTGGGACTCTGGAATAAAGAAGGGTGCCGGTCCTTTTGTTTCTCGTTCCTCCAGGATGTAGAAAGAATTTGTGGGTAAGAGGGAGAAGGAAGCCAGAGGCATGGTGTGAGTTGGCTGTGAATTTCCACTGGTGCTCTTGGCTTTGGTGAGCATCTACAGCTGTCTACTGTTCTTGGGTGGTGCTTCAGAGGTTCTTCAGATATTTCTCAAATCTTTTGCCTGCAGGTCCATTAAATCAAGCAGTACCTCACTTATTTGCCCACATATCACTTTCTACTCAGCCGTTATTTCCAGTGGTCCATCCCACTCATGAGACCGTATCATCTTCTTGAATGATAACATACCCCAACCACATTTCCAGATCTTTTTCTTCTAGTCTTCAATAGGTTGATACTGATTGGATGGAAGGTAAACTTTATAATTGTCATGAATATCACAGACACTCATGTGATATACTTTCCCTAGAGCTTTGAAAGTTTCTTTCTCTATTTCTTTCCTCCGCTCTTTATTTCTTTCTTTCCTTCCTTAATAACAGCTTAATTTACATATATATATTTCACATACTACAAATTTATGCAATTTAAATTTACATATGATTATATTATATCATATATTAAATATATGATACATTAAATATATTAAATCTATGTATGATTATATTAAAGTATACTACTTAGTGGTATTTAGTACATTCACAGAGTTATGGAGCCATCATTACAATCAATTTTAGAACATTTTTATCACCCCCGAATTTAAACCAGCAGTCATTAGTATTTATTCTCTTTTCTTCTTCTCTCCAGCCCCTGACAGAATCTAATTTACTTTCTCTTTATAGATTTGTCTATTTAGGGCATTACATATAAGTAGAATCATATAACATGTGGCTTTTTGTATCTGGTATTTTTCACTTAACATATTTATTTCCAGGTTTATCCAAATTATTGCATGTGAAAGTATTTCTTTTAATTGATAAGTAATATTTCATTGGATAGATAATTATTAATCCATTCAATTGACAGACATGATTTTTATCCAATTTTTGTCTAATATAAATAATGATATGAAAATTTATGTGCTAGTTTTAATATAGGTATATGGTTACTTTTGTATTGTGTACATATCTAAGAGTGAAATTCCTTAGTCATATGACAAACCTATGTTTATACTTTTGAGACATGTCCAGATTGTTTTCCGAGGTGATTGCACTGTTATCCATTTCCACAGTGTATGGAGATTCCAATTTCTCTTTATCTTTGTCAGCACTTGTTATTTTCTTTCGACAATAGCCATCCTAGGAGGTGTGAAGTGATATCTCAGGGGTTTTTATTTGCAAATTTCTAGTGTCTAGATAGTGCATGCACTTATTGGACATTTGTATATCCTCATTGAGGAAATGTCTTTGTAGGTCCTTTGTCCATTTTTCACTGTTTGTCATTTTGTTATTGACTTATGAAAATTATTTACATATTCTGGATAGAAGTCTCTTGTCAGATATTGATTTGCAAATATTTTCTTCCAACTTGTAGGCTGCCTTTCACTTTCTTAATGGTATCTTTGGAAAAACAAATGTTTTAAATTTTGATTATGTACAATTTATCTACTTTTTCCTTTTTTGCTGTGTGCTCTTGGTGCCATAGCTTAGAAATTATTGCCTAACATAAGGTTTGAAGATTTACAGCTATGACTTCTTCTAAGAGTCTCATAGTTTCAGCTGTTATATTTAGGATTTTATTTTTGCCTCTTAAATTCATTTTGAGTTTATTTTTGTGTATGGTGTGAGGAGGAAGTACAACTTTTCTTTTACATGAAAATATCCAGCTATCTTAGCACTGTTTGTTGAAAAGACCTATTTGTTTTTTCACTGAATTGTCTTGAGATATTTGCCAAAAACTAAGTGACCGTGTATGTGAGGAATTTTTTAAAATAGACTTTCAGTTTTCATACAATACCATAATAACCCCTTTGTGTTTCCCTTACCTTTATATTGCTCCTCCTTCTTATCTCTCCCCACTGGTAATCACTAGTTTTTTCTCTTTATCTGTGAGTCTGACTCTTTTCTGTTCTATTTAACAGTTTGTTGTATTTTTTAGATTTCACATTATAAGTGATATACTTGAGTAATTATTTTTTGCTGTCTGACTTATTTCACTTAGTATAATGCCCTTCAAGTACAAACGTGTTGCTGCAAATGGCAAAATTTAATTCTTCTCTATGGCTGAGTAGTATTCTATGGTGTGTGTGCATATGCACATATATATGACACATCTTTATTCATTCATCTGTTGATGGACATAGTTTGCTTCCGTATCTTGGCAACTGTAAATAATGCTGCTATGAACATTGGGGTGCACATATTTTTTCAAATTACTGTTTTTGTTTTTTGGATATATGCTCAGGGGTGGAGTTGCTAGGTTATTTGATAGTTCTATTAAATTTTGTGCAAAAGCTCCATATTGTTTTCCAAAGTGGCATCACAATTTATTTTCCCATCAACTGTGTGAGAGTTCCTTTTTATCCTCATCCTCACTAGCATTTGTTATTTGTGTTATTTTTGATGATAACCATTTTGACAGGTGTGAGGTGATATTTCATTGTGGTTTTGATTTTTATTTCCCTGATGATTATCAATGTTGAGTATATTTACATGTGCCTGTTGGCCATCTGAATTTCTTTTTTGGAAAAATGTCCATTCAGTTCTTCTGCCCATTTTTTAATCTTTTTTTTTTTTTTTTTTTTGGTGTTGAGTTGTAGGAGTATGTTGCATATTAGCCACTTATTGGTCACATTCTTTGCAAATATCTTCTCCCATTCAATAGGTTGTCTTTTCATTTTGTCAACAGTTTCCTTTACTGTGCAAATGCTTTTAATTATGTTCCATTTATTTACTTTTGTTTTTGTTTCTTTTGCTGTAAGAGACAGATCCAAAAAAATGTTACTGCTCTTTATATAAAAGTGTTCTGCTTATGTTCTCTTCTAGGAATTTTATAATGTTTAATCCATGTTAGCTTATTTTTTATATATGATGTTAGACAGTTTTCTAATCTCATTCTCTTGCATGTAGTTTTCTGATTTTCCCTGCACCACTTTTTCTCAGGTGTATACTCCTGCCTCCAACTACTCTAGTTTTGCAATAAGCTTTGAAACCTGTAAGGTGAGTCCTCCAATTTTATGCTTACATTTTGGCTCTTTTAAGTCCTTTGAATTTTCATGTAAATTTTAGGATGAGCTTGTCAGTTTCTGCAAAGAACCTAGCTTTGGTTTTTATAAGTATTGCATTGAATCTGTAGAACAAGTTGAATGTTTCTTGTATATGTGAAGTCTTTCCATTAGTTTAAGTGTTCTTTAACATCTTTCAATGAAGTTTTGTACTGTTCATTGTACAAGTCTTGTATTTATTTTGTTAAATTTATTCATAATTTCATGTTATTTAAATTGATTCTTTTATTAATTTCATTTTGGTTTCTTATTGTTCTTTACACTAGTTTCATAGTGAATTTTTGCATACTAATCATATCTTATAATTATTATAAATTCATTCATTATAACAAATTTTTAGTGGGTTTCTTAGGATTTTCTATATACAAGTGTTATGAGTTGAATTGTGCCCCCCTCCATGTTTTTATATTGCAGTCCTAAATTCTAGAATATGACTAAGAATATTCCAGAATATTCCAGAATCTTATGCCTCAGCATCTGACTTTATTTGGAAAAAAGTTCTTTACAGATGTAATCTAGTTAAGTCAACTCATTACAGTGGCATCTAATTTGACCAGATATAACCAGCCTTCTTACATAAAGGGGGAAATTTAGGTACAGAGACACACATAAAAGGAAGATATATAAAGGGATACAGGAAAAGACAGCCAGGAGAGAGGGCTGGGATGGATTTTTCGCTCACAGCCCTTAGCAAGGGTCAACCATGCTGATGTCTTGAGTTTGAACTTTCAGTTTCTGAAACTAAGAGACAATACATTTCTGTTTTTAATGCCATCACACCTGTAGTACTTTGTTATTGCAGCCGTAGAAAATTAGCATAAAAAGATCATATCATCTACAAATAGCTTTAATTCTTTTTAATATGGACACCTTTAATTTATTTTCCAAATTCCATGGCAAAACCCCTCAGTGCAATGTTGAAGTAGAGACAATGGAAATCTTGTCTTTCTCCTCATGTTGTGGTTAAAACAGTTAGTCTTTCAGCATCATGTATGAGGTTAGCTATGTGTTTTCCCCAGGCCCTTTTCTAGCAGAAGATATTAAGAAGAGGTGGAGAGAATACACAAAAGAACTATACAAAAAAGTCTTTATGACCCAGATACCCACGATGGTGTGATCATTCACCCCAGGCATCCTGAAATGCAAAGTCAAATGGGCCTTAGGAAGCATCACTAGTGGGGGAACACAGCTAGTGGGGGTGATGAAATTCCAACTGAGCTATTTCAAATCCTAAAATATAATGCTGTGAAAGTGCTGCACTCAATATGCCAATAAATCTGGAAAACTCAGCAGTGGCCAGAGGCCTGGAAAAGGTCAATTTTCATTCCATCCCAAAGAAACACAAGGCCAAGGTGCTCAAACTACCACACACTTTTACTCCTCTCACACAATTTTACTCCTCTCACACACTAGCAAAATAATGCTCAAAATTCTCCAAGCCAGTCTTCAACATTACGTGAACCATGAACTTCCAGATGTTCAAGCTGGATTTAACAAAGAAACAAAAACTACTGGTTCCTCTGATTCTCAGTGACAGTGATTCTCAGAGGAACCAGCAATCAAATTGCCAACATCTGTTGGATCATCAAAAAAGGAAGAGAATTACAGAAAAAAAAAAAATCTACTTCTGCTTTTTTGACTACACCAAAGCCTTTGTCTGTGAGGATCACAACAGACTGTGGAAAATTCTTAAAGAGATGGGACTACCAGACCACCTGACCTGCTTCTTGAGAAATCTGTATGCAGGTTCAAGAAGCAACAGTTAGAACTGGACATGGAACAACAGACAGATTCCAAATTGGGAAAGGAGTACATCAAGGCTGTATATTGTCACCCTGCTTATTGAACTTATATGCAGAGTACATCATGTAATATGTTGGGCTGGATGAAGCACAAACTAGAATCAAGATTGCCAGGAGAAATACTAATAACCTCAGCTATGCACATGACACCACTTTGATGGCAGAAAGCAAAGAAGAGCTAAAGAGCCTCTTGATGAAAGTGAAAGAGGAGAGTGAAAAAACTGGCTTAACACTCAACATTCAGAAAACTAAGATCATGGCATCTGATCCCATCACTTCATGGCAAATGGATGGGAAAACAATGGAAATAGTGACAGACTTTATTTTGGCGGGCTCCAAAATCACTGCAGATGGTAACAGCAGCCATGAAATTAAAAGACGATTGCTCCTTGGAAAAAAAGCTACGACAAGCCTAGAAAGCATATTAAAAAGCAGAGACGTTATTTTACCAACAAAGATTCATCTAGTCAAAGCTATGGTTTTTCCAGTAGTCATGTATGAATGTGAGCATTGGACTACAAAGAAAGCTGAGCACCAAAGAAATGATGCTTCTGACCTCTGGTGTTGGAGAAGACTCTTGAGATTCCCTTGGACTGCAAGGAGATCCAATCAGTCAATCCTAAAGGAAATTAGTCCTGAATATATTCATTGGAAGGACTGATGTTGATGCTGAAGCTCCAATACTTTGGCCACCTGATGGGAAGAACTGACTCATTGGAAAAGCCTGTGATGATGGGAAATATTGAAGGTGGGAGAAGGGGATGACAGAGGATGAAGTGGTTGGATGGCATCATCAACTCTATGGACATGAATTTGAGCAAGCTCTGGGAGTTGGTGATGGACAGGGAAGCCTGGTGTGCTGCAGTCCAAAGAGTCAGACGTGCCTGTGTGACTGAACTGAGCTTACTAGGATGAGTAGTTTTCTTTATTTCCTAAAGTAGAGTGCTTGTTTAATCATGAAAGAGTGTTGGGTTTTGTCAACTGTTTTCTATACCTGTGGAGATGATCAAGTAGTTTTTGTCTCTTATTCTATAAATAAGATGTATTACTTTGTTTGAATTTTGCCTGTTGAAATAATGTATTGCTGAAATGAATCTCACTTGCTCATATTGTATAATCCTTTCATGTGTTGCAATATGTGGGGTATTATTTTTAAGAATTTTTGCATGTGCAATGATAAATTATGTTAGTCTGTAGTTTTATTTTCCTGTGATTTCTTTGTCTGGTTTTGATATGATAGTAGTACTGACTTTGTAAAATTAATTAAAAGCGTTCAGCTTTTCAATAGAAAGTGTTGAACTGGTATTAATTCTTCTCTATGTTTGACTTCCCTTCATGGATCACCGGAGAAGGCAATGGCAACCCACTCCAGTACTCTTGCCTGGAAAATCCCATGGAAGGAGGAGCCTGGTAGGCTGCAGTCCTTGGGGTCGCTGCGAGTCGGACACTACTGAGCGACTTCACTTTCACTCATTGGAGAAGGAAATGGCAACCCACTTCAGTATTCTTGCCTGGAGAATCCCAGGGATGGCACAGTCTGGTGGGCTGCTGTCTATGGGGTCACACAGAGTCCGACACAACTGAAGCGACTTAGCAGCAGCAGCAGCAGCAGCAGCATGGATCACATGTGGTGACAAAGGGGCTTGTGTAACTCAATGAAGCTATGACCCATGGGTCCAGGACCACCCAAAACAGATGGATCACGGTGGAGAATTCTGATAAAACATGGTCAACTGGAGGAGAAAATGGCACCCCACTCAGCATTCTTGCTGTGAGAACCCAGTGAACAGTAGGAAAAGGCAAGACGATATGACACTGGAAGATGAACTCTCTGTCAGAAGGTGTCCAATATGCTACTGGAGAAGAGCTGAGGGCAATTACTAATAGATCTAGAAAGAATGAAGTGGCTGGGCCAAGGAGGAAAAGACACTCATTTGTGGATGTGTTTGGTTGTGAAAGTAAATTCTGATGCTGTAAAGAACAATACTGCATAGGACCCTGGAATATTCAGTCCATGAATCAGGGTAAATCAGACTGATCAAGCAGGAGATGGCAAAAGTGAATATGAACATCTTAGGAACATTTTAGTGAAATAAAAATGGACCTGAATGGATGAATTTAATTCAGATGATCATTATATATACTACTGTGAGAAGAATTTCTCAGAAGAAATGGAGTAGCTCTCATAGCAAGAATCTGAAACGCAGTACTTGGATGCAACCTCATAAATGACAGGATGATCTCAGTTCCTTTCCAAGACAAACCATTTGCTATCTCAGTAATCCAAGTTTATACTCCAATCACTGATACCGAAAAAGCTGAAGTTGACTGGTTCTGTGAAAACATACAAGACCTTCTAGAACTAACAGCAAAGAAATTGTCCTTTTCATCATGGAGGATTGAATATAAGAGTAGAGAGTCAGAAGACCTGAAGTAATAGGCAAGTTTGGCCATGGAATACACAATAAATATTGGCAAAGCCTAACAGAGTTTTGTCAAGAGAACACACTGTCTATAGCAAACACCCTCTTCCAACGACACAAGAAATGAGTCTACAAATGGACATCACCAGATGGTGAATACCAAAATCCGATTGATTATATTCTTTGCAGCTGAAGATGGAGAAGCTCTATATAGTCAGCAAAAACAAGACTTGGAATTAATTTGGCTTAGATCATGAGTCCCTTACTCAAAATTTTTGCAAAATTCAGGCCTACATTGAAGAAAGTAGGGAAAATCATTAAGCCAATCAGGTATGACCTAAATCAAATCCCTTATGATGATGCAGTGGAGGTGATAAATAGATTCAAGGGATTAGATCTGGTAGACAGAGTGCTTGAAAAACAATGGACAGAAGTTCATAGTTTTGTACTGAGGGTAGTGGAAAAAGAAATGCAAGAAGGCAAAGAGGTTCTGTGAGGATGCCTTACAAATAGCTGATAAAAGAAGAGAAATGAAAAGCAAAGGAAAAAAGGAAAGATACACCCAACTGAAAGCAGAATTCCAGAAAATAGCAAGTAGACATAATAAGGCCATCTTATTTGACCAACGCAAAGAAATAGAGGGAAATAATGGAATGGGAAAGACTAGAGATATCTTTAAGAAAATTAGAGCTATCAAGGGAAAATATCATGCAAAAATAGGCATGATAAAGGACAGAAATGGAAAGGACCTAACAGAGGCAGAAGATATTAAGAAGTGTCAAGAAGACATAGAAGAACTACAGGAAAATGATTCTAATGACCCTGATAACCATAATGGTGTGGTCATTCAGTTAGAGCCAGACGTTCTGGATTGTTTTAAGTGGGCCTTAGGAAGTATCACTAAGAAAAAAGCTAGTGGAGGTGATAAAATTCCAGCTGAGCTTTTTAAATTCCTAAAAGATGATGTTGTTAAAGTGTTGCACTCAATATGTCAGCAAATTGGAAAACTCAGATTTGGCCACAGGACTTGAAAAGCTCAGTTTTCTTTCATTTTATTCCCAAAGAAGGACAATGCCAAAAAAATGTTCAAATTTTTTTTGAACCATAAAATTGCCTTTATTTCACATGCTAGCAAAGTTATGCTCAAAATGCTTTAAGCTAGTCTTCATCAGGAAGTATACAGAAATTCCAGATGTACAAGCTGGGATTAGAACAGACAGAGGAACCAGAGGTCAAATTGCTAACATTTGTTGGATCATGGAGAAAGCAAGGAGATTCCAGAAAAACATCTACTTATGCTTCATTGATGGCATTAAAGCCTTTGACTTCAAGAGATGGGAATCCCAGACAAACCTACCTATCTCCTGAGAAACTTGTATGCAGGTCAAGAAGCAACAATTAGTATACAGACATGGAGCAATGGACTGGTTCACAATTGAGAAAGGAGTTAAAAAAAAAAATTCTATATATTGTCACCATGCTTATATGCAGAGTACATCATGTGAAATGCCAGGCTTGAATCACAAGCTGGAATCAAGATTGCTGGGAGAAATATCAATAACCTCAGATATGCAGATGATAATACTTAAATGACAGAAAGTGAAGAGGAACTAAAGAAACTCTTGATGTGGGTGCAATCAGTTCAGTTCAGTTCAGTTCAGTCGCTCAGTCATGTCCGACTCTTCGAGACCCCATGAATCGCAGCACGCCAGACTTCCCTGTCCATCACCAACTTCCAGAGTCTACCCAAACCCATGCCCATCGAGTCGGTCATGCCATCCAGCCATCTCATCCTCTGTCGTCCCCTTCTCCTTCTGCCCCCAATCCCTCCCAGCATCAGGGTCTTTTCCAATGAGTCAACTTTCACATCAGGTGGCCAAAGTATTGGAGTTTCAGCTTCAGCATCAGCCCTTCCAATGAACACCTAGGACTGATCTCTTTTAGAATGGACTGGTTGGATATAGCAGAGTGAAAAATCTGGCTTAATACTCAGTGTTAAAAACAAGTTCATGGCATATGGCCCCATCACTTCATGGCAAGTAGAAAGGGAAAACGTGGAAACAGTGATAGATTTTATTTTCTCTGGCTCCAAAATCACTATTGATGATGACTTCAGTCACAAAATTAAAGGACACTTGCTTCTTGAAAGAAAAGTAATGACAATCCTAGTTAGCATATTAAAAATCAGAGACATCACTTTCCCAACAATGGTCCATATAGTCAAAACTATGTTTTGTTCAGTAGCCATGTATGAATGTGAGAGTTGGAACATAAAGAATATTGAGCACTGAAGCATTGTTACTTTTGAACTGTGCTGGAGAAGACTCTTGAGAGTTCCTTGAACTACGAGGGGGTTAAACCGATCAATCCTAAAGAAACCAACCCTAAATGTTCATTGGAAAGACTGATGCTGAAGCTCTAACACTTTGGTCCCCTGATTGGAAGAGCCGACTTATCAGAAAATACCCTAATGGTGGGGAAAATTGAGGGCAAAATGAGAAGAGGGTGACAGAGGATAAGATAGCATCACCCACTGAGCTTGGAAATGAGCTGGAACAAATCCAGGAAACATTGGAGGACAAAGGAGACTGGCATGCTGCAGCGCTTGGGACTGCAAAGAGTCAACACGACTTAGCAACTGGACAAAAAAAAAAAATACTATATTTACTATTATACCTTTTTAATATACTCTGAAATCAGCAAGTGTGATACCTCCAGAATAACTTTTCTTTCACAGATATGCTTTTGTTATATAATTATGTAATGGTCCATAAAAATTTTAGGATTCTTTTCTATTTCTATGAAAATGTCATGGGAATTTTGATAAGAATTACATTTAATCTGTCAAATTTATTAATATTTGGATATTTTGATATATTGACACTTTAACAGTATTAACTGTTCTGATCTATGTGAACAGAGTATTTTTCAAGATTTGAAGACAATTTCTTCAATTTTCTTCATCAGTGTTTTGCAGTTTTCAGTGTACAGATCTTTCACCTCTTGGTTTATATTTATTTTTAATAATTTCTTTCTTTTGATGCAGTTATAAATAGGATTGCTTTCTATATTTCTCATCTGGTAGATAAGTGTTAGTATATAGAAACATAGCTTATATTTGTATGTTGATTTTATTTATTAGTTCTAATAATTTTTTGTCTAGCTTTTTTTAAGGTTTTCTATATTTATTATTATGCTATCTGCAAATAGAGACACCTTTACTTCTTTCTTTCTGGTTTGGATGCCTCTCGTTACTTTTTCTTGCTTAGTTGCCCTGGATGTGACTTCCAGTACTGTGTTTAAAAAGTGGAGAGAGTGTGCATCCTTGATTTGTTCTCAATTTTACAAGAAAAACTTCCATCTTTTCACTGATGTGTTTTATGTTAGCAGTGGACTTGTCATATATGACCTGTATTCTCTTAAGATATCTCCCTCTATACCCCATTTGTTGAAAGTTTTAATTCTAAAATGTTAAATACTTTTTCTGCATTGATTTAGCTGACCATATGGTTTTCAAACTTTATTTTGTTAATGTGGTGCATCATATTTATTGATTTTTGCATGTTTAATGATCCTTGCATCTCTGGAATAGATTCTGTTTCATTACTGTGTATGAGCCTTTTAGAATATTGTTGAGTTTGGTTTGCTAATATTAGGTTGAAATTTTTGTACCTATGTTCACTGAAGACAGCCTGTACTTTTTCTCCTTATCTGGTTTTAGTGTCAGGGTAATGTTGGCCTCTTATAATGAGTTTGGAAGTGCTCTCTCCTCCTTTTAACATTTTGGAAGAGTTTGATAATGATTATTATTATTAAATATAATATTTAATTAAATATTTAATATTTAAATATAATTTAAATATAATATTATTATTATATTTGGTAAGATTCATCAGTGAAAGATTCTAGCAGATTTTCTTTGTTGGACAGTTTTTGATTACTGACTGTCTCCTTTTTAGCAACTACCTTGTCAGATTTTCCATTTCTTCATTATTCAATTTTAGTAGATTGTATGCTTTTCGGAATTTATTCTTTTTTCTTTGTTGTCATGTTTGTTGGTATATACTTTTTCAGAGTACCCTCATAGCAACCTTTATACTTGTGTAGTATCAGTTATTATATTTCCTCATTGTTTCTAATTTACTTATTTGAATCTCTCTTCTTCTGTTAAGTCTAGCTAACAATTTGTCTCTTTCTATCTTTTAAAATAGCTCTTAGTTGTATTAATATTTACTATTGTCTTTTAGTCTGTTTATATTTATGCACTGATCTTTGTTATTTCTTTTCATCCCCTAATTTTGAGTTTAGTTTGTCCTTTTTGTAGTGCTTTGGGCTACACATTAGATTTTGTGAGCTCTTTTTATTTTCTTAATGTAGGTGCTTAATTTTATGAACTTTCATTTTTAAAACCCCGTTTTCTCCATTTCATATGTTTTGATGTTTTGTATTTCAATTTTTACTTTTCTCAAAACATTTTTTTTTCTTTCTCTTTTGATTTCTTCTTTGATTCACTGGTTTTCAGGAGGAGGTTGTCAATCTCCATATATTTAAAAAATTTCCACTTTTCTTCTTGTAATTGATTTTTTCTTTGAAATAATTATGATCTGAAAAATGCTTAATGTGATTTCAATCTTCTTTGTTAATATTTCTTTTGTTTCATAAATTATGATCTATCCTTTACTTTTAACTAGAGGAAATCTCTTTAAAATTTCTTATAAGATGTTCTGATGTTGATGAACTCCTTCAGCTTTTGTTTATTTGGAGAATTCTTTATATGTACTTTTATTCTGAAGAACAACTTTGCTGGGTAGAATACTCTTGATTGGCAGTTTTCTTTTTTCTTTAAGCACTTTAACATAGCATTCTTTTCCCTTCTGGTCGGTCTGTAAAGTTTCAGCTAAAAAGTCTGCTCATAGGAGTTCTCTTGCATGTAGCAAGTTGTTTTTCTCTTGCTACTGTTGAGTTTCTTTCTTTAACTTTGACAGTTAGTTATAATGTGTCTTAGCATAGATCTCTTTAGTTCATATAATTTGATGCTTTCTGGCCTCCTTGATCTAAATATCTGTTTCATTGTCCAGGTTAGGGAAGTTTTCAGCCATCATCTCTTCAAATAAGCTTTTTGCCCCTTTCTATCTGTCTTCTATTTCTAGGACCCCTAAAATGCATATTATCATCTGCTTAATGATGTTCCATAAGTCCCTTAGGCTATATTCTTTTTTTCAGTTTTACTCTTCTGATGGGATAATCCTGCTTCCATGTCTTCAAGTTTGCTGATCCTTTCTCCTGCTTGCTCTAGTCTGATGTTGGCTGTCTTTATTGAAGTTTTTAGTTCAGTTATTGTGCTGATGGCTTGTGATCTCTGTTTGGTACCTTCTTATATTTTCCTTCTTTGTTGAAATTCTCACTTTTCTCATATTATTTCCCTGACCTCTGTGAGCATTTTCATGAGAAGTGTTTTTAACTTTTTATTGTGTAACTCACTTATCTCCATTTAACCATGGTCTGATTCTGGAATTTTATTTTATTACTTATTTAAAATATATCCCCTTATTTCTTCATTTTTCTTGACTCTCTGTGTTGGTTTTTGCACATTAACAATCACCTCTCTGAGTTAAAACAATCACTTCTCTGAGTATTGATGGAGTGATCTCATGTAGGAGTAAAATATTATTTTTCAACCTGTCCTGAGCTCTTGGTTATCTCTGAAACATTTGTGATTGTCCAAGTTGCCTTTTTTTTTTTTATTTTTTAGCAACTACCAGTCATTTAGGGTGTGCCAAGATCTGTCAGTAACCCAAATGGGAGGATCTCAGTCAGCGGCTGGGAGATGGACTTTTTTGCTCTCTCCCTCTGTACTTGGCCCATTTGTATAGATATGGCTGGGGAAGGCATTGCCCTTGCACCTGTTAATAATTGCTTTTATTTGTTACTGTCCTACAGTATTTGTGGACGAAAACTCCACTGGTTATTAGAGCCTAGTTATCTAGGGGCCTGACCCTTGGGCAGCAGCCAAAAATTTGGTGACAGCAGAGGTATGTATGAATTTCTTCCAGGGAGATGTTGGCATTTTGTACCATGTTTGAATGAGTTGTCATTAGCAGTATAAACTGACTTTCCCAGAATTCGTAAAGACTTACAGTCAGCCTCTAGATGTATGATAAATTATAAGGCTGGCTCTCTGGTAGCAGTTTCTAAAGCATGCAGATAGACCTCTTTCAGAGACAGTTTGGGACGTGGGTATTTCTGTCTGCTCTCTTTGTGTTGAGACTTAAGGGGAAAAACACAATGACTTCTCACAGCCTATTAAAGATTGTTTCTTTGTTTGCTGTGGTTTTGTGTGTCTCATGGACATAAGCTTTGTTGACTTTCAAAACTAGCTGTGGAACTCTTTGAATTGATCCTATGTGCACTTTGTTGAATTTCTCGACTCTATAGATTAATATTTTTTCATAACATTTAGGTAGTTTTTAGTTATTATTTCTTCACATATTTTCTTCTCCCTTCTCCTTTTTTCTCTGTGATTCCAATTATGCATATATTCCTATACTTAATGATATTCTACTGGCCTCTGAGGTTCTGTTCATTTCTCTTTTTTCTTTCTGTTCTGCAGACTAGATAATCTCATTTCATCTATCTTCAAGTTCATGGATTTTTTTTTTTTTTTTTCCCTTCCCACTCACCTATGCTGCTAAATCCTGCTTGTGAGATTTTCATTTCAGTATAAACTTTTGATACAAATTTCTTTTGATTCTTTTTACACGTTTGCTCTTTTCATTGATATTCTCTATTCTGTGAGACATATTTCTCATACTTTCTTTTAGTTCCTTAGCTGTGGATTGTTTTAGTCCCCTGCACATGCTTCTAATATTAACATTTATTTATTAAGTCCAGTGAAAGGGCTTCCTCAGGGATAGTTTATACTGGCCATTAGTTTTTGCTGCCAACATTTGGTTTATACCAACATAAACCAACATTTTCTGTTTTTTGCATGTCTTCTATTTCCTTTTGCTAGAAAATGGATATGTTAAATAATACAATTTAACGTTCTGGAAATCAGATTCACCCCTTTTCCTCAGGACTTGTTGTTATTGTTGTTTGTTTTTATTATTGTTCTTTGTTTAAATCTGTGCTATTATCTGTGTGTGTGTTCACTGAGGTCTCTGTTAGCCTTGTCGTTGGCTAATAATTCATAAATACATGGAATCAATAGTTTTTAAAGTATTTCCCAAGGAACTGGATGTACATGTTGAAGCATAGCTTCAATACTCAATCTGGCATCTGAGAACACCAATTTATCCTTCAAGCTTGGACAGATCCTCAACGTTAGCCCAAGTTTGGAGCTTAGAGCATTCCAAGTTTTTTCTTAATATGTACACGGTCTTGGTCATGCACACAACCCTATGACTGGTGCTGGTCTTGTATATTTTTGAAGCATCACAATGGAATGTGAACTGAACACATAAGATTAATACTGGTTTTAATTTTTACCAGATATTTCATCTTGAACAAGTAAGTTAACCTCTCAGTATCATGAAATTTCTGTATTCCCAGAAATATGCCAGAGTTTTTTAAAGCACTTATGGACATCCCATTCCCCAGATTTTCCTTTTGAGCTTTTTTCAGTTAGCCTATTATATGCCCCAACTATTATCCACTGCCTCAGCAAGCTGCAAAGTTAAATTTCCTCTGATTGTTTTTGATAAATGCCCTTGGGAAAGGTTTTGCACACTGGGCAAGTTCCAAGTCAGGTCAAATAAAGACAGCCTTGAAAGAGGTATCTTCTAGTGACCTATCAGACAGGAGAATTAATGACAGTTCTCTAGGAATTAGGCTTCAAAGGAGGTTCAACACCATTCTTCCTCCTAGGGTGCCTGCCAAGCTGCTTATTTTCACTGTGACTTCAGGAGATAGATTTTCAAGGATACTGTGAATCTGGAGAGGTATGAGTGGAGAAAGGACAAGTGAAAACACCACAAAACTCACTGTTCTTACTGAATTTTTACTGAATTTAGCTATTTTCTGGAATAAATCACATTGCTGCAACCCATTTGATTAATTTCCAGAATTTTGAGCAGGTTGATTCTCATAATTTTTGTTTGTTATCTTATTGCTTTTATGGAAAAGATAACTTTCAGAGGTCTTTATTTCACTGTTTATACTGATGTCTGCATTTTTGAAAAATAAATAGGGTTGGGGGAGAAATAGTGATACCAGACAGAGGAAGAAAATGGTAGTTTAGTGAAAATCCTTTACAGTTTTCATCAGAGAGACTGTGCTGCACTCCTGTTGAGCAGCAGTAGCATGAACTTTGCAGCCCCAGAAGGGCCACTAGCCAATTGTGTCTATTTAAATTGAAAGTAATGAAAATTAAGTGAAATGTAATATTCATGTGCTCATTCACAATAGCAAATATCAATGGTTTGATAGTCACACAATGTTAGCTGCTGCCATTTTAAACAGTGCAGATATAGTATTTCCATCATAGTGAAATGTATGTGAAGTATGATGTGCTGTGATTGGAACATCAAAATGCAGGAGTGAAATTGGTTTAATACTTACCAGCTATCTCACCTAAAACAAGTAAGCTAACTTTTCAGTACTAAGAATATTTAAACAGTAGAGAATATGACTGTTTAGTCAAGAAAACACGCGTGAAATCATCTTAGCCTGAATTTCAGCACGCGGGGTGCACACAGTAAGTGCTGCCTCCATGGCTCTCCATGTACGCACACCCTTATCACCTTATTTTCTCTTGGAATACTTGTAAAGGCATTTTTAAAAAAATTCCTGATAGCATGGAATGTTAATCTCTCTCCATGAAAGCAGGCATTGCTAAGAGAAAATATGCAAAGTCAACAATCTTCAAAGATAAGTGGAGGGTCATCTTTCCTAACTGATCAATTTACTTGAAGAGGGTGAGATTAGACCTCACTGCGGATCTTCTCGTATTTTCAGCCAGTATGGTTCTGGAAAGAACCATAGAAGTGGACAAGCCATTTCCTTTGAGGACCCAGCTCCTCTTTTGTCCTAAACGACTCCCCCTTTATGGCATCACTCTTTGCTTGTAGATCCCATTGCTCCCAACCAGTCTTGATTATAGTCTGCAAAACCGTTTCCACTTGGAGAGATGTTTTCTACAAGTAAATTGTATTTTATCTTTTATTCTTAAACATGTATCTTTAATTTAAATTTTCAACTTAACAAAATACAAATCCTGGCTATTTGAACAGTTTTTACAACTCCAATTTATTAAGAAATGAGAAATATATCTGTCTTGTTGATAATAAAAAATATACTCTTTTATTTTAATATTTCTTCCTTAAAATCTTCAAACGAGAAGAAATAGAGCCAGGCACTAAAAGCCATGGATTCTTTACTAGCGGTTCTTAATGGTCATTTCAAGCCTGTAGGAAAATGAACATTTCTTATAGGAGAAATCTCTGGATTTATTAAGAAAAGACAAGGCTGTCAACAGTGAAATAACTTCCTTATTAGGCTAGAACTGCACAGTGGAGGATGAACCTCTCTTTTTCCAGAAATTAAACTGTCAAGGGATGTAGCAATAATGTGGAACCCTCCCCAAATCATCTTCTGAAAAAATAAAAGAAACCATGATTATTATAACTTCTTGTAAATGCAAATACTCTTGAGTGATGTTTCTTTTAAAAAGTCTGAGACTAGGAGATTTTGAAGAGTAATAAAAACTATGCATTTTTCTTGAAGGAAAAAATGTGTAGAAATATTTTTTTAGTGAAACAAAATTACCATTTTCAATATGCTGGAAACCTGCTACATTGTTGTTCAATTACATAATAAACTATGACTTAAAATAACTATTCTACTTTAATTCAAGATTTTCAACATTTCAAATAACTTTTGACCATCACCTCTATTCTTCAGCATGCTTTGAAAGAGAATTAAAATTTCTTCTAGTTATTTCAATTTAACAAATAAAGAGACTGCAAAACAGTAGGCAAGCACTTGAGCTGAGAAATCAAGGCAGTTTCCCTGGGGAAGGAAGCGGGAGTTAGGGCCATAATTAAGATTCTGACAATAACATAGTGATCGCTGCTCATCTAACAGACTCCGTGCAGCACATAGGTCGCTGTTTCATGAGATAAAAGCAAGAGAACGGGTCACAGGGAAAGGGGATGGAGAAAGCAGATTAAAAAGCAAACACAGTGACTAGGAAGTGTGGCCGTGCCCACTGGGCCTGTCGCAAGGGGAGAAGCACTTTGAACCTGAGCTGGTGCACATGGATCTCACCATCTCTTTGTCTTTGTAGAATTCAAAGTGGGAAGAAAAAATAGTGACAAGAGATAATGGAAGAAAAAAGGGCCAGGCAGGGATTTTGTTGACCTAACTTCAATTAGAATAAAGGTAACAATTAGGGATTCCCCATTGAAATGATGAGACTTTGGGGTTAAAGTTTACTGGTCAGTATTTTTCTCTCTGTTCTCTAGAATTAGGTAAAAATATAATCCTATGTGATTGTGCATTTGCTTAGTGTTAAAAAGGAGCCATTGAAGATAACACTTTGCTTTGAAACTTTCAGTTTCTCTTTTCATCCAGGTACTTTGCAATACTATGGGCTTTTGTTATTCCTCTGATTCACTGAGAGTGGATTTAGGGTGTAATTCAATGATTATCCTGGTATGGGATACAGAAGGAAAACTGGCCCTTATATATAATATAGAATATATATTTATGGTATGAGCATACCATTGGTAGATCATGGTAAATTTTGGCATATAAGAAGAAAATTTCTCAAATTTTTTCTTGCTCTGATATATTATGTTGCCATAATTACCACTTAGCATCACCTCTGTTAAATGATATTTCTTAATGTACACAGTAGTGTGAGGCTCTCAAAAACTGTGTTTAGCTTCTCAGCTTCTTAGAAACTGCTTTATTTTTCTTTATCTCATTATTCTGTGCTTAAAAATCAGTGGCAAATGCCTTCAGGGAGTAATGTATTGAGCTCAATTCTATGTTCTTCACTGATGTAATGAATGTGGGTGTATGTGTGTTGCACAGTTTTCCTACTTGTTCCTGGTTGGAGGATTGGCTTGATAAAAACTATTGATCCCAACTCTAACTAGAGGACCATGATACTGTTTTGAATTTTATCTTTCTTATCCACTAAGTCTATAATTTCTTCAAAGTTACTAAACCTGAAGATACCTTTTCCTTATCTTTAAAATACAGATAGCCTACTTTGTAGAACCGGTGTAAATATCATGTAAGATAAGTTTTTTGAAAATACTGAGGAAGCTAAAAGTTTCTATAAAACATAATTGCAAGTTATGTATAATATTACTTGAAATAGCAATAATAATAAATTACTATTAAAATAACAATGGCTACAAACTATTGCATATAAGTTAAATTCTATGTCAAGTACTATGTTTTTATTTGCATTATTTATGACTATTCACAATAAATATGTATATTTATATTTTTATTATGAAACCATTGAATGTAACCTTTTTATTTTAAATGTATTTTGACTGCCCCTATTTCAGAATTCTTAGCTCATTATTTTTTTTTTTCCATTTATCTTTATTAGTTGGAGGCTAATTACTTTACAATATTGTAGTGGATTTTGTCATACATTGACATGAATCAGCCACGGATTTACATGTATTCCCCATCCCGATCCCCCCTCCCACCTCCCTCTCCACCCGCTCCCTCTGGGTCTTCCCAGTGCACCAGGCCCAAGCACTTGTCTCATGCATCCAGCCTGGGCTGGTGATCTGTTTCACCCTAGATAATATACATGTTTCGATGCTGTTCTCTCAAAACATCCCACCCTCACCTTCTCCCACAGAGTCCAAAAGTCTGTTCTGTACATCTGTGTCTCTTTTTCTGTTTTGCATATAGGGTTATCATTACCATCTTTCTAAATTCCATATATATGTGTTATGGTCTTTATCTTTATCTGTATATTTATCTGTAATGGTCTTTATCTTTCTGGCTTACTTCATTCTGTATAATGGGCTCCAGTTTCATCCATCTCATCAGAACTGATTCAAATGAATTCTTTTTAATGGCTGAGTAATATTCCATGGTGTATATGTACCACAGCTTCCTTATCCATTTGTCTGCTGATGGGCATCTAGGGTGCTTCCATGTCCTGGCTATTATAAACAGTGCTGTGATGAACATCGGGGTGCACGTGTCTCTTTCAGATCTGGTTTCCTCGGTGTGTATGCCCAGAAGTGGGATTGCTGGGTCATATAGCAGATCTATTTCCAGTTTTTTAAGAAATCTCCACACTGTTTTCCATAGCGGCTGTACTAGTTTGCATTCCCACCAACAGTGTAAGAGGGTTCCCTTTTCTCCACACCCTCTCCAGCATTTATTGCTTGTAGACTTTTGGATAGCAGCCATCCTGACTGGCGTGTAATGGTACCTCATTGTGGTTTTGATTTGCATTTCTCTGATAATGAGTGATGTTGAGCATCTTTTCATGTGTTTGTTAGCCATCTGTATGTCTTCTTTGGAGAAATGTCTGTTTAGTTCTTTGGCCCATTTTTTGATTGGGTCATTTATTTTTCTGGAACTGTTAGCTCATTATTTTAAAAATAAGCAGAGTAGAAAAAAATACAGATGCTTCCAGTTTAAAAATTCTTATTTTTACTTTGACCTGTTAAGAGATATGACCTTGTATAAGTACTTTATCTCTCTGAGCCTAATTTATCTAACCAGAAGAATAAACATGATATTGTGTTCATTACAAGATTACTGAATAAAATAATATATGCAAATCTTCCTAACATCATTGGAGAAGGCAATGGCAGCCCACTCTAGTACTCTTGCCTGGAAAATCCCATGGACAGAGGAGCCTGGTAGGCTGCAGTTAATGGGGTCACAGAAGAGTCGGATTCGACTGAGCAACTTCAGTTTCACTTTTCACTTTCATGCATTGGAGAAGGAAATGGCAACCCATCTGGTGTTCTTGCCTGGAGAATCCCAGGGACATAGGAGCCTGGTGGGCTGCCCTTGATGGGGTCGCACAGACTCGGACACGACTGAAGCGACTTAGTCGCTGCCTAACATCATGCTTGAGGTATAGATGTCATTCAGAATTGTAGCCTATGCCTAGTGTTTGATTTTATGTAAACATTTGAATTCACGTAGAATAGCAAGTATTTTAAGGCTTCCCAGCTGGCACAGCTGTGAAGAACCTGCTTGCTAATGCAGGAGACACAGGAGACGTGGGTTTGATCCCTAGTTTGGGAAGATCCTCTGGAGTAGGAAATGGCAACCCACTCCAGTCTTCTTGCCTGGAAAATTCCATGGAGAGAGGAGACTGGTGGGCTACAGTCCACGGGATCCAAAGAGCTGAACAAACTGAACAACTGAGCATACAACAGCAAATATTTTATTTTTAGAATTCTGTAGAACCTTTTGGCATAAGTTAATAAGAATGCTTTTAAATTTGTGTGACATGATTTTTGAATATGAATTTGTTCTCCTTGTAGTACTTCAATAAAATACCATATTTTGTTCTCTGAATCTATTTTCTCTGCTGCAAATATTTTATCCTTTTGGTCTTTTGGAATAAAAATTATGAGTCCTTTGGGACACTTTTACAATAACCTGCTCAAGAAAGCTCTCCATAACTCATGAGTATGAGTTTAAAAACTTACCAAGAAAATTATAATTTGAAAACAAATATGCACCCTGATGTTAATTGTAGCACTATTTATAATACCAGTGACATGGACCTAAATGTCCATCAACAGAGGAATGGATAAGAAGTGTGGTGCATGGAGTATTGTTACTGTTATTCAGCCGCACGGTCATGTCCGACTCTCTGAGACGTCATAGAGTGCAGCACACCAGACTTCCCTATTCTTCACCGTCTCCTGGAGCTAGCTCTAGCCCATATCCATTGAGTCGGTCATGCCATTCAACCATCTCATCCTCTGTCGTCCCCTTATCCTCCTGCCTCCAGTCTTTCCCATAATCAAGATCTTTTCTGATGAGTTGACTCTTCACATAAGGTGGCCAAAGCATTGGAGCTTCAGCTTCAGCATCAGTCCTTCCAGTGAATATTCAGGACTGATTTCCTTTAAGGTTGACTGGTTTGACCCCTTGCTGCCCATGGGACTCCCAAGAGTTTTCTCCAACACCACAGTTGGAAAGCATCTTTCTTCAGTGCTCAGCCTTCTTTAAGGATCAACTCTCACATCTATAGATGACTAGTGGAAAAACCATAGCTTTGACTGTGGATTTTTGTTGGCAAAGTAATGTCTCTGCTTTATAATGTGCTGTCTAGGTTGGTCATAGCTTTTCTTCCAAGAAACAAGCATCTTTTAATTTCATGGCTATAGTCATCATCTGGAATGCTTTTGGAGCCCCCCAAAATAAAGTCTCTCACTGTTTCCATTGTTTCCCCATCTATTTGCCATGAAATGATGGGGCCATATGACATGATCTTCGTTTTTTGAATATTGAGTTTTAAGCCAGCTTTTTCCCTCTCCTCTTCTACTTTCATCAAGAGACACTTTAGCTCCTCTTCACTGTCCGCTATAATGGTGGTGTCATCTGCATATCTGAGGTTATTGGTATTTCTCCTGGCAATCTTGATTCCAGCATGTGCTTCATCCAGCCTGGCATTTCACATGAAGTACTCTGCATATAAGTTAAATAAGCAAAGTGACAATATACAGCCTTGACATACTCCTTTCCCAATTTGGAACCAGTTGATTTTTCTATGTCTGATTCTAATTGTTGCTTTTTGACCTGCATACAGATTTCTCAGGGGCAGATAAGGTGGTCTGGTATTCACATCTCTTTCCAGCTATAAAAAAATGAAATAATGCCATTTGCAGCAATATGGATGGATGTAGAGATTATCACACAAAGGGAAGTAAGTCAGACAAAGACAAATATCATGTGATATCACATAGATGTGGAATCTAAACAATGATACAAATGAGCTTATTTTCAAAATAGGAATGGACTCACAGACTTAGAAAACAAACACACGGCCACCAAAGGGGAAAGCAGGGGTGAGAGACAAATTATGTGTTAATTGTGACTGAGGCATACACACTACTATATATAAAATAGAAAATCAATAAGGATATACTGTATAGCACAGGAAACTCTATCCAATATTCTGTAATAGCATATGTGGGAAAAAGATCTGGAACAGAATGACTATATGTATATGTACAATGGAATCACCTTGCTATATACCTGAAACCAACAACATTGTAAATCAACTGTAATACAAAATGAAAATTATTTTTAAAAATTACTTTAAATTAATCAAAAATTTTAATTAAAAAATAATTGCCATTCTTCTGACTCTCTAATTCATTGCACAAACTATCAAGCCTTGCAGTTGAATTTTTTTAATGTTTCTATCCTTTTCCACTTCCCACTTGAAATTATTCAAAGTGAAAGACTGCATGTTTTTCAATTATGGATACCTATGGCTTAGTTTAATGCTTGAGACAGGATAAGTACTTTGATAATGCTTGTTTCAGAAATAAACTTTTAAAGAAATAAAGAATGAGTGAATTAATGAATGCTACAATCTTATCAGTTGTTACATAGCTTTAAAAGAATTCAGTCTATGTAAATGAAGCCAATCACACTAAACCAGTGGTTTGTAATATTAGCTTCACTTTAAAATCTTTTGGAGAGACTTCAAAATATAAAATGTCTAGAGTCCTTCCCCAGAGATTCTAATTTACTTGGCTTGATAGGAGAGATGTCTAGAATTTGTATTTTTGAAAAGCTTCCAAAGAGACTTAAAAGTGTTTCCATGTTTCAAAAGTATTGACCTAAACTGTTATCCCCACATAAGCAATACTAGACAGTAATGGATGATTAACACAAGTATTGATTTTTTTTTTTTAATCTCTACAGGAAATCACAAAAAGAAAAGTAAAAGTAAGTATAGAATTGGTTGAAAATATAAATATTGAGTTCTACAGAAAATGATGTTTATTATATTTTCTGAAGGAAACTTTCAGACACTGGTAATTTAAAAAGCTTTATCTCACTTGAAAATGCATTTTAACCTACATGATTACAGGTATGAAAACATAAAATATCATATAGTTATTGCAGAAGGTTGAACTATATTAAACCAAAACTGTCTTGGAATATTCAGATTATTCTCCATGAATATTGAAGTGAGTGTGGGGCTTAAATGAGGCAATTGATATTTGAGCCATGGATTTACTGCTTTTCACTTCATCATCAGGGAAAGTCTCTTCTCAAAGCTAAACCCAAATTTTATGTGAAAGCGAGGATACTGCAAAGGACATACTTGCCCCCTTCTTTGAAAAATCTAGTTGTATAAACCCAGGTGACCAGTTGCTCTAGATTGGGTTTTCTTAGGGGCCAATTCTGAGATGGAGTTTGCAGAACATTTATTAGGAAATACTGCCGGTGAAGGAAAAAATGAAAGATTTGGTAGAGGCCAAAGTCAAGGTGCTATGCCTGATGACAGTCCTGGACAGCTCCAAGTGAACACTCTGGTTAAAACGATCGTCTCTATTAGCCCCATGTTGAGCTGAAATAGTCTGTCTGTCTTTACACTCATTTGTTAGAGCGCACGCGCGCACACACACACACACACACACACACACTCAGTTTATTTCATGTACTTATCACATGAAATATATACATACCCAGTACATAATATTTAAAAAGTCAATATATATTTAGCAAATGAATACAATGGTGCTTCAATTCTTAAATTTTTATCTCAAATACTGTTGTTTCAGGTATAATCTTTTTAGCACATCTTTTCTCCATCCTGGAGGCGATATCTGCCTCATATTTTTATTACTGCACTTAAATAGCAAATAACATTTGCATTAAGTGTGTTATACACCCTAAGTTCTTCTTAGACTATGCTCATTTATTCTTCATAATAATCATGTATATATATAAAATAAAATATTATTTTTTTCCCAATCCCATAGGTTGGAAAATTGAACAACTTGCTGAGATTACACAGCCAAAAGTGAGAGTGAAGTCGCTCAGTCGTGTCCGACTCTGCAACCCCATGGACCATAGCCCACCAGGCTTCTCCGTCCATGGGATTCTCCAGGCAAGAATACTGGAGTGGGTTGCCATAGCTAGATGGTGTTAAATTTGAATCCAGACAATGGGCCTGCAATAGTTGTGCCTTTAACCACTGTATTATCCCGTGACTTAACAGCAGATGCAATAACTGGAGACAATCTAATCTCAAAGGCAAGGTAGGAAGTTCCTGGAGGAAAGAATGAATATTGTGTTTATTTTCTTTTTTTTCCCCCCTTTGTACATAATATAGTGGATCTTCAATACACATTATATCATTTTATAAATTTTAAGATTGTGGAGAAGGGAGAAAGAGAAAAAGAAAGAGGGAAAGGAAGAAATGATTAAAATATAATATATAGGGAGAAACCAATTTCTGGAAAGGACATGTTTTCTCAAGATCTACAAGGTTAAGATGTAATCAAGATGAAGGCAATTTTATTGAGACTGAAAGATCAATAGGTCCATTTAAACAGGTTGACGCTAGAGTATGTAATTTAAATATCTAATGAATTTTCTTAGTGGTTAGTGTCATATGTCTATTGCCTCTGCAGTGTCCATTAACTTCCTCTGCTGTGTGTTTCCAGCCCAGACTACAGCTTTGCTGAGATAATTTTTCTGACTTAGCTTTTCTGTGGGCATGCCATCCTGTCTGAATGGCCTTCTGATGGCCACAAGCACCTTGAGAAGGAGCCATATCACTGAATTCACCAGGGCGTATTTACTGATAAGCTAAATTCTGGTTATAGCTATTAATATAATTACTCATTTAGAGAAATCATTTATTTAAAATTCATTTGAGTCCTTTAGTTTTAAAGATATGATTATCAAACCTATGCTTATTTTATTACCTACCAGATTATGTGTTCCTAGTCAAATAGCTCCTGGCATTTTGCTGGGAGAGAGGAAGAGGCTTTTAAAAATGCACTTGGAATAGCTCATTTTAACTGCAATGACTCCTCTTCCTAAGGAAAGAGTTTGGGGAGTTGTGTGGGTATTGAGCAATAGAAACAATGATGTTTATACTCCTTTAGGTATCAGTAATTTACCCTTATAATAATTGTAAGAAAATGGGCTCAACTGAAATTAAATTGTAAGACTGATTATGAGAAGTGAAGGGCAAATAGAAAAGTGACAGTCAGAAGAGACAGTCATCATATTTATTCAATCAGCAAGTGCTGTGTGCCTTCTATGTTCCAAACACTATCCTAGGAGATTGGAGAGTAATTATAAAAAAAGAATCATTAATTCACTAACCTTCATGACTGTGATTATCCTTGAGAGGACTGGATAAATTGTAGGGAAGGGATCTGTTTTTCAGAGTTCATTCACTATTTATGACTCTTGGTTGAGAAACCTTCAAGGCATTTCTTACAGAAGCAGGGTAGAAATGAACTAAGTCACCAGATTTCAAGTGTATTCGTGCATCAGATATCCCCAAGAGTCTTAACACGAAACATGTCTGATGTAGTAGGACTCAGATGGGGTTGGAGAAAGCTGCACGTCTAACAAATTCACAGGTGATGCCAATGCTACTGGTCTGAGGTCCACTGTTTGAGAATCATTGAGTTGTATGGTAGAATTTGAGGCCAGAATCACAGTTAGAAGGCCATTGCATAAAGACAAAAAGTATGACATTATTTCAGAAGAGTCAAGACTGTTAATTAAGACAGAACTAGATTTGAAGTTTCCACTGTATCCCCATCTATTTGCTAGGAAGTGATGGGACCAGATGCCATGATCTTAATTTTCTGAATGCTGAGTTTTAAGCCAACTTTTTCACTCTCCTCTTTCCCGTTCATCAAGAGGCTCTTTAGTTCTTCTTCACTTTCTGCCATAAGGGTGGTGTCATCTGCATATCTGAGGTTATTGATATTTCTCCCAGCAATCTTGATTCCAGGTTATGCTTCCTCCAGCCCAGTGTTTCTCATGATATACTCTGCATATAAGTTAAATAAGCAGGGTGACAATATGCAGCCTTGACGTACTCCAAAATCACTGCAGATCGTAACTGCAGCCATGAAATTAAAAGATGCTTGCTCCTTTGAAGAAAAGTTATGACCAACCTAGACAGCATATTAAAAAGCAGAGACATTACTTTACCAACAAAGGTCGGTCTAGTCAAAGCTATGATTTTTCCTGTAGTCATGTATGGATGTGAGAGTTGGACTCTAAAGAAAGCTGAGCACCAAAGAACTGATGCTTTTGAACTGTAGTTTGAAGAAAACTCTTGGGAGTTTCTTGGACTTCAAGGAGATCCAACCAATCCATCCTAAAGAAATTCAGTCCTGGGTGTTCTTTGGAAGGACTGATGCTGAAGCAGAAACTCCAATACTTCGGCCACCTGATGCGAAGAACTAACTCATTTGAAAAGACACTGATGCTGGGAAAGATTGAAGGAAGGAGGAGAAGGGGATGACAGAGGATGAGATGGTTGCATGGCATCACTGACTCAATAGACATGACTAATAGACACGACTCAATAGACTTTGAGTAAGCTCCAGGAGGTAGCAATGGACAGGGAGGCCTGGTGTACTGCAGTCCATGGCGTCGCAAAGAGTCAGACATGACTGAACGACTGAACTGAACTGAACTGAACTGAAATTTAAAGTTGGCTCCATTTTTTTTTTAAACTAAGATTTACTTTTATACAAACCTCTTAAAAGAAGCTTCTTAGAAACAAACAAGATACTATTGAGGTGATAGATGGCATATGTTAAGTAGGAAAATAGTTATTAATCTTAATATCTGGGGGGAGCCTGATAACCTAGGTAAGAATTCTGGAAACCTGAGTTGAAGTACAGGATTTCAGATTAATTCTAAAATAGGTATTTCTCTTCTCCTTTTTAAGTTACTCTCAGACTGTTTTATTTGTTTTTCCCATCTGTTCTGCCACCACTTTATCAGAATCACCCTGCTCACAGGATTGATGCCATTGCAGCCTATTTGATGTATTTTATAGTTTCTTTCTGGAGGAGGAAATGGCAACACACTCCAGTATTCTTGCCTGGAAAATCCCATGGACTGGGGAGCCTGGCAGGATGCAGTTCATGGGGTCGCAGAGTCAGACATGACTGAGCATGCCTGCATCCTTTTTTGCATCACCCCAATCTATTTTTTTTGTGATGGGGCCAGAGTGACCTGTCACAAAATGCAAGTGTGAGCACATCAACACCTTTGGAAAGATTTAATTGGCTTCCTATAACACTTGGATTGTGGCTTTCTGTTCTCAGTATGGGCTGTGAATTCATATATTGTTTGGGCCCAGCCTGTCTCTCCAGCTCATCCTGTCCACACACCCAGCTTGACTGGCTGTGCCAACTGCTCTGGTCCCCCTTTGGGTCTCTAAATGCAATGTATTCTTTCTACCATGATACTTGAAGTTATTGCTTACTCCTTTGGGAAATTTCTTTTCTCTCTCTGCACTCTCCGCTCATCTTTGCTTAGTTAATTCCTACCTTTTCTTTATATTGATATCTCAGTTTTGCAAGAGAATCTCCTCTACCCAGCCCAGGTCTGGAGTTCCTGTTCCTTTAATGTCTACTTCTGAGGTCCATGTACCTTCCCTTCATTGCTTTTGTGTAATTATAATTGCATTTATTTGTGTGACTGGGAGTTGCCTTTTCTCTCTCTAACTTTGTTCTAAGCTCCTTGTAGAAAAAATGGTCAGCGTTGCTCATTATCCAGCAATTAGTCAAGTACCTGGCGCAGTAATTGCTCAACAATTAGCAAAAAACACTGAATGAGTGAATGGATGAATGACCCCCCAAAATGGCCAAACTCTAAAGGTCCTCACAGCTATAAAAATGGAAGGGAGAACCACATGTCAATACGTTTCTTTTAAACATCTGTTGAGTTCTGGCTTAGAAACACAGCACAATTTATAATCTAAATTGATTTCCAGTGATTTCCCAACAGAGACAGAATAGATTTTTTTGAGGCAATCCTTCATTGAGTGGGACAATTTTGTGTATTGTAGGAGTTTTAACATCTTGGCCTTGCCCCAGATTTCCAGTAATACTCTTCCCTTAATTATTTCTAAATGTCTCCAAATACTTACATATGTTTGTTAAGAGTAATGCTGTTGTATTTTGAGAACTAAATCATATTAGCAGTGACTTTTGCCTTGCAGATGAGCAGAAAAAGAATGAACAGAGAAGAAAACAACTGGTCATCTTCTTCCTCCCAAAAGTATAATTTCTAGGGTTGACATAAAGCAAAGTGAATTCTCAATAAATAGTAGTTTTAAGCAATAGGGAGTGATATAGAGTACCTGAACATGATATGAAATTGGAGAAAATAAGAAAGATTCAAGAAACATTTAGGAGGTAAACTGAATTTGTCCTGGTAGCATTGTTTGAGATCAGAAGGAGAAAATTTGTTTTGCAATTTATGCTTGAATAATGGGTACCATTAACTGAGGTGTAGAATGCATGAAGAAGGATAAGCTGAAAATGGAAGGTAGTGAAATTGATATTAGACATTCTAGATTTGAGATATCTGTAAAATGAATTGCTAGAGATATTCAGTAGCAGTTGGGCATTAGGAAATGTGTAGTTCTGGGATTCATGTTGTGGGAAGTGAAAATTTAAAATGCAACAGTGATGGAGACTGTTCGGAAGCGAGTACAGACTGGAAGTCTGGGGGAAACCAATCCATAAACAAAGGATAAAGAGCAGGGAAGACCTTCGGGACAGCTGAGAAAGGGCAGGAGGACCATAAGCTGCATGTACATTTCTTAGAACCCAAAGGAAATGTGTTTTAGTGGTGAGGAAGCATCATCAGAAGTAGAGTTTGTAGAGAAGTTTGTCATGCATTTTTAGTGTGTGTATAGTTCAAAGCAATAATTTACTAATTATTTAGTAAACTATATTTAGAAGTCTGTGCCTATGGAATAGACTATTATTCTGTCCTGCCTCTTTCCCCTGGTGATTTCAATAAAAATAAAATATTTTGAGGAACTCCTTTACTTCATGTGGTTCTGATGGATCTACTGATACTGCAGTCTCATTCCTCCTCCACTCTTGGGCAGAGGACCTATGTTTGACCTTTCTCCTACATAACACTCTTATTTCTTTAGCTACACAGTTTATATCAAGAATGAACACATCCACCAAGCTGATTTAATCAGAATTATTTTCTGAAATTTGTATAGGGACCCTGGGATAGACAGCTTATAATTCCTACAGATATTTTCAATATGAAATGAGGCAAGCTTGGGTTTTATGATTGCCCAGCCAATCCTATCCACCCTAAGCTCCCCTCGATACTCACACCACAAGAAGAAAACGTGCTTATGGTAGGAGAACATGCGACAGCAAGAATGGAAGCAGCAGAGACATCTTCCAGACCAATTCCGTAAAGGCTGAGGACAGCTGTGCCCTTCGCCTTTTTACATGAATCAATCGTTTTATCTTTTCACCCATGCTAGCTTTAGTAGAGTCTTTTCGCTTTTGAAGACTCACAGTACCGTACGCTTTCTCAGGAAAGCCTTCTTTGGCCCTCAAGTCAGATCTGGGTGCTCTGTTTTTTCTCATCTTTTATGGACATGTTCCAGGCACTACCTCCTTTTCCACTTTGTTTATAAAGTGATTCCCTCACGCTGAAGTTCTTTTCTGGAGCTTCCTACCTGAAGACCTGCCTCTCCTCCAAGTGATTTATACCTCCAAAGTCACCCTCCTTGAGGAAGCACTCTACCCTGACTCCCTCCACCTATTCACCCCCCACCCCCTGCCCTCTTTCTACACCGGACACCATAGTGGTGATTGCTTCGCATCAACCTAGGAGAGACTCCTCATGTCCTCCCAGGCACCCTTCCCTGAGAGCCACCCCCGTTTCTACTTTAGCCCAATAGCTTTCAATATAATTAGGGCCAGTACTTTTCTCTCCATTTTATGTATGATGTAAATGAAGTGGTGAAAATGATTTGATTTACTAAAATTATGCAATGTAAAATAGAACATGCATTTTCTTACACATTAGTGCTCTTTTTCTATCAATCCCCCTCTCATTTTTAACTTAATTTACTTTCTCTTCCTGTTTCTTTAATTATGTTTACTCAGAACTTACAATTAGTTTATTAAATTAGAAAGCCCTGTGGCTAATACAGAGACTATATTCTCAATTCCTGTCCTTAAGAATCTTCTGGTGTTCAGACTCACAGATATGGAGAACAGATTTATGGTTGCCAAAGAGGTTGGTGGAGGATTAGGTTGGGAATTTGAGACTAGCAGATGCAAACCATTATAGAAGGAATGAATAAACAACAAGCTCCTACTATATAGCACAGACAACTATATTCAATATTCTGTAAAAAACCCTAATAGAAAAGAATAATGAAAAAGAACCTAAAAGAACAAGTATCTTCTGGTGTCATTGATAGATGAAAGCTAATGCAACAAGTAGTAACAATGAACAACATTATTTTATTATATTTTGTAACACATATAATACATCATTTTTTATGCTGAACTGGCTAATAAATGAGAATTCCTTCAGTCATGGAAGGCTTCCTGGAAGAGGCTGTGTTTGAGTAAGGCCTTTAAGCAATGTCCAAGAAGAAAAGGAGACACTGAAGCAGTGATGGAAACAATATTGTGTAGATAAGCCTAACTGGACCACATTGGAAAGCTCATCATCAAGTTGAGGCAATTCTCTTCTATGCTTAAGTTGTTGGGAGTTTTTAACATGCATGGCAGTTGGAGTTTGTCAAATAGTTTTCTGTGTCAGTTGTAAGACGATATGACTTTTCTTCCTTAACTGTTGATATAGTAAGTTTACATTGACTATCAAATGTTAAAGCCTTGTATATGTGAAAAAAAAGCCTACTTAATTCTAGGATGTAGTTTTTTTTTTTTTTTATACATTGACAGGTTCAATTATTAATATTTTGGGGGTTTAAGTTCATTAGAGATGTTGGTCTATAATTTCCCTTTGGGCATCACTTTTTTAGGCTTTTGTTATCAGGGTAATACTGGCTTCATGACATGGATTGGAAATATTTTGTTTAACTATTTTTCTAGAAGAGGTTATGTGCAAATTTTTTCAAATGTTTGGTAGAATTTTCAAGTGAAACCCTGTATGCTTCGACAGTTCTTTTTTCTGGAGCTTTTAACTTATTGATTCTTTTTTCTTAATGGCTATAGGACTATTCAGATTGTCACCTTGCTTAAATCTTTCAAGGAATTCATTCATTTATCCTAAATTGTCAAATTTATGAGCCTGAAGTTTCATGCAGTGTTTCTTAATATCCTTATTGCTGTGGAATCTCTGGTGTGATTCCCTGTTTCATTCCTAATATTGGTCATTCAATTCTCCTTTTGTTTTTGTCAGTCTTGCTAGTGGTTTATCAATATTATTAATTTTTTAGAACAAGTCAATGCTTTGAAAGAAATATTCATTTATTTATTTTTGGCTGTGCTGGGTCTTCCTTGCTGCACATGGGCTTTCTCTAGTTGCAGCGAGTGGGGGCTACGCTTTGTGGTGGTATGCAGGCTTTTCATTGCAGCGGCTTCTCTTGCAAGGCTCTCCTCACATGCCCAGGCTTCAGTAGTTGTGACCCGCAGGCTCTAGAGTCAGCCTGGTGGTTCTGGTGCTGGGGCTTAGTTGCTCCAGCTTAGTTGCTCTGAGGCATGTGGAATCTTCCCTGGTCAGGGATTGAATTCATGTGGTGGGTGGAATCTTCACCACTGGACCACCAGGGAAGTCTCAAATCACTTCTGATTTCATGGACTTTCTCCATTGTTTTTTAAGTATCAATTTTATTAATTTCTATTCTCTTGATGGGTATGATGGACATGTTGATGGGCAGTGTTGTTCAGGTAGTAAATAGTGTATTTGTTTTATCAATTGCTTTGAAAGGATTATTGATGTCCGTAACTCTAATTGTGAATCCATTTTTTTTTTTTTTTGCTGTTTTGTTTTGTTTAAGTTGGATCAGTTTCTCCTTCAAGTACTTTTGAAACTGTTTAAGGGGCAAGTTAATTTGCAGTCGATATATCTTCTTAAAGATTTTACCTCTTATCATTGTGTAACATGCCTGATTATCCTTTATATTGTATATCTCTTGTCTTGAATTTTACTTTGTTTAACAGCATTATAGTCTCTTCAGATCTTATTTTTGCATAACTTTCCATCTTTTTATTTTAGTCTAATCAATATCTTAAACTTTAGATTTGATATGCTGGATTACATTCATTGATTTTAGAATGTTAAACCTGCTTTGCATATCTGGAATAACTGCCTCTTGATCATGGAATATGATTATTTTTATACACTGATAGATTTATTTGCTAATATTTTGCTGAGGATATTTGTTTATATTTATAAGAGATAATGTTTTGTAGTTTCATGTTTGTACTACCTTTTTTTTTTTTTTTAGATTTTTGTATCAAAGACAACAGGGCTTCCCTTGTAGCTCAGCTGGTGATGAATCCACCTGCCATGCAGGAGTCTGCCTATAATGCAAGAGATCTGGGTTTGATTACTGGGTCTGGAAGATCCCCTGGAGAAGGCAACGGCAACCCACTCCAGTATTCTTGCTTGATAATTCCCATGAACAGAAAGGAGCCTGGGGGGCTACAATCCTTGGGGTAGCAAGAGTCAGACACGACTTAGCAACTAAGCCACCACCATCAAGGACAATACTAGTATCATAAATAAAGGGAGACATGTCTGTCCCCTTGTGGTTTTGGAAGAGATTATGTAAAATTAATGTTAATTCCTCTTGCTGGTTCTACCCACCTGGTCTGGAGTCTTCTAGAAGGGAAGGGGGTCCCGGCATGCAGACAGACAAGCTGCTGTCATGACTGGGTCCCTGTCACTGACTCTACCTGCCCACCTTTATCTCTAAGAGACAGACCTCCCACGCTGTATAGGAAGGAGCGGGACTTCCTATGACCAGTGACTACTGATGGGGCTCCCAGCTGATCCACCTTGCTTGTGATGTAGGACTCTTCTGAGTTTGTCAGATGAACTTTCCTTGAATCCCTAAGAGGATTGACTGTACCTGGGCTGTCTTCTGTTGCTTGGCTGGAGGTCAGAAAATGGGATCTTTTCTTATTTTGGGTAAGGGAACCAAGACGACCTGCTCCTGTACTGCTCTTCTAGTTCTGGGGTCTCAAACCAGTTTGCTTCATCTTTCATGCCTTCCTATCTCCTCTTGACTGTTTCTTTTGCTATTTTCATGTTGCTTTCTCAATGTTCTTAGTTGGAAGAAGCAAAGCGGAATGTGTCTACATTATCTTCTTCTATCACACTTTCATACACATTTTAACTTACTCATACATATTCCCTATTTTGCTGTGAGCTCCTTGAAGAAGGTGCAGGGGCTTCATTTATCTGTATGTCTGCAGTGTCTTGTATTACACCTGGTACGTATGTAGTGTAGTAGGATGTATGTAACATGTATGTATTAGCAGGAACTCAATAAATGTTGAATTAGGAATCAGAATCCAATTTTATGTTTAGATAGATGAGAAGAAAAACAGAATAATATTTTGCTTAATAAACCATACTAGTGGGTCCTGCTTTTGGACATATAAAAAGCTGCTTGGAATAAAGAAAAGGAGACAATTGACAACAAATCTTCCTATGACAGAATTGAAATAGTCTGTTATCAAAGCACTCTAAACTTCACCAAAACTGCCAGTCATAATTAAAAAAAAAAATGACATTATTTGCCTGGCAATATACTCATGTCTCCGTTACTTAAGCCTTGGCAACTTGGACTTCGTGAATGGCCACATCTGTATTTATGCATCTATCATCTCTATACTGATTTAAGTAACTACTAGAAATGGGAAATTTTAAGTCTGGAGGTAGGAAAGAAACGCAATAGTTTCAAGTAAGAAGAAATGCATTGTTGTATATAGTGGAAATAAAGATCCACTAATTAACATAAACAAAAAAAGAAATTGCTAGTTCTAGGATCTATTGGGTTTGATCCCTGGGTTAGGAAGATCCCCTGGAGAAGGGAAAGGCTACCCACTCCAATGTTCTTGCCTGGAGAATCCCATGGACTTGTATAGTCCATGGAGTTGCAAAGAGTCAGTCATGACTGAGCGACTTTCACTTTCACATTTTTGTTTGATTTCCCTGTTGGCCCAGACAGTAAAGTGTCTGTTTACAATGAGGGAGACCTGGGTTCAAACCCTGGTTTGGGAAGATCCCCTAGAGAAGGAAATGGCAAACTACTCCAGTCCTCTTGCCTGGAAAATCCCATGGATGGAAGAGCATGGTAGGTTACAGTCCATGGGGTCGCAAAGAGTCAGACATGACTGAGCAACTTCACTTTCAGTCTTTCAGTCTTTTCAGGATCTATTAAGGTCAAGGATGAATTGTCCAAAGAAGAACCTCAGGGTTTGAAATCATATTCTTAAAGTCTTCTGCAAACTTCTCAATGCTTTTCCTACTTCAGTTTGGTTCTGTGTGGCTGTGTTCTACAGAGAGGTATTTTCCATGCCAGATGAATATGGCCTCTGATAAAATCTAGATTTTCATCTTCTTATTTAAAGGCTTTTACACTGTTGGTGGGAATGTAAATTGGTGCAGCAACTATAGGGAATTGTTCTCTATAGTTCTTTATAGTTACTGTACCAATTTACATTCCCACCAACTGTGTAAGAGTTTTCTACAGTTTATCCTTTATTTCATGTGAAATGCCAGGCTGGATGAATCACAAGCTGGAATCAAGACTGCCAGGAAATATATCATTCACCTCAGATATGCATATGATATCACTCTAATGGCAGAATGTGAAGAAAAACTAAAGAACCTCTTGATGAAGATGAAAGAGAAGAGTGAAAAAGCTGACTTGAAACTCAACATTCAAAAAACTATGGTCATGGCATCCAGTGCCATCACTTCATGGCAAATGGAAGAGGAAAAAGTGGAGACAGTGACAGATTATATTTTCTTGGGCTGCAAAATCACTGTAGATGGTGACTGCACTGCAGATGGTGGCTGCATGGTAAAATACCCTTGCTCCTTGGAAAGAAAGCTATGAAAAACCTAGCCAGTGTACTAAAAAAGCAGAAACATGACTTTGCAGACAAAGATCCATAGAGTGAAAGCTATGGTTTTTTCCAGTAGATTTGAGAGTTGGAACATAAAGAAGGCTGAGTGCCTAAGAATTGATGCTTTCCAACTGTGGTGTTGGAGAAGACTCTTGAGAGTCCCTTGGGCAGCATGGAGATCAAACCAGTCAATCGTAAAGGAAATCAACCCTGAATATTCACTGGAAGGACTGATGCTGAAGTTGAAGCTTCAATAATTTGGCCACCTGATGTGAAGGGCTGATTCATTGGGAAAGACCCTGATGTTGGGAAAGAGTGAAGGCAATAGGATGAGAGGGCGGCAGGGGATGAGATGGTAAGATAGCATCACCAACTCAATGGACATGAATGTGAGCAAAGTCCAGGAGATAGTGGAGGACAGAACTTGGGGTTCTACAGTTAATGCAGTTCCAAAGAGTCAGACATGACTTAGAAAGTGAACAACAGCATTTTCATTTTGTTCTCCAATGTTTCTTCCCTCCAACTTTATGAACTTGAGTGGAAGACCTAAATACTTTTTCCAAGGAAGATATACAGATGGCCAATAGACACATGAAAAGATGCTCAAGATTACTTATTATCTGAGAAATGGAAGTCAAAATTGCAATAAGATATCACCTCACACGGTTCAGAATGGCTGTCATCAAGTAATCCACAAACAATAAATTCTAGAGAAGGTGTAGAGAAAAGGGAATGCTCTTAACACTGTTGTAAGGAATGTAAATTGGTACAGCCACTGTGGAGAACAGTAAAGAGGTTGCTTAAAAACTCAAAATAGAGCTACTACATAATCCAGCAATCCCTGGGGCTTCTCAGGTGGTACAGTGGTAAAGAGTCTGCCTGCTAGTGCAGCAGATCTAGGAGATGCAAGTTCAATTCTTGAGTCAGAAAGATCCTCTGGAGCAGCAAATGGCAACCCACTCCAGTATTCTTGTTTGGAAAATTTTATGAACAACAGAGCTTGGACAGGCTACAGTCCTTGGGGGTTGCAAATTGGACATGATTGTGCACACATGCAAGGCAAGGCAAATGGTCCAGCAGTCCCACTTCTGGACATATGCCCAGAGAAAACCATAAGTCAAAAAGACACATGCACGCCACTGTTCACTGTAGCACTATTTCCAGTACACAGGACTTGAAAGCAAGCTAAATGTCTATTAACAGAGGAATGAATGAAGAAGATGTGGTACACAGATAAACTGAAATATTACTCAGCCATATAAAACAACAGAATTGGGTCATATATAAATATGGAGATTGACCTAGAGAGTATCATACAGAGTGAAATCAGAAAGAGAAAAACAAATAATGTATACTAATGCATATGTGTGGAATCTAGAAAAATGGTATAGATGATTTTATTTGAAAATCAGAAAAGGAGACACAGACATAGAGAACAAATGTATGGACAACAAGGTGGGA
The DNA here is from genome assembly GCF_910594005.1 of Cervus elaphus. Taxonomy (NCBI): domain Eukaryota; kingdom Metazoa; phylum Chordata; class Mammalia; order Artiodactyla; family Cervidae; genus Cervus; species Cervus elaphus. The sequence goes on along the minus strand of NC_057847.1, from coordinate 78,571,958 downwards.
GAAGGAGGGAGTGAGTGAACTGGGAAATTAGATCGACATGTATACATTATTGATACTATGTATAAAATAGATAACTAATGAGAAACTATTAGGAATAGGTCAGGGAAACTTACTCAGTGCTATGTGCTGACTTAAATGGGAAGGAAATCCAAAAACAGAGGGGCTCTATGTATACATATAGCTGCCTCACCCTGCTGTGTGGTAGATATTAACACAACATTGTAAAGCAACTGCACTCTAATAGAAATTAACTAAAAAATAAACAAGTCTAAAGCGTTGGTGTGTATGCTTTGTGAATAACTGTACAGAATTTGATAGTTTTCTAAAAATTCTTAAAATTATATTTAAATGTTATAATGTTGTTCAGTCCCTCAGTCATGTCCAACACTTTGAGACCCCATGGACTGCAGCATGCCAGGCTTCCCTGTCCTTCACCAACTTCCAGAATTTGTTCAAACTCATGTCCATTGAGTCGGTCAAGCCATCCAACCATCTCGTCCTCTGTAATCCCCTTCTCCTGTCTTCAATCTTTCCCAGCATCAGTCTTTTGCAATGAGTCAGCTCTGCCATCCAGTGGCCAAAGTATCGGAGCTTCAGCTTCAGCATGAGCCTGTCCAATGAATATTCAGGGTTGATTTCCTTTAGGATTGACTGGTTTGATCTCCTTGCAGTTCAAGGGACTCTCAAAAGTCTTCTCAAACACCACGATTCAAAAGCATCAGTTTTTCAGTGCTCAGCCTTCTTTATGGTCCAACTCTCACATCTGTACATGACTACTAGAAAAACCGTATCTTTGACTATACAGAACTTTGTTGGCAAAGTAATGTCTCTGCTTTTTAATACACTGTTTAGGTTTATCATTGCTTTTTTCCAAGGGGTAAGCATCTTTTAATTTTATGGATGCAGTCATCATCTGCAGTGATTTCGGAACCCAAGAAAATAGTCAATCACTGTTTCCATTGTTTCCCCATCTATTTGCCGTGAAGTGATGGGATCAGATGCCATGATCTTAGCTTTTGAATGTTGAGTTTTAAGCCAGCCTTTTCACTGTCCTGTTTCTCTTTAATTCCTTTCACTTTCTGCTGAAAGGGTGGTGTCATCTGCATATCTGAGGTTATTGATATTTCTCCTGGCAATCTTGAGTCCAGTTTGTGCTTCATCCAGCCTGGAATTTTGCATTAGTTATACTCTGCCTATAAGTTAAAGAAGCAGGGTGACAGTATACAGCCTTGATGTAATCCTTTCCCAATTTTGAACCAGTCCATTGTTCCATATTCCATCCTAACTGTTGCTCCTTGACCCACATACAGGTTTTGCAGGAGGGAGGTGAGGTGGTCTGGTATTCCCATCTCTTTAAGAATTTTCCACAGTTTGTTGTGATCCACACATTCAAAGGCTTTAGTGTAGTCAGTGAAGCAGAAGTAGATGCATATATATGGAATTCTCTTGCTTTTTCTATGATCCAACTAATGTTGGCAATTTCATCTCTGGTTCCTCTGCCTTTTTTAAATCTAACTTGAACATCTGTAAATTCTCAGTTCATGAACTGTTGAAGCATAGCTTGTAGAATTTTGATCATTACTTTCTTAGCATGTGAAATGAGGGAAATTGTGCAGTAGTTTGAACATTCTTTGGCATTGCCTGTCTTTTGGATTGGAATGAAAACTGATCTCTTCCAGTCCTGTGTCCATTGCTGAGTGTTCCAAATCTGCTGGCATATTGAGTGCAGCACTTTAATAGCATCATTTTTTAGGATTTGAAATAACTCAGCTGGAATTCCATCACCTTGTAGTAATGTTTCCTACCACCCACTTGATTTTGCACTTCAAGTTGGTGTGAGTGATAATACCATCATGGTTATCTGGGTCATTAAGACCTTTTTAATATAGTTCTTCTGTGTAGTCTTGCCACCTCATCTTAATATTTTCTGCTTCTGTTAGGTCCATACAGCTTCTGTCCTTTATTGTTCTCATCTTTGCATGAAATGTTCCCTTGGTATCTCTAATTTTCTTTAAGAGATCTTTCCATTCTATTGTCTTCCTCTGGTTTTTTTTTTTTTTTTTTTTTTTTTGCATTGTTCCCTTAGGAATGCTGGGTTCGAAAGATTCTCCTCCAGGGGATCTCCCAACCCAGGGATCAAACCCAGGTCTCCTGCATTGAAGGCAGATTGTTTACCATCTGAGCCACCAGGGAAATTCCAAGAATATTGGAGTGGGTAGCCCATCCCTTCTCCAGAGGATCTTCCTGACCCAGGAATCGAACTTTGGTCTCCTGCATTTCAGGCAGATTCTTTACCAGCTAAGCTACCAGGGAAGCCAATTATGATATTACACATTTTATATTCTTTTTTATTTTTAACTTTCAGCTATGTGGTTTCAAGTTTCATCAATGTTTCTTTGTGTAGACTTAATCTCTTTTTTTTTCATGATATTTCATCCTGGTCTATGTTCCACTTTATTCATTCCATGAACCTCTGATTCAGGAACATCAGTGAGTAATAAACCTGAAAATAAAATTAAAAATATTACTCCTGGACATGTCATGGTAAAATTACAGAATACCAAATTAGCTGAAAATGTAAAGGCACCTATAGAGTAAAGATAGATTAGCCTCAAGAGAACATTAGTAAAAGTTGTTAGGTAGTTAGAATAGGGAAAGGGAGTCCAGAATGGCGGTGGCTAAAAAACCTGGGAGGGAAAAGCCCGAGATAATAGAACAAAGGAAGGTCCGAGGACCGGAGTGAGAACCGCAGGTAAAACAAACAGCACTCCTGGCTGGCCCAATTTACATAGGACAGGCCCCGGGAGAGAAAAACATACAAAAAGAGGAGCCAAAGCTTTCTCGCTCTCTCTCTCCCCCACACGCTGGGGTGCTCCTCTCTTTGCGTCCTTGGATCGACGTGCCCTCACGCCTTGAAGATGGATTTTCCTGTTATCTTCTAAATGAAATAGAGCTGTAACACGGAGCTGTAACACTGATTTTTCTAAGAGCTATAAAACGGTCCATTCGAGACCTGAGAGCTATAACATGGTCTGTCCAAGACCCGAGAGCTATGACACGCTGTCCGTCTCTCCAAATACTTGTTGTGATGAGACAGAACTGAGGAGCACACACTTGCCTGACAAAGTGATCTTACTTATTAAAGGAAGCTATTAAAATGGAAAAATATTGAAATATTGTCTCTAATGTGTTGAAATTCAATACATCTTTCCCAAGAATTCTATTTCATGCATAGTTTTCAAGAATGAGGATGAATCACAATAATTTGGGGCAGAGGGACTTTCAACAGATTTTTATAAGAAAATTCTAAAGGACATTTTTTAAGCAGAAATAAAATAATTACATGTAAACATTTTGAAATGGAATTTAAAATGAATTACAATCATTCATATTGGTTAATATTTTGTTAATATACATTAATATATAGTTAATATGTAATCTAAATATTATTTGATATATAAAAATAGTAATACCTAGTTTGTGTGTATGTGTTAAGGGTGAGGCACTATAAAAGTTTAAAAAAAACAGAAACAATATAACTTCAAGTGAAAGGGATAATGAAAGTTAAAATATTTTATGACTATCTTAGGAAAACTATAAGGATTTGACTAAATTAACATTTTATTTATCATATATGTAGCCTTAAAAATTCAGGTTATATGCTTAAGGAATAATGAATAAGATGTAACATCCAAACAAGTAAAGAAGATAAAAACCAATGTGGATAAAGTTGAAGAATAATAATGAGAAAAAGGTTGAAGAGAAAGAAGCTTGCAATGAAAATCAGGTGCATCCAAAGCACCTGAGATGTTAGAGGGAAAAACAGATACAACAGCGAAAGTAAACAAACAAACAAAAAAAACAGCTAAAAAAGTTTAAGACAAAGATTTCGAGTCAAAAAGCAAAGCGAGCATTTTGTTGTTTCCAAGAGATGAAACAAAAACAAAAAAGGGTAAAGAATAGGAAAAACCTCTTAGGAAATACCAATCAGAAGAAAACTGGTGCAGCTAGATTTGAAAAAAATAAAAAATAAAAATATTTCTATAATTATCCACATTGCATTTATCAGGAAAATATACCATTCTAATCCTTGTATCCTAAGAAAAAGGATTGGGGTATAAAAAGAAATAACTGGTTGAACTACAAGAAATAATTTAAAAATTTACAAACTCAGCAGATTTTTAAGCACATCTATCAGTAAGTTGCTCTTGAAAGGCACTCCAAAAAAGTAAAAGAAAAAAATGGACAAAAATAATTTTGAGGTTTTTTTTTTTTAATTGAATAATAACCTTGATGAAATGTATATAAAAATTGCACACAGAAATAGGGAAATGCAATTTTGAATAAATATATGCTAAACATTTTTTGTAAATTTTTCATATGCTATATAGAATTTACTGACTTTCAATACATTTCAAAGATTGGTTTAACATGAGCTATATTCTCTTACTATAACGATAAATTATAAGCAAATGACTGGGAAAAGAATAAGCCATATGTTTGGAAATTTAAATGTCAACTTCTAAAAAACTTATGGATCAATGCGAAATTAAAAACTATTCTGAATAAAGTGAAAATGAAAATACTATAAGCAAAACTTGTGGCAAAATTAAGAAGCCCTCCCTGCTTAGAGGGAATTAACAGTTTTCATTACAACATGGAAAATGTTGAAAATTAAAAGCTAAGATAAACCAATTCTGACAAAGTAAAAGAAGAGTGAAATTAACATGGGAAAAATTACAAGAAGAGAGTTAACGAAGGCAAACATTGGCCTTTTGAAAAGACTAATAAGAGGTTTAAATCTGTGGCAAGATTTAACAAGGAAGGAAAGGCTGAAGGCACAAGCTTCAAGTATCAGGAATGAAAAGAGGGAGAGTACTAAAGATCAATTGTTAAAAAGAGTGTCAGAGGCTATGGCAATAAACCTGCAAACTTAATGTAATAAACTCCTAGAAAGGCAATCTATCAGAAGTAACACTAATTAGTAAATACACTTTTAAAACTCTAAAATTTGAATTTACAAGTTAAACTTTCCCACAAAGGAATTCATTTTATAATTTACTAATAAGATCTATAAAAGATTTAAGAAAGAATTGTAACCAGGAAGTGCTAATTTTGAATTCATGCTGGATCTGCTTCTGTGACTTTAACCCTCACCTTGCCACTTTTATCATTGTAGGCATGCATAATGGCTGGCCTCTGGGAGATAATCTAAAACATCCCCTCACCTGAAGGATTATAAGGGAGTAAAAATAATACATCCTGCTACCTGGGGTTTCCATTCTAGGAGATATTTGCAAGGATTGAAGTCATTTTAGTTTGTCTCCTCACCTCCCCCTCATCTCTGATCCATAAAAGAAACTGCCATTCAGGCCCTGACAAGATGGTTATTTTGAGATGCTAGCCTGCTGTCTTCTTGGTCAGTTGGCTCCCAGGATAAAGTCCCTTCCTTTTCTCAACCCCTCTTCTATCAGATTTATTGCCCTATTGTGTGGTGAACAGAGTGAGCTGGGGTTCAATATCAGAATGATGTCAATCTTATATAAATTCCTCTAAAGAATGAGAAAAGAGAAAACGTTTCTAATTCATATAGAGTGCGCACTATGTTGATCTCAAACCCATGAAGAATATTAAAGCCAATCCACTTAAAGTACATATGCAAGAAAAAGTCACAAGAAATATTAACAGACACCTGAACTGAGCTGGATGTATCCAGAGAATCTCAAATTACAATTAGAAAAATGATTGTTATGTGAATTAAAATGCCACCTGCCATATCAGTAAACAAAGGATGCTGCAGCCATCAAGCCATCACACAATAGATGCCCCATAGGTGAGCCCCGAGGGAACTCAGGATAAGAAAACACGGAATAATGGCAAAGAGAGCTGAGGTGCATACCAAAGGAATGATTTCAGCGAGCCCGGATTCTTGCATCTTCCCATACACAGAAAAGCGCTTAAGTCCTTAAGGTAACTGGTTTTCTTTAATTATAACAGTACTCTTTTAAAGTTCTTACTACCTGGCCTTTGTTGCAAAATTCCTATATATCCCGGCTCCTCCCTTGTCTCTTTGGAGCAATCCCTTACAGCATCTAAGAGGCTGTGTCCCAGGCTTAAATCCTCAGCTTTGTCCGCTGCATAAAACACAACTCTCAACTTTCAGGTTGTGCATTTTCTCCAGTTGACGGTTATAACTTAATATAGTAACTGGTTAAAGGAGAAAACTATATGATCATTTCAACAAATACAGAAAAGATCTTCTATGAAACATAATTGTTATTCATGATTTTCAAAAAAATAATCATCTAACAAACTAGGGATAAAAAAAAAGTTTCTTTACATAGTTACTGATCAACAGTGTGAAAAAAAACAAAAACTTACAGCAACTGATGTACTTAATGGTGAAATGTTGGAAATATTTCCCTAATCAATGGACAAGAAAAAGACACAGATTATTATTTCTCACTTATCTTCTTTGCAATAGAATTCCCAGACATAGAGTAAATCAAAGAAAAACAATCAACGTCATAAAAAAAAAAATGTAAAGGAGTCGTGATGCTTACTTTCAAGCGCCAACCTGACTGGGTGATAGGGTGCCCAGAATTTTGGTCAGACGTTATTCTGGATGTGTGTGTTGGGGAACACAGAGGTGGCTAAGAATAGCGATGTTAAGGACAGCAGATGAAGACCTGCTGAATGAAGAGACACAAGCCTACCACCGTGGGTAGGCAGGGTGCTCCCTCAGTATCCAAGACCCTGCTCTGGGGAAGTGAAAACTCCAGGGACCATTGTGATCGAAAGTACAGAGGTACATTTTTAGTACACTCGCACAAAGGAAACCCCAGAGTTTACTACGAATGGATCCCAGAAGGGGTGGGATACTTATTGCAGGGAATATTTGAATTCCTTTACCTGCGACTCTGGTCTCCTTCAGCTCAGTTCAGCCGCTCAGGAGTGTCCGACTCTTTGCGGCCCCATGAACCGCAGCACGCCAGGCCTCCCTGTCCATCGCCAACTGCCGGATTTTACTCAAACTCATGTCCATCGAGTCGGTGATGCCATCCAACCACCTCATCCTCTGTACTCTCCTTCTCCTCCTGCCCTCAATCCCTCCCAGCATCAGGGTCTTTTCAAATGAGTCAGCTGTTTGCATCAAGAGGCCAAAGTATTGGAGTTTCAGCTTCAGCATCAGTCCTTCCAATGAACACCCAGGACTGATCTCCTTTAGGATGGACTGGTTGGATCTCCTTGCAGTCCAAGGGACTCTCAAGAGTCTTCTCCAACACCACAGTTCAAAAGCATCAATTCTTCGGTGCTCAACTTTCTTTATAGTCCAACTCTCACATCCATACATGACCACCGGAAATACCATAGCCTTGACTAGACAGACCTTTGTTGACAAAGTAATGTCTCTGCTTTTTAATATGCTATCTATGTTGGTCATAGCTTTCCTTCCAAGGAGTAAGCGTCTTTTAATTTCATGGCTGTAATCACCATCTGCAGTGATTTTGGAGCCCAAAAAAATAAAGTCTGACACTGTTTCCACTGTTTCCCCATCTATTTCCCATGATGTGATGGGACCAGATGCAATGATCTTAGTTTTCTGAATGTTGAGCTTGAAGCCAACTTTTTCACTCTCCTCTTTCACTTTCATCAAGAGGCTGTTTAGTCCTTCTCCACTTTCTTCCATAAGAGTGGTGTCATCTGCATATCTGACTGAGGTTATTGATATTTCTCCCGGCAATCTTAATTCCAGCTTGTGCTTCCTCCAGCCCAGCATTTCTCATGATGTACTCTGCGTATAAGTTAAATAAGCAGGGTGACAATATACAGCCTTGAGGTACTCCTTTTCCTATTTGGAACCAGTCTGTTGTTCCATGTCCAGTTCTAACTGTTGCTTCCTGACCTGCATACAGGTTTCTCAAGAGGCAGGTCAGGTGGTCTGGTATTCCCATCTCCTTCAGAATTTTCCACAGTTTATTGTGATCCACACATTCAAAGGTTTTGGCATAGTCAATAAAGCCAAAGTCTCGTAGAACACCATAATGTTCACACTGGATAATGGCCTTATGGATGTGACTAATGTAGGAAACTTTTTTTTTTTTTTTTAAAGCAAAACTGTATCCTCATTACATACTAGAGAGTTCACAGTTTTCAGTTCAGGAAAAAAAGTTGTGCAGGGATGAATGATTGGTCAGTATAACACTAGGGAAATCCCTATGAGGGTGTTTTCTGCCTCTGATGACCTCATACATGAAATGAACCACTTATATTCCAGACCAAAAAAAAAAAAAAAGTGAGCCGTGGGAGAGCAGTCCTCCGTCCCAGATGCCCAGGAAAGTGCTGCAAGCATCAATTACTTATATCAGGTGGTGGGGGCGGGGGCGGGGGTGGGCACTGCCACTTTGTTCAGGCTCCACTGTAAGTGGTTATTTTTAACAGCGCCCCAGGAAAAGCAAGGTAGGAGCTTGTGCTGCTGTTGCCCGCCAAAATCTTGGCCTTCTCAGCCCACCGAAGCAGAATGAAAAATACAGAGTTTGGAGGGAATAGAAAACTGGTTTTTATTCTCAGCCGGTGGAGAGGGGAACACAGTAGACTCATGCCTCAGAAACTGTGCTCCTCACCACCCCATGAAAAGTCTAGGGGCTTATATAAGGCAAGGACTTGCAGTCGGGAGTTGGTGATGAAGAACAGGGGTGATAGGATCTTGGTTTCTTCCTCTTGGATTGTTTCAAAGACAGTCATAAACTGGCATCTGTAACCCAATAATTGAGTCTGGCAGTTCAGTGGCTCTGATATGTATCTGGGCTTCCCTGGTAGCTCAGCTGGTAAACAATCTGCCTGCAATACAGGCAGGGTCAGGAAGGTCTCCTGGAGAAGGGAATGGCAGCCCACTCCAGTATTCTTGGGCTTCCCAGATGGCTCAGAGGGTGTTTTAAGGGTAAACACCAGATAAGGGATGTATTTAGCATAGAGTCAAAGGAGAAAATGTGAGCTGCAGCTCCTGCAGAATTAGAGGGCAGAAAAGCAAACTTAGTTACAGACATGCAGAGTTAGGAGCAGTTAAAGTAAAAAACAATTAAAAATATTCAGACCTGCTCACTTCTCTCTTTATTTATTTATTTTTTGTTCTCAAGAAAGGGAAAGAGAAAAACTCAGTCCTCTTTTTTCCTTTTCATTGCAACACTGGGAATCCTAATTCCTGGAATCCTAAACTTGGGCCTTATTTTAATGTCCAGATTCTGTGTGTAAGCAGCATTGTTGTACAGTTCAATGCTTAGGCAGCAACTCAGAATGGCTATTTTCTCATCATAGTGTGTCCGTGAGGGTGTTCTTGCATTATAGTAACATGAGTTTAAAATCGATGTGTAGAAGTCACTTGCATTATATATATCAGTGCAAAACCAATTAGAAAGATGCAAGAAAAAAATAAAGACACTGTTGCGGGTTGTGCCTCCCTTTAGAAGAAGTGGTGAAATCCTAATCCCTGGTAACAGTGTATGTGACATTGTTTGGAGATAGGGTCCTTACCGATATAATCAAATAAGATGAGGTTATTAGGATATACTCTAACCCAATATGACTGGTGTCTTTATAAGAAGCAGAGAAGAAACACAGGAAAGGCACAGGGAGAACCCCACACGATGATGAACACAGAGAGTGGAGGCATGGCGCTCTCAGTCAAGGATGGCAAATGGTTCCCAGCCACCACAGAAGGAGGGGAGACACAGCAAGGTTTCTGCCCAGAGTCTCAGAGGAAGGATGGCATTGCTGGCAGCTTGAATCTGGACCCCTAGCCTCCAAAACTGTGAGTGAATAAATTTCTGTTTTTTGTTTTTTTTTTAAGAATCACCCAATTTGTTGCACTTTGTTATGGCAGCATTAGAAAATGAATACAGACACTATTTATAGTAATCATAAAAAAGTTACTTGAGATAATCTAGCAAATGTTATGCTTAATATCTATGCAGAAAATATGATATTGAAATACATTAAAGGAGACATAAATAAATGGGAATTCATACTATTGTTGCAGGAAAGGGGACCCCTTCCAGGGCCCGAAACTGGGCTCTTATCTAACACTCGGAAATGAATTGTCTGAGGAGACACATGTGTTGACAAAGCAAGAGATTTTATTGGGAAAGGGCACCTGGGTGGAGAGCAGGAGGGTGAGGGAGCCCAGGAGAACTGCTCTGCGCGTGGCTCACAGTCTTGGGTTTTATGGTGATGGGATTAGTTTCCGGGTGGTCTTTGGCCAATCATTCTATTCAGAGTCTTTCCTGGTGGCGCTCAGCCAAGATGGATGCTAGCGAGAGGGATTCTGGGAAGTGGACGGACACGCGGTGTCTCCTTTCGACCTTTCCCGAACTCTTCCGGTTGATGGTGGCTTATTAGTTCGGTATTCCTTACCAGATCTCCTGTCCTAAAACAACTCATGCGAATGGTTACTAAAGGGCCTGACCAGGGTGGGCGGTTTCAGTGTGCTTCCCCTAACACTATCATAACAATTCCACTTCTAAATCGACTCAGATTGAGTGGAATCACAATCACATTTCCAAAGTACTTTTTCTTAGAACTTGATAAACTGATTCTAAAATGTGTTACAATGAGCAAAATAAGATATGGGAGCAAGTTTGTCACAACTTTTAAATGATAATAAAATAAATAGACACTATGGCCACAAATACCTTTTAACAGTAGGAAAAAGCACACGGATTGTGGTTTTTCCAACAGTGGACTTCTGTGAAACACTAAACTTGAGTGAGTCAAGGTCACATGCACAATGTGAGTGAATCTCAAAAATAAGATTTTGAAACTAAGGAGAAACTCATAGAAGACAAATAGCATTAAGCTTGTTTATAAAACATTAGAAAACACACAACAAAGCAACATATTGTTTTAAAACATTTATTATAGTTGATTTACAATGTTGTGTTAGTTTCAGGTGTATAGCAAAATAATTCGGCTACACGTATACATATATCCATTCTTTTTCAGATTCTTTTCCCATATAGGTTATTACAGAGTATTGAGTAAAGTTGCCTATGCTATACGGTGGGTCCTTATTGATCGTCATTTTATATGCAGCACTGTGTTAATCACAGGCTTCTAATTTATCTCTCAATACATTCTTAATGTAACTATCAACAAGTTACATCATATAATGAAAATAAAGGAAATTATTATCACAAAAATGTCTTGGAGTTACATCTGAGAATGAGTGAAGAGAGAGGGTGGGTGCTTTGAGATACGGGAAATATTCTGTTTCTTAAGCTGGTGGAAGGTAAATAGATGTTTAGATATATTCTCTAAAATTTATATATGTGCTTTATATGATCTTACAGTATATATTTTACAACGGGATGGTGGCCACTTCCATGAGGAAGCATATTCCATGCACATAAATTATTGGCATTCTCTCTGGTCCAGGTGGTAACAAACCTTATTGAGAAAACGTTTTGAACCTGATATTTGCAGCTAATGCTCATTGCCTGTAGAACTCCACATCAAGTTTTTAACTTTACAAGGCTGCTTCTTGATCAATATCTCCCTAGCCCTGTTGGCTCTGACTGCCTATTCATCACCTACTTTAAAGTCAAGCCCCTCTGTAATGATTGCCGATTACAGGAGGCCACCTCGCCCACAGCTTCATTATCACCCAGTTTGCAGGGGGAGTGTTTGGTCCAGCAATGAGCTGAAAGAGAGCCAGGCAAATTTATGACATTGCATACTGTATCGATTTGGATGGGAACAAAAGCAGGGAAGGTCAATAGGATGACATCCAAAGTCATTACTGGGCAGAGGAGAAGACTAAATCAAAATGAGCGATTATTATTATTTTTTTTTAGCCATTTTGTCCTATGTTCCGGCAGCCTCATAAATGATCCCATATCTTGGTGTCAGAACTTCATCATAAAATGGCAATGGGACTATGATATAAAATTCAGATCTGGGGACAAGAAAAAAGGAATAAATTCCTAAATGTTTTTGTCTCTATCCTCTGTGAGAATGATTCAGAGAGTTATCTTGCATGAAAGATGTTTTGTTTACGGTTCTAATCTGACTTTCCTTTTGCGAATGCCCTCATTCTTCCGCATTGCTCTCAGCGTGTTCACCACTGTGGACCTAAAGTTTGTGCCCTCAAGCTGTAGGATAGTGACATGTTAAACTAACCAGAGAAGTGTTGACGCCCCCGGATTTACAGTATTTCTGCAGACTGACAGTGGAATACTAGAAATCCTGCTGCCCCCTGGAGGACACTCATGAACTGCCGAGTCACGTGGTTCAAGCCTCTCGGCTTCCAGGTGAACGAGGTCACGGGGGGACTTCCAGCATGTGTGGTTATGCCAGCTGGCCTCTGGGAGAGAGAGCGGGTCTGTGTGCTGCTGTCCGTATCCGTCATTCTGTACTCTGGTACTGAGGTTTGTTATTGTTATTGTTTAGTCGCTAAGTCATGTCTGAGTTTTTGCAACCTCGTGGGCTGTAGCCTGCCAGACTCCTCTGTCCATGGGATTTCCCAGGCAAGAATACTGGAGTGAGCTGCCATTTCCTTCTCCAAGGGATCTTCCCAACCCAGGGATCGAAACTGTGTCTCTATCGTTGCAGGTGGAGTCTCTGCCTCGGAGCCATGAGGGAAGCCCAGTACTGAGGTTATTGGCTACTAACGATCAGATTCAGAAATCCCCTTTTGAGAGGTATCCTTGCATCAAGGGCTACCGATTCTACCGCTGGAGAAAATGCATATTTACTTTCTGGCTGTTGGATTTCCCCAGGACCTCTCTTCTTTCTTTGCCCCAGCAGCTTTGCTAGCATCAGCAGCCTCCGTCTCACATCATACCCTTTGTAGCTGTCCTTTGCCCCTTTGCCTTTTCCTCCGCACTTAATGATGTGTGACTCTTGAAACTCTCCTCTCTGATTATCGTTGCCATGACCCTGAAGCCCATGCACCATGATGCCATGGACCGCATCAGGACCTCGCCTGGAAGGAGACTGCATACACACTTTCCCTCTCCTTGTGCGTATGTGTGTGTGCTTATGTGTGTGTATATGAGAGAGAGAGAGAGAGAGAGAGAGCTGGGTCAGCGTTCCTCCCTGTCTTTCTTTCCCAGCACCCATCATGTGGGATTAAGGAGATGCTTGCAGGACACTCCTGGGAGCAGGAAGCCTGGGTTATAGCTTGGTTGTTGTGATCCCAGCTTTCTCTGAGCTACCTCTTTCCATTCAATTATACCTTAGGTTTTGTTTCCTGTTTTTCCTCCTCTGGGAAGCCTTCCTGCTCACCCCTACTTCCAACATAATCTTCCTTCAGAATCTGTAAAGCTGAGATTCTGTATTTTTCTCAGTTAATACTTCACATGAGCCAGATACCATGCAAAGCAATCTGTACATACAAGGCACTATTCCTTACAACATCCCTCTAAGGAATTCCTTCCAATCCTCATTCTACAGACAAAGAAAACAAGGTTTAAGAAATTAATTTTCCTAAGAACTCACAGATCTTCATGGTGAGTTGAATAGGAATACTGACATCAAACATCAGGAAGTGGGGTATCTCCCCTTTTTCTCCCCCTTTCCACTGCGTTTATAAGCACAGCCGTAGTTCAGAATAATAATGGAGGATCAGAGAGCACAGGTCCCTGGGATCTGGCAGAGCTATCAGATCTGAATCCCTGAGGGCAGAGTGATCAGAATGGAGGTTTTCTCCCTTCCTGATCCTGCATTAAGAGCCACTACTGATTCTATTATACTTTCTCCTTCACTCTTATACTCACTGGGTCATTTTCAATATGTTGTTTGCTATTCACAGTGGTAGTGTGATAACCCAAATTCATATCTATATACATCGTGTGTGTGTGTGTGTGTGTGTGTGTGTGTGTGTGTGCAGAGTACTTTAAGAAGAAGTTACATAACCTCTCAGGGGCTAAATGAAGGCAATAAGGTTATATACAGCTGTGTACACACACACACACACACGGTTATATGGTCTTATTTAGCTCTTTGAGCTTCTGTAAACTATTAAAGTCTCAATTTTATTATCTGCCATTTGGGACTAGAAATTAACATTATATTTTATTTAAATCCTTCTACTTTGTACTCTATAGGAATCATTCAAGAGTTTTCTTAAAACTTGGTTCTTCTCCACAAGCCAAGAGCTTTATGTGTAACCTCAATCCTTTGCAATGCTGGAGGAAAATCCTGGCTTTTTCAGATTCATTAAAAGATTGTGAATACAAAATCATATGCATTCTGCATTATTGGTGAAATATATCTGATTTTGACACTATGATCTGACTTCAAAATAATTTACTAGGTAAGAGGTAAAATGACACTGCTGTAGAGTATGTTCTCAATCACTCAGTTGTGTCCTACTCTTTGTGGCTTCACGGACTGCAACCTGCCATTCTCTGTCCACAGGATTCTCTAGGCAAGAATACTGGAGTAGGTTGCAATTTCCTTCTCTGATGATAGAATAGGCAATGCTAATACAGGTGCATGACATGTATTCATTAAATACATTTTAAAAATTCCAAGTCATATATGTCCAAGGTAACATAATGCTTCAGAATAAAATATTCATATATGAAGATGGACATACACATACATGCATACTCATGCAGAAAAATTACCTTCTAAGTATATTTAAAGAAATAAATAAACAAAAACATTAAAAGAGGCTATGTTGGTGCAACAAAGCCCTCAAACTTCTTCTTTGCAGCTTTACTTCTCTGTCAAAAAAGAACTCTTTGGACATAAAATCATAGACTGAACATTTATGAAAATGAAATTAATAAACTCATGAAAGATAAAATGATTGTAAGAGTACACCAAATTTCTTTACATGTATTCAAACTTTCTGATCCATCTAAATAGCACACCAGTATCTCAAGAGAATTTCTAAATGACATAAAGGTTGACGGGAGAAATACCAATAACCTCAGATATGCAGATAACACCACCCTTATGGCAGAAAGCAGAGAAGAAATAAAGAGCCTCCTGATGAAAGTGAAAGAGGAGAGTAAAAAAGTTGGCTTAAAGCTCAACATTTAGAAAACTAAGATCATGGCATCTGGTCCTATAACTTCATGGCAAATAGATGGGGAAACAGTGGCTGACTCTATTTTTTTGGGCTCCAAAATCACTGCATATGATGACTGCAGTCATGAAATTAAAAGACGCTTGTTCATTGGAAGGAAAGTTATGACCAACCTAGAGAGCATATTGAAAAGCAGAGACATTACTTTGCCAACAAAGGTCCGTCTAGTCAAGGCTATGGTTTTTCCAGTGGTCATGTATGGATGTGAGATTTGGACCATAAAGAAAGTTGAGCACCAAAGAATTGATGCTTTTGAACTATGTTGTTGGAGAAGACTCTTGAGTCCCTTGGACTGCAAAGAGATCCAACCAGTCCATGCTAAAGGAGCGCAGTCCTGGGTGTTCATTGGAAGGACTGATGCTGAAGCTGAAACTCCAATACTTTGGTCACCTGATGTGAAGAGCTGACTCATTAGAAAAGACCCTGATCCTGGGAAAGATTGAGGGCAGGAGGAGAAGGGGATGACAGAGGATGAGATAGTTGGATGGCATCACCGACTCGATGGACATGAGTTTGGGTGAACTGCGGGTGTTGGTGATGGACAGGGAGGCCTGGCGTGCTGCGGTACATGGTCAGCAAAGAATCTGACATGACTGAGTGACTGAACTGAATCATTGATCTTTAGCATTCATGTAAGGACCAGAGAGTTTCTAAAAGACTGGATAGGGAAAATACTGTCAATATTTAAAAAGAGGGATAAGGTTTGTTTCATAAATCACTCACTAGTAAGCTTTTCTGTGATCTGCCAAATACATTAAAATCCCGTTAGACTAAAATTCCATAGTCTAAGATGTAAGTCTTTTATCACGTAATATTTATGTCTTCCTTCCCTTCCCCACCCCTTCCCTTCCTCCTTTGTCTATGGGCTGTGGACTTCACACAATGTTTTCTTGCACTGGCATTGTACCTTAGATGAGACAAAAAGCTAGAAAGGACTGGAGTGGGCAGAATGACTTTCTATCAGCTGGAACTCTGGTAAACATCTTTCCCCTCAGAGTATAGGCTTTTATTATATGGACCACTCTGGGCAAATTTCACAGTTGTTACCCTTTTCCATCCTTAGTGAGAGACATGAGTGAATGTTTCTGGACCAATGCTCTCAGAACCTGGTAGGATTACTGTAGGTAAAAGCCACACAACTTTAAGAGGCACCCTAGGACTGAGGCCTCCAGGAGTTTCTCACCTTAGTTCATACACCATCTCTGGCATTGTGTCAAAGTTACCACTCAAGAGTTCCTCTCAATTTATAGCTCCAACATCTTCTACTCCATGTAGGGATATCTCAGCTGTGATTCTCTGGATTCACCTGTCTCTCCTGATTACAGGAAGGCAGGGGGTTCGCAAGTCTTCTTTTTTTTTTTTAATATAAATTGAATTTTTATTAATTTGGAAGTAAGAAATACTTATAGACAAATTGACTGAAAAATCTTGAAAATAGATAACTGAACAATTCTTCAATGAGTCCAAAAATAGGCACTGATTTTCAGTTTGTTCAGCTTTTTTCTGGCTGTAAGGATGTGAGTGACTTGTAAGAGTGAACTCTATTCTCTGTATATCATCACTGAAACAAAAACTGGGGTACTTTTTTCAACTTTCTGATTCATATACTCTTTACTCAAATGTGAATATGTCTTTTAAGTAAAAACAGATCTGTAATTTGTATTTTCCTTCTTCTTCTCACTGAACAAGCTGCCGAAGTCTTCAGTTATCATCAATTCATGCATAATTCAGCCTCCAATGATACAGAGATGGCAACCAATTCAAGAGATTCATTTAGCCTCTTACACATTCTCTGAGAAGAGTATTTATATAGTAGTACCATGAGGTTAGCCTCCTGCCTGTTTCAGTTAAACAGAAATCCTAACTTGTAAACTTGCTTATTTGCTATATAACCAACTCTTTAAGAAATAATTTTCATGCCTGCTGGTCTTTTAAGGAAAATACCCATGGAAATTTGTTGTTGTTGTTTTATTTTATTTTGCTTTGTTTTAAATTCTTAATAGAGATACTCCCTAGAGGCTATGACTTGAGTTGTTGTAAACATTTCCATTTTTTTAAAATACTTATTTATTTTTATTGAAGTATAGTTGATTTAAAGTGTTGTGCTAGTTTCTGGTATACAGCAAAGTGATTCAGAGGTATATGTGTACATCTGAGTGTATATATATGTATGTGTATGTATATATATTCTTTTCCATTTTGGTTTGTTACAGAATATTTAATATGGCTCCCTGAATGAATATAGTGCCATACAATAGGACTTTTTCATTCTTAATTCCTCTTTTGATATTCAAATATATAGGCAAGTGTATGAAACACAAATATCCCACCAAATGAATTAACATAAAGCTAATCCCTTTTTAATTGTGACTATGATCCAGGTAAAGAAATAAAGTTAAATAATTACTCAAAAGTCCCCTTATCACATCAAATTCCTATTACCCGAGAAATGTCAATTATGGAGGTTGTTCCTTTAACAATTTAATGATTGTCTCAAGATTCAATTCAATTTCTCCATGAACTCTCCACCAAAAAGTAAGCCCAAAGGAGGAAAAGCTTCCCAGAATGTAAATGACTGGATGTCAAAGACTCAAGCAGTCTTTCTCTGAGTGATGTCAACATCAGTTCTTATATGAAGGTCTTGCTCTTAATTTCTAAACATCATGAAAATCTTTTTCTTAAGGATGAAAGACACAGGCTATCTCAATATTCTGAATGATAACACATTACCATCAACTCTTTTGTAGACTCCTCAGTAACAGAGAAGTGGTCTATTTCAGGTGAAATTCACAGTCTGCTCTCAAAAGAGCATCTCAAGCTGATCTATTGAGGTGCTGAAAGAAAATGATAAAATCTCTGTTCATATAAAACTTTATAACTTTCTATTTTTGTATATAATATACACTTTATATTGTGAACTAGCCCTGTGTATAGGATTTATGGACACCACAACATCAATATATGAAGGGCACATGCACAGAATATTTATGTGATGAAAACTTTGGAGAACACTAATGTCTATTATTTGGTGTTACCATTTGCTCCTGAGTTTCATAAGTTTTAAGATCCCTGTTATTAAAGAATACAGAGTTCCGGGTGACTGTGGGCTGAGAGGCCTTTAAGGCAGCAGTCCTGTGAGTGGGTGGGGCTGTGTCTCTGCCGGGCAAGTTTCTTGGGCTTAGGTGTCTCAGTACTGGTGCTGACAAGCAGGTGGGTAGATCCAGGTCCCAGAGTTTAAAAGCTTGAAGGAGGAGTCTACAGTGGCACTTACCAGCACCAGCGTCCACGTGGTAGATCCAACTTTCCCAATGGCTGTGACTAGTGTCTATGTTCCTAGGGCGAGCCCCAGCTGCCTTCTGCTCCTCTAAGAGGTTCTTCCAAATCAGCAGATGTATCTAACCCAGGCTCCTTTGAAACTACTGCTCTGCCCTGGGTCCTAAAGATTTTGTGTGTGCCTTTTGCGGGTGGAGTCCACGTTCCATAGCTCTTTGGCTCCTCTGAGAGTAAACCTTGTTGGTCTTCAAAGCTACATGTTCTGGGGGCTCATTTTCCTTGTGGAGGATCTCTGGGCCAGGGAACCTGATGTTGGGCTTGGTCCAATCACTCTTAGGTAAGAAATTCTGCAGTTGTAATTATCCTTCTATTGGTGAGTCACCCACGTGGTCTTGATTGTATAACATTTTGCTCTTCCTACCCATCTTATTGTGGTTCCTTCTTTTTATCTTTAGTTGTTGAAGGTATTTTCTTCTAGTCTTCTGATTTTTCTCATAAAATAATATCTCTATATATAGTTGTAATTTTGGGGTGCCTGTGGGAGAAGGTGAGCTCAAGGTCTTCATACTCTGTCAACTTGGCCACTCTCCTGGCTTTTATATATATTTTAAATTAATATATCAAATATACAGAAAAGTGCACAACACATAAAAAATATTCCATTCAAGAATTAGCAAAAGGCAACCCCTTTTTAATAATCATCAATTTAATAAATTAAATAATCACTTTAAATCTCTCTAATAGCCACCTCACACCCATTCCCTCTCAATTTCCATCCATCGCTCTAAAGTTATGATTCTTTAGTGTTTTATAGAGTCATATAGTATGTATTATTTTGTATTTGTGTTCTTTGCCTCAACCTTGTCTGTGATATTTATGTATGCTATTAAATTTATATATCAATTGTTATTTTTCATTGCTTTAGGATATTCTGCTGATAAAAGAATATACCACAACTTATTTACTTATTCTATTATGGACTGACATGTGTATTATCTAAAGTTTGGGGGTTATGAATACTGCTATTCTAAATTATCTTTTTAAAATTTTTTAGTATTTCTTTTTTAAAATATCAAAGTCTGGAATGACTAAGTCATAGGGCATGTGAACGATCATCTATTATGAATAATGTCAAACTGATTTCCAAAGGGGATATACTAGTATAAACTTCTCCAATAATGCAAATAAAGAAAATGTAGAAGGAACTTCCCTGGTAGTCCAGTGTCTAGGACTCCATGCTCCAGTTCAGGGGACCTGGGTTTGATTCCTGGTGGGGTAACTGGATCCCTCATTCCATGACTAAAGATCCCACAACTAAAGTGCAGCCAAATGTATATATATATATATATATGTGTGTGTGTGTGTGTGTGTGTGTGTGTGTGTACATACATATATGAAATGTAGAAAGTAATTATGAGAAGAAATAGCAGGGTGGAACTTAAATACAATATAAGTGGAGTTATTTCAATATAATTTTCTCAGTAACTAACATAATAAGCAAAAAAAAAAATGACACTATAGACAATTTTAATAGGCTTAATTCACTGCATGTGTATGAAACACTGCACCCAATTACTCAATATTATGTTCTTTGAAAACTACCATGATCATTTTAAAAAGGTGACCATATGCTGGTCAGTAACGAATGACTGAAATCATACAGAGTACGTTCTCTGACCAGAGTGAAGTCAGGCTTGAAATCTATATAAAAAAAAATGCACTTTAAAAAACCTAATGAGTCAGAGAAAATATCTCAATGGATCATAGCTTATAAAACACCCAGGTGAGTGGATTCAATTGAAAAGAAACACAATAAGAATTGTTGACAGCAATCAAGACTTTCATAAAAAATACAACTTCAGATTTCAATTCATTTTTTTCCATGAAGACTTATCTGCTTTTCCCTTTCTCAGTAAAATGAGTACTTTCTCCTTTGTGGTCTCATTGTATCTCATAAAAAATTTTTAATTTATATGTGTGTTTTTTCTACTTTTCTGGGCTTCCTGAGGGCAGATATCTCCAATATTCAGAAAGTCACAAATAAGTAATAGAAATGCAATAAAATATTAATGAGGTAAATGAAAACTCTTTTAAGCCATATATTATCAACCCAAGTAAGACGGTAGGCACTGAGAGAGGGCATCAGGGGGCAGACAGACTGAAACCACAATCACAGACAACTAGCCATTCTGATCACACAGACCACAGTCTTGCCGGACTCAAAGAAACTAAGCCATGCCTTGTGGGAACACCCGAGAACTCACACTGAAAAAAGATGTCCTTTTCATTATAAGGAACTGGAATGCAAAAGTAGGAAGTCAAGAAACACCTGGAGTAACAGGCAAATTTGGCCTTGGAGTACAGAATGAAGCAGGGCAAAGGTTAATAGAATTCTGCAAAGAGAACGTACTGGTGATAGCAAACACCCTCTTCCAACAACACAAGAGAAGAGTCTACACATGGACATCACCAGATGGTCGACACTGAAATCAGATTGACTATATTCTTTGTAGCCAAAGATGGAGAAGCTCTATACAGTCAGCAAAAACAAGACTGGGAGCTAACTGTGGCTCAGATCAGGAACTCCTTATTGCCAAATTCAGACTGAAATTGAAGAAAGTAGGGAAAACCACTAGACCATTCAGGTATGACCTACATCAAATCCCTTATGACTATAGAGTGGAAGTGAGAAATAGATTTAAAGGCCTAGATATGATAGACAGAGTGCCTGAATAACTATGGACGGAGTTTCATGACATTGTACAGGAGACAGGAATCAAGACCATCTCGAAGAAAAAGAAATGCAAAAAAGCAAAATGGCTGTCTGAGGAGGCCTTACAAATAGCTGTGAAAAGAAGGGAAGTGAAAAGCAAATGAGAAAAGGAAATATATACACATTTCAATGCAGAGTTCCAAAGAATAGCAAGGAGAGATAAGAAAGGCTTCCTCAGCGATCAATGCAAAGAAATAGAGGAAAACAATTGAATGTGAAAGACTAGAGATCTCTTCAAGAAAATTAGAGATATCAAGGGAACATTTCATGCAAGTTCAGTTCAGTTCAGTCACTCAGGCATGTCCAACTCTTTGCGACCCCATGAACCGCAGCACGCCAAGCCTCCTTGTCCATCACCAGCTCCCTGAATCTACCCAAACCCATGTCCATTGAGTCGGTGATGCCATCCAACCAGCTCATCCTCTGTCGTCCCCTTCTTCTCTTGCCCTCAATCTTTCCCAGCATCAGGGTCTTTTCCAATGAGTCAGCTCTTCGCATCAGGTCACCAAAGTATTGGAGTTTCAGCTTCAACATCAGTCCTCCCAATGAACACCCAGGACTGATGTCCTTTAGGATGGACTGGTTGGATCTCCTTGCAGTCCAAGGAACTCTCAAGAGTCTTCTCCAACACCACAGTTCAAAAGCAGTTCTTTGATGCTCAGTTTTCTTTATAGTCGAATTCTCACATCCATACACGACCACTGGAAAAACCATAGCCTTGACTAGACGGACCTTTGTTGACAAAGTAATGTCTCTGCTTTTTAATATTCTTTCTAGGATGGTCATAACTTTCCTTCCAAGGAGTACACATCTTTAAATGGGCTCAATAAAGGACATAAATGGTAGGGACCTAACAGAAGCAGAAGATACTAAGAAGAGGTGGCAAGAATACACAGAAGAACTGTACAAAAAATATCTTCACAAACCACATAATCACGATGGTGTGATCACTCACCTAGAGCCAGACATCCTGGAATGTGAAGTAAAGTGGGCCTTAGGAAGCACCACTAGGAACAAAGCGAGTGGAAGTGATGGAATTCCAGTTGAGCTATTTCAAATCCTAAAAGATGATGCTGTGAAAGTGCTGCACTCAATATGCCAGCAAATTTGGAAAACTCAGCAGTGGCCACAGGACTGGAAAAGGTCAGTTTTCATTCCAATCTCAAAGAAAGGCAATGCCAAAAAATACTCAAACTACTGCATAATTGCACTCATCTCATGCGCTAGTAAAGTAATGCTTAAAATTCTCCAAACCAGGCTATAGCAATACGTGAACCATGAACTTCCAGATGTTCAAGCTGGATTTATAAAAGGCAGAGGAACCAGAGATCAAATTACCAACATCCACTGGATCATCGAAAATATAAGAGCGTTCCAGAAAAAAAAAAAAAAAATCTATTGCTCCTTTATTGACTGTGCCAAAGCCTTTGACTGTGTTCAGTTCAGTTCAGTTCATTCACTCAGTCGTGTTCGACTCTTTGCAACGCCATTAATCACAGCACGCCAGGCCTCCCTGTCCATCACCAACTCCCGGAGTCCACCCAAACCCATGTCCATTGAGTCGGTGATGCCATCCAGCCATCTCATCCTCTGTCGTCCCCTTCTCCTCTTGCCCCCAATCCCTCCCAGCATCAGAGTCTCTTCCAATGAGTCAACTCTTTGAATGACGTGGCCAAAGTATTCGAGTTTAAGCTTCAGCATCAGTCCTTCCAATGAACAGCCAGGACTGATCTCCTTTAGGATGGACTGGGTAGATCTCCTTGCAGTCCAAGGGACTCTCAAGAGTCTTCTCCAACACCACAGTTCAAAAGCATCAATTTTTTGGCACTCAGCTTTCCTCACAGTCCAGCTCCCACATCCATGCATGACTATTGGAAAAACCATAACCTTGACCAGGCGGGCCTTTGTTGGCAAAGTAATGTCTCTGCTTTTTAATATGCTATCTAGCTTTGTGGATCACAATAAACTGTGGAAAATTCTGAAGGAGATGGGAATACCAGACCACCTGGTCCTGCCTCTTGAGAAACCTGTATGCAGGTTAGGAAGCAACAGTTAGAACTTGATATGGAACAACAGACTGGTTCCAAATAGGAAAAGGAGTACGTTAAGGCTCTATTGTCACCCTGCTTATTTAACTTATATGCAGAGTACATCATGAGAAACGCTGGGCTGGAAGAAACACAAGATGGCATCAAGATTGCCAGGAGAAATATCAATAACCTCAGATATGCAGATGACACCACACTTATGGCAGAAAGTGAAGAACTAAGGAGCCTCTTGATGAAAGTGAAAGAGGAGAGTAAAAATGTTGGCTTAAAGCTCAATATTCAGAAAACTAAGACCATGGCATCTAGTCTCATCGCTTCATGGCAGATAGATGTGGAAACAGTGGAAACAATGGCTGACTTTATTTTTTTGGGCTCCAAAATCACTGCAGATGGTGATTGCAGCCATGAAATTAAATGACACTTACTCCTGGGAAGGCGTTATGACCAACCTAGACAGAATATTAAAAAGCAGAGACATTACTTTGTCAACAAAGGTCTGTCTAGTCAAGGCTATGGTTTTTCCAGTGGTTGTATATAAATGTGAGAATTCGACTATAAAGAAAGCTGAGCACTGAAGAATTCATGCTTTTGAACTGTGGTATTGGAGAATACTCTTGAGAGTCTCTTGGACTGCAAGGAGAGCCAAACAGTCCATCCTAAAAGGAGATCAGTCCTGGGTGTTCATTTGTAGGACTGATGTTGAAGCTGAAATTCCAATTCTTTAGCCACCTGATATGAAGAGCTGACTCATTTGAGAAGACCCAGATGTTGGGAAAGATTGAGGGCAGGAGGAGAAGGGGACGACAGAGGATGAGATGGTTTGATGGCATCACTGACTCAATGGGCATGGGTTTGGTTGGACTCTGGGAGTTGGTGATGGACAGGGGGGCCTGGCATGCTGTGGTTCATGGCGTTGCAAAGAGTTGGACATGACTGAGTAACTGAACTGAACTATCAACTTAGAATCAATGGTTTGACACTGCAGAGGGTGAGTGTACAGAAACCTATATACAGTATTTTCATCTTTTTAAAAGAAGAGACAGACCACAGTGTTGTAAAGTAATTATCCTCCAATTAAAATTAAAAAAAATAGAAAATAAAAAACAGGAGAAAAATGGATGATTTGTTCTTTCAATAGAAATTGGCTAACTTTGCAAAAGATTCCAGTCGTTTGGTAGAAAATCTCAATCTTTTGAGGTATGAAGCGTCTGTTAGTCTATTTTTTTCATTTATCATATGTTATTCTTTCTGGGCATCATATAGTAAGAAATTACATCACAGTTATGATTGGATATATTTATTATTAAGTTTTCCATAATAAGACAAAAATAAAAGAAGAAAACTCAAAATCTTGCAACTACAGTGTAAAACAATCAAAAGAAGTTTCTGGGAGAAGGAAGTTTTTGGAGAGGTCTACAGTGGAGAGATCTCTTCATTATATGAATTACATAACTCAAAGGTATTTGAAATAGACCTGCATGTTCTAAGAAGTCTATGTGATCAGGTAGTCCACAATGTGAGAAATTAGTAACAAACAGCCCAGAATTCTTTAGAAGTTGATTAATCATCTAATTCAGTCCTTTTTTTTTTTAATTCAGTCTTTATATTTGTGTGATGGATTGCTTTTATCACACTCCAAAAGTAGAGGGGCTTCAGATAAGCAAGAAACACTGTTAAAGAAAGAAAATTAAAGGGCCAGTTAACTATATAATCAATGTCTCCTATCAATTCATTAGTTATGAGACATCTTGCATAGAGCAGATGAGTCAAGGTGCATCCTTCTGAGTCACAACATCTTCCTGAAGGTTATGACGACTCCCACCCACTCTGCTCCGATGAAGCAGGCCATGTCTGCCTTTCACTATAACACCTGTTCTTGTCCTTGGTGCCTATAGCCAGTTGGTTGAAAAACCAACATCAAATTCATGAATCGCTAATTATACAAACTGATCAGTGATCTGTGAAGAGCTTTTCATTGAAAATTTATTGCATGAAAGGGCAATGGTAATCAACTGAATAGCTATTGCACTGAGAAATTTGAAGCAGAGATATTAGGCTTATTAATTAATTGGGGGAAATTAAAAGCTAAACAGATATATAGAAGTCAGCCAAGTGTGGAAAATGATCGAAATCGAGTCAGTAGGTAGGAGCTGTGAATGTGTTGGAATCTCCTAAGATGGGGCATCATCAACCCTTCCTTCCTTTAAATATACACCTCTATTACCCATTCGGAAATGGAACCCATTTCCTTCTTTCTTCTTGTTTCTAGATTTGCCTCATGACTCTTCGATAACTAAAATGGGAGGAAGCCTGGAAGCCTCTGCTTTTCTCTTCAAGTAATCTGCCTAGTCTGAGTACTTAGAGATGCCACGATGTGAGGAAGCCTGCACTACCTTGGTAGAAAAGACCACACAGAAGTGTGAAAAAAAGTGAAAATGAGAGTAGGTAGCTCAGTTAGATCCAATTATTTGTGCCTGTAGCCCACAAGGCTCCTCTGTCCATGGACTTCTCCAAGCAAGAATACTGGAGTGGCTAGTCATTTTTTCTCCAGGGGATCTTCCAGACTCAGTGAACAAACCCAGGTCTGCTGCATTGCAGGCAGATTCTTTACCATCTGGGATGATACAAATATGTGAGTTAAAAGTTCTTAGATCTCACAACATAACCCAACTGAGGGCAGCCTCAGCAGGGCCATGTGGAACAGAAGAATCACACACATGAGGATCCAGTCAGCCCAAAGAATCATGAACAATAATAAATGGTGGTTGTTTTATGTCACCAAGTTTGGGGGATGGTTACAATACATTAAATAAATATGAGTAAGAAGGCATGATTAAGCAGAAATCAAAACCAGAGAAAATACATGTTCAGGAGAGATTGATTGTTCATTGGTGGAGGCAGAAACAGCACAGGATGAGACAGAGAAGAACAGAGCATGTTAAATGACAGCCCCCAAGGCTCGCAAAGTCTTTGCTGAATAAGAAGGTCAATAGTAGGTGCAAAGATCTCCAGTCTTCATCTCTTGGTTATTTACTAATAAAACATTTCAGTTTGAAATAATCATTCATTCTCTCCTCCTTCCTTACCCCTATTCTCCACCTAAATACAAATAGTGATGGTTTGATATCTCTGTTTTATGACTGGCAAATACAAAATTAACATTCTCAACAGTGCTTTGAAAAATTAATTTAGAGTAAGGGATATTATTAAGTTAAGACTGCAGATGAAGTGGTTTAGATAGGCTAGTAGGGTCTGGACACTCATTTTTCTTCTCTGCTTTTTCTGAGTTTCATGAGAAGGGAGTTAGACTCTTTGTGGAGCGTCACCTTGGTGCTCACCCCAGGAGACTCCTACAGAACACTGTTAGGACTGCTTTTAGAATTCTTTCATTCTTTCCTGGCTATTAGCCAGGAGTTCAGTTTTTCACCATGTGAGTTTCTCTATAACACAATAAGGTGCCTGCGTGTTCTTATGACATAATGTCTGGCTTACCTCCAGATCTGAAAATATAAGAGTGGAAAAGGCAGAGAGGATCCATGATGGAAAGCAGTCTTTTATAAGTTAATCTTGAAAGTACTTGTACAAAATATATGAGAAGGAACCACAAAAGTGTATGGATATCAGGAAGCGGGAATCATTGGGAGTGGTCTTGGAGGTTGGCTACAACAAATGGTCATTTAACCTAGAAACAAGCAAACATGCATTAGAATAATATTTAAACATGCCTTCTCTAGGTACAAATGTTAAATTATTTCCAGGCATCATCTTAAGATAATTGCTACCTTTGAAGTAGATCATGATGCTTTTTTGATTTTTATGTTTTGGTTTCCATGTTTTGCTGAAACACTATGCTTTCTGAATGTTAACAATGAATGTTAACATACTGAGTGCACGTGTTGTATCAGCATTCCTGAAGACAGATAATCCAGGACAGCAGATCCTTGAACAGCGTGGATTGGAACTGCCTGGGTCCACTTACACAGAGATTTTCTTCAATAGTAAATACCACTGTAGTACAAGATCTAGAAATTGGTTAAATCCAAGGACGCAGAGTCACAGACATAGAAATTGTGAATACAGAGGACTGAATATAAGTTCTACACAGATTTTTGTTTTCTAGGATGGTTGACTCCCTTAACCCTCCATTGTTCAAAGGTTAAATGTATTTACTTTTACATCCAACACCTTTCATTCTTTTCACCTTAGTACTATTGAAAACATTCACTACAACATAAGAAAAAAGGTATTAACAAACAATAAACAAATTGTAGTTCTGCACATATTGTAAATGACCAAACCTCTGCAGCAAGACTGCTTGGATTATTCTCTGCATATCTCTCTCTGCAGCAGGATGCTCAGCCCTTTATTTTTCATCACATTCTATGCATATCTAATAACCTCTCATCATTTCCCACTGACACCACCTACTGCAGGCCTGGTGGCTTTTTGCATCTTGCTGATTTTGACAGGGGCCATGGCAACCTACCAAGTGGTCATCAGAGACAACAGAAAAGAATATTCCTCACCTACAGCCCTAGAAAACCAAAAGGTTGGGACATGGCCAGCTGCTCTGGCCTAAGGGCACTTTATTTGAATGTGTGTTCTCTGAATGTGCTCCTTGTGCCTGGTGAGGATATGGAAAAGAAAGACGCATTGTGTCTGATCATCTTTCATACTAAACCACACATAAAGTCAGAACTATTTTCTGCATGCTCCTCATACATGATTAGAAGAGACCATGGAAGAAGCTTAAAGTACAAAGCAGAAATGTAACAAACCCCTCCTGATTTTAACAATAACATTTGGTAATGACTCCATTTCCACCAAGTTCATAATCAGGCAAAATTAATCTATAATGTTAGAGGTCAGAACATTGATTTCCTCTAGGGAGGCATCAAGCAAAATGTGCCAGGAGAGTCTAGATTGCTGGAAATGTTTTCTGTGTCTTGATTTGGACAGCGGTTACACAGGTGAATATGTATGCAAAAGGTGTTATGCTGAACCTTAAAGGCTTTTCAACTTTACTGTAGGCAAGTTACATCCTAATCAAAAAATACAACACAATGAAAAAGTAATACTGGACTAAATATGGAAAGTCAACTGAGACGTGCTAAGCCAGATGGAACCGCAGGACAACAGACACAAATCCAGAGTGTTTCAAATAAAGACTAAGCCAGGATTTATTCTCATTTTTCCTATAAGCCACGAGTCAGAGAGCTATAAAAATTGCTTTTTATTAAAGACATTTTTCAGTTCCTCAGAAGTCTCTCCCAAAATAGAGATTTCTGTCATTTCATATGTAAAAAAAATAATAATGTAATTATAACCAAACACATGTCAATAAAACTTTATGTATACAAAAACTTAGAAACCTTGGGACTGGCCAAAATGCAAACATAAAGTAACAAATTTACAAAGCCAGAATTTTAGGAACAATGAGGGATGTACCAGTAGCTCAACATAAGCTTAGGAATCCACAGCCAAGATCCCTGATTTTTAAAACTGCATTTAATGTTTAGTTATATATATATATATATATATATATATATATATATATATATATAGTACGTATATATGTAGTATATATATAGTTGATTTTCAATGTCGTGTTAGTTTCATGCGTACAGCAAAGTGATTCAGTTATACATATAAATACATCTCTTCTTTTTCATATTTTTTTCCCTTACAGGTTATTACAAAATAGTAAGTAGAGTTCCCTGTGCTATGTATAGGTCCTTGTTCATTATCTATCTTTTGTATAGTAGTGTGCATATGTTAATCTCAACAGTCCCAGTATATTTTCCATTGTATATTTAATGCCTAAAATCAGATATATTTATGTGTCAAATTTGAAGTACCATTTACTAATTCCAAAGTCTTGTATACTCTAACGCCCCAGTTGTTGGAAACTAATTAAAGGAATTTATTTTTTTTTTAAATTAATTAATTTATTTATTTTTTCAGTGGGTTTTATCATACATTGACATGAATCAGCCATAGATTTACATGTATTCCCCATCCCGATCCCCCCTCCCACCTCCCTCTCCACCCAATTCCTCTGGGTCTTCCCAGTGCACCAGGCCCAAGCACTTGTCTCATGCATCCCACCTGGGCTGGTGACCTGTTTCACCATAGATAATATACATGCTGTTCTTTTGCAACATCCCACCCTCACCTTCTCCCACAGAGTTCAAAAGTCTGTTCTGTACTTCTGTGTCTCTTTTTCTGTTTTGCATATAGGGTTGTCGTTACCATCTTTCTAAATTCCATATATATGTGTTAGTATGCTGTAATGTTCTTTATCTTTCTGGCTTACTTCACTCTGTATAATGGGCTCCAGTTTCATCCATCTCATTAGAACTGGTTCAAATGAATTCTTTTTAACGGCTGAGTAATATTCCATGGTGTATATGTACCACAGCTTCCTTATCCATTCATCTGCTGATGGGCATCTAGGTTGCTTCCATGTCCTGGCTATTATAAACAGTGCTGTGATGAACATTGGGGTGCACGTGTCTCTTTCAGATCTGGTTTCCTCAGTGTGTATGCCCAGAAGTGGTATTGCTGGGTCATATGGCAGTTCTATTTCCAGTTTTTTAAGAAATCTCCACACTGTTCTCCATAGCGGCTGTACTAGTTTGCATTCCCACCAACAGTGTAAGAGGGTTCCCTTTTCTCCACACCCTCTCCAGCATTTATTGCTTGTAGACTTTTGGATAGCAGCCATCCTGACTGGCGTGTAATGGTACTTCATTGTGGTTTTGATTTGCATTTCTCTGATAATGAGTGATGTTGAGCATCTTTTCATGTGTTTGTTAGCCATCTGTATGTCTTCTTTGGAGAAATGTCTGTTTAGTTCTTTGGCCCATTTTTTGATTGGGTCATTTATTTTTCTGGAATTGAGCTGCAGGAGTTGCTTGTATATTTTTGAGATTAATCCTTTGTCTGTTTCTTCATTTGCTATTATTTTCTCCCAATCTGAGGGCTGTCTTTTCACCTTACTTATAGTTTCCTTTGTTGTGCAAAAGCTTTTAAGTTTCATTAGGTCCCTTTTGTTTAGTTTTGCTTTTATTTCCAATATTCTGGGAGGTGGGTCATAGAGGATCTTGCTGTGGTTTATGTCGGAGAGTGTTTTGCCTATGTTCTCCTCTAGGAGTTTTATAGTTTCTGGTCTTACATTTAGATCTTTAATCCATTTTGAGTTTATTTTTGTGTATGGTGTTAGAAAGTGTTCTAGTTTCATTCTTTTACAAGTGGTTGACCAGCTTTCCCAGCACCACTTGTTAAAGAGGTTGTCTTTTTTCCATTGTATATCCTTGCCTCCTTTGTCAAAGATAAGGTGTCCATAGGTTCGTGGATTTATCTCTGGGCTTTCTATCCTGTTCCATTGATCTATATTTCTGTCTTTGTGCCAGTACCATACTGTCTTGATGACTGTGGCTTTGTAGTAGAGTCTGAAGTCAGGCAGGTTGATTCCTCCAGTTCCATTCTTCTTTCTCAAGATTACTTTAGCTATTCGAGGTTTTTCGTATTTCCATACAAATTGTGAAATTATTTGTTCTAGTTCTGTGAAAAATACCGTTGGTAGCTTGATAGGGATTGCACTGAATCTATAGATTGCTTTGGGTAGAATAGCCATTTTGACAATATTGATTCTTCCAATCCATGAGCATGGTATGTTTCTCCATCTGTTTGTGTCCTCTTTGATTTCTTTCATCAGTGTTTTATAGTTTTCTATGTATAGGTCTTTTGTTTCTTTAGGTAGATATATTCCTAAGTATTTTATTCTTTTTGTTGCAATGGTGAATGGTATAGTTTCCTTAATTTCTCTTTCTGTTTTTTCATTGTTAGTATATAGGAATGCAAGGGATTTTTGTGTGTTAATTTTATATCCTGCAACTTTACTATATTCATTGATTAGCTCTAGTAATTTTCTGGAAGAGTCTTTAGGGTTTTCTATGTAGAGGATCATGTCATCTGCAAACAGCGAGAGTTTCACTTCTTCTTTTCCTATCTGGATTCCTTTTACTTCTTTTTCTGCTCTGATTGCTATGGCCAAAACTTCCAACACTATGTTGAATAGCAGCGGCGAGAGTGGGAACCCTTGTCTTGTTCCTGATTTCAGGGGAAATGCTTTCAATTTTTCACCATTGAGGGTGATGCTTGCTGTGGGTTTGTCATATATAGCTTTTATTATGTTGAGGTATGTTCCTTCTATTCCTGCTTTCTGGAGAGTTTTAATCATGAATGGGTGTTGAATTTTGTCAAAGGCTTTTTCTGCATCTATTGAGATAATCATATGGTTTTTATCTTTCAATTTGTTACTGTGGTGTATTACATTGATTGATTTGTGGATATTAAAGAATCCTTGCATTCCTGGGATAAAGCCCACTTGGTCGTGGTGTATGATTTTTTTAATATGTTGTTGGATTCTGTTTGCTAGAATTTTGTTAAGGATTTTTGCATCTATGTTCATCAGTGATATTGGCCTGTAGTTTTCTTTTTTTGTGGCATCTTTGTCTGGTTTTGGAATTAGGGTGATGGTGGCCTCATAGAATGAGTTTGGAAGTTTACCTTCCTCTGCAATTTTCTGGAAGAGTTTGAGTAAGATAGGTGTTAGCTCTTCTCTAAATTTTTGGTAGAATTCAGCTGTGAAGCCATCTGGTCCTGGGCTTTTGTTTGCTGGAAGATTTTTGATTACAGTTTCGATTTCCTTGCTTGTGATGGGTCTGTTAAGATCTTCTATTTCTTCCTGGTTCAGTTTTGGAAGGTTATACTTTTCTAAGACTTTGTCCATTTCATCTAAGTTGTCCATTTTATTGGCATAGAGCTGCTGGTAGTAGTCTCTTATGATCCTTTGTATTTCAGTGTTGTCTGTTGTGATCTCTCCATTTTCATTTCTAATTTTATTAATTTGGTTCTTCTCTCTTTGCTTCTTAATGAGTCTTGCTAATGGTTTGTCAATTTTGTTTATTTTTTCAAAAAACCAGCTTTTAGCTTTGTTGATTTTTGCTATGGTCTCTTTAGTTTCTTTTGCATTTATTTCTGCCCTAATTTTTAAGATTTCTTTCCTTCTGCTAACCCTGGGGTTCTTCATTTCTTCCTTCTCTAATTGCTTTAGGTGTAGAGTTAGGTTATTTATTTGGCTTTTTTCTTGTTTCTTGATGTAAGCCTGTAATGCTATGAACCTTCCCCTTAGCACTGCTTTTACAGTATCCCATAGGTTTTGGGTTGTTGTGTTTTCATTTTCATTCATTTCTATGCATATTTTGATTTCTTTTTTGATTTCTTCTATGATTTGTTGGTTATTCAGAAGCGTGTTATTTAGCCTCCATATGTTTGAATTTTTAACAATTTTTTTTCCTGTAATTGAGATCTAATCTTACTGCACTGTGGTCAGAAAAGATGACTGGAATGATTTCAATTTTTTTGAATTTTCCAAGACCAGATTTATGGCCCAGGATGTGATCTATTCTGGAGAAGGTTCCGTGTGCACTTGAGAAAAAGGTGAAATTGATTGTTTTGGGGTGAAATGTCCTACAGATATCAATTAAGTCTAGCTGGTCCATTGTGTCATTTAAGGTTTGTGTTTCCTTGTTAATTTTCTGTTTAGTTGATCTATCCATAGTTGTGAGTGGGGTATTAAAGTCTCCCACTATTAATGTGTTACTATTAATTTCCTCTTTCATACTGGTTAGCGTTTGCCATACATATTGCGGTGCTCCTATGTTGGGTGCATATATATTTATAATTGTTATATCTTCTTCTTGGATTGATCCTTTGATCATTATGTAGTGTCCTTCTTTGTCTCTTTTCACATCCTTTATTTGAAAGTCTATTTTATCTGATATGAGTATTGTGACTCCTGCTTTATTTTGGTCTCCGTTTGCGTGAAATATTTTTTTCCAGCCCTTCACTTTTAGTCTGTATGTGTCTCTTGCTTTGAGGTGGGTCTCTTGTAGACAGCATATATAGGGGTCTTGTTTTTGTATCCATTCAGCCAATCTTTGTCTTTTGGTTGGGGCATTCAACCCATTTACATTTAAGGTAATTATTGATAGGTGTGGTCCCGTTGCCATTTACTTTGTTGTTTTGGGTTCATGTTTATACAACCTTTCTGCATTCCCTATCTAGAGAAGATCCTTTAGCATTTGTTGAAGAGCTGGTTTGGTGGTGCTGAATTCTCTCAGCTTTTGCTTGTCTGTAAAGCTTTTGAATTCTCCTTCATATCTGAATGAGATCCTTGCTGGGTACAGTAATCTAGGTTGTAGGTTATTCTTTTTCATTACTTTCAGTATGTCCTGCCATTCCCTTCTGGCCTGGAGGGTTTCTATTGATAGATCAGCTGTTATCCTTATGGGAATCCCTTTGTGTGTTATTTGTTGTTTCTCCCTTGCTGCTTTTAATATTTGTTCTTTGTGTTTGATCTTTGTTAATTTGATTAATATGTGTCTTTGGGTGTTTCGCCTTGGGTTTATCCTGTTTGGGACTCTCTGGGTTTCTTGGACTTGGGTGGCTATTTCCTTCCCCATTTTGGGGAAGTTTTCAGCTATTATCTCCTCGAGTATTTTCTCATGGCCTTTCTTTTTGTCTTCTTCTTCTGGGATTCCTATGATTCGAATGTTGGGGCGTTTCACATTGTCCCAGAGGTCCCTGAGGTTGTCCTCATTTCTTTTGATCCTTTTTTCCTCTCTGCTTTATTTATTTCCACCATTTTATCGTCTACCTCACTTATCCTATCTTCTGTCTCCGTTATTCTACTCTTGGTTCCCTCCAGAGTGTTTTTTATCTCATTCATTGCATTATTCATTTTTAATTGACTCTTTTTTATTTCTTCTAGGTCTTTATTAAACATTTCTTGCATCTTTTCAATCTTTGTCTCCAGGCTATTTATCTGTAACTCCATTTTGTTTTCAAGATTTTGGATCATTTTTATTATCATTATTCTAAATTTTTTTTTCAGGTAGATTCCCTATCTCCTCCTCTTTTGTTTGACTTGGTGGGCATTTTTCATGTTCCTTTACCTGTTGGGTATTTCTCTGCCTTTTCATCTTGTTTAGATTGCTGTGTCTGGAGTGGGCTTTTTGTATTCTGGAGATCTGTGGTTCCTTTTTATTGTGGAGGTTTTACCCTGTTGGTGGGGTTAGACGATTGGCTTGTCAAGGTTTTCTGGTTAGGAAAGTTTGCGTCGGTGTTCTGGTGCATGGAACTTGATTTCTTCTCACTGGAGAGCAATGGAGTGCCCAGTAATGAGTTTTGAGACGGGTCTATGTGTTAAGTGTCACCTTGGGCAGCCTGTATGTTGACGTTTAGGGCTATGTTCCTGTGTTGCTGGAGAATTTGCTTGGTATGTCTTGCTCTAAAACTTATTGGCTCTTGGGTGGTGGTTGGTTTCAGTGTAGGTATGGAGGCTTTTGGACAGTCACTTATTACTTAAAGTTCCATGTAATCAGGAGTTTTCTGGCGTTCTCAGGTTTTGGGCTTAAGTCTCCTGCCTCTGGATTGTAGTTTTATTCTTCCTGTAGTCTCAGGACTTCTCCAACTATACAGCACTGATAATAAAACTTCTAGGTTAATGGCGAAAAGATTCTCCCCTGTTAGGGACACCCAGAGAGGTTCACAGAGTTACATGAAGAAGAGGAGAGGGAGGAGAGAGATAGTGTTGAGCAGGAGGAGAAAAAGGGGGACTCAAGAGGAGAGAGACAGATCTACGCAGTTGTCTGTTCCCAGAGTGTTCTCTGTAGCCCAGACACCCACCAAGATTCACAGAATTGGATTGGGAAGAAAAGGGGAAAGGAGGAAATAGAGGTATTCTGAGGTAGAAAACAGAGAGTCAAGATTGGGAGAGAATAATCAACACACTCCTGAATAAAAATGGGAACTGAATATTGGATTCTTAAATGTTCACAACTTATATCATATATTGAAAAACAAAAATTCAAAATCTAGAGTAGAGATTAGACTCTTAAAAATACTATATTAAAAACAAAAACCAAAACACACACAAAAAAATTTTAAAAATATATATGAAGTTCAGTTTAAAAAATAGGGCTTCTCTTTTTTTTTTTTTTTGGTAAGGTTATAGTGTATTGAAAATGAAAATTAAGGAGTAGTAGAGGAGTACTAGAGGACTTTAAAAGAAATAACAGAAAAAGAAAAAATAGAAAATAGAAGAGAAAAAGGAGAAAAAAAGAAAAAAAAAAGAAAACAGAATTTTCCCTAATTAAAAAAATCGTAAAAATCTATGAAAATGAAAGTTAAGGAGTAATGGGGGGAGTAATAGGGAATTTTAAAGGAAAATAAAAGAGAAAAAATAAAAAAGAAAAAATAAAAAAATTTTTTTTTTCTTTTTCTTTTCTTATTTAAAAAAAAAAAAGTAAAAATATATCTAGGAATTTCTCTGGAGCTGTTGCGGTCAGTGTGGGTTCGGCTCAGTTTCAGATATCTCCTCGTTCCAGCTTACACGTCTCGATATCTACGGGCCTCTTCCGGTGTAATCGGTGTTTTCTACAGGGATTTTAATCTGTTGCACCAGTCCCTTCTGAAGCGGTTCCCTTTGTTTATTTGGCTTCTGTTTGCCGGTCTCGTCAGAGCCTCATTTCCGCCCTGACACAGGCCGGCGGAGGTGGACTCTTATTCAGGTAGCTAGTTCCGTCGCGCTGCTGGGAGGGGCTGGCGCTGCGGGGCGGGGCTGGCGCTGCGGGGCGGGGCTGGCGCTGCGGGGGCGGGGCTGACGCTGTGGGGCGGGGCTGGCGCTGCTGGGAGGGGCTGACGCTGCAGGGAGGAGCTGGCGCTGCTTTCTTGGTCTGTGCTGCTCAGGCTCCCGGCTGCTCCATATAGAGCGTGCCGCTCGCTGCGCGCAGCTCCAGCCCTCGGGTGTTCCACAAAAGCGCGGAACAAAAGGCTGCGTCTGCTCTTGTGCCTTCCCCGTCAGAGCGGTCCAGGCAGCCAGGAGCTTGACAGGAGCACTCTGCCCAGGTACGGCGCGCCCACTCCCTTCCACGGTCCCAATCTCGGTTTCCGCCGGCGCCAGTCGGGTGCGTGTGCCTTCT
This sequence comes from Cervus elaphus, assembly GCF_910594005.1. Taxonomy (NCBI): domain Eukaryota; kingdom Metazoa; phylum Chordata; class Mammalia; order Artiodactyla; family Cervidae; genus Cervus; species Cervus elaphus. The sequence continues at coordinate 78,535,718 of NC_057847.1, read as the reverse complement.
GCCCTCCGCGTCCTCAGCCCCAGTCCCCGCCCGCGCCGGTCGGGTGCCTGCGCCCTGTGTCTCGCCGCGACCTGCTCCCGCCTCCGGCGGGTCCGGGCCGGCCCGTAGTCTGCGAGCTCTTCTCTGGACCCTCTCGGTCCCCCTGTTCCGCGAACGGCCGGCAGCGTGTTCGGGCCGGTCAATTTTCTCTCTCTTCCCTGCTGTCCCACAGTTCAAGCCGGCATCTCACAAAAGCTCCCTCCGATTGTCCTCAGGGCACTCAGGCCCGGACCCTGCCCCAAGCAATGCCGCCCGCTCCTCTCCGTGCCGCCCCCACTTGCTGGTGGCGGATGCGGGTGTCTGGGGCACTTTTCTGCTGAGAGTTGCTTTTAGGCACGTAATCTGTGGGTTTTATTTATTGTTTCCCTCCCAGTCAGGTTGCCCTCCTTGGTTCAAACACTTCCCCCAGGCCCGCCAGTGCGAGGGTTTCCTGGAGTCTGGAAACGTCCTCTGAAGACTCCCTTCCCAGGACGGATCTCCTTCCTTAGCTCTTTTGTCTCACTTTTTATCTTTTATATTTTGTCCTACCTCCTTTTGAAGACAATGGGCTGCTTTTCTGGGCGCCTGATGACCTCAGCTAGCGATCAGAAGTTGTTTTGTGAGGTTTGCTCTGCATTCAGTTATTCTTTTGATGAATTTGTAGGAGAGAAAGTGGTCTCCCCGTCCTACTCCTCCGCCATCTTGGCTCCTCCTCCTAATTAAAGGAGTTTAACACTGCACTGTGGTCAGGCTCAGTCCTCTTGCCTCCCCAAGATGTGGCATGTGACAAAAGCAGGGAAGAGCAACTAGAAAATTTAAGAATAAGTGCTTCATTTCCATTTTGAAATAAATAATTTATGAATAAAAGTATTATGTTGTCTGCACTGAACTTCGAGAAAATCATGATCAGTTCATTTTGGAATGAGCACATGAAAGTAATGACACCCATGAGATGGAAATATAACGTTACATGGAAACTAACGCAGTCATTTATTACCAAAGAGTACTATAGATTGATCTGGCTCTACAAACTTCTCAGAGTGTCTGCACTTTACACTCTCTCATTGATCCTCAAAATAGCTCTGGGAGAGACAAGATAGAACTCTCATCTGCATGTGCTGGAGGAAAACCTGAGGCAAAGAACAAAGACTGAGTCTGGAAGGACTGTAACAAGGTTCACATCCAGGTGGCTACTGCCTTGTCAATTATACTTCATGGCTGCCTTTATTTTTGTTGCCTTTATGAATAGCAAAATGAATGTCTTAAATGAAACAAAAATGATTAGATTTGACAGCAAAAGTGTAAATAAGCTCTTTTGCTAATTTATTTTCTCATGTTTGTATAGCACACAGGTTAAGTTGAAAGGCATAAACTGCATTTTGGCTTTAAAAACAGAATCTGCATATTATCTATGATGGGCTTCCCAGTGGCTCAGCAGTGAAGAATCCACTTGCAGTGCGAGAGACGTGAGTTGGATCCCTGGGTCGGGAAGATTCCCTAGAGAAGAAAATGGCAACTCACTCCAGTATTCTTGCCTGGGAAATCCATGGACAGAGGAGCCTGGCGAGGTACAGTCCATGGGGTCACAAAAGAGTTGGACAAGACTTAGAGACTAAACAACAACAACATATTTCTATGACTAGAAGGTCATCATGATGCAAGTTTTATCTGCACTGTTTAACTTCATTCCTGATTCATTCTTTCACTGACCTAACAAATTGAAAATTTACCCCCACTATTCATAGTGAAGATGGTCTATCTACTAATTGCCCAAATTCCAGAAACAAAGAATTCTGGGCTTTGTATGATGTGTTTTTAAATCTATGGTAATCAAAGTTGCTTGATTTCGCCCTAAACTATCACAAGTCAATGAACAAACAAGAAGCAGGGTACAGAGTTAATAGCCCTGGAAGCATGTATCCAATTAGGGGTGCAATGAAGAGGAAAAAGAGGAGGTTTAAGATAAAGGCTGGACTCCAAAGTTGGAAGGCTGAAGTTTGAATTCTCATTCTACCTGTGGAGACCCCATGGGTTTCTCAGCTTTTTTAGCCATCTGTAAAATAGCTAATATTAATAATTATTTATATTATTATATTATTCCCAGAATGACTGGAAAGATTGTGTGCAAAATATATGCAAAATGCCTAGAATACTCTAGAATACCTAGAATACTCTAGGTATAAAATATAAGCATGTCTGGTACTAAGGAGCAGAAACTGTCATTCAAGGGCAAAGGGGAGAATCACCACTTCCCTGGCCTCTCTTGCTGCTCTGTAAAGACTGAATAACCTTTGTTTTCATAGTGCCAGGTTTCCATACCCCTCTGATTGCCAGCACCACGTAATTACAAAATGTCTTTTAATGAAATATTTAGATCATTTTTTAAAGTGCAAAATTTTCACATTTTGTATCTAAATTCATTGATTATGTATAAAGAGGTCAGGAAAGGCCTGTAGCTTTATTAAATTGATCAGCATCTAATAATTATCTACAGAAACAGATGTTACTTCAACTGGAAACAAATTATCTTATACATAGGGAAGAAAATTAAAGGATCAAACACTGTGGAGATCTTCAGAATGAACATATGGAGGCTAAGAGGAAAGAGAAATAGCAATACCTCAGGATTCCTGATTCGGGCTTAATTCTTTAATGATTTCCAAATGGTGTTTGTCTTGGATATTTTTCACATCTCATTTGACTCGAGTTTAGGAGTTTGTGCACACACACACACACACACACACACACACACACTTTGGTGCTGCTCAAACCCAGGATATTTTTCACATCTCATTTGACTCGAGTTTAGGAGTTTGTGCACACACACACACACACACACACACACACACACACACACACACACACACACACACACACACACACACACACACACACACACACACACACACTTTGGTGCTGCTCAAACCCAGAAGGAGATATTGAATTATTTCCTTCTTTCATGTCACAGTGAATTATACTCTTGTTTGGCCTCTAAAAGGAAGGGGCATTGTCCATCTCCTTTCAGTCCTCTGAAAATATAATCTCTGCCAAAGAAAAACTACTACCATAGAGAGTTCCCAGAGGTGTTCAGTTTTTCTGTTTTTATTTTTCCCTCTTTGCCTGACCTCAGGCTTTTCTTAGAGCACTTGCTTCTAAGTTATTTCTTCTGTTGTTGACTATCTTAACTTCGTCATTAACTTTTACCCTCCAAAAAGAGGATCGGGTCATGCCCTCTTTGGCCACTTTCCTCAGTATATCCTTGACTTTCTTTTGACGATGAGTAAAGTTTATCCCTATTAGCAATACTTCAGTCTACCAGGGATAAACACCTCTTACATTATGACCTGGGTCCGGAGTTCTTGATCTTGATAATACTGAACTCCACATCCATCTTGGGGACCATCTTTTGTATCTGTGTTAGATTCATAAGGTGTAACTGGATTATTATTATTTTTTTAAATAAATCACAGGATGCAGTCTTAAAATCATGTGAGATTAAAGCGGAAAATGACTTCAGAGATAATGTATTCTTAGTTTTTTTTTTTTAATAATAGGTAGATGATTGAGGCCAAATTATATTAAAGGATGTGTCTGATTTCATAGACAGGAAGCAAGGCATTTTCAGAATTAAAACCTGAAAATGCTGCATCTGAGCAGACTGAGGTCTAGAAGCTCACCTGTGAGTTTGGGAGGACAGTTCCAAGATGAAGTGCAGAGGAGCATGATGAAGCAGGATGTGGAGCCAGGTACAGCAGCATATAATGCAAGGTCATTGATGATTGCAAGGGTTGACATCAGGGCAGCAGAAGGCAGTATCTGGAGTTCTGTTGAAGGTTAGAAGGAGTAGAATGACTCTGTCTTTCTTCTCATTAATGTTTCTAATTGCTACCACTTATTGGGGAGTAATTGAAACATCATTCTAATTTGTTGATGTGTCTAAAAAGAAGCAAGTGTTAAATGAGATTTTTGTTATTATTCTTTTACTTATTTTGTCCTCTGGCTGACCCTGGTACCTGTGGCATATAGCAGGATAGCACTTACATTTCTTCCATGTGTGTTTGTTAAGATGCATTGGAACTATTTCTTATCCTCCATGTGTAGCCCATGGAAATTAGGGGAACCCAGACCTCTTACAATGTGAAGGGTCAGCAGTGAAGTAAGAGAGAAGCCTTATCTTTCTAGAGGTTTTGTCCTTTGGGTTGTGGCTATCATTCTGTTTTTACCCAGAGATCAATAACTGAGGGAAACCACAAAGATTCAAGACACATAAGTTGGTCTGTTTTCAAGGGGAAAATACCATTTATTAAATGTGAATGATTGTGATTGGGGAAGGTCATTCCTTTCCCCCTGGCCCCTGCACATCTTAGAATGGGCATTTTGTTGATGATGCCTGGACTGCAAAAGTTTAAACTTATCAAGGCCAGGAACACTTATGTAAACATGAGTGATCATAGAGCAGAACTGTTCTTAAGCAGGACTGGGAAGGAAGTAATCTTCTACCATCTGTCATTAGACAGATAGAAGGCATTCAGCGATGGTCATATTGCCTGTGCCCACATTCCCAACATATTTCCAACCTTCACCACAGAGGATACAAAATCTTCATTATATTACTATGAATTAAGTATTATCGTCCTCATTTTAAGATGAGCATAATGAGCCCAAAAACTCCATCACCTGACTTTGGAGAGACTACTTTTTCCTTATTCCACTTCTGTTCCTGAATTGTCATCTCTAACCCCCTGTATTGATGTTCTCCCCTTCTTCGCTTTATGACCCACTTATGATCATATGCTCATCCTCTGAATGTACCCATACAAGTCATCTCTTGTGTGTCATGCCCCAATACTGTCTCAATCCCAAGTGCACCTTCATATTGAAGTTGTATAGCAAGTGAAATTTGAATGATTCTTTAAATGAGCTAATTTTAGTATCCATCCAGGGAGAAGGTTATACACACACTGTAACCATAAGTATATCTGAGTGGACAGTAGTTTTAATCGTGAAGACATATTTTTGAACACCTTGCAGGAGTCCTTGCCAAGGTCCCTGTCTTCCTCCTTTCTTGGGACATGGATTGCAAGATTATTAGACAGATATACAGAAAACTAGTCCAACTCATCTCGGTTTGGTGTCATGTCAAAGCATTTCCGCTCCTGAATCACTAGGGGAATCTAGAAATACGACTAACCTGAGACACTGAAAAAGCATCATTTCATCCGCTCATGAGTTCACTCGCTCATTCACACAGTCTTCACACAAGTGATTCTGATGCTTAGAAACCCAAGAATCACAGCTACGGAGATGTGTGTGCTCTTCACTGTGCTCCATCACCATTATACGTTCTCAGACTAGCGGCAAATAAATCTAAGACTGTACATCATAGCTCAATGGTTGCATTGATGAGGAAGCCAGAGTACCACATTAAACACAAATTAAGGGACCCAAGAAGTTGTCTCAGGAATATTGAGAAAGCTAAACATGCAAGGAGAAAAGAATTATTATAGAATTAAAATATATATGTTGGTGTAGGGCTTCTCTGGTGTCTCGATGGTAAAGAATTTGCCTGCAATGTGGGAGAACTGGGTTCAACCCCTGGGTCAGGAACATCCCTTGGAGAAGGCAATAACAACCCACTGTAGTATACTTGCCTGGGGAATTCTGTGGACAGAGGAGCCTGACAGGCTACAGTCCTTGGGGTTACAAAGTCAGATATGACTGAGCCAGTAACATTTTCACTTTTTTCTTTTATAGTTGATTTATGACATTGTGTTAGTTTCTACATCAGGTATAGAGCAAATGAAACAGTTACACATATATCCACTGTTTTCTTAGATCGTTTTCCCATACGGGCCATTGAAGAGCATTGAGCAGAATTCCCTGTGCTGTTTAGTAGGTCCTTATCTGTTACCTACTTTATGTACAGTAGTCTCTATGTGTCAATCCCTATGTCCCAATTTACTCCTCACTCCCTACTCCCTGGAAATTTATTTTCTACATCGGTAACTGTATTTCTGTTTCACAGATAAGTTTGTTTGTAGTTTTTTTTTTTTTAAAGATTCCACAAGTAAGTGATATTATAGAATATTTGTCTTTCTCTGACTTACTTCACTCAGTATGACAACCTCTAGGTACACATGTTGCTGCAGATGGCATTATTATTGTTTGTTTGTGGAAGCAACCTAAATGTCTACCAACAGGAATGGATAAATAAAATATGGTACATATAAGCAATGGGATATTCAGTTCAGTTCAGTTGCTCAGTCGTGTCCGAATATTGTGACCCCATGAACCACACCACGCCAGGCCTCCCTGTCCATCACCAACTCCTGGAGTTCACCCAAGCTCATGTCCATTGAGTCAGTGATACCATCCAACAATCTCATCTTCTGTCGTCCACTTCTCCTCCTGCCCTCAATCTTTGCAAGCATCAGGGGCTTTTCAAATGAGTCAACTCTTCACATGATGTGGCCAAAGTATTGGAGTTTCAGCTTTAACATCAGTCCTTTCAATGAACACCCAGGACTGATGTCCTTTAGGATGGACTGGTTGGATCTCCTTGCAGTCCAAGGGACTCTCAAGAGTCTTCTCCAACACCACAGTTCAAAAGCATCAATTCTTCGGTGCTCAGCTTTCTTCATAGTCCAACACTCACATCCATACATGACCACTGGAAGAAACCATAGCCTTGACTAGAAGGACCTTTTTTGACAAAGTAATGTCTCTCCTTTTTAATATGTTGTCTATGTTGCTATAACTTTCCTTCCAAGGAGTAAGCGTCTTTTAATTTCATGGCTGCAATCACCATCTGTGGTGATTTTGGAGCCAAAAAAAAAATAATAAAGTTAGCCACTGTTTCCACTGTTTCCCTGTCTATTTGCCATGAAGTGATGGGATCAGATGTCATGATCTTAGGTTTCTGAATATTGAGCTTTAAGCCAACTTTTTCACTCTCCTCTTTCATTTTCATCGAGGTTCTTTAGTTCTTCTTCACCTTCTGCCGTAAGAGTGATGTCAGCTGCATATCTGAGGTTATTGATACTTCTCCTGGCAATCTTGATTCCAGCTTGTTCTTCCTCAAGTCCAGCATTTCTCATGATGTACTCTGAATATAAGTTAAATAATCAGAGTGACAATATACAGACTTGATGTACTCCTTTTCCTGTTTGGAACCAGTCTGCTGTTCCATGTCCAGTTCTATCTTTTGCTTCCTGACCTGCACACAGGTTTCTCCAGAGGCAGGTCTGGTGGTCTGGTATGCCCATCTCCTTCAGAATTTTCCACAGTTTATTGTGATGCACACAGTCAAAGACTTTGGCATAGTCAATAAAGCAGAAATAGATTTTTTTTTCTGAATTCTCTTGTTTTTTTGATGATCCAGTGGATGTTGGCAATTTGATCTCTGGTTCCTCTGCCTTTTCTAAACCAGCTTGAGCACCTGGAAGTTCACAGTTCAGGTATTGCTGAAGCCTGGCTTGGAGAATTTTAAGCATTACTTTACTAGTGTGCGAGATGAGTGCAGTTGTGAGGTAGTTTGAGCATCCTTTGGCATTGCCTTTCTTAGGGATTGGAATGAAAACTGACTTTTCCAGTCTTGTGGCCACTACTGAGTTTTCCAAATTTGCTCCTGTATGGAGTGCAGCACTTTCACAGCATCATCTTTTAGGATTTGGAATAGCTCAACTGAAATTCCATCACCTCCACTAACTTTGTTCATAGTGATGGTTCCTAAGGCCCACTTGACTTCACATTCCAGGATGTCTGGCTCTAGGTGAGTGATCACACCATCGTGATTATCTGGGTCATGAAGTTGTTTTGTTTTTTTTTTTTTTTTGTACAGTTTTTCTGTGTATTCCTGCCACCTCTTCTTAATATCTTCTGCTTTTGTTAGGTCCATACCATTTCTGTCCTTTATTGAGCCCATCTTTACATGAAATGTTCCCTTGGTATCTCTAATTTCCTTAAGAGATCTCTAGTCTTTCCTATTCTCAGCTATATTCTGGCATTTTGAGAGAGAAAAACATGTCTCATAGAGCAAAAAAATATGAGATACTGTTGGAGGTGACTTAAGTTATTCCATGCTTATGTTGTTGGTGATAATGTTGGTATATGTGTTGGAGTGAGTGTTTGGGGAATGGAGAACAAAAAGGCCAGGGAGTTTTGAAGTGACATTAGCATAAAGGATCTTATCAGAGGAGCAACAGTGGATAATACAGAAAGAGAGATGATCAGAGAACCAAGATGGTTGGGTTTTCTATCCTTGGGGGAAGAGATAAAGATTGAAGGATAAGATTAGTATGCATCAAGTTCAGGACTTCCCCAGTGCTGTCTCTTCAGTCATTTCAGACTCTTTGTGACCCCATGGTAGCCTATGTAGCCTATGGCAGAAAACAAAGAGGAACTAAAGAGCCTCTTGATGAAAGTGAAAAAAGGAGAGTGAAAAAGTGTCTTAAAACTCAACACTCAAAAGACAAAGCTCATGGCATCCAGTTCCATCACTTCATGGCAAATAGATGGGGAAACAATGTAAACAGTGACAGACTTTATTTTCTTGGGCTCCAAAATCACTGCAGATGGTGACTGCAGCCATGAAATTAAAAGACACTTGCTCCTTGGGGTGGGAGTGTGGTGGGGGGAAGTTATGACAAACCTAGACAGCATATTAAAATTCTCCCCTGGAGGAAGAAACGGTAACCCACTCCAGTATTCTTGCCTGGAGAATCCCATGGACAGAGGAGCCTGGCGGGCTGCAGTCCGTGGGGTCACAGGTACTCGGACATGACTGAAGCTTCTATGCAGGCATGCATCAAGCTCTGTTGCAGGTTTTGTTCTCTGGCACTAAGGCAGGGTGCAATTCAGGGATTACATCAGTGGAAGAGAGGTGAGCAGCTAAGATTGGGCACAAGGAAATCTGAAAGGATAATCAGAGCTTTATTGCTTTGGATTAAAATTGATTGGCCGTTAGTCATTAAATACGGGCTGCTCTTGGACAGATGTGTCCTTTGCCAGGCAATTCTTTGCAGCTGAGGCAAACCCCACAGGGGCAGGGAACTGTCTTCTGACCACACTCTCAGTAGCTGGGGCAACAAGGCTTTCCCTGAAGAGCTCTGGTCTGCACAGTTCTGTGCCGCTCAGAATACCTCGAATAGGGAACATCAAGGTTTCTTATTTCTTCCTTACTCATGGAACTTTAAAAATGAAGAGATTGTGATTCAGAGAGTCCATCTCATGGTCACACAGGCTGCCCCTGATGCATCTGTGTCCCCTGCTTAAGTGTTGGAGGCCTGTAAGGCTTTTCTGAAAATTGAGATCTAATTGGGAGGAAATGGTTAGAAAATACAAAACCACTCTAAAGAGTCTTTAGTCTTGATATCTGGAGTGTTGAACATTCTCTTCCCAAGAAGCAGTGAACTCAGCATGGGTTGGGAAGATTGTATTTGGATTTTTATAAATGAAATGATTCCAGAAGTGGTAATGGCATATTATGGGATAAAAATCATTTAGTCACTCCTTTGATGTTAGTATCAAAGTTTGGTAATTCCTATCAGAGTCAGAAATTTAGAAACCTCAGAGACTCATGCTCAAAGTAACTTTAAATTCATTGCTAAATTCATTAAAAAAGTTATATTAAACAATGGCAAGGATAAATTCAAAGTGCTCTCTGTTTATATTTTACTCTGAATGGTTAGAACTGGAGTGAAATGTAGTCCACAATGACATTTGCTTTTTAGCATACAATTTTCAAATTTTCATATATCTGTTTTCCCTCACATTTATTTACATACATTTTTTAATGACATATATGTTATACCACAGAAGAAAGGGTCAAATGGATCATAGATCCACATGTAAGAAAAACAGGACCCCTCCAGAGAGCAGAATGATTTGTTCCAGTGAGATAGACTGGGACAGAGAGAGAGAAAAGGTGTTATGGTGTATTAGCTAATGCTGCTCAATAATTTACCAATCAATTAAAATGCCACTGTTATTCTACTTTGCCACTTGGTTTCTGTGATATTTAAAGGTCACATGGGCACTACTGAGTGGGACAGCTATTAGCAAATACATGAAAACAGCATTTCCAATCTCTATGCTAGGGTGTCAAGGTAATTTGTGTCCTAGCTTAAGTTACATTTATCAGCATACAAGGGCAGATGTTTGACAAATTGGATATTACATGATCTTTTGGATTGTTCTAACCGGGGCTAGAAGATTTCTACCTGGAAGGAATCTTTAAGATTCCTTGCTTAGATTTATTCCCACAATTATGTTGACTAGATTCTAACCAAAGATGAGTGACATGTTTCAGATCATAAATGATTTAGCTGTAATTGCAATTTGTTAATTACTAAATAATAATTGGCTTTTATTGAACATTGAATGTTTGTCAAGAACTGTGTAAGGCATTTCCATGTATGTTATTTATCATAATAACAATATAGCCCATAAAATAAATCACCATTTTATAGATAAGAAAACTGAGACAGATGCTAATTAATGTGTTTGAAATCCTATGATTAAATGATAAATCCCTTTCCCACTCTCCTTAGAACTTCATGACTTCCTTATTTACTTACTTGGAATTGGTCTGTTATTGTATATATATATACTGAATTATGCTAACTGGTTATATTATAAATGGTTCATAGGGGTGAGCTGGACCCTTAATGTATCTATTTAAAAAATAATCCAATTCATAGCTGAATACGCAACATATATTGAGGAAATGTTCATTTCAATTTTGAAAGGCTGGTCAGTGAAGGAAACTGTATCATGTTCACACTTTGACATTCTTCTCTCCCACTGCCACACTCTTGATAGAAACACTATTACTGAAGTGATGACTCAATTTGAAATTCTGGGGCTACATGTGCATGAAATATCCATCTCAATCCTGGTTGGCAATAGAGTTTGATTATCCATCAAATAGGTAGGTAGCATATTATATCATCAGTTGTTGCCAGGAACCATCTTGACTAAGGAGTTCATTTGCTGGGATTGTCCATCTTTACAGAAGCATAACCTGGAATTTCACTGTTAGCTCAGTAAGGTTTCACAGGAATGGGTTTTGTGAGCCAAGCTCAGTGGGCTTGGGCATAATTATTGGGGATAAATGGGATGCATATCCCTTCAATGTTCCTTCTTTTTTCAAGTCCTTATTCATTTTCCACCTCACTCGACCCCACAACATTTTCTCCACTGCTGAAACTTTAAGGAAGGCAGTTATGATAAAGGCAAACATTTATAGAATTACATAAATGAGTTTGAGGCTCAGCTCTGCTTTTTCAGTACTTGGTGGGTTGATGCAAGACACCTACAGAAACTGAGTGATTTCCTCTTGTGTATAGTATTAACTTTCCAGATCTGTTTTAGAGGATTAAATGAGATAAATGAAAAGGTTCTTGTTGCTTTGTTCCTTATATGCACTGGGTTTCAGTGATCTTAAACCAATCAAGTTATCTGAAGATAACATGCTCTTCTTACTTGTCCTCAGCCCTCCAATGAATGCCTTCTGTCTCCTTCCCCTGCTTCATCTGCTAAAGACCAGGTACTAGCAAATTAGAAATGACTTACAGCTCTAAGAGAATAAAGACAGTTGATTTAAACCTCTGAGGAATATTTTTAAAACTCTATTCTGTCTCTTCCACACATTAATGAAATATCAAAAGCTTCTAATGGATATTTTCTTCAAAAATAATTAGATATTTATCATTTCATATTTCATTAACATAGTTGGTTTTCTTATCACAATATTTTAATTGACATGTAAAAATGTACTCATTACAGAATATTTTAAAAAGTATTTGAAATAATCTATGTGGAGTGTCTCTGTCACTTAAAGGTGAAGACAGAAACTTTAAAAATAATTTAAATTTCTAAGTGAAAAAACAATTGGGTTTAAAAGGAATAAGATATAATAATCTTGAAGTGTGACAAAGGAGAGATTTATGCTGAATTTTCAATTAATGTAAAAGTGTAATCTCAAGAACATGCTGGAGCACAGGCTTTATGTTCGGTGTTTGTGTTTACAGACCCCAGATATGCCTCAGGGGGCAACGTGAGAGAACAAAATGAAAAGCGGGCCACGTGGGTCATTGCAAAAATTTATAATCTAGAAAAATCTGAAGAGGGAGGATATAGATATTTCATTGATCCGTATCTATTTTTAAGCCTAGTGATGGCTGTGGTAACTCCTGATGTGGAATAGATCTGAGGTGATACTCCTGAAGGATGCGCCTACCACCACATCAGTCTCAGTTCACTGTGTCAGATCAGGACATCGCGAGGCCCAACGCCTGCATCTCCTTTCCTGATGCAGAGAATTTCTCTTTCTCCTTCATTTCCCCCCATTAACAGCTTTATTAAAATGTAATTCATATGCTATGAAATTCCCCCTGTAAAGTGCACAATTCAATGTTTTCAGTATATTTATAGAATTGTGCAACCATCACCTTTATCTAAGAATGTCCTCATCACACAAAAAAATACTCTTTACACATCAGAAATCAATTCTAATTTGCCCCTTCCAACCCATCCCTTCAAAACCACTAACCTACTTTGTCTTTATGCATTTACCAAAGCTGGCCATTTAATGTAAATGGAATAATACAATACCTGTTGCTTTGTATGTGACTTCTTTCTTTTCGCAAAATGTTTTCAAAGTTCATCTATGTTGTCACATGTGTCATTTTTAATTTCTTTTTAAAGACAAATGATATTATATTGTATGAATAGAACACATTTTTTGTTCACTCATTAGTTGGTGGATATTTGGGTCGTTTCCACCTTTGGGTGGGTAATGCTACTATGGGTAATGCTACTATGAATATTTGTGGGTAATGCTACTATGAATATTTGTGCATCATGCTTTGTGTAGACATACACTTTCAGTTCTCACAGGTGCACATCTACAGAAAGTCGCTGGGTCATTTGGTAACTCTATTGGGCTTCCCTGGTGGCTCAGTTGGTAAAGAGCCTGCTTGTAATGCAGGAGACCCAGTTAGACCCCTGGGTAGGGAAGGTCCCCTGGAGAAGGAAGTGGCAACCCCACCCCAATATTCTTGCCTGGGAAATCCCATGGACAGAAGAGCCTGGTGGGCTGTAGTCCATGGGATCCTAAGAGTTGGACATGACTTAGTGACTAACCTACCTACCTCGGTAACTCTATGTTTCACATCTGCAGAAATTGCCAAACTTTTCCAAAGTGGCTGCACAATTTTGCAATTCCAACAAGAATGTATAAGGATTCAATTTTTCCACATCTTCAATGTGACATGGCATTGTTTATCTTGTATTTGGTGAGTGTGAAGAAATACCATATTGTGACTTAAGATTTGCATTTTCCTAATGACTAATGATATTAAGCATTTTCTTGGGATCATTGATCATTTGTATATCTTCTTTGGAAAAGTATCTCAAGTATTTTGCCCATATAGTAATTCAAATATTTGTGAAATCTCTTTAGTCTAGATGCTATCCCTTACTAGCTGTATAATTTGCAAGCGTTTTCTCCCTTTCTGTAGATTGACTTTTTGATTTGACTTCTTAGATGGAATATTACAAAGCTTTTTAAGTTTTAATAAAATCCAATTTATCTGCATGATATGGGTGTTGATTAAAACCTCTAAGGAATATTTTAAAAACTCTATTCTGTTTTTTCCACACATTAATGAAATATGAAAATGTTAAAGAGCTATGGGCTTAAGAGCGCATACTTTGCCCATAGCTTAATCCAATGTCATATTTTTTTTAATGTTTTTAGTTTTGCACTTACTTTTATGTCTATGAATCATGTTGATTCATTCTTGCATATGAAATAATGTAGAAGTATAGTTTTATTTGTTACACAAAGCTATCCAGCTGTCTCAATACCATTTCTAAAAAAGACATTTGCCTTGGTAAACTTACTGAAATCATTTGTCACAAACTTGAGATTATTTTTTGTTAGCCTCTCAATTATATTTTATTAGCCTATATATTTAGTCCTATGCCAGACCACACTGCTTTTGTTACTGTAGCTTTGTAAGTTTTTAGATTGGGAAGTATGGGTCATCCAGATTTTGTCCTTCTTTTTTAAGATTGTTGTTTTAGTGTTCAGTCCCTAAAATGTGTCCAACTCTCTGTGATGCCATGGACTGAAGCACACTAGGCTTCCCTGTCCTTCAGTATCTTCCAGAGTTTGCTCAAATTGATACCCACTGAGTCAGCGATGCTATCTAAACATCTCATCCTCTTTTGCCCCCTTCTCCTTTCACCTTCAATCTTTCCCAGCATCAAGGTCTTTTTCAATAAGTCAGCTCTTCATATCAGGCAGCCAAATTTTGGAGCTTCAGCTTCAGCATCAGTCCTTCCAATGAATATTCAAGGTTGATTTCCTTTAGGATTGGCTGGCTTGATCTACTTTCTGTCCAAGGGACTCTCAAGAGTCTTCTCCAGCACCATAATTCAAATGCATTAATTCTTCAGTGCTCAGCTTTCATTATGGTCCAACTCTCACATCCAGCCATGACTACTGGAAAAACCAGAGCTTTTACAAAATAGTTCTTACTATTTTGTGTCTATGACATTTCCACATGAATGTGTTATATATGTGTATATGTGTTACGATCTCTGCAAGATCATCAAACAAGACTTCGATAAGGAATATGTTGAATCTGTTTTGGCGAACTTATATCACAATGCTAATTCTTCTCATCCAGAAGACATGGATATCTATACATTAATTTACATTCTCTTAAATTTATTTCAACAATACCTTATTGTTTTCATTTGCAAGTCTTATACTTCTCTTGTTCAATGCATCCCTTAGTATTTTTTTTCCTTTTGGATAGCTTATAAATCTAATTTTCTCTTTAATTTTTCTTTTTTGGATCATTCCTTGCTTGGCAGAGAAACACAATTGATTTTTTGTGATTTTATCTTATATTCTACAACCTTGCCCCACTTGTATATTAGTTCTAATAGTTTGTTTTGAGGACTCATGTACATTTTCTGCATACAAAGTTATGTCTGTACATAGGCATATCTATAGGTAAGGATAGTTTTAATATTCCTTTTCAAGTTGCATTCCTTTTGTTGTTTTTTATTTAATCTAATTATTCTGCCAAGAATTTTCAGTGTAATGCTGAATAGAAGTGGTAAGAGTTGACAGCCTGCCTGGTTTTGCCTGGTGGTTGTTTTAGCCTATGGGCAAGTATTTCTTATTTGTTTTCATGTCTCATAATTTTGTTGAAAAATGGACATTTAAATAGTGCAGTTTGGCAAGTCTAGAGATTATATTTTCTTCTTTCATCCAGAATTTGGTGTTGCTGCTGCTGTCTTTTGTTCAGTGACTTTGAATTAATCCTGTAAGGTTTGTATTATTTTTTGTGTGTAGCCACACTAGTCTTTATTCACTTAACTTAGGGTCAGTAAATTATTGCACAGAGATTTCATTAAATGCCTCCCAGTCTCTGCTGAGGGCCTCTTTGCATATATTAAGGCACATCTTCAGCGCTCTGTGTGTGTGCCAAGTCACTTCAGTCATGTCCAGCTCTTTATGACCCCATGGACTGTAGCCCGCCAGGCTCCTCTGTCCACCGGATTCTCTAGGCAAGAATACTGGAGTGGATTGCCCTGCCTCCTCTAGGGGAGTCTTCTCAACCCAGAGATTGAAACCGCGTCTCTGATGTATCCTGCATTGGCAAGCGGATTCTTTGCCACTGCCTCACCTGGGAAGACTCTTCAACACTCTAGTGGTTAAAACTCTTCCTTGATTTTCGATTCTTGTTCACAGAGAACCACACCATCACTCAGCGGTGAGAGCTGGGGCTTCTCCCAAGCATGACACAGCCCTGGGCAGGCATCCAGTCCTATGAAAGTGACTGACCTTCTAGATTTTCAGGACTTTTTCAGAGCTTTTCAAAGTCCACCTGGGCATCTCATTCCATAGCTTTCTGTTTATGTTTTTTGTCATCCTTTTGTTTGCCCAGCTTTTATCATCACCCATGCAACTATTTTCTTTCTTTCTTTCTTTTTGTATTTATTTGGCTGTGCCAACTCTTAGTTGTGACACATGGTATCTTCAATCTTCCTCGCGACATGTGGGATATTTAGTTGTGGCATGAACATTCCTAGCTGTGGCATGTGAGATTTAGTCCCCTGACCAGGGATTGAACCCAGGACCCCTGAATTGGGAGTGCAGAATGTTAGTCTCTGGACCACCAGGGAAGTCCCCATTTAGGCAATTCTAATGTTAAACTTCAGCATGCATTTTTCACAAAATGTCATCTGGGAAATTGCTGCTATCACTGAGCAAGTTCTGAGTCAAGTCAGATGAAAACCAACTTTGTGAATGGGGAGTACCCAGAGAGGTTAAATAACAGTTTTCTGGGAGTTAAGCCCTTTAGAGCTATGAATCTGCTCTGCCTATTCCAGTTGCTCCAAGGCTGCTAGTTTTCAGAACTACTGTGATTGAGAGTCTGTTGGTTTTCCAAGTGGTCATGGAGGTGGAAATAGAAAGGAATCATCATCATAAAGCTTGCTGTTCTGAGATTCAGTCACTTTTCTTGAATAAACATTCCTCAGTACTCTTGCCTAGAGAGTCCTGTGGACTGAGGAGCCGGGTGGGCTGCTGTCCATGGGGTCGCACAGAGTCGGTCATGACTGAAGCAACTTAGCATGCATGCATGCATTGGAGAAGGAAATGGCAACCCAGCCCAGTGTTCCTGCCTGGAGAATCCCAGGGATGGAGGAGCCTGGTGTGCTGCCGTCTATGGGGTCGCACAGAGTCGGACATGACTGAAGTGACTTAGCAGCAGCAGCATATTGTTTAAAACCTTTCTTTAATTTCCAAAGTTCTAAAAGAATCTTAACTTTGACATTTTTTGCCACTCTTTGGTCTTATGAATGATCAGAATGTTGGAGATCCTTATTCCACCATTTTGGAATTGTTTCTCTCCCAATGTGATTTTTAACATAATATTGTCTATGTTATTCTTTTACTTTATGTGAGGTCAAATATTTTTATGTAAAATGCTGGATGTGAGAGAAGTAACATGCATGGCCCTAATACTGGGAGGTCAAATCATCAGAGGACTTTAAACATTGTCTCGAAAAGCCACGTATCTTAATGAAATTGTTCCATTTTGAACAGAACCTTTCATATGCAGTCATAAAAATGCTCTCTATCTCTTTTTGATAATAACACAAGGTATTCACCATAGCATAGGATTTGCAACACTGATGCACATTTAATGTGGAGAATATTTGGGGGAGTATTGTAATGATATTCAAAAAATCTAAGTGATTTTCTATTTATTTATGATTTGATTTTTGTATCCAGTCACCTTTCAGGTATCAAGGTTGTTAAGAGATCAGGAAAGCTGCTGAGATCTGAAAGACAAAGTGTTGCCCTCAGAGTTCCATGGGGTCACTAAAGGGCTGTGTCATGAATGGGGCCAGGGAACCTGATGGTCACCGAAGCTGCATGACAGAGCAACCAATGATCCTGAAGCTAGTGCTTGCGTGTCCCTGGACCTCAGCTTCCTTATTCGCTTAAAGACTCTGTGGCCAAGTCTCCACATTTTTTAAAATTATATTTCTTCTTCTTCTTTTTTTTTTTTAATTGAACTATTGCTAGCATAATATTGTATTAGTTTCAGGTCTACAATAAAATGGCTCAGCTTTATGTGTATATATATATATATTTCAGATTATTTTCCATTATATAAGATATTGAATATAGTTTCCTGTGCTATATAGTAAATCCTTGTGGTTTATCTATTTTATGTATAGTATTTTCTATCTGTCAACACTATACTCCTAATTTATCCCTCCCCCATTACCTCTCTGCTTTGGCAACCATACGTTTTTTCTCTATGACTGAATGTGTTTCTATTTCATATGTAGATCCATTTGTATTTTTTTTTTAGATTCTATATGGAAGTGATATCATGTGATATTTGTCTTTCTCTGTCTAAATTCTCTAAATATAATGTTCTCTCCTTCCATTCATGTTGCTACAGGTGACATTATTTCATCACTTTTTGTGGCTGAGTAATCTGTTATATCTGCACCAGGTCTTCTTTAAGTTCATTGTCTGTTGATGGGTATTCGGGCTGTTTCCATGTCTTGGCTATTGTAAATAGCACTGCTATTAACATTGGTCTGCATGTATCTTTCTGAATTAGAGTTTTGTGTTTTCTAGATATATGCCAAGAAAAAGTCCAGTAGTATTGCTGGATCATGTGGTAATTCTATTTTTGTTTTTCAGAGAACCTCCATACTGTTTGTTCTCCATAGTGGCTGCACCAACTTATATTCCCACCAACAGTATAGGAGGGCTCCCTTTTCTCCACACCCTCTCCAGCATGTATTATTTGTAGACTTTTTGATGATGGGCATTCTGACTGATATAAGGTGATATATATTACTATTTCTATCATGATATTCTTGTTCTATTACACAGGTATATATCAATACAATGACAATTAGGACTTCTGATAACCATAGGACAACTGTTAAAAAAATTATTCAATAACAATTGTTAAAGATGGTAAAGCAGCTTTATTCATGATCATTGTGTTAGTTATAGAGACCAGTGCAATAAAATATTACACTAGGGAAGAGAGGTAGGGCAAGTGGGAGTTTATAGCCAAGAAGCAGAGTTGGGGTCAGTGGATGGAAAATTAATGAGAGAAAACATGAGAGTGACAATGGAGGTTTTGGCTAAAATGACCCAACTGGCTTTTTACTGTGGACAAGTTAAGATGATCAGGCATCATCTTGGAGGATGAAGAACCTTAGTAGAAACTGAAGGGAGTGGGTCTGGTTACACGGATTTATCAGAGTTCTTGCTAAAAATGAATTTTACAAGGGAATGCATATGTGGACAAGGGAGAAGTTGAGGAGCCTGGCTAAAGTTTGGGCAAGCAAGGAATCTTTGTCACAACCTCTACTGTATGTTGTACTGGTGCATGGGGCACCCACAACAAAATAATTTTATTTTCTACACAGTTAGCCTTCTGTCTCTCACCATTCCATGAAAACTATCCTCAGCAACATATTCCTGATCTGGAGATTACATTGCATTGTTTCACTAAATCTTTATTCTCCTTGAGCTACTTTTTGCCCCTGGTCTTGATGTCTCTTAGACATCATTTAATAGCGTTGGCATTGTTCACTTGGGAGGTTTTTGAGCCTTTTTCCTGTCTTTATCTCTGTTACTGGTCAGTTATCTAGTCTCTTGCCCCATCTTAATGCTCACATTTTCATTTTCTGATCGAGTTCTGCAGTCACTGTGATGTTAACTATCAGTTATATTATGCTTGTCTCTATGCAGTTGTCACACTCCAGTTGACTACTTGGCAGTAATTCAGCCTCAACATGTTTTGGACAGAACTGTCCTTCCTCTTGCTTCCACCCATCCTCATCTTCATCTCTTCTTATCTCAACACCTCACAACTTACCCAGCCAGTGCCAGCCAGTCACCAGCCAGAAACCCATGGAGTGCCTCAGACTCTTTCCTCTGTCATCCATATCAAACCAATCATCCAATCTTAATCACCAGTTTTACTCACAAATGTTCCTAAAATCCATGCTATTTTATCAACTATTTTGCTAACAGTGTTATTTATTTAAAACATAAATCTGATCATGTTATATACATCCTCACTCCCTGATGAAAATCAATAACAAGAGATAAAATTCTACGTGTTCAAGGCCCTCCTAGTCATTCTGTTTCCACCCCTGCTTTATGATCTGATGAATAACTGAGTGTGGCCGAGACAAACACTGTTTATGAAGAGATTTTTAATACTGTGGACTATACAGTGATGGACAGTAAAGGAGGGTTTGCTGAAACAAATATCACATATGAGTTTACATTTGTGGTGTGAGTAGAAGTTATTAATGAAAGTATAGCAAATGGCATGAAAAGTGGGGTGCATTCTGAATAAAGAGCAACATATGCAAAGATCCTATGCAGGGGGGAGTTCGGCTTTTCCAAAGAACTGTGGGAAGACTGGTGGGACTAGAATAAAATACAGAAATCAAAGGCATTGGAGAAAGTTGCTTAAAAACTCAGAAGCCTGCTATCACTGCTGTACATTCCAACTCTTGAAAAAGAAATCACCACCCTGTGCCAGTCACAGGGGAGTGGAAGGATGTGCGCTCATCTTCCTCGCTGAGAACTCAAGGATTACAGCTCGCTGCTGAACAACCATTGACAGGGGAATGTCGGATCCCATCAAGGGAAGGTACCCCACATCCAAGGGCAAAGGAGAAGCCCCAGCAAGATGGTAGGAGAGGTAAAATCATGTTTAGAATCAAACCCCACACCCGCCAGAGACTCTCGGCAGGCTCAAACAGACCGTGTGCACACCAGGGCCCAGAGGCCCCACAGGGACTGAGCCAGAACTGTGTTTGGGTGTGTCCTGTGGGGGTCCGGGTCAGCAAGGGACTGCTGCAGGGGCAGGGGCTCAGGGCGCAGCAGACCTGGGTATGGCACAAGCCCTCTTGGAGGAAGATGCCATTAACCCACCATAGAGCCGCCAGAACTTACACGGACTGGGGAACAGACTCTGGGAGGGCACAAGCAAAACCTTGTGAGCACCAGGACCCAGGGGAAAGGAGCAGTGGCCACAGAAGGGACTGAGCCAGACTTGCCGTGAGTGCCCAGGGGTCTCCGGTGGAGGTGTGGGGTGGCGGTGGCCTGCTGCAGACTGGGGACCTTAGTGTAACAGCACATGCTGGGGCCTTTTGAAGGAGGTCGCCGTTATCTTCATCACCTCCAAGACAGTGTGGCCTCAGGTCAACAGTAGGGAGGGAACGCGGCCCCATCCATCAACAGAAAATTGGATTAAAGATTTACTGAGCATAACCCCAATCAGAACGAGACCCAGTTTCCCCCTCAGTCAGTCTCTCCCATCCGGAGGTTTCCATAGGCCTCTTATGCTTCTCCATCAGAGGGCAGTCAGAATGAAAAGCACAATCACAGAAAACTAACCAATCTAATCACATGGACCTCAGCCTTGTCTAACTCAATGAAACTATGAGCCATATCATGTAAGGCCACCCAAGATGGACAGGTCATGGTGGAGAGTTCTGACAAAACGTGGTGCACTAGAGAAGGGAATGGCAAACCACATCAGTATTCTTATCTTGAGAACCCCATGAACAGTATGAAAAGCCAAAAAGATAGGAAAGTGAAAGATGAACTACCCAGGTCGGTAGGTCCCCAATATGCTACTGGAGATCAGTAGAGAAATAACTCCAGAAAGAATGAAGAGATGGGGCCAAAGCAAAAACAACACCCAGTTGTGGATGTGACTGGGTGGATGGAAGTAAAGTCCAATGCTATAAAGAGCAGCATTACATAGGAACGTGAAATGTTAGGTCCATGAATCAAGGCAAATTGGAAATGGTCAAACAGGACACGGCAAGAGTGAACATCAACATTTTAGGAATCACTGAACTAAAATGGACTGGAATGGGTGAATTTAACTCAGAAGACCATTATATCTATGACTGTGGGCAGGAATCCCTTAGAAAAAATGGAGTAGCCGTCATAGTCAACAGAAGAGTCCAAACTGCAGTACTTGGATGCAATCTCAAAAACGACAGAATGATCTCTGTTTGTTTCCAAGGCAAACCATTCAATATCATGGTAATCCAAGTCTATACCCCAACCACTAATACTGAAGAAGCTGAAGTTGAATGGTTCTATGAAGACCTACAAGACCTTCTAGAACTAACACCCTCAAAAGATGTCCTTTACATTATAGGGGCCATGAATGCAAAAGTAGGAATGCAAAAGTAGGAAATGAAGAGATACCTGGAAAAACAGGCAAACTTGGCCTTGGAGTACAAAATGGAGCATGTCAAAGGCTAACAGAGTTTTGCCAAGAGAACACACTGGTCATAGCAAACACCCTCTTTCAACAACACAAGAGATGACTCTACACATGGGCTTCACCAAATGGTCAATATCGAAATCAGATTGATTATATTATTTGCAGTCAAAGATGGAGAAGCTCTCTATGGTCAGCAAAAATAAGACCAGGAGCTGACTGTGGCTCAGATCATGAACGCTTTATTGCCAAATTCAGACTTAAATTAAAGAAAGTAGGAAAGACCACTAGACCATTCAGGTATGACCTAAATCAAATCCCTCATGATTATACAGTGGAAGTGACAAATAGATTCAAGGAATTAGATCTGATAGACAGCACCTGGAGAGCTATGGATGGTTTGTGACATTGTTCAGGAGGCAGTGATTAAGACGATCCCCAAGAAAAATACATGTAAAAAAGCAAAACAGTTGTCTGAGGAGGCCTTAAAAATAGCTGAGAAAAGAAGAGAAGCTAAAGGTAAACAATAAAAGGAAAGATAAGCCCATTTGAATTCAGAGTTCCAAAGAATAGCAAGGAGAAATAAAAAAGTCTTCCTTAGTGATCAATGCAAAGAAGTAGAGGGAAACACTAGAATGGGAAAGATTAGAGATCTCTTTAAGAAAATTAGAGATACCAAGGGAACATTTCATGCAGAGATGGGCACAATAAAGGACAGAAATGGTATGGACCTAACAGAAGCAGAAGATATTAAGAAGAGATGGTAATAATACACAGAACTGTGCAAAAAAGATCTTCATGACCCAGATAACCATGATGGTGTGATCACTCACTTAGATCCAGACATCCTGGAATGTGAAATCAAGTGGGCCTTAGGAAGCATCACAACGAACAAAGCTAGTAGAGGTGATGGAATTCCAATTGAGCTGTTTCAAATCCTAAAAGGTGATGCTGTGAAAATCCTGCACTGAATATACCAGCAAATTTGGAAAACCCAGTAGTGGCCACAGGACTGGAAGATGTCAGTTTTCATTCCAATCCTGAAAAAAGGCAATGCAAAAGAAAACTCAAACTACCGCACAATTGCACTCATCTCACACGCTAGTAAAGTAATGCTCAAAATTCTCCAAGCCAGGTTTCAACAATTTGTGACCATGGACTTCCAGATGTTCAAGCTGGATTTAGAAAAGGCAGAGGAACCAGAGATCAAATTGCCAACATCTGCTGGATCATTGAAAAAGTGGCAGAATACCAGAAAAACATCTACTTCTGCTACTGACTATCCCAAAGCATTTGTCTGTGAGGATCACAATGAACTGTGTAAAATTCATAAATAGATGGGAATACCAGCTCACCTGACCTGCCTCCTGAGAAATTTGTATGCAGGCCAAGAAGCAACAGTTAGGACCGGACATGGAACAACTGACTGGTTCCAAATTGGGAAAGGAGTATCTCAAGAGTGTATATTTTCAGTCTGCTTATTTAACTTATATGCAGAGTACATAATGAGAAATGCTGGGCTGGATGAAGCACAAGCTGGAATCAAGATTGACAGGAGAAATATCAATAACCTCAGATATGCAGATGACACCACCCTTATAGCAGAAAGTGAAGAAGAACTAAAGAGCCTCTTGATGAAAGTGAAAGAGTAGAGTGAAAAAGTTGGCTTAAAACTCAACATCCCAAAAACTAAGATCATGGCATCTGTTCCCATCACTTCATGGCAAACAGATGGGGAAATAATGGAAATAGGGACAGACTTTTTTTATTTTTTGTACTCCAAAATCACTGCAGATTGTGACTGCAGCTGTGAAATTAAAAGACACTTGCTCCTTGCAAGAAAAGCTATGATCAACCTAGATAGCATATTAAAAAGCATAGACATTACTTTGCCAACAGAAGTCCATCTAGTCAAAGCTATGGTTTTTCCAGTAGTTATGTATGGATGTGAGAGTTGGACTATAAAGAAAGCTGAGTGCTGAAGAATTGATGCTTTTCAACTGTGGTGTTGGCAAAGACTATTGAGTCTTTGGACTGCAAGAAGCTCAAACCAGTCAATCCTAAATGAAATCAATCCTGAATACCCATTGGAAGTATTGATGCTGAAGCTAAAGCTCCAACACTTTGGCCAGCTGATGCGAAGAACTGACTCATTGGAAAAGACCTTGATGCTGGGAAAGATTGAGGGCAGGAGAAGGGGACAGCAGAGGATGAGATGGTTGATTGGTATCACTGACTTGATGAACATGAGTTTGAGTAAGCTTTGGGAGTTTGTGATGGACAGGGAGGCCCAGCGTGCTGCAGTCCATGGGGTCACAAAGAGTCGGACACGAGTGAGCAGCTTTACTAACAGAACTGAACACAAACATTAGAATTCAATATAGTTCTTCTGATTCAAACTGAGAACAGTGCAATAATATTTAAATTGTTAGACATATATGGTGGTCGTGGTTTAGTTGCTAAGCTATTTCCAACTCTTGCAACCCCAATGACTGTAGCCTGCCAGGCTCCTCTGTCCATAGGATTCTCCAGGCAATAGTACTGGAGTGGTTTGCATTTCTTTCTCCAGGTATACATATACATATATGTAATGTATTTCCATACTCTGACATTTATGTGGATAATATGTTAAAGACAATCCTTATAAAAGCATAACTATATCAACTATACATGAGAGATGAGAAGAATAATTGCAGTTTAAGTGCTCAAGAAAACACTGGGTTTTGGCAAACACACATATACAAATAAAAATAATTAATATAATGTTCCTTATTAGCCAATTGATTCAGACCTTCACACCAAAGTTATACTAGATGACTCTAGAAAAACTATTGTGCTTGCACTTAGGTTGATCTTCAAAGTGGAGAGAATATCGATTCACATGCTATAGTATGGTCTTCAAGCCTGAACAGAGTGGGGCAACCCAATCTACATTTATTTTCATAAAAACGTCAACAGAAAATAAGCAGTGGTGATAAAACTCTGTTCATATCCTATTATAGGTGGAAAACAGCCAGTTTCACATATTGTACAAAGACTTTCAATCACCTTTTATGGCCATGGAACTGCCGTGTTTGGCAATTAAAAAATAAAAACATGTAGATTCTGATACCAATATGTAAGTAGTGGTGTCAAGATTATCTGTGATGCTGTATTTCATTCAGTGCTGAACCAAGAAAGGTGGCTGTGGTTTAAAGGTCATGGGAAGCTTTATCTCCATGAGCGGCACTTTAAAGACATTACTGGAAGTGCATTCTATTTAAATAGCTATTTGGATAATTAGATATGTCCAATCAGCAGGAAAAAACCACAGAAAACAATCATGAGATGAGAAAATGCTCACATTTAAAATGTACTGGTGTCAGAAAGAAAGAAAATTATTTTATTCTCAAAGCAACTGGGTTTGGAGAAAAGTGCTGAAAAATCAATTTATTTTCAAAGGAATAGGCTAGACTGATTATGCATTTGTTAGTTCCATCAGTACGGTTTGGATACAATATAGATACATTGATTTTCATGCATATGTGATATGTCTTTTCCTTACACAGAAAATATGGTGTTTACAAAAAAGATGAGATTTTTGGTAGATAAAATAATAAATTCAACTTTTGTCTTCATCTTCTTAAGCTATTTTCTTCTGAGCTTAATAAATTATTTGCGATTTATTAAGTGGAATATTTGCCCAGGAAAATTAATTTCAGCAGAGGGGCAAACCTCAAACCCCCTCATTTTACAGCTTCATCTTTAGAGGTTGTTTTGGAAATGGAAAAGCCAAAATTACTACACAGACAGGCTCTTCCTTTAGGGATGGACAGACCAGGAGATGTTGAGCATTACACTCTGATCTTGGGTGGGTTGTCTCAGCCTGAAGTGGCTTGAAACAGGGTTTGGGGTCCCAGTCAGAGGCTGAGGTAAGGTAGCTGCAATGAGAGCTCTGAATTTTAGCCACTAGACCAGTGGTCAGTGACAAGGTCATGGCTTTGCAGAAAAGAATTCCAAGAAAAAAAAATGGAAAGTAGTGAAAAAAGTAGTCTTTATTAAGAGGAAAGAGTACAGTATGTGTGGATAGACATGGGTTGACTCAGAGATTTCTGCCCTCATGGTAGTTTGATTCATTTTTATGGGATATTTCTTCAGGGTTTTCTCTGGCCAATCATTTTGATTTGCCTGGTTCTGAGTCTGTATTTGGTATATCTCAGGGTCCTCCCATGTGTGTGCACTCATCTCCCAGTCAAAGCGGATCCCAGTGAAGAGGGCTGTGACTCTTCCTTTAGTGATGAACATCACTAGCTTGGCATCACTCCCCTTTTGATCTCCAAGGAGATTTCTAGTCAAGAAAGTCTCCTTGCCTCTGAGAATGAGAAATATGTGGTCTCCTATCTCTTATCTGGGCAGGGCCCAGCCTCCTCTCTCAACAGTCCTGCTATTGATATTTTGGAGTTTCTGTCCACAGAGAACAAACTAATTACTTGCCCTGGGTATGGGGACCACCTACCTCCTGCCTCATTTCTACATGGCAGGAGAAGATGTTCTCCGTCCTTTCCATATTCTGTCTGAGAAGGTCCAACAAGACCACAGTGTCCTCCTTCTACTCATCCCCAAATCTTCAAATTCCTGAGGGTGATACCCACCCCCAAGCACACTTGAATTGTTTGTAAGATTCTGAGGAACCTAAAGTTGCCCCAAGGTGTGCCTGTGAAGCAGAGTTGCCTGGGAATTAGTTTTAAATAAGATCTCATGACAACATTCAATATCTAACAAATCAGAACCTCATAGAGGCAGGGAAGAAGAAAGCAGCAAATGGGGTTTCAGAAATTGCTTTTTGAAAACATCCCATTGATTATAACAGAATCTGCCTCTGAATTTCAGGGTTTTGGTAGGTCGATTAGATTTTAGAAGGTCAATAAATAAACTTACCTTTGCCAAGTATTCTTTTATAAGCATTATAGTGTCTCAGTCCAGTTTAATATCTACTTAAAAGACCCCTAAAAAATGGGATCGATTAGGCTCATTTGATTCAAGGCAGTCTTTGTTTTTGTTGTTATATGTTGATTTATCCTCTCCTCAAACACTACTATATATGTAAGTAAACTGGAAGATGATGAAACCTTCTTAGAGATTCTTATATATTAACAAATGCTCTTTGGTTACCATATAGATAATGTGAAAGATCCTTTGTCTCCAGTTACACAAGAAAGGCCCCCACTTTCCTGTGTCCTCTCATGGAGAATGTAGGGGCTTGGGAATTTGCAAATTCACAGCTGGCCACAATCTTTAACAGCTGTCAAACTGACTGTAGATAACTCTGCCTACTTGAGATGGAAATGTTCTATGTGGTGTAATGCATATCAGTGGGAAAATAAATATGAGCTACTCCCTCCATGTACAGGAATTAATGAGATTAAGTTTTGAAAGCTTCTGCTAGTTCCTACCTGCTGCTCATGTGTTAGCCTAGAGAAAATAGCACAGAGTAAAATCTGAAATATGAAAAATAGACCTGCTTGTGAGAAAGAAACAGAAAACATCTTTTTCTCAGTAATCACCTTATTTGCAGTATCACCCCATTTGTAGCTGATATGATTTTCTATGTAGAAAATCCTAAAGAATATACAAAATGCTCCTAGAACAAGTAGGTAAATTCATCAAGTCACAGGATACAACACAAATGGAAATTTAAAAATTTTACTCCTAAATGAGATTAACACTGAACATGGGGAAACTGAAATTAAAAATATACTGTAGCATTTCAATTGCTCCAGTGAAGATGAACTGCTTGGGTATACACTTAACAAAACATAAGCATAATGAATATACTGAAAACAATATGATTTTAAAAAATCAAGGAAGACTTAACTAAATGGAGAGGCATGCATGTTTATGGGTTGGGAGACAACATAGTAAAGATGCCAAATCTTTCTAAATTAATATGTATGCATGTTCCAATTCGTATCAAAATTCAAGGAAGGATTTAGCAGACACAGAGAAGCTTATCCTAAAATGTATCTGGAAACACAAGAACACTAGACAGCTGAAAAAGCTTGTAGAACAATAACCAAGTGGGACGAAGCACTCCATCTGGTAATAAGGCTCACCCTGTGGTCACAGCGATCAGCAGCGCGGCATCGATGAGGAGAGAGACGTAGATCGATGGAAGCGAGCAAAGAAGCAGATGGAGCCCACACAGACATCGCTGGCTGGTTTTTGAAAAAGGTGCCACAGTAAGTCAGTGGTCACTGAAACAACTGGATATCTGTAGGTCAACCTCAAGTGTAACCTTAACTTAAACATAAACCTTAAACTAAATGTCACACTTTATTCAAAAACTAAACATATGGACTTAAACATAATATGAAATAGGATGTAACTTTTACACAAAACATAAGGGAAAATATTCAGTATCTAGGCTAAAGCAAAGAGTTCTTAGAGTTGACACCAACAACACAATAATACAAAAAAAGAAAATTAATAAACTAGTAAACATGAAGCTAAAAATTTTAGCTCTGTGAAAAACTCTGATATGAGGATGGAAGGACAAGCTACAGACTAGAGGGATATTTTTACCAGTCACACAACTAACTAAGGGCTGATATAAATTTTAGAATGTAAATTACAAACTAAACAGTAAAAACACACTTAGAAAATGGATGAAAGATATAAACAGACTTTTCACCAAAGAGATAATAAATATGGCAAATAAGTAAATAAACACGTTTTCAGCCATTTTAGTCGTTAGAAAAAAAATGAATAATAAAGCCAAAATGAGATGCCATTATGCCCTTATCAGAATGGATGGAGTAAGAACAGTGACAGCACCACATGCCCGAGAGGGTGCAGAGAAACCAGAGTGCTCACGTGTTACAGACGGAAGTGTCTATAGCCTATAGTGTGCGATAGTCTATGGCACAGCCTCGGGAAAAGGTGGTAGTTTCTAATACAACTAAACACCCAACTGCCATGTGGCCAACAACTGCACTCTATGTGACTTACCCAGGAGAAATTCAGCTATTGCCATACATACACAGTTCAGTTCAGTTCAGTCACTCAGTCATATCAGACTCTGCGACCCCATGAACCACAGCACGCCCGGCCTCCCTGTCCATCACCAACTCCTGGAGTTTACCCAAACCCATGTCCATTGAGTCGGTGACGCCATCCAGACATCTCATCCTCTGTTGTCCCCTTCTCCTCCTGCCCTCAATCTTTCCCAGCATCAGGGTCTTTTCAAATGAGTCAGCTCTTTGCATCAGGTGGCCAAAGTATTGGAGTTTCAGCTTCAGCATCAGTCCTTCCAATGAACACCCAGGACTGATTTCCTTTAGGATGGACTGGGTGAATCTCCTTGCAGTCCAAGGGACTCTCAAGAGTCTTCTCCAACACCAGTTCAAAAGCATCAATTCTTCGGCACTCAGCTTTCTTTATAGTCCAGCTCTCACATCCATACATGACCACTGGAAAAACCATAGCCTTGACTAGACAGACCTTTGTTGACAAAGCAATGTCTCTGCTTTTTAAAAATATGCTATCTAGGTTGGTCATAATTTTCCTTCCAAGGAGTAGGCATCTTTTAATTTCATGGCTGAAATCACCATCTTCAGTGACTTTGGAACCCCCCCCCCCCACAAAAAAAAGTCAGCCACTATTTCCACTGTTTCCCCATCTATTTGCCATGAAGTGATGGGACCAGATGCCATGATCTTAGTTTTCTGAATGTTGAGCTTTAAGCCAACTCTTTCACTCTCCTCTTTCACTTTCATCAAGAGGCTCTTTAGTTCTTCACTTTCTGCCATAAGGGTGGTGTCATTTGGATATCTGAGGTTCTTGATATTTCTCCCAGCAATCTTGATTCTAGCTTGTGCTTCCTCCAGCCCAGCATTTCTCATGATGTACTCTGCATATAAATTAAATAAGCAGGGTTTTGATATACAGCCTTCATGTACTCCTTTTCCTATTTGGAACCAGTCTGTTGTTCCATGTCCAGTTCTAACTGTTGCTTCCTGACCTGCATACAGGTTTCTCAAGAGGCAGGTCAGGTGGTCTGGTATTCCCATCTCCTTCAGAATTTTCCATAGTTTATTGTGATCCACACAGTCAAAGGCTTTGGCATAGTCAATAAAGCAGAAATAGATGTTTTTCTGGAACTCTCTTGCTTTTTCAAGGATCCAGTGGATATTGGCAATTTGATCTCTGGCTCCTCTGCCTTTTCGAAAACCAGCTTGAACATCTGGAAGTTCATGGTTCACGTATTGCTGAAGCCTGGCTTGGAGAATTTTGAGCATTACTTTACTTGATAGCAGCTTCACTTAAAATAATCTAAAACTGGAAACAACCCAGCTGGCCTTTGTTTTATCATTATCATTATTATTATCATTTGGCCAACTTTGCGTGTCATGTGGGGTCTTAATCCCCTGACCAGGGATCAAATCTGTGCCGCTGCAGTGGAAACATCGAGTCCTAACCACTGGACTGGCAGGGAGTTCCCACCAGCTCTCCTTTAACAATTAAAGGGTTAAACAAATTCTAGTCCATCCATGCCATGGAATACCACTCAACAATGAGTTAGAATGAACTATGATGCATGTAGTAACCTGGATGAATCTCTGGGGAATTATGATGAGTGAGAAAACCCAATCCTGAAACCTTCCACACTGTGTGGTTCCATTTATATAAAATGTTTGGATGATGAAATCGTAGAAACGGAGAGAAGATTAGTGGTTCCCAGAGGTTAAGGACACCATGAAAAGCTCAGGATGTAAGTAGGGGTGTCTAAAGAAGAATGGTACAGGACTTCCCTGGAGACTCAGTGGGTAGGAATCTGCCTTCCAGTGCAGGGAACACGAGTTCAGTCCTTGGTTCTGGCCTGCAAGCTGCAACCAGCAGCAAGCATACCGAAACCACTGAAGCCCGTGTGCCTAGGATCTGTGTCGGCCACGAGAGAAACCACCCAGTGAGAAGCCCCAGCCCTGCAACGAAGAGAGGCTTCCACTCTCTGCAACCAGGGAAAGCCTGTGCAAAGCAATAGAGATCCAGCACAGCCAAAAATTAAAATAAATAAGTGAAAAAGTTTGAAAAAAAAAATGAGAATAGTATAGAGACCTTGTGGTAACCTAATTATTCTTCACATTGACTGTCACAATGCAGGGAATGTGGTTTTGGTATTGGAATAGGATTTTGCAAGATATTACTATTTGAGGAAATCTGAATAAGAAACAAATGCGATGTCTCTGTATCATTTCTCACACCTGTTTATCTATACTATCTAAAAATAAAATGTTAATTAAAAACAGAAAGGGAATAGAGTTCACTTCACATGGCCCTGTTGTCATTTCACATGGCTGTGAGCAGGCTTTCCTAAATTGCTCAGTTCACTTTTACAAGGCTATTTCCACACATTGTCACTAAATATCACAAGTCTGCAAGGCACATATAATCATTTGCTCTGTATAAATGAAGGGTCCATGCCTCAGCAGCACTGAGTCACTCACCCAAAGTCACAGTTTGATAATGAGCACTGGTGTGTCTGACTCTGAGACGTATCATCTGATCCTCCCAGCTCAGCCTGGCCTCAGAGCCAGCACAGATGTGGAATCAGTGCCCTTACGCCAGATCACTCATCTCCTCAAAGGCATCAGCCATGCAGCCCATTAAGAAGATGCTTGTGTGACTTTCAAGGTAGATGAACTCATAAAGCATCCGGCCTGTCAGGCTGGAGTCTGCCTTGTTTGGAAAGCATAAGATAAATTTCAGCAGGCCATGGTTTGTTTGAGGATGCTAGGAATAATCTAATCTGCTCTTTCAAATATAATTTGGATTTAAGAGTTGTTTTACCGTTCTGTTTCTAGACTGCCTGAGGATCCAGCTGAGTGTATTACACATCACATTGGATTAAGGTCAATTAGCAGCATTGCAAGGGACTTTTTCTCCTTCATAATGACATAGAGCTGCAAATTTGCGATTAAAATCCTATATGTTAGTAAGGGATCTTAGACAAGCTCCAATGATAATTAAAGCTGCAGGAAGGGGTCCGGTGGGTCTTGACATATCATAATTCCCTGAAATTCCTAATCAGTCTTTATTGAACAGAGGTGACTGTGTGCTGAGTAGCACACGTTTAGATTTGGGGCTTTGGATTTAAATGTGTTGAAAGCAGCAGAGTTCATGTGGAAGAAATGGCTTTGCCCACAGTGCTGCTTGCCCTGCACATGAACTATAATGCCACCTGGGGAGTGGAGGAGGCTGTGGTGGGCTGTGCTCCAGAAGAGGTCATGTCATCAAAAAGGGTGAGCGTAGAGTCGGACGTTGGGCAGACCCAGGTATGAACATTGACTCTGTCACCTCTGAGTGGTATAGATTTGGGCAAGTCATTTCACATGTTTGAGCTTCTGTTTCTCAGCCATATGGTGAGCATGGGAATAGGTTTCTTTTAATATTCTCCTGCAGATGAAATGAGATGTTATATGTAAAATAACTTGTACATGGAAGGGGCTTAGTAACCCACAGACATAAGAATTTACACTTTCAGCATTAAAAGCGACAGTGATTAGCCAAGACATGGAGCAACCTTCATTGATGGATGAATGGATAAAGAAAATGTGGTGTGTGTGTGTGCATGCTGTCATGACCTGCTCTTTGTGACCCCACGAACTGTAGTCCACCAGGCTCCTCTGTGGGATTCCAGGCAAGAATACTGAGTGGGTTGCCATTTTCTTTTCTAGGGAATCTTCCCTCATCTCCTATGGGAGACTCAGCAACAAACCTGCATCTCCACTTGCATCAGCAAGTGGATTCTTTACCACTGTGCCATCTGAGAAACCCCACAAAGAAGATGGAATACATATATACAATGGAATATTACTCAGTCATAAAAAATAATTGAATAATGCCTGTTGCAGCAACATGGATGAGCTTAGAGATCATCATACTAAGTGAAGTCAGACAGAGAAAGACAAATATCATATGGTATCACTTACATGTGGGATTAAAAAAAAAGACACAAGTATACTTACTACTTATAAAACAGTAATAGACTCTCAGACATAGAAAACAAAGTTATGGTCACCAAAGTGGAAAGGTAGGGGGTACAGAGGGATAAATTAGAAGTTTGGGATTAACATATACACACTACTATATATGAAATAGATAAACAACAAGGACCTACCAGATAACACAAGGAACTGGATTCAGTATTGTGTAGTAATCTATAATGGAAAAGACTCTAAAAATAATATGCATACTTATGTCACTTTGCTTTACTCCTGAAAAGAGCACATTTTCAATAAACCATATTTCAATAAGAAGATTTAAAAAAGGAAGAGTGATGGTCACCTTGCCTCACTCAGTTGACTCTACTCAGGAGGAAAGTGGGGGTTGATCTTTGTGGTCAGATTTTTTATTATGCTATTTATTTTTTATTATGCTATTGAAACTATTATCAAACAATCCATTTGGAAAATATAGGTTGAATAAATGTTAGCATACAGTCAACAACAGTCTCTGATTTCAAGATCTGAGTGTTAATAAAATTGCATATAGCATGTAGATAAAAACTGGAAATAGAACTGCCATATGACCCAGCAATCCCACTTCTGGGCATACACACTGAGGAAACCAGATCTGAAAGAGACACGTGCACCCCAATGTTCATCGCAGCACTGTTTATAATAGCCAGGACATGGAAGCAACCTAGATGCCCATCAGCAGATGAATGGATAAGGAAGCTGTGGTACATATACACCATGGAATATTACTCAGCCGTTAAAAAGAATTCATTTGAACCAGTTCTAATGAGATGGATGAAACTGGAGCCCATTATACAGAGTGAAGTAAGCCAGAAAGATAAAGAACATTACAGCATACTAACACATATATATGGAATTTAGAAAGATGGTAACGACAACCCTATATGCAAAACAGAAAAAGAGACACAGAAGTACAGAACAGACTTTTGAACTCTGTGGGAGAAGGTGAGGGTGGGATGTTGCAAAAGAACAGCATGTATATTATCTATGGTGAAACAGGTCACCAGCCCAGGTGGGATGCATGAGACAGGTGCTCGGGCCTGGTACACTGGGAAGACCCAGAGGAATCGGGTGGAGAGGGAGGTGGGAGGGGGGATCGGGATGGGGAATAAGTGTAAATCTACTGCTGGTTCATGTCAATGTATGACAAAACCCACTGAAAAAATAAATTAATTAATTAAAAAAAAAAACAAAACAAAACAAAAAAAAAACAGTCCCATGAAAGATGCACAGGGATCCAGACACCCTAACAGAAAGAGCTGGTAGGTATGGGGGCTACAGAAAGTTACTCAGATTCCCTGAGCCTCGGTTCCATTACCTACGAAGTGGGAAGAATAAGTCCTACATTCCAGTGCTGTCATGGGAATTTGCAGAGATGAAATATTCAATACACCCATATAGAAACCAGTCGGAAAGGCGCCACCTGCAGCCTCTGGGCTGAGAGTGCTGACGGGAGAGCCCATGGCACCTCCCGGCCACGTGTGAGGCATCTGCAGGAACTGCTTCATGCGCCCGGACTTTGTCTCATTAAAGATCAGCCCTCTCCCCGCCCCCCAGGTACACCCCTCCCATGCTTCCGACAGATTGGGTTGGTTTGGGCTCCAGTCTTGGTTGGTCTGCGCTTGTTTCTTTACTTATTTAATCTCACAGTTCCCAGCTAAGATTATCAGAAGACGGCTGTATGTGTCCCAGGAGCGGCTTGTTTTGCAGTATGGTTATTTTGTTGCCGGTTCATACTTGAGCGAGCTGAGTTTTAAATTATCAGGAATTCTGAGAGCCATGAAAAAAAATTGTATCTTGAAATTTGCATGATAGGGATATTTACACCACAGAAACCTTCTGATGCCACAACGTCAGAGTTCCCCCTCTGAGAGCCCCTTGCTTACCTTCGCCCGCGCGCCGCTGTTTCAGGCTCTGACGTCCTCAGTTCAGCCGCGGTTTGTCGCTTCCGCCCACGTGGGTACACCTTGCTGCCTTGTCTGATGGGCTTGCGCACTACAGCCACGGCCCTCAAGTCCCAATCCTAGCCCCTGAGGCTGACCAGGGCCCCGGGCCATTACCGCTGAGAGTGACTGAGTAATGTTCCGGGAGGGGTGCCTCCTACAGGGCCAGCCTGGGGCTAGCTGGGCGCTGCTGGTGACAGGCTCCATTTCCACAGCCTCTCTGGAGCTGGCCTTAAACAAAGGGGGTGGTCAATAGGACATGAGAATGAGGTTCGAGACATGGGGAAGAGTCCAGTCCCGCAGGGCAACCTGATGCCGTGTAGAAAGCAAACGGATTGTGTCTGGAAGGTAAAGAAGTACCAATTAACAACGTTCAGCCTAGACTATTAGGGACTAGATGTATGTTTTAGAAAGATCATGTGGAAACAACTATTATATATGGCATGGAAAAGCAACAAAGCAAACCTCTTAAAAATTCTGAGTGATCTTTCTAACAACAAGGTCCTGCTGTATATAACACAAGGGGCTATAATCAATATCCTATAATAAATCATAATGGAAATGAATATGAAAAAGAATACATATATATGTATGTGAAAGTATGTATAAAATCACTTTGCTATACACCATAAACAAATACAATATTGGAAATAAGCTGTACTTCAATAAAATAAATAAAAATAAATAATAAACCTTGCTTTGCTGACAGCGCAGAGATCAGGCTGTATCCAGGAGAGGTAGAGGGTGGAGGCTTAGGTTAGCAGTTTATGAGACAGAAAGTAAGGTCCTGGAATTACAACTCAGAGTTGTAAGGATGAGGAGGACTTGGTTTTGAGAAGGGACTTTGTTTTTGTTTTTGGGAGACTACTAAAATCAGTCTTGGGGTTTGGGTCACTTTTTCCAAGCCCTAAATACCTTGTTGCGAAATGGCTGATTGTCTATAAATAAGTGATTTTACTTTGATTTTGCCTAACTTTCGAGTGTTTTACCTTCTGCTTAATTATAGTAGACCTGGCACATATGTTTCCTTCCAGGCAGTTCATACAAAAGTGAAAATCACATGAAATAGCAGAGGTGAAAAACTGTGAACACTAAGACGCTGTATTTACACGGCACATCTTTACTAGAAGCTAATTCACAGTTAATTATCTTCTTAATATTCACCACAACCCTTTGAGACAGGGACAAAGAAGCTATCATTATCCTCATTTCACAGGTGAAAAAACTAAGGCTGAGGAAGGCAAAATGATTTCTACTTTCTTGATACTTCTGAAATGGACGCAAATAAAAATTCTAACACCAGGGAAACCCAAGGGAGGGAGAAAAGTAATTGACTAAGCCTTAGAGTAATCACTTAAGAAAACCACATACTAGAATAAATGATAAAGATAAACAGTGTCATACATCCTAATTAATCCCATAGCTTGTTTAGAAAAGCCGTGTGAACTGCAGAAATAGGCTCTCCAGCAAAACTCTTGCCTCATGCACAGGAAAAAAGCCGTTGTTGGCACCAGCCACGAGGCAAGGGTATGTTCAGACCTTCAGAGGCTCAGCAGGAAAGAAGGCCCTTGAACTAAACTGGTCATTCATCATTTTTTGTTTTTATGAACAATCATATACGTATGTATACATACATATATGTGCATTCACATGTATATACACACACACATAACTTCATGTAACTATATTAACATAATCGTACATAGAGATGGGGATTTGCATAGGTTTGTCTTCCTCATACTTTATGCTTACCTCCTTGCTGTCTCTACCAAAAGCCCATCTTTACCAGAAAATGAAATTCATAGCCCATATATAATCAAATTTATAGTCCTTTCATGTTTTCCATGTACTTGTATAAGCTTCTATAGCTGTATATGTGATTTTTTGCTGCTCAATATCGCTTCTTCTACAAGTGACATCTCATGTATACTATTGTTCTTAATCTTATAAAAATCCTTCCAAGTCAACTGGTGTTATTCCAAGATGGTTCCTTAAAACCCCTTTTTACAGATGGACAGTATTTTATTCAAACATTCTCTACTTTATAGGTAGTCCTTTTGTGAACTGTAGCTTTGATTTTTATAGGAGAGATTCCCAGAGCCATATTTTCTGGGTCAGAATGAATACATATTTTTAATTTTGTTTTTATTTTTTGCCCAGGCCACATGGCTTGGGGGATCTTACTTCCCCAACCAGAGATTGTACCTGGACCATGGTAATGAAAGTTCTGAGTTCTAACCAATAGACCACCAGGGGCTTCCTGGGAATGTGCGTTTTCAATTTTTAGTATTACAAACCATTTCTTAAAAGAGGTTAACATCACTCTAGCAATGTGAGGGTTCCCCATTTTTCACATGTATATCTTCAGAAGATATAATCATTCCTTGTGAAAAGAAAAAAAAAATGCTAGATTGATAAGTGTAAAGAAATATTCATTGACACTTTAATTTGCATTTCACTCATAGTTACTGTGTTGAGCATCTTTTTGCATATCTGTAGGCCATTCGGATTTGCTTCTGTGTGAATTGCCTCTTCTAATCCTTTTCCCAATTTTTTTCCCCACTGACATTATTTGCTTTCTTCTAATAAATTTGTAAAAGATCTTTGTATTTTTTTCATAATGGTCATCCATATTTTTTCCTCATTGCAAATATCTGTCCAAGAAATTCTGTTTTCTTTTGTGTTTTTATTTATCTCATTATAGATGATTTTAACTTTTTTATAAATCAAGTAGGTTCATACCCACTTTGCCCTGAGGGTGTCCATAGACTCTTCCAGATTTTCTTGCATTTTTCACATTTAAGTTTTAATCCTTTTGGAATTTATTGTTTATATGATGTAGAAAAGGAGTCCAGTTTTATATTCTTCCAGATGGATAGGCAGCTGTGTCTGTACCATTTACTAAACAATCCATCCTTTTACCGCTGAGTTAAAATGCCATCGTGGCCATTTATCACATTCTTACATACAAGGTGGTCTGCT
Source organism: Cervus elaphus (assembly GCF_910594005.1). Classification (NCBI taxonomy): domain Eukaryota; kingdom Metazoa; phylum Chordata; class Mammalia; order Artiodactyla; family Cervidae; genus Cervus; species Cervus elaphus. Next base: position 78,497,930 of record NC_057847.1, on the reverse strand, counting down.
ACCTTATTCTCTCCTACATTTTGATCTATTTGTGTATTCTGAGGCTAATCCTCAGCTCCATAATTCCAGGCTATGTAGTCCTGGTTTGCTGTTCCAGCAATTCAAAATTCAAAAAAATTCAAGGTGACCTCACTTATTCTCAAGACTTGATACTTTCACATAATCTTTTAAGTACTTTTATTCAATCTCAGTCTCTACATAGCATTGAAATTCTAATTTAAACTTCATTTTATTTATTAAAAATAATTTATATTTTGAATATATTATATATTAATATCTAGCTATATAATAATATGGATCTTCTAATCCACTTTTTAAAAATCATATTGTAGCTTGTCTTTGGCCATTTGTGGCCTTAGCAGCTGCAAAATGCAAGCAGAGAATAGTAGGCAGCAGAGAAGACAAGTGAGGCAGGGTCACAGTCTTCTAATCTCCTCTGGGCCTTCTTTCCACAGCCCTTGCTTGCTGATACCATCATTTGCCTGTTTTCTCTCATGCTATTTCCTCAGCCTTCTATTACTATAAATTTCATTTTTTAGAATTGCTTGCCCTCATGCTTTCTGCTACATTCATTCAACAGGAGACCCTAACAGAAGGTTTGAAGACAGAGGAAGTGAAGAGAGGGCTTTTCTTTCTTCTTCTTCTTCTTTTTTTTTTTGATACTACAAAAGTTACTTATTCACTATACACAGAACATGTCCCCTATAAAATGTACATGTAAATCACTAAAAAATATAATTTGGTGAACATTTTCTCAATTAAAGAACATGCTAAATATGTTGGGAATTAACAGGCCTCTGTCTGCCTCAAAATAATTTTAATTATAACACCCAGAGTCTCCTTTACATCTGATACAAAGTTAAATACTTATTTTGGGGATTATTGCCTAATATGTGTTTGAGCAGGCAGAAGTATATTACAGTCACTGCACAATAAATCAGTTTATTACAGATTAAAACAATCATTTTTTCATTATTTGTATTAATGGTATACAAACAAATGCTGGATATTTTTAAATGGCAAATAACCAAAAAATTGCTTATCTTTGATAATATATTGGATTTTATAGTTACATAGGATATAAATGGTGTGAAATATTGTTATAATACACCTCAAGCAAGACAATGAGGCCACACTGTAATGATTCACTAGATTGTGGTCAGTAGACATTTGTTGAATAAGTGAGTTTTAGTTATTTTTCTCCCCAATTACCCAGTACAATTTTTTGGGCATACTAAGGGCTCAGTAAATGTTTACTGTATATACTGACTAGGAAAGAGGTGAGAAGAGATGGACCCTCCTTGTTGGAAGTCAAGTATCATAATTGGAATTTAAGGAAGACCTAAACCACACATGGCATACCAGGAAGGGAACTCAGATGCAACCAAGCAAAGCGTTAGCAGAGAAAGCTGGTGCTGCACTGACAAAGAAAGGCCGGATTTCCCGACAGATAAAGCAGACCTGACTGCAAGAGATAGCAGGTTTATATGGGACTGTACTTCTCACCCAGTTCACTTTGAGACAGACCAAAAGAGGGCATTTCTTTGTAAATTTTTCCTTCCTTCCACCAGCAGCCCCAGAAGTGTGTCTACAGGAAGGTTCCAATGCCACCTATAAGCCCCTATCATGATTGTAACTCCTGTGAGCAACTTTGGCTTTTTAATCCTGCTAATGCTATCTTTTTTCCTAAGGCCCTCCAGCCCTAGAATGTTAGGTAGAAGGTACCTCTTATTTCTAAATCCAAGGTTTCCTCAGGGCTTTCTATTTATCTTTACAATTCTACCATCCCTCAGTAGCTAATTCTCTGTATCAAATTCCTTGTTTGAGACATGTAGAGTCACATGCATTTTGCTGTCTTAATTGTAACTAACACACATTCCAAATTATTTTTTTCATCACTCTCTACCTGGTATCTTGCACTTTCTTGGAAGACACCAAAATGAGATTTTCTTTTTGCACATTTTATTTTGTGTGGTAGGCTCTTTCTGCATAGGTTATACAGCCAACTATATTCCTTCTTCTCTATATCCATCACATCTCATGTCTGCCTCCTGAAGTCACTTCAATAATTCACTGTCTTTGAACTGCCTTTTGCGAGTTTGCTGTCAGCCTGCATGCCTCTCACTAACTCCCGATTCTTGATTCACTGTGTGGCCCCAGCAGCTGCCTGCCCTCCTGTCTGGGAAAGCAGAGGAAGGTGAGAAGGAATGCAGTAGGGAAGGAAGAATTCTGGGGGGAGCAGATGTTTTAGAGATAAGGGGACACTTTTACAGGGGAAAAAGGATACCACAGAGCCCACGAGAAAGAACTAAATTTGGGTTGTGGTAGGGTCATTAGAATAGAGCCTTAATGGTAATATAGTTTTTAATTTAAAAAATGTGGTTTAGTACTAAGTCAGTAAACTAAAGTCTCTGAACCTCAGCTTCTTCATTTTTACAATGGCAACAATAATATTTGCACTTGTAGGGTTATAAATTTAAAACATAATTATATATGTTAGAAATCTAATAGGCTAAAAATATGTGATTAAAAGTCACTTGCTTGGAGTCATGAAATGATATAATAAGGCTAACAATAACAACAATGAAAGGCACAGAGTTTGGAAGACAGGTGGCAAAATTTTCTTAATTTGCATTCTATATGGAAATCCTATTATCTGCAAAAAATTACAGAAATAGTAAGTAACCTTAGCAAAGTTACAAGATAAAAGTCAAGAATACAAAATAAATTGAAATTATACACAGGTCCAGTGAACAGCTGAAAGTAGAATTTGTAAGGGTAATATATTAATAATATATAATAGCAATAAAATTGAGATACAGATTAATATAATAAATAATGTGCAAGAACAATACACTGAAAAAAATAAGACATTGCTAAGAAAAGTCTTGGGTGATCTAAATCAATGAAGATAAATTCTGTGCTAATGAATCACAAGACTCAATATTATTAAATATAACTGACCAATAGACTCAGCATGTCCTAATTAAATCCTAGGAGATATTTGCATAAATTGATGAGCTATTTATAACATTTATATATAAATGTAAAGGACTTTAATATCAGAATAAAGAACCAGAAGAGCAAAGTTAGAGAATTTACATTGCCTGGCTTAAAGATTCACTCTGAAAATTATAATAATCAGGACCTTCTGGTACTATTTCAAGGACAGATGTGTGGAGTAACAACAAAGAAAGCAGAATTCAGAAACAGACTCACGTGAATATGGTCAGTTGTTTGCCACCATAGGTACCAAGACTCTTCAATATGTCAGTATCTTTGACAACAGTATTTTTCACAAATGATTAAAATAGTTGAATACCACATTCAAAATACAAAACAATCTTCAACTCTTATCTCATACCACATAGAGGAACTAACATAAAATAGGTCATAGATATAAATGTAAAACCAACAACCTATAAAATTTTGTAAATTTTAAGTGAAAAATAAAGGAGAAAATCTTTCTGATCATGGATTAGGTGAAGATTTCTTAAAAGACACCAAAATATATACCATAAAAGAAAAATAATGGTAAATGGTACATTGTCAAAAGTATAATTTTCTGCTCTCCAAAAAAACTGTTAAAATATTAGCAATTCAAGCTACACATAAGAGAAAATATTTACCAAACATATATCAATAGTTTGACAAAGGGCTTGTAGCAAGAAATATACAAGGAATTTGGCAATCAATAATAAAACAAACATCTCAATTTTTAAAGAAGTAAAAAGAGTTGAACAGACACTGTATCAAATAATTTGGATCAATTAAAACTCTTATTCTGGAAAACATTTATGCAGGTTATCCTAAAGTTAAATACACACTTACCATATTATTCAGCAATCCAATTCCTAGACTTGTATCCATGAACAATGAAAACATATGTCCACACAAAGACCTGGATAAAATCTCAAATCCTCATTAACTAGTGAATGAATAAATAAGTTGTGATACTTCCACACAGAGGAATATTCCTCAACAATTAGAAAGAATCAATTACTTACACTTTCAACAACATAAATGAGTTTCAAAAGTGTTACATTAAGTTAAAGAAACCAAGTGCAAGAACCACGTGTGGAAGACACCACTCATGAATCTCTAGAAAAGGCAAAACTGAGGCACAGAAAAAAGATCAGCAGTTGCCAGGGGTGGGAATAAATAGAGTTTGAGTGACTTTATGGAATGATGGAAGTATTTCATAGCTAGATCATAATGGTGGTAACCTTACTGTATTCAACTTCACAGAACTCATTCAATTGTATACTTTAAAAAGATAAATTTTATCGTATGCAAATTATACCTGAATTAAAAAGAATTTAAAATTTTAACTCCCACCTACATGTAAATGCTTACTATTATTCATGATGTATAAAGTACTAAAAAGTCCTTTTACTAGTACTGTTATGGAATGCTAGTTAAAATATATAAACAGTCCAAATAACAGAAATCAATATAATTTGTCAATAGTGAAAATATTTCTTAATATTATGTTTCATAAATGTTTGCATACTGAAACACTGTATAAGCGCAGTTATTTGAATTGCTAAATGTGGTACACTGACACCACCATGGCCAGTGGAAACTGGGTTCAGTTCCACTTGAAATGCTAAAGATAGGGAGCAACTGATTTTGTCCTCAATAATTTCTGTGCAAATTGTCAGAACTGTGCTATAACCATGAGTCCATTGGACAATAATGCATATGCTCTGTACACAGACTAAACTGTTCCTGAACCCTAAACTTTGGCAAAGTTTCCATGTGGACACTGTGGAATATGGAAATTACAATTCAAGGCTTTCAATAAATAAACTTGGTGCTTTAAATAAATGCTGTAAATAAATGTAAATACACTAGTAAATGTGTGTGTGTGTGTGTGTGTATATACCTATTCTGTGTGTGCTCAGTCGCTCAGTTGTGTCCAACTCTTTGTAACCCCATGGACTGGGGCCCACCAGGTTACTCTGTCCATGGAATTTTCCAGGCAAGAATACTAGAATGGGTTGCCATTTCCTTCTCCAATGTGTTTGTGTATGTACATATTATAATGTGTGTGTGTATTTATTATATAATATACATGTGCATATTGTATAATATATGAGAAACTGCATATTGTTTTGAGGCAAACTATTCGCCCCGAATAGTCTGGATCTTACTCTATTTGAGTTAACAGTAAACCCTAACAATAGTCTTAGTTACTGCCTTTTAACAGTCTTTAGCAACTTTGCTTTTTGGACATTCCACCAACCCAAGTTCCCCTAAAAGAGCCATTGTATTAAGTACACTCAGGCAAAACTAAACTGTTTAAAGAACGTTACGGAAACAGAAATATACTAGACTTTAGAACCTTCACTGCAATTTTCCAAAAAAGATTTTCACTGGCCATAAAGATACTTGGAAAGGCACATTTAATGTGTAATGTTATTAAAAAGACTTAGTTGAAGATAATCAGCTATTAATATTTTTGATGAAAAACTAATCGATCCATCTAAGAAAAGAATGGAAAATTCTATTTGAGCCAAATGTGAGGGTTATAATCCATGAAGAGCATCTCAGCATACTCTGAGAAAGTTCTGTCCTTTAGAATTCGAGGCAGTTATATGGTTTTGAGACAGAGCTCTACATTAAACGATGTGTTGTTGACAGTGTACACAATCCAGATCTGAAGACCATGTGATTCCTTATCAAAAAAAGAATATTATTTTTAAAGAGTTGTCTTGTTGAGGACAGGAGATTGTTTCTCTTTATGGTTGAGCTTGTTATTTCTGCTGATGGGGAAGGTTTGCTGGCCGCACAACGCAGCAGGGGAGAGAAGAGGCCAAAGGGCAGAGAAAACATTTACGTTCAAAGTTTTCTTGTCTTCTTAACATAAAATATGTTGGGTTTTTTTTCAGTTTTTTCAAATTTATTTACTTTTTATTTGAAAGATAATGGCTTTACAGAATTTTATTGTTTTCTGTAAAGCCTTAACATGAATCAGCCATAGGTATACATATATCCCCTCCCTTCTGAACCTCCCTCCCATTTCCTTTCCATCCCACCCCTCTAGGTTGACACAGAGCCCCTGTTTGAGTTTCCTGAGTTATACAGGAAATTCCCGTTGGCTATCTATTTTCCATATGGTAGTGTAAGTTTCCATGTTACTCTTTCCCCACATCTCACCCTCTCCTCCCCTCTCCCCATGTCCATAAGTCTATTCTCCATGTCTGTTTCTCCATTGCTGCCCTGTAAATAAATTCTTCAGTATCATTCTTTTAGATTCCATACATATGTGTTGAGTGAGTGAAGATGCTCAGTCCTTTCCGACTCCTTGCAACCCCGTGGACTGTAGCCTACCAGACTCCTCCGTCCATGGGATTCTCCAGGCAAGAATACTGGAGTGGGTTACCATTTCCTTCTCCAGGGGATCTTCCCAACCCAGGGATCGAACCCGGATCTCCTGCATTGGAGGCAGACGCTTTAACCTCTGAGCCACCAGGGAAGCCTAACATATGTGTTAGAATATGATATTTATCTTTCTCTTTCTGACTTACTTCACTCTGCATAATAGGCTCTAGGTTGTTCCACCTCATTTAGAACTGACTCAAATGTATTCCTTTTTATGGCTAATATTCCATTGTGTATATGTACCACAACTTCTTTATCCATTCATCTGTTAGTGGACATCTAGGTTGCTTCCATGTTCTAGTTATTGTAAATAGTGCTGCAAATGAACAACGGGATACCTGTGTCTTTTCGATTTTGATTTCCTCAGGGTATATACCTAAGAGTGAGATTGCTGGGTCATATGGTGGTTTTCTTCGTTTTTTTTTTTTTTTTCATTTATTTTTATTAGTTGGAGGCTAATTACTTTACAGTATTGTAGTGGTTTTTGTCATACATTGACAGAATCTCCATACCATCTTCTATAGTGGCTATATCAATTTACATTCCCACCAACAGTGCAAGAGCATTCCCTTTTCCCTTTTCTCCACACTCTCTCCAGCATTGATTGTTTGTAGACGTTTTGATGATGGCCATTCTGACCCATGTGAGGTGATATCTCATTGTGGTTTTGATTTGCATTTCTCTAATAATGAGCAATGTTGAGCATCTTTTCATGTGCTTATTAGCCATCTGTATGTCTTCTTTGGAGAAATGTCTGTTTAGGTCTTTTTCCCACTTTTTGATTGGGTTGTTTGTTTTTCTGGTATTGAGTTGTGTGAGCTGCTTGGATATTTTGGAAATTAATCCTTTGTCAGTAAGTTTCATTTGCTATTATTTTATGCCATCCTGAGGGTTGTCTTTTCACCTTGCTTATAGTTTTCTTTGCTGTGCCAAAGCTTTTAAGTTTAATCAGGTCCCACTTGTTTATTTTTGTTTTTATTTCCACTACTCTAGGAGGTGGGTCATAGAAGATCTTGCTTTGATTTATGTAATCAAGTGTTCTGCCTATGTTTTCCTCTGAGAATTTTATAGTTTTTGGTCTTACATTTAAGTCTTTAACCCGTTTTTGAGTTTATCTTTGTGCATGGTATTAGGAAGTGTTCTAGTTTCATTCTTTTACATGTAGCTGTCCAGTTTTCCCAGCATCGCTTATTGAAGAGTCTGTCTTTACCCCATTGTATATTCTTGCCTCCTTTGTCAAAAATAAGGTACCCATAGGTGCATAGGTTTGTTTCTTGACTTTCTATCTTGTTCCATTGGTGTATATTTCAGTTTTTGTGTCATTACCATATTTTCTTGATGACTGTAGCTTTGTAGTATCATCTGAAGTTAGGAAGGTTGATTCCTCCAGCTCCATTCTTCTTTTCCAAAACCGCTTTGGCTTTTAGGGGTCTTTTGTGTTTCCATATGAATTGTGAAATTTTTTGTTTTAGTTCTGTGAAAAATGCCATTGGTAATTTTGATAGGGATCACATTGAATCTGTAGATTGCATTTGGTAGTATAGTCATTTTCATAATATTGATTCTTCCTACCTATTAACATGAAATATCCCTTCATCTGTTTATGCCATCTTTGATTTCTTTTATCAGTGTCATAATTTTCTGTGTACAGTTCTTTTGTCTCCTTAGATAAGTTTATTCCTAGATATCTAATTCTTTTTGTTGCAATGGTGAATGGGATTGATTTCTTAATTTCTCTTTCTGATTTTTCATTGTTAGTGTATAGAAATGCAAGCAATTTCTATGTATTGACTTGTGTCCTGCAACTTTGCTAAATTCACTGATTAACTCTAGCAATTTTCTGATACTATCTTTAGGGATATATCTGTACAGTATCATGTCATCTGCAAACAGTGAGAGCTTAACTTTTTCTTTTCTGATCTGGATTCCTTTTATTTCTTTTACTTCTGTGATTGCTTTAGCTAGGACTTTCAAAACTATGTTGAATAATAGTGGTGAAAGTGAACACCCTTGTCTTGTTCCTGATCTTACAGGGAATGCTTTCAATTTTTCACCATTGAGAATAATGTTTGCTGTAAGCTTATCATATATGGTCTTTACTATGTTGAGGTAGGTTCCTTCTATGCCCATTTTTTGAAGTGTCGTAGTCATAAATGGGTGCTGAATTTTGTCAAAGGCTTTTTATGCATCTATTGAGATTATTATATGGCTTTTATCTTTCAATTTGTTAATATGGTGTATCACATTGATTGATTTGTGTATACTGAAGAATCCTTGCATCCCTGGAATAAACCCAACTTGATCATGGTGTATGAGCTTTTTGATGTGTTGCTGAAATCTGTTTGCTAAAATTTTGTTGAGGACTTTTGCATCTCTGCTCATCAGTGATATTGGCCTGTAGTTTTCTTTTTTTGTCTTCTTTGTGTCTGGTTTTGGCATCAGGGTGATGGTGGCCTCGTAGAATGAGTTTGGAAGTGTTCCTTCCTCTGTAATTTTTTGAAAGAGTTTTATAATGATAGGCATTAGCTTTTCTCCAAATGTTTGATAGAATTCTCCTGTGAAGCCATCTGGTCCTGGGCTTTTGTTTTTTAGGAGATTTTTGATCACAGCTTCAATTTCAGTGCTTGTAATGGGGTTGTTCATAATTTATATTTCTTCCTGGTTCAGTCTTGGAAGATTGAACTTTTCTAAGAATCTGTCCATTTCTTCCAGGTTATACATTTTATTGCCATATAGTTGTTTATAATAGTCTTTTATAATCCTTTGTACTTCTGCAAAGGATTGTCTGTTGTAACCTCCCCTTATTCATTTCTAATTTTGTTGATTTGACTCTTCTCTTTTTTTTCTTGATGAGTCTGGCTAAAGGTTTGTCAATTTTGTTTATCTTCTCAAAGAACCAGCTTTTAGTTTTAATAATTTTTACTATTGTTGCTTTCATTTCTTTTTCACTTATTTCTGCTCTGATGCTTATGGTTTCTTTCCTTCTACCAATTTTGGTGAATTTTTGTTCTTCTTTTTCCAATTGTGATAGATGTAAAGTTAGGTTGTATATTTGATGTTTTTCTTGTTTCTTGTGGTAGGATTGTATTGCTATAAACTTCCCTATTACAACTGCTTTTGGTGGAGCCCATATGTTTTGAGTTGTTATGTTTTCATTGTCATTTGTTTCCAGAAATTTTTTGATTTCCCTTTTGATTTCTTCAGTAATCTATGTGTTATATAGTAACATGTTGTTTAAGCTCCATGTATTTGCATTTTTTTTTACAATTTTTTTTCCTTGTAATTGATATCTAGTCTCATAGTGTTGTGGTTGGAGAAGATGCTTGATATAATTTCAATTTTCTTAAATTTACTGAGGTGTGATGTGACCCAAGATGTTGTCTATCCTGGAATATGTTGCATGTGCACTTGAGAAGAAGGAGTGTTCTTCTGCATTTGGATGGAATGTCCTGAAGATATCAATGAGATCCGTCTCATCTAATGTATCATTTAAGACTTGTGTTTCCTTATTAACTTTCTGCTTTGATGATCTGTCCATTGGTGTGAGTGGGGTGTTAAAGTCTCCTACTATTATTGTGTTACTGTTAATTTCTCCTTTTATGTATGTTAGTGTTTGTCTTATGTAATGGGATGCTTCTATGTTGGGTGCATAGGCATTTACAATTGTTATGTCTTCCTCTTGGATTGATCCCTTGATCCTTATGCAGTGTCCTTCCTTATCTTTTGTAATCTTCTTTATTTTAAGATCTATTTTGTCTGATATGAAAATTGCTACTTCAGCTTTCATTTGCTCTACATTTGCATGGAATATATTTTTCCATCCTCTCACTTTCAGTCTACGTGTGTCTTTAGGCCTGAAGTGGGTTTCTTGTAGACAGCAAACATATGGGTCTTGTTTCTGTATCCATTCAGCCAGACTGTGTCTTTTGGTTGGAGAATTTAATCCATTTACATTTAAAGTAATTATGGATATATGTGTTCCTATTGCCATTTTCTTAATTATTTGTGGTTGATTTTGTAGATCTTTTCCTTCTCTTGTATTTCTAGACTATATAAGTCCCTTTAACATTTGTTTTAAAATTGGTTTGGTGGTACTGAATCCTCTTAAATTTGCTTGTCTGATAAGCTTTTTATTTCTCCATCAATTTTGAATGAGATCTTTGCTGGGTACTGTAATCTTGGTTGTAGATTTTCCCATTTCAGTACTTTAAATATATCCTGCCATTCCCTTCTGGCCTGCAGAGTTTCTGCTGAAAGATCAGCTGTTAAGTGTATGGGGTTTCCCTTGTATGTTACTTTTTCTTCTCCCTTGCTCCTTTTAATATTCTTTCTTTGTGTTTAGTCTTTGTTAGTTTGATTAGTATATGTCTTGACGTGTTTCTCCTTGGGTTTATCCTGTATGGGGCTCTTTGCATCTCTTGGAGTTGATTGACTATGTCCTTTTCCATGTTCGGGAATTTTTCACCTATAATTTCTTCAAAAACTTTCTCATGCACATTCTTTTTCTCTTCTCCTGGACCCCTATAATTCAGATCCTGGTGTGTTTAATATTGTCCTGGAGGTCTCTGAGACTATCTTCAATTCTTTTTACTTTATTCTGCTCTTTAGACGTTATTTCCACCATTTTACCTTCCAACTCACTGATTCCTCTTCTGCTTTTGATATTCTGCTTTTGATTACTTCTAGAATATTTTTAATTTCAGTAACTGTATTGTTTGTCTTTGTATGTTTATTCTTTAATTCTTCTAAGTCTTGATTCGTGCATCTTTTCCATTCTGTTTTCAGGGCTTTTGATCAACTTTACTATCATCATTCTGATTCTTTTTCAGGTAGTTTGCCTGTTTCCTCTTCATTTATTTGAACTTCTTTGTTTCTAGTTTCTTCCTTCATTTGTGTAGTATTTCTTTAACTTTTCATTATTTTTTTAACTTATTGTGTCTGAGGTCTCCTCTTCCCAAGCTTCACGGTTGAATTCTTTCTTCCTTTTGGTTTCTGCCTTCCTAAGTTTGGTCCAGTGGCTTCTGTAAGCTTCATGTAGGGTGAGATTTGTGCTGGTGTGTGTGTGTGTGTGTGTGTGTGTGTGTGTTCCCTCTGATGGGCAAGGCTGAGTGAGGCGGTAATCTTGTCTACTGATGATTGGGTTTGTATTTTTGTTTTGCTTGTTGTTAGATGAGGCATCCTACACAGGGTGGTGTGGTGGCTGAGTGATGCTGGGTCTTGTATCCACATGGCTTCCTCTGTGTGAGTTCTGTTTGATACTCCTTAGGGTTGGTTCTCTGGTAGTCAATGGTCTCAGAGTCAGTGCTCCCACTCCAAAGGCTCAGGGGCTGATTTCATCTCTGTGTGGCCAGCCACTCCCCTGTGCCTTCTGCAATTTTTCCTGCCTTTAATTTTAGTTTTCAAATTAACTTTTATTTTAAATTGGAGTATAGTTGATTTACAATGTTGTGTTATTTTCAGGGGCATAGCAAAGTGATTCAGTTATACATAAACGTATACCTATTCTTTTTTTAGATTCTTTTCCCATAAGAAAGTGAATGTGAATGTCACAACTGAGTGACACTTAGCTGTGACATTCACGACTCTTTGTGAGCCCATGGGTTATAAAGTCCATGGAATTAATACTGGACTGGGTAGCTGCTCCCTTCTCCAGGGAATCTTCCCAATCCAGGACTCAAACCCAGGTTTCCCACATTGCAGGAAGATTCTTTACCAGTTGAGTCACAGGGAAGCCCCTTTTATCCTATAGATTATTATCCTATAGAACATTGAGTAGAGTCCCCTGTACTATATAGTAGGTCCTTGTTGATGATCTATTTTATATATAGTAGTGTGTATATGTCCATCCCAGATTCCTAATTTATCCCCCGGGTCACACCTTTCCACAAACCGTAAGTTTGAAGTCTGTGAGTCTGTTTCTGTTTTATAAATAAATTCATTTGCATCAGTTCTTTAGATTCCATGTATAAGGGACATCATATGACATTTGTTTCTCTTTCTGACTTACTTCACTCAGTATGAGAATTTCTAGGGCAATACATGTTGCTGCAAATGGTATTATTCCATCTCACAATGTGTGCATTATAAGTCACTTCAGTTATGTCCGACTCTTTGTGACCCCATGGACTGTAGCCCAGCCAGGCTCCTCTGTCCATGAGGATTATCCAGGCAAGAATACTGGAGTTGGTTGCCATGCCCTTTTCCAGGGGTCTTCCTGACTCAGGGGTTGAGCCCAAGTCCCTTGCATCTTCTGCACTAGCCAGCGTGATCTTTACCACTAGTGCCATCTGGGAAGAAATTATATAAATTCACAATACTGAATTAGAAATTTGTATAATTTATTATTTTTAAACCACACATAAGCATATACTCAAAATAACACAGATTGGATTTGTATATTAACACATTTCTTCTTTTAAAAAGTATAGGGGAACAATTATAGCAATTCTGATTTTTAATATTCAGTCTTTTTCTTTTTTTGACATTATTGCACTGAGATTATTGCACCCTTATTTTGGGGCATATCTTTGCCACATACTCAAATTTATTTATGCTCCCCATTAAAATGTCTGTTTAAAATTTAATTTCAGAACTATTTTTTTTCAGCTGCTTCTGAAAGATTCTTTCAGTATGTTCTGTGAAGTGGCCATTTGCTTTATTTATTTATTTTTCATTTATTTTTATTCATTGGAGGCTAATTACTTTACAATATTGTAGTGGGTTTTGTCATACATTGACATGAATCAGCCATGGATTTACAAGTATTCCCCATCCTGATCACCCCTCCCACCTCCCTCTCCACCCGATTCCTCTGGGTCTTCCCAGTGCACCAGGCCCGAGCACTTGTCTCATGCATCCAGCCTGGGCTGGTGATCTGTTTCACCCTAGAGAATATACATGTTTTGATGCTGTTCTCTCGAAACATCCCACCCTTGCCTTCTCTCGCAGAGTCCAAAATTCTGTTCTGTACCTCTGTGTCTCTTTTTCTGTTTTGCATATAGGGTTATCATTACCATCTTTCTAAATTCCATATACATGCGTTAGTATACTGTATTGGTCTTTATCTTTCTGGCTTACTTCACTCTGTATAATGGGCTCCAGTTTCATCTGTCTCATTCGAACTGATTCAAATGAATTCTTTTTAATGGCTGAGTAATATTCCATGGTGTATATGTACCACAGCTTCCTTATCCATTCATCTGCTGATGGGCATCTAGGTTGCTTCCATGTCCTGGCTATTATAAACAGTGCTGCGATGAACATTGGGGTGCATGTGTCTCTTTCAGATCTGGTTTCCTGAGTGTGTATGCCCAGAAGTGGGATTGCTGGGTCATATGGCAGTTCTATTTCCAGTTTTTTAAGAAATCTCCACACTGTTTTCCATAGTGGCTGTACTAGTTTGCATTCCCACCAACAGTGTAAGAGGGTTCCCTTTTCTCCACACTCTCTCCAGCATTTATTGCTTGGCCATTTGCTTTAGACATCACCCAGGGATACTTTCTCCTCTCTGGTCGCTCAGTCCTATGTGTGCTATTATTGCACTGCAATGCAGACATTTCACTCTATTCTCTGATGGGAAAATCTACTTCTGGAATGGAATCTGAGCTACAAACAAATTCATTCCATCAATGGGCAGAAAAAAGTATGCATGCCGTGCCCTATTTAACATCACTGAGCATTTCCTCTCCAAGTCACAGGTCAACATAGTTTAGGCTACAAGGAAAATAAAATCTCTATTTGTGAATCTTCTGAGAGCAGTAACATGTGTCTGGAACGTGGCCTCTCTCCTGGGCCTCCACACCAGAAATGATGTTTAAAATATTTGTATCTGCATAGGTTTAATTGTTAATATGAAAGAACACAGCATATGCTGATAAAATATAATATTTGTCTTCTATTTAATGCAAAATTAAATAATGTCAAATAAGACAGTGTCTACACATTGACTTACTTCCCCCCACCCCCAGGCTTATTGTTTCAGTTAAAAATCAATCAACTGACTACCTCATTCCTTTGTCTATAATAGCATTTTCCAACCTGTGTTTTGAGGAATACCACTATCTATATGTGCTGTTAATTGATGGTCTGAAAGGATTTCAAGGTCAAATCATTTGCAGCAGCAAGGTTACATCATACGCACAGAGCACATTAGCATTAAAGAAAATCTCTGAGATATTGCAGAGTCAAGAAATGTGTTTAACATTTTCTAACCCTGTTTTTACCATATTTGAGTCAGGAATTTGTCTACCCACTCTTGCCACTAAAAACATATCAATGTATTTGTTGATGTTGCAAATGGTGCAGGGATTGCTGATATCTAAAAGTACAATATGGTAGATTAATAACATGGATTATCTGCATGTCTGGTTATATGGATGAGATCTAGGTCTACAGTTATGGAGAAGAAAAAAATACATTTGAATATTTGGAATCAGTAATGTAGTTTACCAAGCAGGTGGAGTTAAATTTCTCTACCTTAAACTATAAAAATGATTTTCATGGCATTTTGTGAAGTTTAAGTAAGAAAATTTTTCAACACATTAGGTTGATACATAGTAACAGTCAATAACTATTATTACTATCACTAGTACTAGTATTATTCATCCCTGAATCCATTCTCTTAAACATGATACCATTTTGGCTTTTATTGTAATCCTAGGAAATATTTTTGAATGGCTAATTGTTGGGGAGAAATATATCTTTTGTGATTGCATTTACTGTGTATTAATTTGATTCTATTCCAAAAATATTACTGATATTTTACAGTATAACATTAGTCTAAGGGAATGATACTGATACTACAACTTGTGAGGCAGCCAATCCACATTTCACATCCCATATCTTTCAGCTGCCTTTTGCTGTATAACAAACCTATCCCAAATCTAGTGGCTGAGAAATCAGCTTTCATTATTCCTCAGAATATTGTTGATCCACTGGATTCAGCTACATTCATCTGGCATCAGCAGAAGATATTCATTTGTCTACATAAAGCTGGTGTGTGGTCTGGTCCAAAAAGCAAAAGAAGGCTTCACCCTCATATTAACATCCAAATTTCTGAATATGAAGGTACATATCTTACATTACTGGAGAAGGAAATGACAACCCACTCCAGTATTCTTGCCTGGAGAATTCCATGCACAGAGGAGCCTCATGTGTATGAGCTCATGGGGTCGCAAAGAGTCAGACATGGCTGAGTAGCTTTCACTTTATCTTACATTGAGTCTACATAAGGCAGCGTCTTTATAGGGATTATTGAAATTTACTTTCTGCTTAGCCTTCTCTATTATATAATTATACATTTATTTGCCATTCTACAACTTCACAGTCAACTTTACATAATTTTGCTAAATTTCCATGTTTGAGCAGAAGCAATTTACAAAACTAGTAAAGTAATGCTCAAAATTCTCCAAGCCAGGCTTCAGCAACAGGTGAAACATGAACTTCCAGATGTTCAAGCTGGTTTTAGAAAAGGCAGAGGAACCAGAGATCAAGTTGCCAACATCCACCGGATCATCAAAAGAGCAAGAGAGATTCAGAAAGATATCTATTTCTGCTTTATTGACTATGCCAAAGCCTTTGACTGTGTGGATCACAATAAACTGTGGAAAATTCTTAAGGAGAGGGGGATACCAGATCTCCTGACCTACCTCTTGAGAAACCTGTATGCAGGTCAGGAGGCAACAGTTAGAACTGGACATGGAACAACAGACTGGTTCCAAATAGGAAAAGGAGTGTGTCAAGGCTGTATATTGTCACCCTGCTTATTTAACTTATATGCAGGGTACATCATGAGAAATGTTGGACTGTAAGCAATGCTGAGTGCTGAAGAATTGATGCTTTTGAACTGTGGTTGTTGAGAAGACGCTTGAGAGCCCCTTGGACTGCAAGGAGATCCAACCAGTCCATCCTAAAGGAGATCAGTCCTGGGTGTTCATTGGAAGGACTGATGTTGAAGCTGAAACTCCAATACTTTGGCCACCTGATGTGAAGAGCTGACTCATTTGAAAAGACCCTAATGCTGGGAGGGATTGGGAGCAGGAGGAGAAGGGGACGACAGAGGATGAGATGGCTGGATGGCATCACCAACTCAATGGACATGGGCTTGGGTGGACTCCAGGAGTTGGTGATGGACAGAGAGACCTGGCGAGCTGCGATTCATGGGGTCGCAAAGAGTCGGACAGAACTGAGCGACTGAACTGAACTGAATTTACAAAACTAAGACCAAACCATCCAAACAACATTTCAACAGAAAGTTATGTCCAAATGGGCAAGAGGGAAAGGAAAGGAAAAATGCTAAGTTAAAATAGATGACGATGTGGAATATTTCTTTAATGCTTTCACCTCAGAGGTATCTTGGGCTTCCTCACAACATGGAAGGCTTAGGGTAGTTGGGTTTCTTGCATGGCATCTGGTTTCACAGAATAAAAGTAGAAACTGTGGAGCTTCCTGAAGACTAGCCTTGAACTAGCTTAATGTCACTTCTGTCACATGTCCCTGACCACGGCAAGTCACAAGGCAAATAACCATTGAAAGAGAAGGAGATGGACATCAGCACTTGAACTTATAGAAGCAGGCACCTCATCTTCAGTCACTAAACAAACCTCACTGTCCAACTAGACAATTCCTGTCATTTATTTACAAATGGATCCTGGGACCGGATCTTCCCATAACTTAAATCCTCAACATAAGCTTGTTGGATTAGTATCTCTTTCCTTTGGTATACGTCTCAGCATGAAATAAAGCCTGTCTGTGGCAAGAATTGTGCCAGCCTGGGCAGAATGTCTCGGAAATATGCCCTCTTGCCACTCAAGAACACAGATTCAGTAACGCAGTGCTGAATGCCATGGCAGGGAATATCTGGACATCAGTGGGACACCAGGGATGTCCCCCTACCCCCATGGAGGTGCAGGAGGAGTCAAGAGGGCTTCTCCAAAGAGCAATTTGTGCTAACTTTAAGAGGGTAGGTTCAATAAATCTCCTAGAGGAGAACATAGGCAAAACACTCTCCGACATAAATCACAGCAAGATCCTCTATGACCCACCTCCCAGAATATTGGAAATAAAAGCAAAACTAAACAAATGGGACCTAATGAAACTTAAAAGCTTTTGCACTACAAAGGAAACTATAAGCAAGGTGAAAAGACAGCCCTCAGATTGGGAGAAAATAATAGCAAATGAAGAAACAGACAAAGGATTAATCTCAAAAATATACAAGCAACTCCTGCAGCTCAATTCCAGAAAAATAAATGACCCAATCAAAAAATGGGCCAAAGAACTAAACAGACATTTTTCCAAAGAAGACATACAGATGGCTAACAAACACATGAAAAGATGCTCAGCATCACTCATTATTAGAGAAATGCAAATCAAAACCACAATGAGGTACCATTACACACCAGTCAGGATGGCTGCTATCCAAAAGTCTACAAGCAATAAATGCTGGAGAGGCTGTGGAGAAAAGGGAACCCTCTTACACTGTTGGTGGGAATGCAAACTAGTACAGCCACTATGGAAAACAGTGTGGAGATTCCTTAAAAAACTGGAAATAGAACTGCCATATGACCCAGCAATCCCACTTCTGGGCATACACACTGAGGAAACCAGATCTGAAAGAGGCACGTGCACCCCAATGTTCATCACAGCACTGTTTATAATAGCCAGGACATGGAAGCAACCTAGATGCCCATCAGCAGATGAATGGATAAGGAAGCTGTGGTACATATACACCATGGAATATTACTCAGCCATTAAAAAGAATTCATTTGAATCAGTCCTAATGAGATGGATGAAACTGGAGCCCATTATACAGAGTGAAGTAAGCCAGAAAGATAAAGAACATTACAGCATACTAACACATATATATGGAATTTAGAAAGATGGTAATGATAACCCTATATGCAAAACAGAAAAAGAGACACAGAAATACAGAACAGACTTTTGAACTCTGTGGGAGAAGGTGAGGGTGGGATGTTTCCAGAGAACAGCATGTATATTATCTATAGTGAAACAGATCACCAGCCCAGGTGGGATGCATGAGACAAGTGCTTGGGCCTGGTGCACTGGGAAGACCCAGAGGAATCGGGTGGAGAGGGAGGTGGGAGGGGGGATCGGGATGGGGAATACGTATAGATCTATGGCTGGTTCATGTCAATGTATGACAAAACCCACTGAAACGTTGTGAAGTAATTAGCCTCCAACTAATAAAAAATAAAAAATAAAAAAAAAAAAGTTACTGAAGTTTTCTCTGGAAAAAAAAAAAAGAAAGAGGGTAGGTTCAGATTAGATCTTGTTTTCTTGGGCTCCAAAATCACTGCAGATGGTTACTGCAACCGAGAAACTGAAAGATGCTTGCTCCTTGGAAGGAAAACTATGACAAACCTAGACAATGTATTAAAAAGCAGAGACATCCGTTTGCCAACAAAGGCCCATATATCAAATCTATGGTTTTTCCAGTAGTCATGTACAGATGTGAGAGTGAAGTGAAAGTTGCTCAGTCGTGTCCAACTCTTTGTGACCCCATGGGCTGTACATTCTCCAGGCCAGAATACTGGGGTGTGTAGTCTTTCCCTTCTCCAGAGGATCTTCTCAACCCAGAGATCGAACCCATTTTTCCCACATTGGAGGCAGATTCTTTACCAGCTGAGCCACAAGGGAAGCCCAAGAATACTGGAGTGAGTAGCCTATCCCATCTCCAGTGGATCTTCCTCACCCAGGAACTGAACTGGGGTCTCCTGCATTGCAGATAGATTCTGTGAAACTTGGACCATAAAGAAGGCTGAGCATTGAAGAATTAATGCTTTCAAATTGTGATGCTGAGGAAGACTCTTGAGAGTCCCTTGGACTGCAAGGAGATCAAACCAGTCAATTATAAAGGAAATCAACCCTGAATAGTGTCACTGAAAGGACTGATACTGAAGTTGAAGCACCAATACTTTGGCCACTTGATGGGAAGAGTTGACTTATTGGAAAAGACCCTGATTCTGGTAAAGATTGAGGGCAGGAGGAGAAGGGAGAAACAGAGGATGAAATGGTTGGATAGTGTCACCAACTCAATGGACATGAGTTTAAGCAATATCCTCTGTGGCTCAGATGGTAAAGAATCCACCTGCAATGCAGGGGACCCAGGTTTGATAACTGGGTCAAGAAGATTTCCTGGAGAAAAGAAAGATTACCCACCCCAGTGTTCTTGCCTGGAGAATTCCATGGACAGAAGAGTCTGGCGGGCTACAGTCCATGGGGTCAGAAAGAGTTGGACATGACTGAACAACTAGCACTTCATTTCACTTCACTTCCCTTCTAGGAGATAGTTGAGGACAAGGGAGCCTGGCATGCTGCACTCCTTGGAATCACAGAGTGGGACACAACGTAGTGACTGGACAACAGCAAGTTTCAGATTGGTAGTAGTTGGCTCATAAATGGAAGCAGTGCTTTCCCAGTGGTTTTCAAAATGCAGCCCCAGATCGACAGCATCAGGACCACCAGGGATGTCAGAAAAGCAAATTCTCCGACCTTGCTAGAAACTACTGCATCAGAGACTCTCTGGGTAGAGTCTAGGGTTCACATGAATACTAAAGTTTGAGGACTATTGCTTTCATCAGAAAGTGTAGTGTGTGAAAGCATAGAGGGTGGGAAAGTATGGTTTACTCTAAAACCCCTTCTGGGAGGAAAGAGACACATCCATAATTACATCTGGGTGAGGACTTATGTGGCTGCATTCACAACTTTCTGGAGATTGTCAGGATTATTGGTAGTACAGCTTTAGGTTCTAGTGAGAATGAGTTGCAAAATTATAAGACCAAAAGAGGGATTCAATATAAGGAACAATTATCCTGCAAGGTGAAATGAAAACATGGAGCTTAATAGGTCTGTATGAATTTTGAAAAGTATAAAACTCTGTATACCTATTGGGTTGGGAATTTTGATATTAGTATAAATTATTTGTAAATTAAGGCAGTGTACTTTTTGGTCATACTAGTTGTTAGCTGACTGCATGCATTTCAAGGAATGGGATTCTGTTTAGCTGGCTTAGATCTCTAGTTAGACTCCAATTCTACCTCATTGTGGTTAATCAACAAATGTTAGATAAATGGACTCTAGAAAGGCTGGAAAGGGGATTCAACTAGGAGTTTGTAATAACTTGCTCAGTAAATTTAGGTAAACTACTTAATCTCTCTGAATCATAGATTCTTTATCTATTAGGATCCCTGACTCTTTGATATTTCAGTTCAAAATTATGTCTCAATTTTCTTTTCAAACAGAAAACCAACCTCCACTCTGTGTCTCTGTCTCTGCCCTTTCCTCAACCTCTGTTTAGAAGAGTAGAGTGACTATTATAAATTCAGCCAGAAAAATATTATTTGAGCCTTCAGATGAGATTGGGCTGGAATTCTTTCTAAGGGCCATTCCAGAGAGAAAGGAAGATAAACAAGTGAACCACAGCAAAAGATAGGGCTAATAGAGGGGGCCGCTTGTTTAATTATGTTTTAGATTGAAGTCTGGAAGGATCTAAGAGGTCAGGGAAGATGAGTTAAAAATTTTTTAAAGCTTCTGAAGTTTATTAAAGCTTTGATGATGCAATCTGGTGAAGATTTAAAAACAAAAATTTTGATGAACAGTGTAGAAGGTTGGTGATCTGTATTGGGATGGGGGGCACTTAGAACAGAATTATCTGTTAAACATTATAAAGGTGCGTGGAATTCACAGTATTTGGAATTTCAAAGATATAAAATAAGAATAAAGAAATATCTGATGATTAATTCAATGACTAAGTAACTGACATACTAGCTGTAATATAATTTCTCACAATTTGACTCACCACAGAAATGTATAGTTTGATCCCTGTAAATGCAATTGAATGTATTTTTATCATAACATTAAAATCTCCTGAAAAGGGATATTTGATCATTATTTTTCTTAAGTTTCCTAAAGGTGGTCTTCAAAGTTTTAAAACTCACAATTTGTGGAAAACGTACACCAAAATTAGTTCCTGCCTCCTGATATCTTGGGACTTCTCAACGACATTCATTGGTTGTTATTAGGAGTGTGAATATTCTATGAATACCTGCTACCCACCAGAACCTGGTGGGGTTGCCAGGGACACAAAGCTTCATAAGTTACAGACCCTGCCCCCTAAAGAACCCACAATGCTTTCTCCCAGGTATTACTTTGAGTGCTATTTTGAAGTTGTCAGGGAAATAGGACTAGAAAAATGAGGTATTTAGGAGAGAAGGAAGTAAAAATTTCACAGTCAAGCCTCCCTAAGTGGTCACATTGATCTCTCCATGCCCTGGTGTCCCTGAAATATAAAGCTGATGATGAGGAAGGTCAAGAGAGAGAAAGCGATCACATTTCTCTGAGAGCTACAGCATGGGCTTTCCACTCCTGTTTCAAGCTCTTCTATCTGCTTGCAGCTTTCTACAATGGCTAGGGACCCTACATCCCTTCCCCCTCAATCCCCAGCTAACCAGGACAGCTTTGAGTCAGCTCTCAGATTTCCCCAAAGCAGGTTCAATCTGTGAATCTTATTGATGAAGATGGTGGCTATGTCTCTATTGCCATAATGTCAAGAGGGGATTCTCTCCTGGGGTGATCTAGGCCAACCCCACATGTTGATTTCAGGCACATCTGGCCTAGAGATCAATGCAGAAGCTGGGGACTCTGAGTAAAATCTGAAAGTTTACAACAGGAAGCTCAGGTTCCAAGGTCTAAGATGAGTTCCCAAAATGCTTCTTGCCAACATTCCTATCTAATTCCTAGCTGGTTGAGAACAGATGGCAAGGAATGTTCCCAAGGTGACCCTTCCCTGGCATTCAGGCAAAGAAGTGCCAGTGGAAAAAGTACTATGATGTTTCTAGTTCCAATTCTGCTTTTTTTCTTTAGAAAGTTCTCCTCTTCATGCTCACTCTTTTTCAGCCAGAGGCCTGGTTCTGTGCTTAAAATGATGAAGGTTTTGGGAAAGTCCATTTCCTTCTCTGGGACTTTATTTGCACTGTATTCTTGGTGAGCCTAACAAGAGACTAGAAAGAATTCCTTTTATATATTTCTCTGGAAATCAGCAGTAAAGGCTTGAGGGGCATGACCCAGCAAGGGTATGGTTATAGAATGAGATAGTAACAGAGTTTGTTATCTGCCAGAGTGGCAGAAGGAATAGATATCCTGATCAACACAGTTTGAATGAATAGATTTTAAAGGAAAGATCTGTTTACAAAGGTGTGGGCAGGACTAAGGGAACAAAGAAAAAGGGCAACTTACCCAGGTCTTAGTGAGAGTGGAATTTGTGAGCACTCTTGGTTTGAAGGACAAGAGAAGGCTTGGCATCACCTTCACACAGTAAGAGATGTAGCTGCTTTAGAGCAGCTGCCTGGAGAAACCAAGGAGAATGAAGATAAACACCTCCCTCCTCCCTTCTCCTCTTCGCTTATCTCCTGCCGGATTCTCTCACCTTCTAATTTGCTGCTAGTATACCCTGTTGGTCAAAGTCAACCCAGAGCTGAAGAGCAAAGGTGTCCAGGGTGTGCAGTCTGCAGACATAGGCTCTCTGGGTGCACAGCAGGGCACGGAAGGTCCCGCTGTGGATCTGAGAGTCAATCGAAGCGTCACCAGCATGGTGAGACGGCTGCTAGACATCAACCCTAGTGCGTTCCTGCTCGGATACAGCAGCAGTCTGTTTTCCCCCACATAACAGTCCAGAGTGGGCTTCCTGCTTTGCACGCTTAACTCGGTGAGTCAGGGTCTCTCCAGTGGATGACGCGACCTTCCCCTCAGATGTCTCGGTGTTGGCATCCTACCCTCATCAGGAAGCACGGCCAAGGTGCGCCTCTGAAAGGCTTCTCCTGAACCACATCTGGAATTGGCAAGTATCCTTCACACTCGTGTTTCTCTGGAGACAATTTGGTTCCATTTCCGCACCAAACTACAAGGGACACAACACAATAGGGAGCACTTTGTGCTTCCAAAAAGGGGAAATAGAGCTCTATAAGCAGCTCGTATCTGGGAGAAAATTCCATAAAATCCAGTATTACGATTTCTTAAAAAGATCACTTTCCAACATCTTAGTCTAAGAACTCTAAGAGTGAGATGATGTTGAGTTAAGCTGACTAAACCCCTACTCTCATTCCAATGTAGCAAGAGAAAACCCCACACTGGGTTTCAGCCCCTGAATATGCAAAAGCAAAATTCAGAGACGAGTACTTCATTCTGTATTCTAAATCCACACACACACCCATATCCCCCCATCCTCCTTTCTGTCAGTGTTCAACTTCTTTTCTTCTCACCCTTGTCCCATGGTTTATTTCTGTATTATGATGTTAACTTCAAAAGTTAACGTCACCCACAATCTATCTCAGCCTCAGGGATCCCAGCTAGTACAATATAATAACCTCACAGATTAGCCTCAAACCTTGGGACTGGAAACCAGTTTTAGTCTCCTCAGCGCCCTGGAGGAAAAATGAGGGCAGTTATAAACGCTAGGCAGTTAATCAGACATGAGCATGTCCCACCCCATCCTGGACAGGTCATCTTTCCCTGCCCCACCTTGAGGTTGTGACCAGAGCATGCCCAAAGATCCACCCTCTTGTGACTCAAGACCACTGAGTTGCCAGCCTTATCAAGTCCAAACAAGATATCAAAACTCAACAGGGGTTTTCCAAACCACCAGCACCAGCATTGGTACATCAAGACTAAAAGTTGATTCTGAATGCCCCTGGGGTTCATTATGTCCTGTTTGCATGAATTATCGTTGGGGTCCCACCGCTGACCTCATCCCCACCCCCACCTCCTGCCCCCTGGGTCTTGCTTCAGTGTTAATGGCAAGTGCCTTTGCACAAGGAGAAAAATTATGTAATCTTAAGCCATCAATCACCCTGTCAGTCAAAGGACACAGGACACAGAGAAGGAGTTTCCACCACTCTAAAAAATGAACTGCGCCCTCACTGCGGGGCTGCTTATGCTTCCCAGAGAGCCTGCTCTCCTTTCTCAACAGTGCTTCTGCTTTGCTTAACAAGCTCCTACTGCCTGAAACTCTACTATGTCTCTTGATTGAATTTTTTCCTTCAAGGGGACAAGAACTGAGGAGTTGCTGTTCTACCAGTAACATAAAGATTTCTGCTCAAAGGCTTCATCCTGTATCATCTATCAAGCAAGTCATGAGTCTCATTAAATAACCAACATGACAGACCAATGAGAATTTGCATGATGACACATTAAACTTTAAAATCATGGGGGATATTTTTGATATGTGTTTTTTGTTAAATAACTCATTTGAGTAAATGGCTATTTATTTTCAGAAAATTAATTTTGGTTTCATTCAAGGGGTAACTCATGAAGAACAGTAAAAAGTGAGTACTTGTGAGCCCAGCTGTGTTTCTCTGTGTTTTCCACTCTGTGCCTCCAGCCATCACAGAGGCTGTGACATTAGTGAGGGGATAATACATCAGAACCAGCTGCAGTGCTTGGAGCTGAGCTTCAGTGCATGGTTTTCTTTATACTTTAGCCATAATGATCAGAACTGAGCAGATCCTGGTCATTTACAAGAAATGTTTTACAATATCCTAAATTCCCCCAATTTGCATACAGTGTAGCCCGCAATTCCAACCCTAGATGCTGTAAATATAACTAGAAAATGTAGTTGAACCCTATCAACTCTGAATAGTTCTATAAATATAAAACCAAAGTGATTTATAAAGCTATTTTCTGGCTAAGAATCACCCCTTTCTTTTCATTGCTACTGCAAACATTAGCAGTTGGCTTTCTTTTCAGGGTCATTTTCTGAAAAGAAATAAAGTCTTCATGCCTTCACCAGTTTGTACTTCAGCAATGAGAAGAATAAAGCTTCATGGTCCCACAGAGAGGCTAACTCAGCAACTCTTGCCTGCTGAGTCTCTCAGTCCTGAGCAAAATTGTTAATATATATTGTTCCAAGGATCCAGATGTGGGAGTATCATCATTTGAAATGCAGAGTGCCCAGAATGTCCACCCACTGACTTTCGCTTTGCTAAAGCTAGGGGAGTGTTAATGTTCTCTGAAAAAACTCTCTTTGTCCCAGTGTAAGACAAGTGCCTTGTGTGGGTCTATGAATGATCTTGCACTTTTCTATATCAGGCAGTTTATCCTGTGTGCTTGTCTATTTACCTGTCAGAGCCCCACATTAGACTTAGAGCTCTTTGACCAGGTGCTGTAACTCAAAAATTGCACAGCTGTTGAGTATTTCAACTGAAGAATTTCCTGGAGAATTGTGAGGAAATATTTTATCAACTGTCATAATATCAAGTAGTCAGAATCGGAGCTGATATTTGCCTCTAGACTGATTCCAAATCCCAGGACTATATAGTGCATCTTCAAAGTGATGGAGACATGAATTTCATGAATCTCTGGAGTTGAACCAGTAGCCTCCACGTAGATAGATCTGGCTGTAAGAGGTCACATCTCTTAGAGGCTGTATAAATTCAACTTCAAGAAATTGTTGGGATCCTTCTGAATACAAACAGGAAAATGGTGCCCCCATGCTAAGGAGTCACTAGACCTAACACAAATCCTATTTTACATTAACAGGCAGAATAATGTCAACATTATTTACTCTATTTTCTTTCTCCGGCATCTACTATCACCCCTGATTGCCCTAGCTATGTTTCTGGGTTGCATTACAAAATTTGCAATTACTCCTATGCGATATTACATTCTGGTAAAAGTTTATCAACCAGCATGGGGAAGGGGAAGGGGAAGGGAGAACCCCTTAATTGGTAGTATTTTCTAATTTCAAGCTAAAATATTCATCAAAGCATTTCAAGGAAAAGGGAAAGATAGTGGAAAGGGGATCAAAATTATCATTTTATAAAGAGGCAAACATCAGGAGTGCACTAGTTGTAAATTACTTCAGCTATGATGGCTTGGAAGACTCTACACATGGACATCACCAGATGGTCAATACAGAAATCAGATTGATTATATTCTTTGCAGCCAAAGATGGAGAAGCTCTATGCAGTCAGCAAAAACAAGACTGGGAGCTGACTGTGGCTCAGATCGTGAACTCCTTATTGCCAAATTCAGACTTAAACTGAAAAAAGTAGGGAAAACCACTAGACCATTTAGGTATGACCTAACTCAAATCCCTTACAATTATAAGGTGGAAGCAAGAAACACATTCAAGCAATTAGATCTGATAGATAGAGTACCTGAAGATCTACGGATGGAGGTTTGTGACATTATACAGGAGACAGTGATCAAGACCATCCACAAGAAAAAGAAATGCAAAAAACCAAAATGGTTGTCTGAGGAGGCCTTACAAATAGCTGTGAAAAGAAGAGAAGCAAAAGTCAAAGGAGAAAAGGAAAGCTATCACCTATTTGAATGCAGAGTTCCAAAGAATGTCGAGGAGAAATAAGAAAGCTTTCCTTAGTGATTAATGCAAAGAAATAGAGGGAAAGGATAGAATGGGAAAGACTAGAGATCTCGTCAAGAAAATTAGAGATGACAAGGGAACGTTTCCATGCAGAGATGGGCACAATAAAGGACAGAAATGCTGTGGACCTAACAGAAGCAGAAGATATTAAGACGAGGTGACAACAATACACAAAAGAAGTGTACAAAATAGATCTTTATGACCCAGATAATCATGATGTTGTGATCACTCACCTAGAGTGTCCGACTCTTTGTGACCCCATGGACTGCAGCACGCCAGGCCTCCCTGTCCATCACCAACTCCTGGAGTTTACTCAAACTCATGTCCATTGAGTCGGTAATCCCATCCAACCATCTCATCCTCTGTTGTCCCCTTCTCCTCCTGCCCCCAATTTTTCCCAGCATCAGGGTCTTTTCCAATGAGTCAACTCTTCGCAGCAGGTGGCCAAAATATTGGAGTTTCAGTTTCAGCATCAGTCCTTCCAATGAACACCCAGGACTGATCTCCTTTAGGATGGACTGGTTGGATCTCCTTGCATTCCAAGGGACTCTCAAGAGTGTTCTCCAACACCACAGTTCAAAAGCATCCATTCTTCAGCATTCATCTTTCTTTATAGTCCAACTCTCACATCCATACATGACCACTGGAAAAACCATAGCTTTGACTAGACAGACTTTTGCTGGCAAAGTAATGTCTTGGCTTTTTAGTATGCTGTCTAGGTTGGTCATAGCTTTTCTTCCAAGGAGCAAGTGTCTTTTAAGTTCATGGCCGCAGTCACCATCTGCAGTGATGTTGGAGCCCAAAAAAATAAAGTCTGTCACTGTTCCCATTGTTTCCCCATCTATTTGCCTTGAAGTGATGGGACTGAATGTCATGATCTTTGTTTTCTGAATGTTGAATTTTAAGCCAACTTTTTCACTTTCCTCTTTCACTTTCTTCAAGAGGTTCTTTAGTTCTTCTTGGCTTTCTGCCATTAGGCTGGTATCCTCTGCATATCTGAGGTTACTGATATTTCTCCTGGCATCCTGATTCCAGCTTGTGCTTCATCCAGTCCATTATTTTTCATGATGTACTCTGCATATCAGTAAAATAAGCAGGGTGACAATATACAGCTATGATGTACTCCTTTTCCCGATTTGGAACCAGTCTGTTGTTCCATGTCCAGTCCTAATGGGTATATAGAACTTTAATATTTTAACAGTAATATTTGCTCATTGGGCTAACTCAAATTGAACATATGGCATATCCAAATTTGTTTTTTTTTAATTGAGGTAATGTTAACTTATAAAATTGTATAAGTTTTTCTCTGTACAACATCACTATTGACTTCTCCCTACACTACAGCAGCCTCATCACCAAAAGCCTAGTTTCTATCCATCACTGAACAATGAACCCCTTTACCCATTTTACCCTTCCCTACGTCCCTTTCCTTTGATAACCACCAACCTGCTCCCTGTACCTGTTTACTTTTATTTTGTCTTGTTGACTTATTTATTATTTTAAAAATATCCCACATGTGAGTGAAATCATATAATATTTGCCACTCTCTGTCTGACTTTTTACTTTCCAGGTCCATCCATGGTGTCACACAAATGTAATTTTAAAATCAGGGTTAGGCTTACTGGAGCTGAATCAATAGAATGTCTAAATTGTGGTCACTTGGGAGGCTCCCAGGTCACAAATCTCTGCTGACCACGTTCTAGTTCAGTGATTCTTCTTCCTAAATGCTCTGCATTTTCCACTATCCAAACAGCAGGTACATCTGCCTCTCTATTCCTGCCCTGCAAACAGGCTTATGTGTACCATCTGTCTAGATTCCATACATATGCAATAATATATGATATTTGTTTTCCCCTTTCTGATTTATGAAATGAGAGTGTAGGATTGTCATATACACACTATCATGTGTTAAAACAGATAGTGAGTAGGAAACTGAGGTGTAGCGCGGGGCGCTC
Source organism: Cervus elaphus (assembly GCF_910594005.1). Classification (NCBI taxonomy): domain Eukaryota; kingdom Metazoa; phylum Chordata; class Mammalia; order Artiodactyla; family Cervidae; genus Cervus; species Cervus elaphus. The sequence continues at coordinate 78,469,193 of NC_057847.1, read as the reverse complement.
GGCTCCCTACTCTGTGATGACCTAGGGGGGCTGGGAGGCAGGCTCCAGAGGAAAGCATCTATGTGTATACAGAACTGATCCATTTCACTGAACGGCACCAACGAACACAACATTGTAAAACAATTATCCTCCAATAAAAATAAATTAACAAAAAAAAACACTGGTAAGTGAGACAGGATGTCAAATTGACTTCATTTTATATGTCATCTCAAATAGATTGGTGGTGATTTCCTACAGTGTGGTATTGCAAAGCTGTCAGAGTCTGCATCTGAGCCCAGCAGTAAGAAAACTCCAAGATCAACTATTAATGTCTGCCTTAGGTGATATGGATGAGGAGTGGCATCACTTGGACAGGTTTTGCCATCTCTGAGTAACCCAATAAGAGCAGAGAACATTTTTCAGATGATCTTTATTCATCTATAGGTAGATTACATGGAGTATATTACACTAGCATATTAGGATGTTATCAGGTTTACCTATGTGACAAACCAGTATCTCAGAAGGCTTTTTAAATCTTGGCATAGAAAATGAACGTTTATTAAGTACCTATATGTTGCTTTTGTTCTTAATTTTTATTTTCCCTGTGTTTCATAAGACACCATGCTGCTTCTTCTAAGTGCTTAGTAATGTCTGACTCTTTGCAGTCCCATCAACTATAGCCTGTCATGCTCCTCCGTTCATGGGATTTCTCCAGGTAAGAAAATTGGAGTGGGTTGCCCTTTTATTCTCCAAGGAATCTACCCAACCTAGGTCTCTTGTGTCTGCTCTATCAGGTGGATTCTATACCACTAACACCACCCAAGAAGCCCATAAGACACCATGAGTGCAGAAGGTGCAGGGCACAATTCCTGATTGTAAGAGACTTCTAGTTTCACAAGGGAGAAAATGTATAAATGCAAGAATAATGAATGAGGACAACCTTATTCATTATGACAGCATTATGTACTATATAATAAAGACAATGAAGAGAGCAAATTGTTAATAATGTGATCTGAGGAACAAATGTAAATTCTGCAGGACACCAGATGCTACTCTGACCAAGAGGATGTTGGAGGCAAATAGGCTTGCCCGTATATTGAACGAAGCTGGGCTCTGTCACAGACTTTCACAGAACACAGTCAACAAAACACAACAAACAAAAAAACAAACCAACACAAAAACTTCTACCTCATTAGAACCGTATATAGTGGGAGGGCCCACGGCATTCAACAAACCTGGCTGCAGATCTCAGCTTTGCCATCTGATTGCCTGTAACCTTCAGAGACTTTATAATGCCTGCAGATCCTTGCTCCTTTCTACAAATTGGAGACACTTAAATCTCCTTACAGAACTAATTTAAGATTCATGAAGTCATGTCTACAATCTAATGCGTAATAGGTTCTCATTAAAAGGCAGGACTTATGGCAATTGATTCTAAAATGATGATTTTGAGATGCACCCTTGAAATTGTAGTAAGTTTTCCAAAGGAAAAATAAATACTTCATCATAATGAACATCTCATTATAATGTAAGATGCATTTTAGAAATTATAAACTGTGAACAAGAAGTGCATTTTAAGCTGAGTGAAGTGGCATAATATCAGGTCCAGTAGGGACAGCCAGAACAAGCAAAGTGACAGCAGCTAAGGCTGCTCTGGAGCCAGGCGTTGTCATCAAACATTTAATCCTCATAGGAACCCCACCAGACTCAGTCTTGCTACTTGCTCCTTCTCAGGCCATGTATGCTTCAAGAGCATGAGAACAACTGGGGTATGTTATCAGTTGAACTGTGTCCCTCTAAAATTCATATGTCAAGGTCTTAATCCTCAGTACCTCAGAATGTGATCTTATTTAGAGATAGGATCTTTGCAGAGGTTAATCAAGTTGAAATAAAGTTATTAGAGAAGCTGTAATAAAAGATAACTGAAAACAGCTCTTTTGCCCTTTTTCTGTTTGTTCATTTCTGTTCCCCTCTAAGCTTAAAAGAGCTTGTTTATAAGAATGAGATCACAAGACAACTTAACCTAACTTCTGACTCATGTACTCTTGAATGCATACTATGCCTTGTCTAACCTGTTGATTCTTTTCCTAGATAAACAGAAGTAAGAATGAAGCAGTCAAAAAAAAAAAATGCATAGCTTTCTACCCCAATCCCCGTCTTCACACACACACACACACACACACACACACACACACACACACATCCCCCACACAAACACACAATGAATCCTACAGGCAGGTCACTCAGCAAGATAACATCCGAAGAATCAGCCAGTCTGCACACAATGGAGAAGGATACAGAATCAAACCTTCTGCCTCTACGATTCACTGAGATTTTTCCCTTTTTTTTTCCATTTAAAAACTGTCCTGGCTGAGCAGCATCTTCAGAGTTAGTCTCTGGCCATGAGTCCACCTTCTCCCTAGGCTGCTGGCTTTTCTGATTAAAGCATATTTTCTTTTGACTAACATTTTCCTCTCAACTTATTGGCTTTTGAGTGGTGAGCAACAGAATTTGAATTCAAGAATATAACTAGTGATGTGTTAAAAAGGGGAAATTTGAAGACAGGCATTCAGGGAGAATGCCATATGAACTTGAAGACAAATGCCTACAAGACAAGGAGAGAGATCTGTATCAGATCCCTACTTTACAGGCTCAGGTGGAACAAACCTTGACATCACCTTGATGTCAGGCTTGTAGCTTCCAAAACTGTGAGACAATACATGAAATTTTTAAGCTTCCTTCTTTGTGGTATGCTGTTATGGTATTCCCATCAAACCAATACAGTGTATGCTATTTGTCAATACTTATTTGTCAACAAAGCTTTTGCGTTATTCCACATATATAAAGGAAGAATCTGTCTCCATGATTCTATGTATTTCATACATGACCATTAGAAAAGAGAGCACATTTCAAAAATATATGTATAACTGAATCACTGTGCTATATTCTTGAAACTAACATGCTATTATAAATCAACTATACTTCAATTAAAAAAAAATTAAAGAATTGGAAAAATAAAATTCAATAAATAAATAATCAAAATAAAAATAAATGAAATTCAATTGTAATATCTAGAATAATATGTATTGGAATATTCTTATTTTTTGTGTAGTAATTCTAAAGGACACTCCTTTTTCTGCCTTTCTCATTCACTGATGCACTCCTTCACCAAAAATAGGGGATATGACTGCAGACATTCATATTTGCAAAGAAACACTGTGTAGACTTATTTACACAACAAACACCTGTTCCCACTGTGCTCTGTGACCTGTGCTATTATTCAGACTACAGATATTGGTAGACTTGCCAAGATGACCTGTTCATGGAAGTCAGAATCCATGAGGAAAGAATCAATGGTGCCTGGGTTAAGGCAGTGCTGCAGCTGGATGGTCAGGAAGGAACAACTAACCTAGCTGGCAAGCTGGTGGCAGACAGAGGGGTCACTTCCTAAAGAGCTGGTGCCAGAAAGGAGTACAGACTTACCACTTCAAAACTCTAATTTGACCGGCGTCTACCCACTCTACTTCCTGCTTATATATTTTTTCCTTTTAGTAAACACATGCTCTCACGCCTGAGCATGCGTCGACATCACCTAGTACGTGCACGCTAAGTCGCTCAGTCGTGTCCAACTCTATGTGACCCTATGGCCTGCAGCCCGCCAGGCCCCTCTGTCCATGGGATTCTCCAGGCAAGAATGCTGGAGGGGGTTGCCATGCCCTTCCCCAGAGGATCTTCTGGATCCAGGGATAGAATCCGTGCCTCCTGCATCTCCTGCATTGAGAGGTGTGTTCTTTACAACTAGTTCCACCTGGGAAGCCCCCAACATCATCTGGAAGACCTGTTAAAACACAGATTTCTGGGCTTCACTTAGAATTTCTTTTTCTAAAATTTTATATTGGGATGTAGTTTATTAACAATCTTGTGTTTGTTTCAGGTATATAGAAAAGTGATTGTGTTATGTATATACACGTATCTATTTTTTTTCAAATTCTTCTCCCATTTAGGTTAGTGCAGGATACTGAGCAGAATCCCCTGTGCTATACAGTGACTCTCTGTTGGTCATCTATTTTATTTTTAATTTTTGTTGGAGTAGAGTTGATTTACAATGCTCTGTTAGTTTCACGTGTACAGAAAAATTAATCAGTTATACATCTACTCTTTTTTAAAAATTATTTTCCCATATAGGCCATTACGGAATATTGAGTAGAGTTCCCTGTGCTAATCAGTAGGTTCTTATTAGTCACCCATTTAATATTAAGATTAACATATAATAGTGTGCATATGGGGCTTCCCTGGTGGCTTAGTGATAATCTGCCTGCAATACAGGAGACCTGGGTTTGATCCCTGGATTGGGAAGGTTCCCCAGAGGAAGGCATGGCAACCCTGTTTTGTACTTTTGCCTAGGGGATTCCATGGACGGAAAAGCCTGGCGGGTTACAGTCCGTGGAGTCACAGAGTCGAACATGGCTGAGTGCCTAAGCGGCGGCAGCAGCGTCAATGCATGCATGTCAACCCCAGTCTTCCATCCATCCCTCCCCACCACTGTCCCCTGCTAACCGTGAGTGTGTTTCCACATCTGTGGCTTTTCTTCTGCTTTCTGAATAACTTTGTTTGTCTTAGATCCCACAGATAAGTGATATCATTTGATATTTGTCTTTCTGTGTCTGACTTACTTTACTCAATATGAGGATCTCTAGGTCCATGTTGCAAAATGGCATTATTTTTTGGTTGTTTTTTTTAAGACTAAGTAACATTCCATTGTATATATGCACCACATCTTCTTTATCCATTCCTCTGTTGATGGACATTTAGCTTGCTTCCATGTCCTGGCTATTGTAGTAGTGCTGCAATGAACATTGGGGTGCATGTATCTTTTTGAATCATGATTTTCTTGAGATATATGCCCAGGAGTGGGATTGCTAAGTCATATGGTAATTCTATCTTCAGTTTTTTAAGGAACTTCCATCTGTTCTCTATGGTGGTTTTATCAGTTTACACTCCCACCAACAGTGGAAGACTGTTCCCTTTTCTCCACACCCTCTCAGAGTTCTTTGTAGATATTTTTGATGATGGTCTTTCTGACCAGCGCGAGGTAGCTTTGACTTGCATTTCCCTATTAATTAGTCCTTTTTGGCTATCTCTATGTACACCAATTTTTTTTACTGGGTTGTTTGTTTGTTTTATATATTTTGGAGATTTATCCCATCAGTTGCTGCTGATGGGATATACAACAGTGTGTACATATCAATCCCAAACTTGCAATCTGAGATATCACCTCACACCAGTCAAAATGGCCATCGTCAAAAAGTCTGCTTAGGATATCTGATTCAGCATATCTGACGGGGGGCCAGGAATCTGCATTTCTACTGTTGCTGATACTGCAGATCTAAGACTTATGGCTAGAAATCCTCTTAGTAAACATTTATGAGCATCAACTTGGAAGCAAGTAACTATCCATATTGGATCTCAGGGTTACAGCACTGAAAAAAACAGTGTAACAATCATGAAAGTAACAGATATCAAACCAATCAACTCCTTTTTAGTGCAACTGTGCTTGAATCTCTACTGCTTTGTGGGGAGAAAAACAACAACAATGACAACATAATGAGAGTTGTTTCCCTAACAACATAGTCCATGCTAACAGAGGAAGTGTGTTTCCAAAAAGATGAATGTCCCCTGTCTATTCTCTTTCCTTCCATTTTAATGTCTGAATAGCATGGTCTGGTGAAATGGAATCTGATATGTTAAGGTTAGGATTTATAGATGTGGACATTGTATTGACAAGGCTTGCTAACATAAAGAGGTTGGAACTTTCTTTTTTATCCCTTTTTCTTTTTACTTGAGAGTGGCATTTTGAGTCATCCATATAGGGCTTCCTCTTCAATACTCTCAAAGTAACAAAGAATCATCTGATGTGCTTTGTTGAGGCTGCCATAACTGGATAAACATATGTTTACTCTCTGTGATGCCTGTTGAGAGGACATAAGAAGTAGCTGGGCCCAGCAGTCTATTAGGAAGAAACTATCCAGTGAAGGAGCCAAAGCAATGGTCTGGCAGGGAGATGCTGCCTGCTCTTCTCCAGCTTATAAGCAGGGCTGGCATATTTTGTATTTGTGTTGATTATATCTTGAAATATCTTAGGTCCAGCTATTCAAGAATGCATGCAATTTACCAAAAGGAAACTCAACAACAACTGAACAGAAGTTCAGACTCTCCTTATTTCAAAAACCAAACACTGGGTTTTAGAGAGGAAAAAAGGATTCCTGTGAAAGTCTCCCCTGTGAGCACTTGAGAACAAGATGCTATGTTCCCCAGGAGTGGGCCTGTCTATTATTTGTCTTCAGAAAGTCAGCCTGATCTTTAAGAGAATGGCAAGAAGGATATAAGCAAGATCTCAAAATGGATGTGACTAGTCATTTCTCTAGTGATCAGACGATTTGTTAGTAATCCATAAGAATGTAGAGACAGTCTCTTGTAGGTATTTAAGATGTTCAGTGCTGTGTGAATAAAGAAAAACAATAACATTCTCTGATTCCCATGCCCTGATCTATTTGAGAGATATTTTACTGTTAACAGAACAAAGCCCTGTTGCCTGCATAGCCAGTTTGAATTAACACAGTGATTGATTTTTTTTTTCAGTGAAATTTGTATTGAACATTCAAGAAAACAGAATTACTTAAAAGGGCATGCACAAGGATATATCTAAATTAGTACTGTTAATATTTTTACTCCATTGTTGTGATTGTTCGTTATTGCTCCATTTTAGATCTAATTCATTGGCTTCTGAAAATATTTGTGGAGTATTTTGCAGCTGCTAGACTTGTAGGCATTACAGAGATGAGTGCCTGGGTCCTTTATTTTAAGATGTGCACAAGATCTGTTTTCCATCTTAATGATCTAATTTCCATTACTATCATTTACAAACTGTTACTATGCAGAGTGCTGCTACCTTTGGTTAACACTGCTCTAACATACTAAAGATCTCATTTGCACAAGCCTGTTCATCCTTCCCATTCTATGTTCATCCTTCCCATTCTTAAGCACAGGAGGGACATTTGCTCTAAGCGCCCATCCACTTACCTGAATGTATGTTTCTGCTGTCTTAAAGTACAAGCTGAATGCCTCAAATTTAGAGGTCCATTTAGATTACTTGCATGTTATAAATGGTCTGGAATTTCTATAAAATAGCTTTAACAATTTGATATATTTGGCTGTGTAGAAAAGTTTCTGTGTGTATATATAAACATAAGCAAAGTTGAAAAGAAAAATGGCATATAGGGGGAAAGTTTTTTTCAACTTACACTAAGTATGAAAAGCCAGCCCCCAGATACATAAATACATACATACACTTTTAAAATAGCAACAGCAATGAAAAATATCAAAATATTGTAGGAAAAAATGTGGGGAAAATGTGAACAGACCATTTACAAGAAAAGACATACAAATACTTTAAATATGAAAAAGTACTCAATTTCATTCATGTGAACACATGCCAGTGATGTTACATGGAACACCATCTCTTACCCATCAGATGGCAAATGCTCACGACTTGACAACACTGCTGGGGGTTTTGGAATAGAAACCTATCATTCTCCTACGGTGCCGATGCAAGTATAAAGTCAAGTCAGGCTAAGGAAGAGGACTTGGGAGTATTTTAAAATGCCACAAATCCAACAAGCCTCTGGATGTTGAACAAGCATGGCTCGTTCCAGGAATTTACCTTGAAAATATACCTTCAGAAGTATGAAGCATCAAATGCACAAGGCTATTCATTGTGGCATATCACAAATAGCAAAATACTACAAAAACCAACAATTCCCATCAGTAGGAAATTGGTTAAATAAGCTATGATACATTTGCACTGTTAAAAGAATGAGGAATGTGGAATAATATCTATATTAACTGATAGTAATTTAAGGTATACATTATTAAATTAAAAAAAAGATACAAACACACATGCATGCAGACACATACATATGCAGATTTTTGTGTAAGAAAAAGGGAGGCTTTTTTATTTCTCAAAGATAAACACAAAAGGTAAGACATAAAATATTGAAAATATTGAAAAGGTGAGTGAGGGTAGAGTGGAGGTAATAGGGATGAACTTCTCCCACCGTACACTTTTACCTCCTTGGCTTTTGAACCATATTGATGTTGAACTATTCTGTTAAAAAGTCAAATGAAAAATGATCAATAAGGAAATTCCTAATATTGAAAAAGAATTGCAAGTGTGTGTCTGAATGACAGCACAAGTACAAATAAAAAGAGTCATCCTGTGTCAACTTTTGAACAGTCTTCCTATTGTCCACCATTGGTGGAATATAGTCAAAGGACCCAATATAAGTGCTGAAACATAGAAAACATTAGTAGATTTCATGTTATTAGAGGTCAGGTTATCATAACTCTTAAAGTATTGATTTTTGTATATTGTAGGAGATCCATAGATAGATGCCGATAGATAAGTCCATGTTGCAGTACACCCATGTTCTGGAAGTAGGAAGTCAAGAGATACTTGGAGCAACAGGCAAGTTTGACCTTGGAATACAAAATGAAGCAGGGCAAAAGCTAACAGAGTTTTGCCAAGAGAACACACTTGTCATAGCAAACTCCCTCTTCCAACAACACAAGAGATGACTCTACACATAGACATAACCAGATGGTCAATACCAAGATTAATTCTATTATTTGGAGCTGAAGATGAAGAAGCTAAACACAGATAGCAAGAACAAGACCTAGAGCTGGCCGTGGCACAGATCATCCGTTCCTCATTGCAAAATCAGGTTTAAATTGAAGAAAGTAGCAAAAACCACTAGGCCATTTAGGTTTGATCCTGAATCAGATCCCTTATGAGTATAGAGTGGAGGTGATGAATAGATTCAAGGCATAGAGTGTCTGAACAAATGTGGACACAGGTTCATAATATTGTACAGGAGATGGTGATCAGAATCATCCCCAAGAAAAAGAAATGCAAGAAGGCAAATGGTTGTCTGAGGAGGCCTTACAAATAGCTGAGAAAAGAAGGGGAGTGAAAGGCAAAGGAGAAAGGGAAAGATACACCCAATTGAATGTATAGCAAGGAGAGATAAAAAAGGCTTCTTAAGTGAAAAAAGCAACGAAATAGAGGAAAACAATAGAATGGGAAAGACTAGAGATCTCTTCAAGAAAACTGAAGATACCAAGGGAGCATTTTATGTGAAGATGGGCACAATAAAGGACAGAAATGTTAAGGACCTAACAGAAACAGAAGAGATTAGAAAGAGGTGTCAAGATTACATTAAACTATACAAAAAAGGTCTTAATGACTGGGATAATCACAATGGTATAGTCACTCACCTAGAGGCAGACATCCTGAAGGGTGAAGTCAAGTGGGCCTTAGGAAGCATTACTATGAACAAAGCTAGTAGAGGTGATGGAATTCCAGTGGAGCTATTTCAAATCCTAAAAAATGATGCTTTAAAGTGCTGCACTCAATATGCCAGCAGATTTGGAAAACTAAGTAGTGGCCACAGGACTGGAGAAGTTCAGTTTTCATTCTAATCCTAAAGAAAGGCAATGCCAGAGAATGTTCAAATTACTGTACAGTTGCATTCGTTTCACCTACTGGCAATATAAAGCTCAAAATTCTTCAAGCTAGGCTTTGTCAACACATGAATTGAGAACTTCAAATGTACAAGCTGGATTTAGAAAAGCCAGAGGAACCAGAGATCAAATTGCCAACATCTGCTGAGTCATAGAAAAAGCAAGGAAATTCTGGAAAGCCATCTACTTCTGCTTCATTGACTATACTAATGCATTAGACTGTGTGGATCAATTTCTTAAAGAGATGGGAATACCAGACCACCTTACCTGTCTCCTGAGAAACCTGTATGATGATCAAGAAGCAACAGTTAGAACAGGACATGGAGCAATGAACAGGTTCCAGATTGTGAAAGGAGTACATCAATATTGTCACCTGCTTATTTAATTTATATTTGGAGAACATCATGTGAAATACCAGGCTGGATGAAGTGTAAACTGGAATTAAGATTACAAGGAGAAATATAAACAACCTTAGATATGCAGATGATATCAGTCTAATGGCAGAAAGTGAAGAGGAACTAAAGAGCCTTTTGATGCAAGTGAAAGAGGAGAGTTAAAAAGCTGGCTTAAAACTCAACATTCAACAAACTAAGATCATGGCATCTGGTCCATTGCTTCATGGCAAATAGATGGGGAAAAGTGGAAACAGCAACAAATTTGTTTTTCTTGGTCTCCAAAATCACTGAGAGCAGTGAATGCAGCCATGAAATTAAAAGGCACCTGCTCCTTGGAAGAAAAACTCTGAGTAGACATCACTTTGCCGACAAAAGTCCATCTAGTCAAAGCTATGGTTTTTCCAGTAGTTATATACAGATGTGAGAGTTGGATTTAAAGAAGGCTGAGCACTGAAGAATTGATGCTTTTGAGTTGTGGATGCTGGAGAAGACTCTTGAGAGTCTCTTGGACATAAGGAAATCAAACTAGTCAATCTAAAGGAAATTGACCCTGAATTATTGAAAGGACTGATTCTGAAGCTGAAGTTCCAATATTTTGACCATCTGATGAAAAGGGCAAACTCATTGGAAAAAATCCCTGATGCTGGGAAAGACTGAGGGCAGCAAGAGAAGGGGCAACAGTAGATGGGATGGTTGGATGGCATCACTGACTCAGTGAAGATGAGTTTGCACAACCTCCTGGAGATAGTAAAGAACAGGGAAGCCCAGTTGCTGCAGTACATGTTCAGGCCATGCCAGTATACATGTGAAGGACTCACTGTCTTATTATTATTATTTTAACTCTTTGGAAGCTTCTTCTGCTTTCTTGCACATTCCTTAAAGAAGTATCATGGGCAACAAAATCTGACTGCTATCTACCTCCAAGCTGAATGGACTGGGCAATGCTGCAGCGGTTATTTTTCTATAGTGGAGTACTGGGTACTGAATTTTGGAAATACAAGGTTACTAGAAGGATCTTATAGGGCCTTCCCAGGAGAGAATCTATCATGTCCTCTGCCTGCCTCTTATCTGTAGAAAAATTTTAACCAAAGAATAAGTTTAATCAGAGAAATAAAATGCAGAAGCAAAGGAAAATATTCAAACAAGACAAAATAATATAGTCTAGTCATTAAACAAAGTCAGGGAACCTTTAGTTCTATCTCAAGGAATACAGATAGTTTTCTTTTTTTCAAAGATGTTTTTGATGTTGACCATTTTAAAAGTCTTTATTGAATTAGTTATGATATTATTTCTTCTTTGTGTTTTGGTTTCTAGGCTGTGAGACAAGTGGGATCTTAGTTCCCTGATTAGGAATCAAAACCATCACCAGATACATCCCTAGATAATATTCTGAGCCGTGTATTTCGAACTGCTTTGCAGACAAACTCTCACCAGGGAAAGAAATTAACCACATGATGAGCAGACTCTAGCTTTGACATAAACTATTCCATCTTACACAATTCTGAAAACTGCCCTCAAGGGCGTGCGGACAAGCCAGCCCTGGCCCTGAAGATCAATGGTGCTTAAAACAGTCAGGACGACGCCGCTCAGGCCGCCACATGGCCAACTTCAAGATGGCTGTCGGAGCTCACTCTGCTGCTCTGCATGTAGCACTCTCCTCCAACCTGTATATCCTTGAAATTCCCCTTTAAAAGACCTTGCTCACTGATTAGCAGTGGGGAGGTAGATTCGAGCATGAGGTCAACTTCTCCTCAAGTTGCAGTCCTTCTGAATGAAGCAAATTTAACTTTACTATCAATTCCAGTATTGACTTTTGAGCAACAGGCAGCCAAACCTGAGTTCAGTAACAGTACCTTTAGGAGAACTAAGAAAGAAATCAGATGCTGAAATATTTCTTAAACAGAAAGTAGAGGAAGTTCTAGGAAGAGAAGACATTTGGTTGGCAATAGGGGGTGTTAATAAACTTAAGTACAATGTAGAAAGACCCAAGATTGCGTGGGTGATATTGGAGTATAAATTATCATTTGTATTGACTACCAGATCTATAATACATGCAATGATTAATCTCATTTAAAGACAGTCCAGGTAAGAATGAAGTGTACTTAGGCCTCTTTAAGTGGATTTGGATGGAACTGTATCATTTTAAGCACGTAAGCCCGATTCTAAGAAGGCATCTCAGCTTTGGCCACTGCTGTGTCAATGCACATCCAGCGAATTTTACTGAGAAATATTCAGCAGAAGTCTTGGTCCATGGGAACTGAGGAGCCTCCCCAGAGACAGAATTCACATAAAGAATGTTGGACCAGCATGAACCTGTGTCCCAGGGACTAAAGCTTAATAGTCAGAGGAAAAGGTTCTCGGAATAACATAATCATCTTCTCTAGATCATTCTAGGTTTAACACATGTGTTTGTGTTTGTGTGTGTGTGTGTGTCTGATAAAAGATGAAAACTAAAGAGAGGGAGAGAAATACAAAATCACAGGGAGAGAACAGCATTGAAGCATGTATATTATCTAGGGTGAAACAGATCACCCAGCCCAGGCTGGATGCATGAGACAAGTGCTCGGGCCTGGTGCACTGGGAAGACCCAGAGGAATCCGGTGGAGAGGGAGGTGGGAGGGGGGATCAGGATGGGGAATACATGTAAATCCATGGCTGATTCATGTCAATGTATGACAAAAACCACTACAATATTGTAAAGTAATTAGCCTCCAACTAATAAAAATAAATGAAAAAAAAAAATCACAGGGAGACCAATTCTAAAACATAAAAGAGATATTAACTCTGAAATGCATTTTATCTAGAATATTCTTTTGGTATGATCTGAACAGAAAATGATGCAAAAATGAGCAAGCCATAGACTTTCCATGCATTTTTCACTTCCTTATTCCTCTAAATTTAATTTAATACTGGTACTCTCAAGCTTTAGCACCTTGGGAATTAATGGTGCCTCCCATTAGATCAGTGGCGATTTTAGCATGGTGATTCACCAGCAGCAGTGTGAGGGGCCTCCAAAAAGCATGACGTGGAGGAACACTTCACAGGGAAATCCTGCATTAACAGAGAATGGTACTCAGTCAATTATGAATCAGTGCATTTGTGTGATCTTATTTTCACACTGAAACTACATAGATTCAATGCAAATATCAGGCTCTGGTTTGGGAGGAGGCTTACCCGATATTTTAGGTAATGTTCTAAATCTGTGCTGTCCACTATGGTAGCCACTAGTCACATGAGCCTACAGAGCACTCAAAATGTTGCCAATGTTACTAAACCCTGATTTTTAATTTTACTTAACTTTAGCTTATTTCATCTTTTTACCAGTGTCTTTTGTAGTGGATTCACATATTTAGTGCACAGTAGGCTACGAGCATAGGCTCTGTAGCTAGACACCAAGTCATAATTTCAAGCTCTATCATTTACTAGCCACACATATTTGGGCAATTTATTATTTTCATAATGAAATTTTATCATTTATAATATGGAGAAATGTTCATAACTATAGAATTGTTGTGAGAATTAGACAATGGTATTTATGCAAAGTGCTTAGAAAACACTTTGTGTTTATGAAGTACTTAATGAAAGTTATCTATTATTAATGCTACTGCCTATATGACTCCTTTTCCTTCTTTCTGTTGTCTGCTACAGTGTTCTACAGACCAGTCATCTATAAATACCCATAGACATTCTGTACTATGCTTTCTATCATTTTCTTTCACCTCACTGTTGAATAAAAATGCATTTCTGGAGGAATGATGGAACAAGATATGGAGAATCTAGAAGTCTTTGTTGGTTGTGATGCTGACACAGGGGTGGAGAATGAAACATGGAATGAATGGAAAAGAGAGATTGATTCTAGAGTCCTAAATGACTGGACTATTTAGAAAATAATGTACAAACTCTGAATTATGGGAATTCCAAAAGACTCTTTGCAGTTAGTAAATCTGCATCAACTAATATTTTGTTTCTAGGGAATTGGCAGGACATTCTGATCAAGCATTTCCAACAAGTTGCCTTATGACCATTTTTTGAAAATTCCAGTCTCCCATGATCAACAATTTTTTGGTTTCAATGGTCATAGTCCTTTAAGTCTCATTTATTTTCTATTGATATTTTGATGCAGAGCTTCTGAGATTCATCCATAGAGCTGTGTTATATTCAGTTCAGTTCAGTCGCTCAGTCATGTCCGACTCTTTGTGACCCCATGAACCGTAGCACACCAGGCCTCCCTGTGCATCACCAACTCCTGGAGCTTACTCAAACTCATGTCCATTGAGTCGGTGATGCCATCTAACCATATGATCCTCTGTCATCCCCTTCTCCTCCTGCCTTCAATCTTTACCAACATGAGGGTCTTTTCAAATGAGTCAGCTCTTCGCATCAGTTGTCCAAAATATAGGAGTTTTAGCTTCAACATCAGTCCTTCCAAAGAACACCCAGGACTGAGTTCCTTTAGGATAGACTGATTGGATCTCCCTGCAGTCCAAAGGACTCTCAAGAGTCTTAACACAACCACAGTTAAAAAGCATCCATTCTTCGGCGCTCAGCTTTCTTTATAGTCCAAATCTCACATCCATACATGGCCACTGGAAAAAGCCTTGACTAGACAGACCTTTGTTAACAAAGTAATGTCTCTACTTTTTAATATGCTGTCTAGGTTGGTCATAACTTTTCTTCCAAGGAGTAAGCGTCTTTTAATTTCATGGCTGCAATCACCGTCTGCAGTGATTTTGGAGCCCCGCCCAAAATAGTCTGCCACTGTTTCTACTGTTTGCCAATCTATTTGCCATGAAGTTATGTGACCAGAGGCCATGATCTTAGTTTTCTGAATGTTGAGCTTTAAGCCAACTTTTCCACTCTCCTCTTTCACTTTAAACAAGAGGCACTTTAGTTCTTCTTCACTTTCTGCCATAAGGGTGGTATCATCTACATATCTGAGGTTATTGATATTTCTCCTGGCAATCTTGATTCCAGCTTGTGCTTCTTCCAGTCTGGCGTTTCTCATGATGTACTCTGCATATAAGTTAAATAAGCAGGGTGACAATATACAGCCTTGACACACTCCTTTTCCTATTTGGAACCAGTCTGTTGTTCCATGACCAGTTCTAACTGTTGCTTCCTGACCTGCATACAGGTTTCTCAAGAGACAGGTCAGATTGTCTCTTTCATAATTTTCCACAGTTTATTGTGATCCACACAGTCAAAGGCTTTGGCATAGTCAATAAAGCAGAAATAGATGTTTTCCTGGAACTCTCTTGCTTTTTTGATGATCCAGTGGATGTTGGCAATTTGATCTCTGATTCCTCTGCCTTTTCTAAAACCAGCTTGAAATCTGGAAGCTCACGGTTCACATTCTGCTGAAGCCTGGCTTGGAGAATTTTGAGCATTACTTTATTAGTGTGTGAGATGAGTGCAAGTCTGTGGTAGTTTGAGCATTTTTTGTCATTGCCTTTCTTTGGGATTGGAATGAAAAGTGACCTTTTCCAGTCCTGTGGCCACTGATGGCTTTTCCAAATTTGCTGGCATATTGAGTGCAGCACCTTCACAGCATGATCTTTTAGAATTTGAAATAGCTGAACTGGGATTCCATCACCTCCACTAGCTTTGTTCGTAGTGATGCTTCCTTCAGCCCACTTGGAGTCACATCCCAGGATGTCTGGCTCTAGGTAAGTTATCATAACATCATGATTATCTGGGTCTTGAAGATCTTTTTTGGATAGTTCTTCTGTGTATTCTTGCCACCTCTTCTTAATATCAACTACTTCAGTTAGATCCATACCATTTCTGTCCTTTATTGAGCCCATTTTTGCATGAAGTGTTCCCTGCTGCTGCTGCTAAGTCGCTTTAGTCATGTCCGACTTTGTGAGACCCCATAGACAGAAGCCCACCAGGCTCCGCCATCCCTGGGGTTCTCCAGGCAAGAACACTGGAGTGGGCTGCCATTTCCTTCTCCAGTGCGTGAAAGTGAAAAGTGAAAGTGAAGTCGCTCAGTCGTGTCTGACTCTTAGCGACCCCTTGGACTGCAGCCCACCAGGCTCCTCCGTCCCTGGGATTTTCCAGGCAGGAGGACTGGAGTGGGCTGCCATTGCCTTCTCTGGAAGTGTTCCCTTGGTATCTCTAATTTTCTTGAAGAGATCCCTAGTCTTTCCCATTCTATTGTTTTCCTCTATTTCTTTGCATTGATCACTGAGGAAGTCTTTCTTATCTCTCCTTGCTATTCTTTGGAACTCTGTGTTCAACTGGGTATGTGTTTCCTTTTCTCCTTTGCTTTTTGCTTCTCTCCTTTTCACAGCTATTAGTAAGGCCTCCTCAGACAGCCATTTGCTTTTTTTCATTTCTTTTTCTTGGGGATGGTCTTGATCCCTGTCTCCTGTATAGTGATTTTTGGCCTCCAAAATCACTGCAGATGGTGACTGCAGCCATGAAGTTAAAAGACACTTACTCCTTGGAAGAATTATGGCCAACCTAGATAGCATATTAAAAAGCAGAGACATTACTTTACCAACAAAGGTCTGTCTAGTCAAGGCTATGATTTTTCCAGTAGTCATGTATGGAAATGGGAGTTTTACTATAAAGAAAGCTGAGTGCTGAAGAATTGATGCTTTTGAACTGTTTTGTTGGAGAAAACTCTTGAGAGTCCATTGGACTGCAAGGAGACCCAACCAGCCCATCTTGAAGGAAATCAGTCCTAAATATTCATTGGAAGGAGTGATGTTGAAGCTGAAACTCAATACTTTGGCCACCTGATGCAAAGAGCAGACTCATTTGAAAACACACTGATGCTGGGAAAGATTGAAGCCAGGAGAAGGGCATGACAGAGGATAAGATGGTTGGATGGCATCACTGACTCAATGGACATAGTTTGAGTAAACTCTGAGAGTTGGTAATGGACAGGATGGCCTGGTGTGCTGCAGTCTATGTGGTTGCAAAGATTCCAACATGACTGAGCAGCTGAACTGAACTCTTGCACTGCAGGTGGATTCTTTACCACTGTTCCAACCGGGAAGCAAGGCTTCCTGGACTGGTTGCTAAAGTAATGATTTAATATTTTGTGACTGGCAGACTGGCTTTTAGGGCTAGTTGTTGCAGGTTGGAGGTCAGTATTCTCTTTTTATTTATGATCTGACCATTATCTGTATGTACATCATCTCATCTCTTAAAAATGATGCTTAGTTATTGTCATTGTGCATGTTACCCTATTGTCAGTCAAAATCTGATTGCTTATTCTTGGTCCTATGTTTTCCTATGAATTTTAGAATTAGTTCATGAAGTATAATAGAAAGAGAGAGAGACAGAGAGAGAGACGTGAGGGGTAGGGAAAAGTTGTTTTGAATTTCTAAAAGACAAAACAGAAACAAAAATTCTGTTACAAAAATAATTAGGAAATTTAATAAGATTTTTCTACCAGATTATGAAATTCATAGAAATTTTTACTGAGCTCATTTCTGATGTTTATCTTTAGATGCTCTATTCTGATTTTATATAAACACAGCCAGTAGCTTTTAATGTCCTCCCACTGTGCTGAGTATCTAATGTGTCCGTAGGTGGGTTGGAGCATCAGTTTACTCCAATATATGGTACAGGACCATTAGTGGGCCCTTAGAGGTGGGCTAGGGTTGGGCAATGTTTGGGGCAAACTTATCTTGCCCCCTGACTTTCTAGGACCCAAGTGTGGTTGCATTTTAAATGGGATGAAAAAAGAAGATGATTTCATGACAAGTAAAAACTGCATGGAATTCAAATATCTATATCCATAAATAAAATTTCACTGGAATAGAGCCAGGCTCATTTCTTTACAGATTGTCTAAATGTAATAACATAAAGTTGAGTAGTTGCAAGAGAGACTGACTGTGACCTACAAAACCTATAATATTTGCTGTCTGGTCCTTTATAAAAAGTTTGTTGATCTCCAGGCCAGACTTTCATATTCTCCATGATGAAGTCAAATTCTTGATTTTTTTTCTTTGATAATTGCCGCCCTTTTGTATTTTATTCTCTTTTTCTAAAATTCACATATATAAACATTATGTCTTCTAGGCTGATTTAGTTTTCTACACTTTTTTCACCAGTTTTCCCTCTCTCCTATTCAGGAGTTTAAGTAACTCTGCAAACCCTGTCCAAGGTTCCTCATTAATTATAATTATAAAAACTGAGCAACCATTTGAAATCATATTTATATGAGTCACTATAGAAAAGGATACATATTTCATTTATTTGTGAAATTCAACAAAATTGTTGAAATCATCTTTAATCTTGATGCTGCTTGATAGTAAGGAAATAAAATATTGACATTATTAAATGGTGATAGATTTCTTAAGAGTGCCTTACTTGGGTAATAATTATGAGTAGAGTATAGCAAAATGAAATACTTTAATATATTAAATTTTCTCATATTTTTCCATGTATTTTTCTCAATTAATATTCATAAACTAAGATGCTTAATTGTATATTTGTATTGAGGTTCAAATTTTGTTACTCATAAGATAGCAAACTGTCAAAATAATATGCCATCATTTTGATGCCCTCGTGTTCTTTAATTAAGGAAATATTAATAGTAGGTTTTAAAATGCACTATAACAAAAGGTAAAAATAAAACCTTCTGTGTATATCACTGCTAAAGAGATACCTGCCCTAAATAATTGGTATTTAAAAAATCAAATGTTACTTCCTTTCTAGCAGCCCAAAAGAGCTCAGTAATGCACATAGGAGGCTAGCGTAAATGCCATTAATATCACTAGTTTTGTGATATCCATGGTAAACTTTCCTGGTTAAACATTTTCCACCTCTAAAATTAATACGACTGAATCCTTGTGGTCCTTTAAGTCACCCAAAGTGCGGACTCTCATCAATTTATGTCTATAACCTTTGTCTGAAACTAGCATGCATGCACTGGAGAAGGAAATGGCAGCCCACTCCAGTGTTCTTGCCTGGAGAATCCCAGGGATGGCGGAGCCTGGTGGGCTGCCGTCTATGGGGTCGCACAGAGTCGGACACAACTGAAGGGACTTAGCAGCAGCAGCAGCATCTGAAAAACATAGGGCCCCACACCTGTTCAGACACACAAATGATCCACCACTTAAAACTCACAGGGCCCTTATTTACGGAGGTTGATATGACTCTCCAGGGCTGAATCATCCAGAAGACATTTTGACTTACACACACACACACACACATGCGCGAGTGCAAACTCACACACACACCCTTCCGTGCAGGACTCAGACACATACCCCCATGTAGGGCTCCTGTGCCATGCTCGGGGAGGCAGTCCACTTTGCTGAAATTCCTGGTAGGTATGCTAGGAAGCAGGAAAAGACCAAGAGAGAAGGAAAGAAAGGTCAGAAAGGATGAAAAATAAATGCATTATTCCCTTAACTTCCATTCCCATTGTCTTTTGAGAAATTCCAAATCACCTAGGATCTTACAAGTCAGTTCCTTACCTCTTCATTCATATATTCAATTATTCATTAAACATCTACTTCTGCTTTATTGACTATGCCAAAGGCTTTGATGGTGTGGATCATAACAAACTCTGGAAAATTCTTAAAAAGATGGGAATACCAGACCACCTGACCTGCCTCTTGAGAAATCTGTATGCAGGTCAGGAAGTAACAGTTAGAACTGGATGCGGAACACCAGACTGGTTCCAAATCAGGAAAGGAGTATCTCAAGGCTGTATATTGTCACCCTGCTTATTTAACTTATATGCAGAGTACATCATGAGAAATGTTTGGCTAGATAAAGCACAAGCTGGAATCAAGATTGCTGGGAGAAATATTAATAACCTCATATATGCAGATGACACCACCCTTATGGCAGAAAGTGAAGAAGAACTAAAGAGTCTTTTGATGAAAGTGAAAGAAGAGAGTGAAAATGTTGGCTTAACATTGTTAACTCAACATTCAGAAAACTAAGGTCATGGCATCTGGTCCCATCACTTCATGGCAAATAGATGAGGAAACGTTGGAAACAGTGGCAGACTTTATTTTTTGGGGCTCCAAAATCACCGCAGATTGTGACTGCAGCCATGAAATTAAAAGACACATGCTCCTTGGAAGAAAAGTTATGACCAACCTAGACAGCATATTAAAAAGCAGAGATATTACTTTGCCAACAAAGGTCCATCTAGTCAAGGCTATGGTTTTTCCGGTAGTCATGTATAGATGTGAGAGTTGGACTATAAAGAAAGCTGAGCACTGAAGAATTGATCTTTTTGAACTGTGGTGTTGGAGAAGACTCTTGAGAGTCCCTCAGACTGCAAGGAGATCCAACCGTCCATCCTAAAGGAAAACAGCCCTGAATAGTCATTGGGAGGACTGATGCTGAAGGTGAAACTCCAATACTTTAGCCACCTGACACAAAGAACTGACTCATTAAAAAAGACCCTTATGCTGGGAAAGATTGAAGGCAGCAGGAGAAGGGGACCATAGAGGACGAGATGGTTGGATGGCATCACCGACTCAATGGACATGAGTTTGAGCAAGCTCCAGGAGTTGGTTATGGACAGGGAGGCCTGGTGTGCTATAGTCTATGGGGTAACAAAGAGTCAGACACGACTGACTGACTGAACTGAACTGAACCTAGATCATTTCATTTATTCAGCAATTACTGACATAAGATCTATTATTAACTTTGAACTTATTTAGATTCTGGAAATGCTGCGGAGAACAAGATGAAAAAGTATCTGTCATTGTAGAGCATACTGTACATAATACAGGAGGAAACAAATAGATAAAATAATGGGATGGCCACAAAGTTCATTTGGGTTTTTTCTGGAACGTATTACAGAAAATCTCAAATAAACTTTTTGGCCAACCCTGTAAGTCAGATACTAATAAATGCGTTAAAAATCACAACAGGGTAAGATGGAAAAGCGTGATTTGGGATACAAGGACACTACCTTTAAACGTTATTGTTAAGTTGACCTGTGGCCAGAGTGAGGTGGAGTCAACACCAAGAAATTCCCTAGAAGAATACTTCATGCAGAGAGAATAATGTGTGTGGTCCGGAAGAGGGCAGAGGGAATAAGGATGGGTGAGAGGTTACAAAATCTGAGGAAGACAGAGAAGAGGGACAAATGATGTCAGGCCTCGAAAGAAGTATCGCCAGGGTATCTCTACTCTTTAATATGTAGATACAATTGGTTCATCCTCCCATTTCACAGTCTGTCTGGAAATGCCATACCCTCTCCCCTCCAAGATGTCTGTGACTTTCAAGCGGTGTTACATCACTAATATCCAAAGTCCTTGCTTCCCCTGATACAGAAGCAGGTCAGTTGCAGGTCATCAGCGTGTCCAGAGCATCGCACTCTGCTGTGCTTTGGCCTGGACTGGGGGGGTGGGATGTGGGTTTGCCCTTTGATTTCTGGTGTGCAACCACACCCACATCATGCGCCAAGGCATAAGTTGGAGACTCCAGTGTGAGCATCAGTTTGAAGAGGTGGAGAGAATCCTAAAGGAAGAATGAGAAGGAGGAGGATGGAGGAGGGAGGAGGAGAAATAAAAGAAAGTATTTTTTTAGACAGCACTATTCTCAACATTCAGAAAACTAAGATCATGGCATCTGGTCCCATCACTTCATGGGAAATAGATGGGGAGACAGTAGAAACAGTGTCAGACTTTGTTTTTTTGGGCTCCAAGATCACTGCAGATGGTGATTGCAGCCATGAAATTAAAAGACACTTACTCCTTGGAAGGAAAGATATCACCAACCTAGACAGCATATTAAAAAGAAGAGACATTACTTTGTCAACAAAGGTCTGTCTGGTCAAGGCTATGGTTTTTCCAGTGGTCATGTATGGATGTCAGAGTTGGACTGTGAGGAAAGCTGAGCGCTGAAAAATTGATGCTTTTGAACTGTGGTGTTGGAGAAGACTCTTGAGAGTCCCTTGGACTGCAAGGAGATCCAACCAGTCCATCCTGAAGGGGGTAAGTCCTGGGTGTTCATTGGAAGGACTGATGCTGAAGCTAAAACTCCAGTACTTTGCCCACCTGATGCGAAGAGTTGACTCATGGGAAAAGACTCTGATGCTGGGAGGGATTGGGGGCAGGAGGAGAAGGGGATAACAGGGGATGAGATGGTTGGATGGCATCACCGACTCGATGGGCATGAGTTTGAGTAAACTCCGGGAGTTGGTGATGGACAGGGAGGCCTGGCGTCCTTCGATTCATGGGGTCGCAAAGAGTCGGACACGACTGAGCGACTGAACTGAACTGAACTGATTCTTTGGAAAAACCTGCTATCATCTCCTTCTCAGCCTCACTCTCCACATCTCCTTCTCATGCCCTCCTCATTTCTGTTCTATCTCTGTGCTCAGCTGTGCTATCCTAATTCAGAGCAGTTTATACACCTCAACTGTTTCTTTGTTTAAAAGTACTTATGCCTTTATAAATTCACGTTCTGTTTCAGGTACTTATTCTTTTACAGAATTATTTTTTTAAAATATTTAATTTTACTCTTCATTTTATCTGCCACACTGTTCAGCATGAGTTCAGTTGCTCAGTGAGGTCTGACTCTTTGTGACCTCATGGCCTGCAGCACACCAGGCCTCCCTGTCCATCACCAACTCCTGGAGCTTGCTCAAACTCATGTCCATTGTGTCAGTGATGCCATCCAACCATCGCATCCTCTGTTGTCCCCTTCAGTATGTGGGATTTTAATTCCCTGACCAGGATTCAGATCCATGTCCCCTGAGGTGGAAGTGAAGAATCTTAACCACTGGACAACCAGGGAATTGCCCATAGAATTTTCTTAAAGATATTTTCTTAGAGACTTAATTACTTAAAATAAGTTTCAGTGACAGTTGTTTAAATATCTTCCTTCTCATTTATTCCATAAGTGTTCTTAAAGTATCCTCTGTGTACTCATTTCTATGGTAGATTCTGAAGCAGCTATTTCATGAAACCTTCAACTTATTAAGAGAAATAGACTATGATAAGTATGCAAGTAATTAACCAAGTATAACTATGGGGCTCCAAAGGAGAATAAAATGATGCTGTGGGACTTATAATAAGAGAATGCACTCATTCTGATGGATTATGGGAGACTTTTCTGAAGAAATACTATTTATCTTATTCTTCCTTCAAATATCATTTATCTTAAAATTTGAAGGGAGAATAAAAATCAGCCCAGGGAAATATGGAACAGGCAATATCCAGATCAGGGAAGGTTATTGTCTGGTAGAAGCAATATTAGGTCACTGAAGCAGTATCTTTGAGGAATGGATAGAATGTTAATATGAGCTAGTGGTGAGAATCATGATATGTGAGACCAGAGAGATAGTTTGGGGGCATGCTATGAAAAACCTTCAAGATTTATGAAGACAATTTTTCTCAAGAGCAAAGAAATGTATCAAATAAGGGCCTGGACAGTTGCACTGGTTCATGTCCCTTTCCAGGATGGAAGCGGTTTGCAACAGAATGAGTTGCTCTGGGCACTGCCTGAGTCCAGTCAATAAATGACTTTATTTAGACATGGAAAGACAAATACCATATGATATTACTTATGCATGGAATCTAAACTATGACACCGGAGAGGGTGGTGGCACCCCGCTCCAGTACTCTTGTCTGGAAAATCCCATGGACAGAGGAGCCTGGTGGGCTGCAGTCCATGGGGTCGCTGAGAGTCAGACACGACTGAACGACTTTACTTTCACTTTCATGCATTACAGAAGGAAATGGCAACCCACTCCAGTGTTCTTGCCTGGAGAATCCCAGGGATGGGGGAGCCTGGTGAGCTGCCGTCTATGGGGTTCAACAGAGCTGGACACGACTGAAGCGACTTAGCAGCAGCAGCAGTAAACTATGACACAAATCAACTTACCTATGAAACAAAAGCAGAATCACAACCTGGACAGACCTGGACAACAGACTCATGGTTGACAAGGGGGATGGGGTGGGGGAGGCATCCACCAGGAGTCTAGGATGAGAAGATGCAAACTATTACATAGAGAATGGGTAAATAATAAGGTCCTACTGTATAGCACAGGGAACTATATTCAATATTCTGTATAAACTGATATTGGAAATGTTATTAAAATAATATGAAATATATATTATATATTATATATATATATATATATAAAACTGAGTCACTTTGCTGTTCAGTAGATATTAACACAATATTGTAAATCAACTAAATTTTAATAAATTAAATAAAAATAAGAATTGACTTTATTACACCGTTCACTTGTTAGCAGTGAATGGTTAGTCTTTTTAGATGGCCTGTTAGCTGCAAGGGTGATGGGGAGTGTCATTTGTGAGTTAATGCCCTTAGTCTTCAGAAATGGTAAAATCATGCCACATGAAAAAACTTAAAATTGACCTTCCCTAGAGTGAGGTAAAGACAAAGATCCAATAAATATTGAAAACAGAAAAAACTGAGATCACATATCAGCCATAAATTTTAATTCCAGGCCATCTCAATATGAAAGTTGAATACAAAAGCCTTCTAGGAAAAGACATAGGAGAATATCTTCACATCAAGAAGGAGGAACTGGCAAGTTTATTAAAAAACAGAAAGAAAATTACTGATAACAGGGGAAAAGTTCAATTAATTTGATTATGTTAAAAATAGGAATATTTATTGATCAAAAAGAAACTTTCAGGAATATATGGAAACACTGAATTATTAAAAAAAAAAAAAAAGACAGCTTTAGATTTACAGAAAAGTTGCAAAGTTAGAATAGGGTGTTCGTGTACCACATTCTGTTTGCCTATTGTTGACATTTTACATTAATATACATTTGTCCTAACTAATGAAACAATATTCAGTTCAGTTAAGTCGCTCAGTCATGTCTAACTCTTTGCAAACCCATTGACTGCAGCATGCCAGGCCTCCCTGTCCATTGCCAACTCCTGGAATTTACTCAAACTCATGTCCATTGAGTTGGTGATGCCATCCAACCATCTCATTTTCTGTCATCCCCTTCTCTTCCCACCTTCAATCTTTCCCAGCATCAGGGTCTTTTCTAATGAGTCAGTTCTTCGCATCAGGTGGGCAAAGTATTGGAGTTTCAGCTTCAACATCAGTCTTTCCAATGAACATCCAGGACTGATCTCCTTTAGGATGGACTGGTTGGATCTCCTTGCAGTCCAAGGGACTCTCAAGAGTGTTCTCCAACAGCATAGTTCAAAAGCATCAATTTTTCTGTGCTCAGCTTTCTTCACAGTCCAACTCTCACAAAGTAATGTCTTTGCTTTTTAATATGCTATCTAGGTTGGCCATAACTTGCCTTCCAAGGAGTAAGCATCTTTTAATTTCATGGCTGCAATCACCGTCTGCAGTGATTTTGGAGCCCCCAAAAATAAAGTCAGCCACTGTTTCCACATCTATTTGCCATGAAGTTATGGGACCAGAGACTATGATCTTAGTTTTCTAAATTTCATCAAGAGGCTCTTTAGTTCTTCTTCACTTTCTGCCATAAGGGTGGTGTCATCTGCATATCTGAGGTTATTGATATTTCTCCTGGCAATCTTGATTCCAGCTTGTGCTCCTTCCAGCCCAGCCTTTCTCATGATGTACTCTGCATATGAGTTAAATAAGCAGGGTGACAATATACAGCCTTGAGGTACTCCTTTCCTGATTTGGAACCAGTCTGTTGTTCCATGTCCAGTTCTAACTATTGCTTTCCGACCTGCATACAGATTTCTCTAGAGGCAGGTCAGGTGGTCTGGTATTCCCATCTCTTTAAGAATTTTCCAGAGTTTGCTATGGTCCACACAGTCAAGGGCTTTGGCATAGTCAATAAAGAAGAAGTAAATGTTTTTCTAGAACAATATTGGCACATGATTATTAACTAAGTATTATATTCTGCTCAGATTTCCTAAGCCACTTCCAGGACCCCACAGAGTGAGGTGATATTGAGATATGACATTGAGATATGATGTCTCCTTAGACTTCTCTTCTTTGGGAGAGTTTCCCAGAATTACCTTATTTTCAATGACCATAACAGTGTGGAGCAAGACTGATCATAAACCTTGGAGACTGTTTGTGAATTTGGGTTTGTTTAATGTTTCCCCTTGGGTTAGACTGGGGGATAGTTTGAAAGAGGAAGACCACAGAGATAAAGTACATTCCTATATCATCATATGAAGACTAGATACTATCAGCATGGCTTGCACTTCTCATGTGCAGCTTGATCACATGGCTGAGGTCGTGTTGACAAATTACAGCAAAATTACCCCACCCGCACCTCCCGGTTTCAGCATGATGTCACTAGATACAGCCTGCACATAAGGATATCGTTAAACTTCACCACTTTGAGGGGAAAGTATCTATGTAAATTATCAGTCATAGTTTTGCTGTCATTATTTTTGGAGAATTGCTTCTCCTCCCCCATTTACTTATTTATGGAATCTTTCATATGTTTATATCAATAGGGACTCCTGAATATTTACTCTATTCCTTGGGTTATGATCCTGTACAGCATTATTTTTGTTCCTCAGATAGATCCATCATTGGCCATTTGGAGCTCTTTCATTTGGAATCTATGTCCTTTGGACATATCTGCATTGGTTTGTTTCTAAAACTTCCTTAATTTGGAGTTAAATAATAAAAGTTGGATTATTTCATGTAACAAAAGGTGGAGAGTTAGAGCAGACTCTTACTGATGTTAAAAGGACTCAGATTTCTTCCACTGCTTTGTGCTGTAGTTAGTTGCTCAGTCATCTCTAACTCTTTGTGACCCCATGAACTATAGCCTGCCAGGCTCCTCTGTCCATGGGGATGCTCCAGGCAAGAATACTGGAGGGAGTTGCCATGCCCTCCCCCAGGGGATCTTCCCTGCCCAGGGATCGAAGCCCAGACTCCTGCATTGCAGGCGAATTCTTTACCATCTGAGCCCCCAGGGAAGCCTGCTGCTCTACTTGGGGCCATTTTCATCTAGGGGTTGGTTTTCTTCTTAGTCATACTATGAATGCCAGGGAAATTGAGTTTTGCACTTTATTTTTTCTCAAATAAGAGGTGATGAGGAAATCCTCCCTTGAATCAACTGAAAAGTTTCTCTGAAACTGAAGGTAAATATGTAGTGATGGATGTTGGATTGGGGACAAACTAGTATGTGCTCTAGTCCATATTTGCATTAACTTCAATGACTAATTCCCACATCAGTGAGCATCCAGTCCAAGGCCAAATATATTGAAAAGCAGACCAAATAATGACATGAAATAAGGATTACAAGGAATTCCACATCAATGAGTCCAGACATACCGAGCTTTAAGGAAATAAGATCTCAAGATCTTAGAAAAGAATCAGCAAAATTCAACTTTAGTTAGTGTGTTGTCTATAATCAAAGACATTAGTCTGAAAATAGTGGAAGTCAGGATGATATATATAAGAATATAGAAGGAAATGGGAAAATTAGGACTCTATTAAACAATTTTGGAGGAGGTATTAAATTAATAAGTAAAATCATAAATTATTTTTATAAAATTAACTATAGTGGGAGGTGATGAATCTACAAAATAAAATGCAGTGGGTGGTAGTGGTCCAGGATGCACAGTAAGAGGGAGCATAGAGCAAATCCTATTCAGCTTCAGTTTGAGTGTATTTTGAAAGCATTCATAAGCATACACCAAAGTTTGATTTTCCAGCTAGAGGTATGGGAAATAGTCATTCATTCAACACATATTTAATACCAGGTAATACACCAGGTATTGTGTCTCAAAGACAGCATGAACACTGATAAGAAATTAAAGTTGACATGAAATAAATAACTATTTTCCTCCTAGACTTTAGCCTTGTCTGTATTAGCATGGTCTGTGGGAAAATTCCTCAAAGATATCTACATGTTTTTCATGTTTCTTGAGTTTGGGAAGTGTATTCCAAGATTTTTATCCAAATTCTTGACTGTGTCTTCAACCTACAACATTTCACAGGTAGTAAACAGTGGTGAGGGACTTCCCACGTGGCCCAGTGGTGAAGAATCTGCCCGCCAGAGCAGGAGATGCAAAGATGCAGGTTCGGTCCCTGCATCAGGAAGATCCCCTGGAGGAGGAAATGGTAACCCACTCCAGTATTCTTGCTTGGAGGATTCCATGCACTGAGGAGCCTGGCGGGCTATGGTCCAAGGGGTCACAAAGAGTCCTACATCTGTGTGTGCATGTGGACTCTGTCCAACTCTTTGCAATCCTATGGACTATAGCACCCTAGGATTCTCTGTCTATGGGATTCTCCAGGGAAGTATACTGGAGTGGGTTGCCATTTCCTACTCCAGGGGATCTTCCCAACCCGGGGATCAAACACACGTCTCGTGCATTGTAGGCAGATTCTTTATCACTGAGCCAGATGGGAAGCTTAAAGAGTCACACACGACTGAGCAAATGAGTAAACACATACAAATAGTGGTGATGGTTGCATAAGGCTGTGAATATCTTAAAAACTACTGAATTGTACACCTTATTTTTTCTTGCAGTTTTATTGAAATATAACTGACATATATTAGTGTATAAGTTAAAGTTTACAGCATAATGATTTGACCCACCTACAACAATAAAGATTATAATGATAAATTTAGTGAACATTCAACTCATGTAGAAACAAAATTAAAGAAGCAGAAAAAAGTTTTCCTTTGATGAGAACTCTTATGAACTCTCATCAATTTCATATATAAGATACAGCAGTGCTAATGTATTTATCACATTGTAGGTTAGATCCCTAGTATTTATCTTATAACTAGAAGTTTGCAACTTTTGACAGCCTCATCCAATCCCTACCCCCTCCCCTGACACCACCCTCAACTCTGGTAACCACAAATTTCATCTATTTTTCTATAAGGTTTTTTGTTTGTTTTTGAAATATAGTTTACTTACATCACTGTTAGTACCTATTACACAACATAATGATTCAATATTCCTACACATTTCAAATTGACCACTAAGATAAGCCTTCAAGGCAGACTTCAATAGTACATGAACCGAGAACTTCCAGATGTAAAAATTGGATTTAGAAAAGGCAGAGGAAACAGATCAAATTGCCAAAATCTGTTGGATCATAGAAAAAGGAAATTCAGAAAAAAAAATTATCTACTTATGTTTAATTGACTACACTAAAGCCTTTGACTGTGTGGATCAAAACCAACTGTGGAAAATTCTTAACAGATGGGAGTACCAGACCACTTTACATGCCTCCTGAGAAATCTGTATGAAGGTCAAGAAACAATATGTAGAATCAGACATGGAACAACAGACTGGTTCAAAATTGGAAAAGGAGTCTATCAAGGCTGTATATTGTCACTTTGTTTATTTAAAGTCTATGCAGAGTACATTGTATGAAATGCTATGCTGGATGAAGCTAAAGCTGGAATCAAGATTGCCAGGAAAACTATCAGTACCCTCAGATATGCAGATTATACCACCCTAATGGCAAAAGGTGAAGAGGAACTAAATAGCCTCTTGATGAAGGTGAAACAGGAGAGTGAAACTGGCTTAAAACTCATCATTCAAAAAATGAAGATCATGAAATATGATCCTATCACTTCATGGCAAATAGATGGTGAATAAATGGAAACAGTGACTGACAATTTTCTTGGGCTCCAAAATCACTGTGAAGGGTGATTACAGCCATGAAATTAGATACTTGCTCCTTGAAAGTAAAGCTATGACAGACCTAGATAGTGTATTAAAAAGCAGAAACAAAACTTTGCCAGTAAATGTCCGTATAGTCAAAGCTATGGTTTTTCCAGTTGTCATGTATGGATCTGAAATTTAGACCTTAAAGAAGGGTGGGAACTGAGGAACTGATGCTTTCAAACTGTGGTGCTGGAGAAGACTCTTGAGTCTCTTAGATAGCAAAGGGATCAAGCCATTTAATCCTAGAGAAAATCAACCATGAATATTTATTGAAAGGACTGATCCTGAACCTGAAGCTCCAATACTTTGGCCACCTGATGTGAAGAGCCGACTCACTGGAAAAGACCCTAATGCTGGAAAGATTGAGGGCAGGAGGAGAAGGGGCTGACAGAGGATGAGATGACTGGATAGCATCATCGGCTCAATGGACACGGGATTGAGCAAACCCTGGGAGATAAAGGACAGGGAAGCCTGGAGTGTCACAGTCCTTGGGGTCACAAAGAACTGGACATGACTAAGTAACTGAACAACAACAGTGTAATTCTAGTTATGTCACCATACACAAATATCACATAATTATTGACTACATTTGCTGCACTGTACACTTCATACCAATAACATTCATTTTGCAAATGAAAATTTATCTCTCAATATTTATCAACTGTTTCTTTCCTCTTCCACTCTCCTCCTTCTGGCAAACACCTGTTTATTCTTTTTATCGATAACTCTGTTTACATTTTGTTATATTTTTAATTACTTGTTTTGTTTTTGTTTTTTAGATTCCACATATAAGTGAAATCATGCAGTGTTTGTCTTTCTTTGTCTGACTTTATTTCACTTAGCATAATACCCTTCAAGTTCATTGCTGTAGTCACAAATATCAAGATTCTTCTCTTATGACTGAGTAATCTTTTATATATATGCCACGCCTTCTTTATCCATTCATCTTTTCACAGGCTCTTAGGTTGCTTCTACATCTTGGTTATTGTAAATAATGTTGCAATGAATATAGGGGTGCGTGTACCTGTTATAACCAGTGTTTTTAGTGTTTTAGTGTTTTCTTTAGATAAATACCCAGGAGTGAAATTTCTGGATCATATGGTAGTTATAATTTTTTAATTTTTGAAGAAGCTCCATACTGCATTCCCATTACTGCAATAACTTATGTTCCCATCAGCTGGGCAGGCTGCATTCTCCACATCCTTGCCAATATTTGCTATCTGAACTATAGCTTAAAATAGTGAATTTTATGAAGGGTGAATTTTATGTATGCAAATTATATCTAAATAAAAGTACTAAGAAAAACACAAGATAGAAAACTCAGATACCAATTCACACCATGTAAGCCTGTGCACAGACACGCCTCAGCCTACATTGTCAGTATCATCTATTTACATTGAACTTCCCAGAGAGACTTTCGGATGTACTCTCCTATTACAGTACTTTGTGGGTCTATCTCACGCTTTTGCTCACACTGTTTTCTATCTGCATTATTACCTTTCCTTCAGCGTACTTCAGTTCAGTTCAGCTCAGTCGCTCAGTCGTGTCCAACTCTTTGCAACCCCATGAACCCCAGCATGCCAGGCCTCCCTGACCATCACCAACTGCTGGAGTTTACTCAAACTCATGCCCATCGAGTCGGTGATGCCATCCAGCCATCTCATCCTCTGTCGTCCCCTTCTCCTCCTGCTCCCAATCCCTCCCAGCATCAGGGTCTTTTCCAGTAAGTCAACTCTTCGCATCAGGTGGCCAAAGTACTAGAGTTTCAGCTTCAGCATCAGTTCTTCCAATGAACACCCAGGCTTGATCTCCTTTAGGATGGACTGGTTGAATCTGCTTGCAGTCCAAGGGAGTCTTCTCCAATACCACAGTTCAAAAGCATCAATTCTTCGGTGCTCAGCTTTCTTCACAGTCCAACTCTCACATCCATACATGACCACTGGAAAAACCATAGCCTTGACCAGACGGACCTTTGTTGGCAAAGTAATGTCTCTGCTTTTTAATATGCTGTCTATGTTGGTCATAACTTTCCTTCCAAGGAGCAAGCATCTTTTAATTTCATGGCTGCAATCAGTGTACTTAGGCCTGCCTGATGAATTAATGAGCTCTTTCCGCAAGGTAGGCAGTGGAGAGAACACTTCCATGTTGCAAGGACAGCCAGAATTTGTAGTCCCTAGATAAACTCTCTGCTATTGTTTCATGTTTTAGCCCCTACAGAGCTGAACCAACAACTCCAAGGAATCGTCAGAGGTGAGTGCACTACTGCAATTTCCAGACAGGAGATATTGGACTTAAGGAGGATGTGAGTAAAGTGAAAGAAAGAAAGTGAAGTCACTCAGTCGTGTCTGACTCTTTGCGACCCCATGGACATTAGTCTACCAGGCTCCTCAGTCCATGGAATTTTCCAGGCGAGAGTACTGGAATGGGTTGCCATTTCCTTCTCCAGGAGATCTTCCCAACCCAGCGATTGAACCCAGGTCTCCTGCATGCAGACAGACACTTTACCGTCTGAACCACTTCTTCTAATATCTTTTTAGGCTGAGCTCAAATTTTAGCTTTTTTGTGGAGAATTTTTAGTCCACAGGAGTGACTGCCTTCCCCAGTTATAAATTATATTTATAACTCATTTTTATTTACTGTCTCATATTTTCAGCCATTTGTTTTCCCATCTGTAAATCTTATGTTTCCAACTTGTATGTTAATTCCCTCAATTCAGGAGTTTCATAACAGACAGTATTGAAAAGTAGAAGGGTCATGCTTTTAGAAGTGAACTTGAATTCTAAATGTATTATTTTATGATTCCATGTAAATTATTAAACAGAGTCTTTAGAGTCTTCAGAGTCTTTACTGAATCTATTTGTTTCTAAGGACGATTAGTAAATATGATGTTAGATGAAGAATAAATATACATAAACACCCTGGCATAGAATAGGGGCTAAATAGAGGAAGCTATTTATTTTATCAGATGTCTTTGTACCTTTACCAGCTCATAGTTTCCTATGTGTATTATGTACTTAATATCATCAAGCAATTGATTCCTTAATTCTGTTTAAAAATCATTGCATAGGACGCTAGTCTGACATTTTTTAATGAAGCTTTTGCTCATCTACTCAGTAATCTATTCAGCCATGACTCTTCTTCTGCTACACTCCCAGATTCCTTTATTCCATTCCTTTTTAGCTATTTTAACACATCCTCTCCCTGAAGAGACAAGGGCTTCCTTCAGAGCAAGACTTCTTGCTTTATTTATCTCTATGTCAATTATATAGTTTACAAGGCTGTGTGTTTGATGAATGAATAAAGCAATAAATAAATCACTCAATCAATCAAAAGTGATTGCAAAATTTTTGAAGCAAAGGGTATTTCAATTTTAATAAGCTTGCCAGAAGAATAGATGATGATTATTTCAGCCTGAAAAAAAAGAAGTGCTTGAATTTTTGATGGATGGGTGTTGTTGATGTAGAATGAGGATGATTCTGGGTGGAAATATTGGCTCATGCATCTTTCCTAACATTTTCATTTGGTGGAAGAAATACCTCAAGCCAAATCCTAGTTCTTTCCCTCAATTTCAAAAGTTATTAAAATTGGATAAGCCATTTTTTCTCTACAGGCCCCGTTCTCTCATTTCCGTAAGTGAATATAATTATGCTTCCTTCCAAGGAAAGATAGCATATGCATAAAGGACCAGCACACAGTAGGTCATTCATATGTTTTCACGCTTTCTCTCCATACATTCCCTTGCCCCTTCTACACACATATTCCAAGGCTACCTGCCGGTATCACAGCCAGACCTGATTTTACCATTAAGGAAGTGTAAGTGATCACCTTCTAGTGCTGACTGACTCAGCTCATAAGGCTGACTCCTCAACTTTTCCAGATCTATGTTTAATTTTTCCTGGCTCTATGTTTTCTTAGGCAATCACTTCCTTCCCGTAAGACTGACTTTCTAACCTATGAAAAGATGATGATTATATCTGCGTGGGGTTTTGTGAGGTACAGTATGATCATGTGTAAACTGGGGGTACAGTATTATTTTGATGTATGACAACTGAATGAGAAATGTGAGTTCCTCTAGAATCCTCAGAAATACCACTGCAATGCTACAGCCATTTATTAGGGATTGGGGGAAGGGTTCCTTAACACTTATGATCTATGGGCTGTGCCTAAAAGATCTGCAGGGTGCCATGCTGATGAATTGGGGTCCAACCCCAGGACTTCAGAACACAGAGTCACATGCTTTCGTTTCTAGTATAAGAAAGACAAGCATTTCCAGCCACTTAAATAAAAACTCTATCTGTATCTTACATGCATATACAAACTACCTAAAAATGAATGAGTAGTCAGTATTTCCCTGTTATGGAAAGAATAAGTGCCTCCCATTAAATGAGATAAAAGTAGGAAATTGGCTATTTTCTCTTCAGTTGAAATAGTTAGAGAAAAGAGACTTGACATACTTGCATTGTAGCAAATCATTTGTAGGAAAATCTAACTGGTGACAGATAGAGAGAGAAAGAAAGGAAGGAAGGAAGGAAGAGAAAGAAAGGAAGAAAACAAGGGAGAGAGGGAGGAAGAAAAGAATAAACTTGATTAAACAAAGACGTTCTGAGAAGCAGGAGTACTTTTCTTGCACGTTCTCTGAATTCTCTCTCTTTCCCTCGGACGGAAGCATACGTCTACTCAGTAATCCCACAGTGATCTTCGCTGACTCTGTCCAACACTGCTGCTGAGTGGGACATTATGCATGGTTTCAATCAATCCTTTGATTATAAAAGTAACCTTTGGTTCCTGAATTCTCACTGTAATCATTTATTCCCCTTCCATGATTGCTCTTGGGAGGAGAAACATTGAAAAGATAGACAAAGGAATGACAAAGTCATTTTCCCAAACTGCCCCAATGGGTGCTGTTTGCAGATCTTGTAAAGCCATCATTGGGAGAGGGTGACACTTTGGTGCACAGGTTTTTAGGCATTGTGTTATGTAACGTCTAATAACCTGAGACGTCCGGAAAGGAAGCAAGCAGTTTTGCAAAATAGTAATCTCCCTCTCATTAAATGTGTTCTAACAAAACCTAATGAGGCAGTGTTATATGGTAATTGAGAAGTTAGATTAGATTTGTCCAACATAACTTGTCCTATGAACTAAATATACACACATATATTTAAAATATATTTTATAAGTGGTATAAAATATTATATTGCATTATATATTAATATATATTTGATAAACACACACATATATATATGCACATACTATTCTTTTTTTCCTTTCTTTTATTTTAAAACTAAACCTTCTAAGTATGAAGAAAAAGAAAATACATAGGGGACATAGCAAAGACTATCACTATGGAGGCAGGTTGGAGGAGGATACAGATACTATTAAAATTGGCCTCTTTGGCCTCAGAGACTTTTTCCACTGCCTAATTTTCCTTTTTAAGTGTTCTGAACATAGAAATACATTCTTTGAAGTGAAATACTGTAATTGCTTTATAAGAAACTCTGTTTTAGGACCTCTGGCATGCATCCTTCATTTCTTCTGGAAATGGCCCTTCAAATGTCTTTTGTGGAAAGCATTAGTAATAATGATTGGTTCAGGGTAGGCATGTGTTCCAAGTTGATTCCAATGAGAGCAAATCCCAGGATATGTACAAGATTTACTGAGAAGAGGCATTCTCTCTCTCTCTGTCTCTTTTTTTTTTTTTTTCATTTTTCCCTCCTAAAGGACATAAAGCAGGAAGGAAGATGGGAACCTGCAATTGCCTAAAGTCAAGACATGGGGTCTAAGTAACAGAAGACAGAGTGGAAAGATACAGAAACTTACACAATGTTATTTGTCAACTGCATCTCAATAAAACTGGAAATAATTTTTAAAAATAAAAACAAGCAAACAAGCAAAAGTGACAGAGAAATGAAACCTTGGTTGCATTATTTAGTCCTTAGACTAAGCTAAACTCAACATCAAACTTAAAAACTAGACTTTCAATTCTATGAATAAAGTCAATTTTGTTTTCTTAAATTGTTTCCTATGTTGGTTATCTAAAATCTCTAATTGATAAAGACCCAAAGTAGATACTCCTGAACTGGCTCTCTCCCTTCTTCAAGGCTTGTGAATTTGAAGAGTTATTTCTAAAAAAAAGCTAGGAAAAGAGTAGAAGAATCCAGAGCAATGTAGGAAGTACACAATCCAAGTCTAAACTGTACCTGCTTTAGAAAAATCTTGCAAACAGCTTCCTCTTGATGGGCTAAGGGAGGAGCCATGTGCACTTCTGCTTTTTTTTTTTTTTCCAGTCCACTTCTTTACTGCTGCCTGTGGGAATGTCCAAGTTTTACCCCTTCTCTCTATGTCAAGAAATATTACAGGACCTTTCATTTCTTCTGTATCTCCTTCCTACCTCTCCCAGTCCTCAGAAAGAGGACTGCCCTAATGATATAAAACCCTCAACCCTCCCCTGTGTGGTATGAGTTGCTCCTTGACTTTACAGACAGAGACCCAGGCTGATATTTCTGTTTCCCTGCTTCTTGTCTTCATGTGTAAGTTGTTCCTGCAAGTCCTAATTACAGGGGCGGGGGGCAGGGGGTGGGCACAAACCTGGTTCTCCAAGCAGGAAGCCATCTTCCTCTCTTGTGATCTACTTGTGATCAGTTCAGCATTCCTCTTGGCTCCTGCCAAATCTATTTTTCTGGTGCATGTTTGTTCTGAAATTTAGATTGGATGTGGGGAGGGCAGGTTGAGGTGAGGCGGAAACAGCAAGTAATTGACTTCCCTCAGTTTTCTGTTTGTCTTCAGAACAACTTCACAACCTTCCAAGAGTGAATATGAACTTCTCTACTATGAATGAATCTGTAATTTCTGTTTGTTTCTTCTCTCTGTTACTGTTTCTACTTTCCAAGCATTTTTGACTGAGAACTTCAGGGAGAGGATTCAGCTTGGAAAAGGCCTCTTTAAATCACAAACATGCATATTTTAAAAATTATATAATGAATGATTTACCTTGACTCACATAGCTCCCTGGGCTTCCCAGGTGGTTCAGTGGGAAAGAATCTGCCTGCCAATGCAGGAGATGCAAGAAATGAGGGTTCAGTTTCTGGGTGGAGAAGATCCCTTGGCCTAGGAAATGGCAACCCACTCCAGTATTCTCGCCTGAAAAATTCCATGAACAGCGGGTCTGTGGGGTCGCAAAGAATCAGACACCACTGAGCACACACACACATAAGATCCCTGTATAGTTGCCAATAACCCATTTTAAAGATGATGAAGTTGAGATACACAGAGACTAAGACAGTTAAAGAGTCAGTGTCAAAGTCAAGGTTTAAATGTATCTTCTGAATCCAGATTTACAAGTTTCTTACAACATAGGAAGTAAAGTGAAATTGCAATTTACTTTACCAACTAGCATCACTCCAAGTTTCCACTCAGATTAAGTCCAGGTTACATGCATAGGATATTGTGAGATTAAGGCGGCCAGATGCATAGAGGAAGTAAACTCTTCAGATGAGATACAGACGCATGACCTTGGACTTTATATAAACCTAGAAGAACAGGGTTAAGGAATTTCCGGAGTCTGAAACAGTTACACATGGAAGTGTGATGGCAAGAGACTCTCTGGAAGCCATTTGTTCCAAGTTTTAAAATCACCTCACATCAAGACGTGAGACTCAGTAGTGCTCCTTAAATGTGATTACTTTTACTTACTTCATGATCCAATGCTAAACAATTTTCAAATTTGGCATTTAACTTAGCCACTTCTCAATCGTCAGTAGTTCTGGCTATCTCTTTTAAAGAAGAGATGTAAAAGACTGATTACATCATCGAATATTATCTCTCCTGAGGGGATGCAGCTTATAACTGGCATAAACACCTGATAGCAAAGAAGTTCCCCTGTGGGGTGCAGTTTGAGTCAGCAGGATATATATATATGTATAGAAACAACGATAAGAAACAAAAAGACCTATTGGTAGGGATGAAGCTATGGAGCTACAGAGTATTCTGGCTGGGCTATGAGCTGACAATTGGGTGTTTCAGTAAGCCCCCACCAAATATGCACTGGTAAATAAAAATAAAAGGTAAACATTGTCCTCTCTTGAAATTGAGGATGAATTATGAGTGTTCCACGTACTTCAATTATACAAATATTTACTGAAATTGCCTTATGCACCAAGTACTATGTTAGGAAAAAGGGATGTAAAAATCAATATGCCATTCTTCCCCTTTCTCTATCAGGTTACTCAGGAAGTTGAGGGCTTTTCTCAGAATTTACTCCTATCCTCCCAGTGAGATCTTGGTGAGGTTCCTGGAGGAAAACACCTGTAGAAGTGGAGCTCTTTCTATGACTGAGGTCCCCAGGAATTTCACTCTCTCTGTCTAGCTCACACTTGACTTCTAGCAATTCGCAAAAATTCTTAGGTTAATATTCTTTAAGCTTATGGTGTCCTGTGGTTTCTGCTCCAGAAAACAGAGAAAGAGAAAGGGATAGCAGAAGTGCAACAAGTCCTGGACTTTCACCCCACTCACACCCAGCCCAGGCATCTTTCAGGTCTCTTATATCTACAGTCCCCCCAACCCATATCCATGGTTCCAGTCTCCCTAGTATTCATCAAAACTAACTCCAATTCATCAATATGACCTCCAGTTGATATTAGGACACCATGGCAGTTAGATGCTAGCTTGACTAAAGAGCCCCAAGCCAGTCATGACTCATGTCTAAAAACACTAGATCATGTTTAAAACTACAATTATAAATAATGTACCCATGTAGACTAGCAAAATAGTATGTAGATGTGATCTCAGTTGTAAATAGAAAAATCTAATTCAATAAACTCTGTATCACCCCCTCAAAAAAAAAAAAAAAAAAAAAAACTACAATTATGATAACTAACAAAAGTAAGTGAAAGTGTTAATCGCTCAGTCATGTCTGACTCTTTGTGATCCCATGGACTGTAGCCTGCCAGGATCCTCTGTCTGTGGGATTCTCCTGGCGAGAATAGTGGAGTGGGTTGCCATTCCCTTCTCCAGGGGATCCTCCCCACCCAGGGATCAAATCCAGATCTCTCATACTGCAAGATGATACTGTATCATCTGAGCCATCTTGGACTGCCAAGAACAATAACTAATAGTTATTATTAAATATGTGCTATATTCCCCATGCAGTACAATATATTCTTGTTGTTTATTTTATACTTAATAATTTGTATCTCTTAATCCCTGACCACTCTGTTGCCCCTCTTTCCTCCCCTCTCCCCATGGTCAACCACAAGCGTGCTCTCTACGTCTGTGAGCCTCCTCCTTTCTGCTCTGTTGATCTGTGTGTGTGTTTCTGTGCCCCTGCTATGCTCCCGTGATTATCCCAGCTTTGTATCATAGCCTGCAGTTAGGGAGCATGATTCCTCCAGCTCTGCTTTTTCTCAAGGTTGATTTGGCCGTTCTTGGTCTTTCATGTTTCCTTGCAAATTTACAATTACTTGTTCTAGTTCTGTGAAAAACACCATTGATATTTTGATAGCGGTTGCATTGAATTTGTAGATTGCCTTGGTTAGTATGATCATTTTGATTCTGAAATAATTATAGGTCCACAAGAAGTTGTGAAAACAGTTGAGAGAGATTCCATTTGTAGTTTTATATTATTTTATCACATCTGTAGATTGGTAACCACTACCCAGGTCAAGATACAAGATACAGAGGTACTCTATCACCATAAAGTGCTTCCTTATTCTAGCTTTTTATCATCTCATTTTATCATCTCATTTGCCTCTTTACTCTCTACTGTCCTCAAAAGCTGGCAATCACTAGTTCACTCTCCATTTCTAAAATTCGTCATTTCCAGAACATTGTGCAGGTGGCATCATAAAGCATACACCACCAGAGTCTGACTTTTCTGACTCAGTGAGACACCCTCGAAATCCCTTCCTTCCAATTAGTGATAGCTCCTTCCTTCTAATGCTGAGAGGTGTTCCATTGTAAGATGTACCACTATTTTTTAGCCATTTACATATTTTGGTTGTTTCCAAATTTTGGCTATTACATATAAAGCAGTTAGGATTCAAAACTAACAAAAGACTTGTCCTTAGTAAGATGTAATTTAGCTAGAGATACAGCAATTACAAATGTTAAAAATGTTAAGACATACCTTCTTCTCAGGTAAAACAAATATGAAATGAGATATGATCAAGTTAGTTAGTTTCATGTGTCAACTTAACCCAACTGCAGTCCCTGTGTATTAAATCAAACACAAATTTAGGTGTGACTGTATAGGTACTTTGTGCAATTGAAGTCCCTCACCAGTTGACTTTAAATAAGGAATATTTCCTAAATAATCTGGTAGGGTCTGATTTAACTACCTGAGAGTCTTTAAGAGCATAACTGAGGCTTCCAAAAGAAATTCTACCTGTGGCCAACAACTTCCACTCATGCCAGACAGCAGTTCCAGTCTGCCTCTGTGAAGGCCCACCCTATGGATTTTTGATTTCCATAGCCATAACCCTCAACTGTTTTAAGTCAACCTTACAATAAATTTCTTAATATACATTTCCTGTTAATCACCTATTCTGATTGAACCCCAACTTATACAGACAGGGGAGACTTTGGTAATCACTTAGTATAGCAGAGTTTCCAAATATTCAACAGCCTCAGATTTCTGGGATTAATTTAAAGTCATATCTAGAAGCCCATTTTAAATCAAATCACATATAAAATTTTTATTAAAGTATAGTTGGTTTAAAAATGTGTTAAATTTTGCTGTACAGCAAAGTAATTCAATTATATATATGTATATACACATATGCTTTTTAATATTCCTTTCCATTCTGGTTTATCACACAATGTTAGATACAGTTTCCTGAGCTATGCTGTAGAACTTTGCTATTTATCCATTTTATACATAATAATTTGCATCTGCTAACCCCACACTCCCTACCCATCCCTCCCTGACGTCTTTCCTTCTTGACAGCCACAAGTCTGTTCTCTATGTCTGTGACTTTGTTTTGGCTTCATAGATAAGTTCATCTGTGTCATAGTTTAGACTGCACATATAAGTGACATCATATGGTATTTGTCTGACTTATTTCACTTAGTACGATAAGCTCTAGTAGCATCCATGTTGCTGCAAATGGAATCATTTCATTCCTTTTTATGGCTGAGTAGTATTCTATTTTATATATGTGCCACATATTCTTAATCCATTCATCCAGACTCATATAATTTTAGGAGGAGATTTTAAGTTGTTTTGTTCAATTCACTTCTCCACTTCCAGGCTAACCATGGGCTTTAAGGAAACTCCACATGTTCCCCTTAGAAAGCATCTGAATGAATGTCAGTTAAACAAAGAAAAATGAAAAGAATTACTCTATTCTTCCATCAAAGTGAAAAAATAAAAATAAAACTTTTTTTAAAGCCCAGTATTAACAGTAGGGTAGAAAAACAGACCTTCTTTACACATTAATAAGACACTGAATTAGTGATTTCCATTAAAAAGTCTTTAAAGTCTGAAACTTTTATTTCTCTCTCCAAATTTACTGAGGCATGCATATAGAAATGTATGGGTAAATGTGATGGATAGAAAACTGCTTACAATGAGAGAAAATTAGAAATGAACCAGAAATATGTCAGCAAGAGGACTGTACAACTATTTTATGACATTCCTTAGGCTATTAAATAGAGGGAATTAGATAGATAAGTGTTGACTAAGTTTATATTGATTTTTCTGCTTTCTTACCTACAAATTTATTTCTTTTTAAGTACCCCTTAATTTCAGAGAGGGCCTTGCAGTTGTAAGGACTGGCTTATTTGTACAGTTTTCTTCTCAAGTGAAAGTCAAAGAAGTACTAGAGAGTGATATTTGCAAAGGGCTAAGATATCATTTTACTTCCACAAAAATCATTTCTCTTGGTAAATAGACAATGGAATGAGAGTTTAGATGAGACGGTGAGTGGCTGCCTTTCCACTATGTTCCTACATTGTTGCTGCTATTCTTGCTGTCTGTATGTACATGCTACATAGTAGTCCCTCCTTCCCTCGGTTTCAACTAACCTCTGTCAATCACAGTACAAACATATTTAATGGAAAATTCAAGAAATAAATGATTCATTAGTGTTAATAAATACAAATTGTATAAGTTTTAAATTGAGAACCTTTGTGAATAGCATGATGAAATCTTGCACTCTCCTCCTGGGGACATGAATCTTCCTTTTGCCCATCATATCCTACTTTTAGTCACTCAGTAACCATCTTGGTTATCTTATTGATTGTCACCTATAACAGTACTTAGTACTTTGTCAAGTAACCTTTATTTTACTTCATAATGGCCATACAGCACAAGAATTGTGATGCTGTCAATGCAGATACACTAAAAAGAAGCTGTAAAGTGCTTAGTTGAAGAAAAATATGAAAATTCTAGACTTAAAAACAAGATAAATCTTATGCCAAAGTTGCTAATGTATACAGTAAGAACATATTACATTCATATCTTTTATTCATAAATTATGAAAAAAAAATTGTGCTAATTTTGCTGTTGTACCTCAAACTGCAAATATGCAGTCACAGTGCTAGATAAACACTTAGTGAAGATGGGCAGCAGAGCTGAATAGATATTTTTCCAAAGAGGAAATG
Organism: Cervus elaphus; assembly: GCF_910594005.1. NCBI lineage: Eukaryota > Metazoa > Chordata > Mammalia > Artiodactyla > Cervidae > Cervus > Cervus elaphus. The sequence continues at coordinate 78,427,078 of NC_057847.1, read as the reverse complement.
CAGATGGCCAACAAGCACATAAAAAGGTACTCAATATCACTGATCATCAGGGAAATGCAAATCAAAACCACAATGGGATCACACCTCACAGTTGTCAGAAAGGCTATCATTAGAAAGAGCACAAATAAGTGTTGCGCGATGTAGGGGAGGGAGTTCTCCTCCAACATCAGCGGGAACGTAAACTGATGAGCCATCTTGGAATACAAATAGAAGATTCTCAAATAAGCTAAAAATAGAACTACCATATGACCCAGGAATTCCACTCATGTGTGTGTGGGTATGAAAACAGCAAGCAAACCACTAATTCAAGAACATACATGAATCTCAATGCTCATTGCATCATTGTATGCAACTGCTAAGATATGGAAGCAACCTGTGTCCATCAACAGATAAATGGATAAAGACAATGTGATAAATATATATATATATATATATATAGTAGAATACTGCTGCTGCTGCTGCTAAGTCACTGCAGTCGTGTCCGACTCTCTGCGACCCCATAAACAGCAGCCCACCAGGCTCTCCCGTCCCTGGGATTCTCCAGGCAAGAACACTGGAGTGGGTTGCCATTTCCTTCTCCAATGCAGGAAAGTGAAAAGTGAAAGTGAAGTCGCTCAGTGGTGTCTGACTCTTCGCGACCCCATGGACTGCAGCCCACCAGGCTCCTCCGTCCATGGGGTTTTCCAGGCAGGAGGACTGGAGTGGGGTGCCATTGTCAGCCGTAAAACTGAATCACATTCTGCCATTTGCAGAAACACGGATGCACTTAGAGGACGTTTTACTAAGTAAAGTGAATAAAACAGAGAAAGAACAGTGGTGATAACATATAAATGTGGACTCCAAAAAATGCAACAAACTAGTGAATATAACAACAAAAAGAGACTCACAGATACAGAGAACAAACTAATGGCTGCCAGGCATGAGAAGGACGGAGGAAGAGGCAGTATAAGAGTGTGGGGATAAGGTGTATTATGGGATCACGTGAAATCACGCGTGTGAAAATCTGAAAATTATATAGCGGAACCTAGTAGGCTACGGTCCATGGGGTCTCTAAGAGCAGGCACAACAGAAGTGATTTAGGGTGCACATAGAATTTAAAAATATTTTACCCAATAAAAAAGATGGGAAAGGAATGCAATTTGTTCCATAAGATATTTTGAGGAAGAGAGAGAGACAGATACTATATTCACATAACTTTTATTACAGTACATTTTCATAATTGTTCTTGTTATTAGCAGCTTTTTTTCACCTCTTACTGTGTCTAATTTATAAATTATATGGTATCATAGGTGTGTATATACAGAATAAAACATAGTATTTATAGAGTTTGTTACTATCCATGGCTTGGGCACCCACTAGGTGTCTGTGAGTGTGTCTCCTGAGGAGACAGGAGGACTCCTCTGTGCCTAGTATCCCCATCCAGCTGACGGGGGTTGTGCCGCTGTGTTGCAGTTTATAATTAAATGGGATGTTTTGAGTACTGACATTGTCTCAAAATAAATACAATTGCGACTTAAGTCTTGCAAGCTGTGTAACTGATATAACTTCAATCATATTTTGAATTCTGCTATATTTCTAACACTTGACACATCCTTTTCAACAGACACAGGATATAAAATTGAGACAGTGGGGCTGAATATTCTCCAAGTCTGTTTTCCTTCCTGTTTGCAATACTTTGAGAAATGTAACAAGGCCGCATCGTCTTAGACACAGATAATTAGGCTGTAGACAGGAAAAGAAATGTGTTTCTAAGTTCTGTTGGGCTGAGAAGTTTCCAGTGTCTGCTGTGCCCTTTTGTTTTAAGGAAAAGGCACTGAGAAATACCTGAAAATTTCAGACTAGCTAGTCACTTTGACTAGCTAGCCTGAATCCTCTAGAAACAGAGACTGAGGCAAAAGTAAAGAACTGGCTTTTTATTTGTAAGATGCAAGCCCAGGGTGGTAACAGTGAGGAAAAAGGGACACGGAGCCAGGAAAAGTGCACAGCAATCCAAGCAGTGTGTTACTGTTTGGACTTCTTGCTTCTTGGAAAAAAAAAAAGCGCTTCAAGGTGGGAACTAGGAATGACAGCAGACTTCAGTTTCCTGAGGCTGCAGGATGACGTGAGGAGCACTGTCTCTTCCCAGGAAGAGAAGTGATGTGAGAAATAGAGCTGGAGACTTTGGGGAAACCTCGGCAAAGAGCCTGGAGAGTGTCACAGGGACCTGAATTGAGTTCTGTGATGTAATGAAACTGCCTTCCCCGGTGGCTCGGGGGTAAAGGACCCTCCTGCCCGTGCAGGAGACAAAGAAGCCGGGCTTGACCTCTGGGTTGGGAAGGTCTCCTAGAGGAGGAAATCACAGCTCACTCCAGGATTGCTGCGTGGAAACTTCCACGGACAGAGGAGCCTGGTGGGCTACAGTCCCTGGGGTTGCAAAGAGTTGTACACAACTGAACAAATGAGCAACAAGACTGGAGGCTATGTTTTAATATGCATTTTAATCACACTTTGCCAGGATAAAGTGAGTAGGGGCCAGCAGTGTAATTAGCCTCCTATGGCCCAGCTCCACCCAAAGCTGGATCTCTGAGAAGAATGCAAATACCAGTGTCCTTATGTGACCTCAGCAGCCAGCGTGGCTCTCTCAAAGTGCCAAGTGAGGTTTGTCTGACTCCAGGGTAATATTTCTGGGCCTTGCCTTCTCCTGTTTGGTGTCTGACTGCAGGTGACCTTGGGTTGAAGTCCCTAAAACTCTTCCATCTGTAAAATGTGAAATATAATGCTTTTGACCTACCTCTCTGGACCATATGAGATCTAACGAGTTAACATTTAGAAAATGCTAGGAGCTATTTTAGAAAATGGCATTCTCTAAACACAAAGGATCGTTATTCATTACCCAGAATGCATACAAATAAAAATACGAATTTTTCTGAAGAAGACCAGTGCAGGGAGCTGTTTCTGCCCTGTGTGAAAGGCGCTTTAGAGATTAATTCAATGGATAAGCTTCTAAAACCCGGCAGTTTCGCGCTAATGAAAAAGGGGCCCGCAGACTATATTTTGGTCTGGCGGTCACAGCAGAACTGGAAATGTCAAATCTGTATGATTCACTTTCAGTGTTCCCTCTAGGTTTTATTGAATACCTTCAGGCTATGCAGCCAAGGATTTCTGGAAAGAAAATTATGCTGTATGTAAGTGTAGTGGTATGAGGAATACAGTTCTCTGCATCTGTATCACTCATAATAGATACATTATAGAGGCTGTCTCCACCAGATATCAGACATCTGATTCTTCTTCTTTGGTTCTTCAACTTTTCATCCTCATCAGCCAGGTTTAACTCTTTACCCACTCTGCCCTGCCAATCAGATAGTGTACTATATAACATTCTCTGAGTGAAGCCGGGGGTGATTGAACTGTAGACTTATTATTTTAAAATCCTCTGTCTCTCTCTTTAAATAAGTATACACATACAATTGTAGTTATTTCCCTGGTGGTCCAAACAGTAAAGAATCTGCCTCTGATGTGGGAGACCTGGGTTCGATTCTTGGGTCAGGAAGATCCACTGGAGGAGGAAACGGTAACCCAATCCAGTATTCTTGCCTGGAAAATTCTGTGGACAGAGGAGCCTGGTGGAGTACAGTCGATGGGGTCCCAAGAGTCAGACAGACTGAGTGAGCACGCGCGGGAGGCAACAGGCCGGGCGGTGCCCGGGGCTGACACCCACCCTCAGGCTGCAGCTTGCCGGCGGGTTACTGCTCCCGGTCATCGCGTGGTTAGCGCCCTTCGTTAGGGGTTAGCATCTATTAAACAGCTCAGAAATGCGCATCAGTTATCGGCGTTATTCCGGTACTTTAGAGAGGAATTAAAGCAGAGGGTATGGAGGAGGAATCTGTCCTGGGACACCTCCAGCGGATCTTCCTTGGTTACAATTTTATTTTCCTTGGCTTTATTATACTTTACAGATGTGTTTTTTCCAAACTGAAAGTTTGTGGTAACTTGTGCCCAGCAAATTGATCAGTGTCATTTTTTCCCAACAACTTTTGCTCATTTTATGTCTCTGTGTCACATTTTGTTAATTTTTGTAGTATTTCAAGCAGTTTTCCTTATTATTATCTTTGTTATGGTGATCTGTGATTTTTTATGTTACTTCTGTAAATTTTTTGTATTTTTAAATTGTCATTCACTTTTTTTTTTAAAAGACATAAAGTTATGGCATCACCGACTCGATGGACCTGAGTTTGAGCAAGCTTCAGGAGCTGGTGATGGACAGGGAAGTCTGGCATGCTGCAGTCCATGGGGTTGCAAAGAGTCGGACACGACTGAGCAACTGAACTGACTGAACTGAATGTTTTGCACACTTAATGGACTACAGTATAGCATATGCACTAGAAAACTAAACATCTCATGTGACGCAGTTTTGAGATATACACTTTATTGCAGTGGTATGGGACTGAAGCCACAGTATGTCTCAGGAATTCCTTTACAGTGTTATGCATTTGCTTAGGGTAGTAGCATATGCCACCCCAAACATATCTCTGGAATAAGGATTATTTTGAGATTGTTGTTTTTAGAAACAGTAAGTATAAGAGAAGCTCTGAAAACAGAGTAGAAGTTATCTTTTAGCAAGAAAACTTTGCATTTAATAGAAATCTCCGTTTGTAAGGATGTTTACCTCTCTTTGGGCTTCCCCTGTGGCTTAGCAGGTAAAGAAGCCATCTGCAATGCAGGAAACACAGGAGACACTGGTTCGATCCCTAGGTCACAGAGATTCCGACATGCCTGAGCCACTGAGCACGCACACACACATACACCTTTCTGTACCAAGAAGACAAAGATGACTAAATCAAAATAAACTCGTAGCAATGGAGAAGGCACTGACTTAAACCTGCGTACAAAATCTTACTCTAGTTTACTTTTCCTGGTCACTCCCCTCGCTAGTCTCCTGCATACCCTTCCGTTTTTTGTCTTTAGCTGAAGTTGGTACTGAAGCTTGAATTCTGCTACCTGTGAAAGTTACTTATTTTTTTTGCTGATTGTCCTCTATTTATACTTAAGATAAGCATGTTAATACATTTCTATTTGTTTTTCTTTTATTAATCTGTCTTATGCTTCCAGGTAGAACTTAGAAAGGTAGAAGGACAATTATTTTTCCTATCCTACAGTTGAAAACCTTAATTCAAGTACTGAAGACACAGCAAGCTTCTACAGGCAAAAGCTTGTATTCTAGAAGGGAGAGTAAGTTAATAAAAATGGAAATAGATATTTGGATGAGGCTGAGTCCCACAAAGGCAATTGATTAGGTTAATAGTACAAGAGTAAAAGGGTAGACTCATGTTTTTGATAGAATAATGAACAAAGACTTCTTAGAGAAGTTTTTGTGTGAGCACATTTAAAGACTGAGAAGTCAGCTGTGCAAAGTGAGAGGGAAAGAGTTTTTCATACAGAGTGAGAAGTAGCAGCAGAAGCCTCAGGAGGCAACCAAGCTGGATACTTTAAGCAAAATAAAGTACCCAGCTTTACTGGGTACTCACAGCAAAATGAGGAGGGGCTGGAGGACATGGAGCGAAGTGGGATGAGACCTGAGAAATAATCCTATAAGTCCCAGTATGGAATTTGTAATTTATTCCTCATGGAATGAGAGGCCAGAGGAGCACATCAAGAAGGAGATTGATGAGATCTTACTTAGAATCAGAAAGTTCACTTTTTCTGCTAGAAGAATAGCAGATACAGCAGAGTGACATATCTCTTAGTTTGTCTGAGATGGGTCCAATTTCTGACTGTTACAAGCATACACTAGTGCATGTTCAGTCTTGTCCACTATGTGTAATTCCATGGACTGTAGCCCACCAGGCTCCTCTGTCCATGTAATTTTCCAGGCAAGAATACTGGAGCGAGTTGCCGTTTCCTACTCCAGGGGATTGTCTCCACCTAGGGATCGAACCTGTAACTCTTGTGTCTCCTGTATTGGCAGGCAGATTCTTTACCACTGCGCCACCTGGGAAGCTTTATGACTGTTGTGTGCATGCGTGCTTGGTAAGCTGCCTCAGTTGTGTCTGACTCTTTGCAACCCTATGGACTATAGCCCATCAGGCTCCTCCTATCCATGGAATTCTCCAGCAAGAATACTTTCATTCTGGTCGACGTGCTTTTCCTGACCCAAGGATTGAACCTGCATCTCTTAAGTCTCCTGCATTGGCAGGCAGGCTTTTTACCACTAGCACCACCCGAGAAGCCCTGATGACTGTTATTGTGGAGTAATTATTAATGTTAACCTCTCACTCTGAAAAATATAGATTTGGTGGTACATGTTATCCTCTAATTCAAGGGGGCAGAAGTAGGAGCTGAGAGAAAGGGTAAAAAGCCATTTCAATAGTCCAGCTGAGGGATGGAGTTGGCCTTAATTGGTATGACTGTGGCAGAAATATAGCAAAAGATGTTTCCTCAAACCACATTACGACTGGAGATGGAGACAAGGTCAATTTCCAAGTCCCACAAATCTGAAAACTACAGCCCATTCTGTCCCTCAGTTATAGTGTCAGGGTATCAACAGGGTCTCATCAGATGGGGGTCCTGCTGCTTTCCACTTAATGAAATCCGATACATACTCAGAAATATTGGTAGAAAGGAAAGGCTCCTTCCCTGTGCTATACAGTCGGTCTTTGTTGGTTATCCATTTTAAATGCAGCAGTGTGTACATGTCCATCCCAAACTCCCTAACTATCCCTTCCCCTCATCTTTCCCTCCAAGCAACCATAAATTTGTTCTCTAAGTCTTGAGTCTCTTTCCATTTTTAAGTAAATTCATTCGTATAATTTCTTTTTAGATTCTATATATAAGGACTATCATATAATAGTTCCTCTTATCTGTCTCATTTATTTCACTCAGTATGACAGTCTTTAGGTCCATCCATATTGATGCAAATGATATTATTTTCATTCTTCTTACTGGCAGAGTATTATCCCATTATATATGTGCATACCACTCTTCTTTATCCATTCCTTTGTTGATGGGCAGTTAGGTTGCTTTCATGTCTAGGCTTTTGCAATCTATGTTGCAGTGAACATTGGAGTGCATGTATCCTTTTGGATCATGTTTTTCTCCAAATATGTGCCCAGGATTGGGATTACAGAGTCATATGGTAGTTCTATTTTTAGTTTCTTAAGGAGCCTCCATAGAGTCAAAGGCTTTTGACTGTGTGGATCACAATAAACTGTGGAAAATTCTGAAAGAGATGGGGATACCAGACCACCTGACCTGCCTCTTGAGAAATCTGTATGCAGGTCAGTATGCAACAGTTAGAATTGGACATGGGATAACAGACCGGTTCCAAATAGGAAAAGGAGTACATCAAGGCTGTATATTGTCACCCTGCTTATTTAACTTATATGCAGAGTACATCATGGAAAAGGCTGGACTGGATGAAGCACAAGCTAGATTCAAGATGCCAGGAGAAATATCAATAACTTCAGATATGTAGATGACACCACCCTTATGGCAAAAGTGAAGAAGAACTAAAGAGCCTTTTGATGAAAGTGAAAGAGGAGAGTGAAAAAGTTGGCTTCAAACTCAACATTCAGAAAACAAAGATCATGGCATCTGGTCCCATCACTTCATGGCAAATGGAGAAACAGTGGTAACCATGGCAGACTTTATTTTTTGGGGCTCCAAAATCACTGCAGATGGTGATTGCCACCATGAAATTAAAAGACGCTTACTCCTTGGAAGGAAAGTTATGATCAACCTGGACAGCATATTAAAAAGCAAAGACATTACTTTGCCAACAAAGGTCCTTCTAGTCAAGGCTATGATTTTTCCAGTAGTCATATATGGATGTGGGAGTTGGACTATAAAGAAAGCTGAGCACTGAAGAATTGATGCTTTTTATCTGTGGTGTTGGAGAAGACTCTTGAGACTCCCTTGGACTGCAAGGAGATCCAAGCAGTGCATCCTAAAGGAAATCATTCCTGAATTACTCATTGGGAGGACTGCTGTTGAAGCTAAAACTCCAATACTTTGGCCACTTGATGCGAAGAGCTGACTCATTTGAAAAGACCCAGTTGCTGGGAAAGATTGAAGGCAGGAGGAGAAGGGGATGACAGAGGATGAGATGGTTGGATGGCATCACTGACTCAATGGACATGAGTTTGAGTAAACTCTGGGAGCTGGTGATGGACAGGGAGGCCTGGTATTCTGCAGTTCATGGGGTCACAAAGAGTTGGACTTGATTGAGCAACTGAACTGAACTGAAGGAGCCTCCATGCTATTCTTCCTAGTGACTGTACCACTTTACATTCCCATCAACAGTGTAGGAGGGTTCCCTCCTCTCCACACTCTCTCCAGTATTTATTGTTTGTGGGTTTTTTTCAAGATAACCATTCTGGTTGGTGTGAAGTGAAATCTCATTGTAGATTATGTTGCTTCTTTTGATACTGTTAAGCTTCATGGGCTGTTTGTAATTTTTGGAGACTAATTCCTTGTTGGTCTTATCATTTACAAATATTGTCTCTCAATCTGTGGGTGGTCTTGCTGTTTTATCATTTCTTTTGCTGTTGAGTTTGAGTAGGTGTCATTAGTTTATTTTCATTGTTCTGGGAGATGGATCACACACAAAAAATGCTGCTGTCTGTGTTTTCCTCTAGGAGTTTTATAGTGTCTTGCCCCACATTCAGATCTTTAATCCATCTTGGTCTTATTTTGGTGTGTGCTTTTAAAGAAGGTTCTAATTTCTTATTTTCACACATAACTGTACCAATTTCCAGGCACCGTTTGTTGAGGAGGCTTCTTTTCCAACATTTTGCAGTGTTGTCTCCTTTGCCATGGATTCATTGACCATGGGTGTGTGTGTTTGTTTATGGATTTTCTATCCTATTCCTTTGAACTATATTTCTATTTTTGCATCAGTACCATATTCTTTTGATGACTGTAGTTTTATAGTATAGTCTGAAGTCAAAGATCCTGATTCCTCCAGCTGCATTTTTACTTCTCAAGGTTGCTTTGGCTATTCAGGGTCTTGTGTGTCTCCATACAAACTTTAAGATTTTTTTTGTTCTAGCTCTTTGTAAAATCCTTGGTAATTTGATAGTAATTTGATACAGATTGCGTTAAACTTGTAGATTGCCTTGGGGAGTCATTTTTTCAACACTGGTTCTTCCAATCCATGAACATGGTACAGTTCTTTTGTCTCCTTAGGTAGGCTTATCCTTAGATATTTTATTCTTTTTGATGCAATGGTAAATGGAGATGCTTATTGAACTTTTCTTTCTGATCTTTGTTGGTGTATAAAAATGCAACTGATTTCTGTGTATTAATTTTGTAACCTGCAACTTTACCAAATTCATTGATGAGTTGTAGCAGTTTGTTGTAGCATATTTAGGATCTTTGTAGCAGGCTGTGTCATCTACAAACAGTGACAGTTTAACTTCTTTTCCAATTTAGATTCACTTTACTTCTTTTTCTTCTCTGACTGCTGTTGCTAGGACTTCCAAAACTGTGTTGAATAACAGGGGTGAAAAGGGACACCCTTGCCTTTTTCCTGATCTTAGAGGAAATTCATTCAGCTTTTCACCAATGAGTATGATGTTAGCTGTAGATTTGTCATTTATGGCCTTTATTTATTTTTTTTTTTTTTTTAATTTTTTTATTAGTTGGAGGCTAATTACTTCACAACATTTCAGTGGGTTTTGTCATACATTGATATGAATCAGCCATAGATTTACACTTATTCCCCATCCCGATCCCCCCTCCCACCTCCCTCTTCACCCGACTCCTCTGGGTCTTCCCAGTGCACCAGGCCCGAGCACTTGTCTCATGCATCCCACCTGGGCTGGTGATCTGTTTCACCATAGATAGTATACATGCTGTTCTTTTGAAACATCCCACCCTCACATTCTCCCACAGAGTTCAAAAGTCTGTTCTGTATTTCTGTGTCTCTTTTTCTGTTTTGCATATAGGGTTATCATTACCATCTTTCTAAATTCCATATATATGTGTTAGTATGCTGTAATGTTCTTTATCTTTCTGGCTTACTTCACTCTGTATAATGGGCTCCAGTTTCATCCATCTCATTAGGACTGATTCAAATGAATTCTTTTTGACAGCTGAGTAATATTCCATGGTGTATATGTACCACAGCTTCCTTATCCATTCATCTGCTGATGGGCATCTAGGTTGCTTCCATGTCCTGGCTATTATAAACAGTGCTGCAATGAACATTGGGGTGCACGTGTCTCTTTCAGATCTGGTTTCCTCAGTGTGTATGCCCAAAAGTGGGATTGCTGGGTCATATGGCAGTTCTATTTCCAGTTTTTTAAGGAATCTCCACACTGTTTTCCATAGTGGCTGTACTAGTTTGCATTCCCACCAACAGTGTAAGAGGGTTCCCTTTTCTCCACACCCTCTCCAGCATTTATTGCTTGTAGTCTTTTGGATAGCAGCCATCCTGACTGGCGTGTAATGGTACCTCATTGTGGTTTTGATTTGCATTTCTCTAATAATGAGTGATGTTGAGCACCTTTTCATGTGTTTGTTAGCCATCTGTATGTCTTCTTTGGAGAAATGTCTGTTTAGTTCTTTGGCCCATTTTTTGATTGGGTCATTTATTTTTCTGGAATTGAGCTGCAGGAGTTGCTTGTATATTTTTGAGATTAATCCTTTGTCTGTTTCTTCATTTGCTATTATTTTCTCCCAATCTGACGGCTGTCTTTTCACTTTACTTATAGTTTCCTTTGTAGTGCAAAAGCTTTTAAGTTTCATTAGATCCCATTTGTTTAGTTTTGCTTTTATTTCCAATATTCTGGGAGGTGGGTCATAGAGGATCTTGCTGTGATTTATGTCAGAGAGTGTTTTGCCTATGTTCTCCTCTAGGAGTTTTATAGTTTCTGGTCTTACATTTAGATCTTTAATCCATTTTGAGTTTATTTTTGTGTATGGTGTTAGAAAGTGTTCTAGTTTCATTCTTTTGCAAGTGGTTGACCAGTTTTCCCAGCACCACTTGTTAAAGAGGTTGTCTTTTTTCCATTGTATATCCTTGCCTCCTTTGTCAAAGATAAGGTGTCCATAGGTTCGTGGATTTATCTCTGGGCTTTCTATTCTGTTCCATTGATCTATATTTCTGTCTTTGTGCCAGTACCATACTGTCTTGATGACTGTGGCTTTGTAGTAGAGTCTGAAGTCAGGCAGGTTGATTCCTCCAGTTCCATTCTTCTTTCTCAAGATTACTTTGGCTATTCGAGGTTTTTTGTATTTCCATACAAATTGTGAAATTCTTTGGTCTAGTTCTGTGAAAAATACCGTTGGTAGCTTGATAGGGATTGCATTGAATCTATAGATTGCTTTGGGTAGAATAGCCATTTTGACAATATTGATTCTTCCAATCCATGAACACGGTATGTTTCTCCATCTGTTTGTGTCCTCTTTGATTTCTTTCATCAGTGTTTTATAGTTTTCTATGTATAGGTCTTTTGTTTCTTTAGGTAGATATACTCCTAAGTATTTTATTCTTTTTGTTGCAATGGTGAATGGTATTGTTTCCTTAATTTCTCTTTCTGTTTTTTCATTGTTAGTATATAGGAATGCAAGGGATTTCTGTGTGTTAATTTTATATCCTGCAACTTTACTATATTCATTGATTAGCTCTAGTAATTTTCTGGTAGAGTCTTTAGGGTTTTCTATGTAGAGGATCATGTCATCTGCAAACAGCGAGAGTTTCACTTCTTCTTTTCCTATCTGGATTCCTTTTACTTCTTTTTCTGCTCTGATTGCTGTGGCCAAAACTTCCAACACTATGTTGAACAGTAGTGGTGACAGTGGGCACCCTTGTCTTGTTCCTGATTTCAGGGGGAATGCTTTCAATTTTTCACCATTGAGGGTGATGCTTGCTGTGGGTTTGTCATATATGGCTTTTGTAATGTTGAGGTATGTTCCTTCTATTCCTGCTTTTTGGAGAGTTTTAATCATAAATGAGTGTTGAATTTTGTCAAAGGCTTTCTCTGCATCTATTGAGATAATCATATGGTTTTTATCTTTCAATTTGTTAATGTGGTGTATTACGTTGATTGATTTGCGGATATTGAAGAATCCTTGCATTCCTGGGATAAAGCCCACTTGGTCGTGGTGTATGATTTTTTTAATATGTTGTTGGATTCTGTTTGCTAGAATTTTGTTAAGGATTTTTGCATCTATGTTCATCAGTGATATTGGCCTGTAGTTTTCTTTTTTTGTGGCATCTTTGTCTGGTTTTGGAATTAGGGTGATGGTGGCCTCATAGAATGAGTTTGGAAGTTTACCTTCTTCTGCAATTTTCTGGAAGAGTTTGAGTAAGGTAGGTGTTAGCTCTTCTCTAAATTTTTGGTAGAATTCAGCTGTGAAGCCATCTGGTCCTGGGCTTTTGTTTGCTGGAAGATTTTTGATTACACTTTCGATTTCCTTGCCTGTGATGGGTCTGTTAAGATCTTCTATTTCTTCCTGGTTCAGTTTTGGAAAGTTATACTTTTCTAAGAATTTGTCCATTTCATCCAAGTTGTCCATTTTATTGGCATAGAGCTGCTGGTAGTAGTCTCTTATGATCCTTTGTATTTCAGTGTTGTCTGTTGTGATCTCTCCATTTTCATTTCTAATTTTGTTAATTTGGTTCTTCTCTCTTTGTTTCTTAATGAGTCTTGCTAATGGTTTGTCAATTTTGTTTATTTTTTCAAAAAACCAGCTTTTAGCTTTGTTGATTTTTGCTATGGTCTCTTTAGTTTCTTTTGCATTTATTTCTGCCCTGATTTTTAAGATTTCTTTCCTTCTGCTAACCCTGGGGTTCTTCATTTCTTCCTTCTCTAATTGCTTTAGGTGTAGAGTTAGGTTATTTATTTGGCTTTTTTCTTGTTTCTTGATGTAAGCCTGTAATGCTATGAACTTTCCCCTTAGCACTGCTTTTACAGTGTCCCATAGGTTTTGGGTTGTTGTGTTTTCATTTTCATTCATTTCTATACATATTTTGATTTCTTTTTTGATTTCTTCTATGATTTGTTGGTTATTCAGAAGTGTGTTATTTAGCCTCCATGTGTTTGAATTTTTAACAATTTTTTTCCTGTAATTGAGATCTAATCTTACTGCACTGTGGTCAGAAAAGATGACTGGAATGATTTCAATTTTTTTGAATTTTCCAAGACCAGATTTATGGCCCAGGATGTGATCTATTCTGGAGAAGGTTCCGTGTGCACTTGAGAAAAAGGTGAAGTTGATTGTTTTGGGGTGAAATGTCCTATAGATATCAATTAGGTCTAGCTGGTCCATTGTGTCATTTAAAGTTTGTGTTTCCTTGTTAATTTTCTGTGTAGTTGATCTATCCATAGTTGTGAGTGGGGTATTAAAGTCTCCCACTATTATTGTGTTACTATTAATTTCCTCTTTCATACTCGTTAGTGTTTGCCGTACATATTGCGGTGCTCCTATGTTGGGTGCATATATATTTATAATTGTTATATCTTCTTCTTGGATTGATCCTTTGATCATTATGTAGTGTCCTTCTTTGTCTCTTTTCACAGCTTTTATTTGAAAGTCTATTTTATCTGATATGAGTATTGCGACTCCTGCTTTCTTTTGGTCTCCGTTTGCATGAAATATTTTTTTCCAGCCCTTCACTTTCAGTCTGTATGTGTCTCTTGTTTTGAGGTGGGTCTCTTGTAGACAGCATATATAGGGGTCTTGTTTTTGTATCCATTCAGCCAATCTTTGTCTTTTGGTTGGGGCATTCAACCCATTTACATTTAAGGTAATTATTGATAGGTGTGGTCCCGTTGCCATTTACTTTGTTGTTTTGGGTTCACGTTTATACAACCTTTCTGCATTTCCTGTCTAGAGAAGATCCTTTAGCATTTGTTGAAGAGCTGGTTTGGTAGTGCTGAATTCTCTCAGCTTTTGCTTACCTGTAAAGCTTTTGAGTTCTCCTTCATATCTGAATGAGATCCTTGCTGGATACAGTAATCTAGGTTGTAGGTTATTCTCTTTCATTACTTTCAGGACGTCCTGCCATTCCCTTCTGGCCTGGAGGGTTTCTATTGATAGATCAGCTGTTATCCTTATGGGAATCCCTTTGTGTGTTATTTGTTGTTTTTCCCTTGCTGCTTTTAATATTTGTTCTTTGTGTTTGATCTTTGTTAGTTTGATTAATATGTGTCTTGGGGTGTTTCGCCTTGGGTTTATCCTGTTTGGAACTCTCTGGGTTTCTTGGACTTGGGTGGTTATTTCCTTCCCCATTTTAGGGAAGTTTTCAGCTATTATCTCCTCGAGTATTTTCTCATGGCCTTTCTTTTTGTCTTCTTCTTCTGGAACTCCTATGATTCGAATGTTGGGGCGTTTCACATTGTCCCAGAGGTCCCTGAGGTTGTCCTCATTTCTTTTTATCCTTTTTTCTTTTTTCCTCTCTGCTTCATTTATTTCCACCATTTTATCTTCTATCTCACTTATCCTATCTTCTGCCTCCGTTATTCTACTCTTGGTTCCCTCCAAAGTGTTTTTGATCTCATTCATTGCATTATTCATTTTTAATTGACTCTTTTTTATTTCTTCTAGGTCTTTATTAAACAATTCTTGTATCTTTTCAATCTTTGTTTCCAAGCTATTTATCTGTAACTCCATTTTGTTTTCAAGATTTTGGATCATTTTTATTATCATTATTCTAAATTCTTTTTCAGGTAGATTCCCTATCTCCTCCTCTTTTGTTTGACTTGGTGGGCATTTTTCTTGTTCCTTTACCTGTTGGGTATTTCTTTGCCTTTTCATCTTGTTTAGATTGCTGTGTCTGGAGTGGACTTTCTGTATTCTGGAGGTCTGTGGTTCCTTTTTATTGTGGAGGATTTACCCAGTGGGTGGGGTTGGACGTTTGGCTTGTCAAGGTTTCCTGGTTAGGGAAGCTTGCGTCAGTGTACTGGTGCGTGGAACTTGATTTCTTCTCTTTGGAGAGCAATGGAGTGCCCAGTAATGAGTTTTGAGTTGGGTCTATGTGTTAGGTGTGACCTTGGGTAGCCTGTATGTTGACATTCAGGGCTATGTTCCTGTGTTGCTGGAGAATTTGCGTGGTATGTCTTGCTCTAAAACTTATTGGCTCTTGGGTGGTGGTTGGTTTCAGTGTAGGTATGGAGGCTTTTGGACGGTCACTTATCACTTAAAGTTCCATGTAGTCAGGAGTTTTCTGGTGTTCTCAGGTTTTGGGCTTAAGTTTCCTGCCTCTGGATTTCAGTTTTATTCTTCCTGTAGTCTCAGGACTTCTCCAACTATACAGCTCTGATAATTAAACTTCTAGGTTAATGGCGAAAAGATTCTCCCCCGTTAGGGACACCCAGAGAGGTTCACAGAGTTACATGAACAGGAGAAAAGGGAGGAGGGAGATAGAGATGAGTAGGAGGAGAAAAAGGGGGACTCAAGAGGAGAGAGACAGATCTACGCAGCTGTCTGTTCCCAGAGTGTTCTCGTATCTCAGACACCTACAAGGATTCACAGAATTGGATGGGGAAGAGAAGGGGAAAAGAGGAAATAGAGGTGTTCTGAGGTAGAAAACAGAGAGTCAAGATTGGGAGGGAATAATCTTCGGTTTTAAGATAGGGCTTCTCTTTTTTTTTTTTTTTTTGTAAGGTTATAGTGTAGTGAAGATGAAAATGAAGAGTAGTAGAGGAGTACTAGAGGACTTTAAAAGAAATAAGAGAAAAAGAAAAATAGAAAATAGAAGAGAAAAAGGAAAGAAAAAAAAAAAAGAAGAAAAAGGAGAAGAAAAAAAAAGAAAAAGAAAAAAAAAAAAAAAGAAAGAAAAAAAAATTTTTTTTTTCCCCTAATTAAAAAAATCGTAAAAATCTATGAAAATGAAAGTTAAGGAGTAATGGGGGAGTAATAGGGAATTTTAAAGGAAAATAAAAGAGAAAAAATAAAAAAGAAAAATATAAAAAGAAAAAAAAATTTTTTTTTTTTCCTTACTTAGAAAAAACAGAAAAATAAAAAAAAAAGTAAAAATATATCTAGGAGTTTCTCTGGAGCTGCTGCGGTCAGTGTGGGTTCAGCTCAGTTTCAGATAGCTCCTCGTTCCAGCTTACACTTCTCGATATCTCCAGGGCCCTTCCGGTGAAGTCGGTGTTTTCTTCAGGGATTTTAATCTGTTGCACCAGTCCCTTCTGAAGCGGTTCCCTTTGTTTATTTGGCTTCTGTTTGCCGGTCTCTTCAGAGGCTCATTTCCGCCCTGACACAGGTGGGCGGAGGTGGTCTCTTATTCAGGTAGCTAGTTCCGTTGCACTGCTGGGAGGGGCTGACGCTGCGGGGCGGGGCTGGCGCTGCGGGGCGGGGCTGAAGCTGCGGGGAGGGGCTGGCGCTGCGGGGCGGGGCTGGCGCTGCGGGGAGGGGCTGGCGCTGCGGGGAGGGGCTGGCCCTGCGGGGGCGGGCTGGCGCTGCCGGAAGGGGCTGACGCTGCTTTCTCCGTCTACGCTGCTCAGGCTCCCGGCTGTTCTATATGGAGCGCGCCCCGCGCTGCGCGAGGTTCCAGCCCTCGGGTGTTACACAAAAGCGCGGAAGGAAAAGCTGCGCCTGCTCTCTGTGCCTTCCCCGTCAGAGCGGTCCAGGCAGCCAGGGGCTTGGTGGGCGCGCTATCCCCAGGTGTGGCGCACCCACTCCCTTCCGCGGACCCAGTCTCAGTTTCCGCTGGCGCCAGGCGGGTGCGCGCGCCTTCCGCCCTCCGCGTCCCCAGCCCCAGTCCCCGCCCGCGCCGGTCGGGTGCCTGCGCCCTGTGTCTCGCCGCGACCTTCCCCTCCCCCCTGCCTCCTGCCTCCGGCGGGGCTGGGCCGGTCCGCAGCCTGCGAGCTCTTCTCGGGACTTTCCCCGTCCCTTTGTTCTGCGAACGGCCGGCAGTGTGTTCCGGCCGGTTAATTTTCTCTCTCTCTTTTGGTCTCCCACAGTTCAAGTTGGCACCTCACAGAAGCTCCCCCCGATTGTCCTCAGGGCACTCAGGCCCGGACCCTAGCCCAAGCAAGGCCGCCTAAGACTCCCTTCCCGGGACGGGTCTCCGTCCTTAGCTCTTTTGTCTCACTTTTTATCTTTTATATTTTGTCCTACCTCCTTTCGAAGACAATGGTCTGCTTTTCTGGGCGCCTGATGACCTCAGCTAGCGATCAGAAGTTGTTTTGTGAAGTTTGCTCTGCATTCGGTTATTCTTTTGATGAATTTGTAGGAGAGAAAGTGGTCTCCCGGTCATACTCCTCCGCCATCTTGGCTCCTCCCCTATGGCCTTTATTATGTTGAGGTATGTTCTCTCCATACCCACTTTCTGAGAACTTTTATATAAATGGGTGCTGACTTGTCAAAAAGCTTTTTCAGCATTTATTGGGATGATTATTTATTTTTTTATTTTTCAAATTATTGATGTGGTATATCACATGAATTAATTTGTGGATATTGTTAAATCCTTGCACTCCCGTGGTGAATCCCACTAGATTATGGTGTATGATCTTTTTAATGTATTGTTGGATTCAGACGGCTAGTTTTTGTGTTTTTTTGTTTGTTTGTTTGTTTTGAGGATTTTTGCATCAATGTTCATCTGTGATATAGGCCTGTAACCCCGTTGTGTGTGTGTGTGTGTGTGTGTGTGTGTGTGTGTGTGTGTGTGTGTGTGTGGTATCTTTGGTTTTGGTATCACAGTGTGGCAACTTCATACAATGAGTTTGTGTTTTCCTTGCTCTGCAAGTTTTTTGGAACAGTTTCAGATGAACAGCTTTTAACTCGTTCTAAATGTTTGATAGAATTTGCCTATGAAACCATTAGGTCTTGGACTTCTATTTGTTGGGAGTTTTTAAATCACAGTTTCAATTTCAGTGCTTGTGATTGGTCTGTTCATATTTTCTATTTCTTCCTATCTCAATCTTGGGAGATTCTGTTTCTAAGAATTTGTTCATTTCTTCCAACTTGTCCATTTTAATTGCATACAGTTTCTCAGAGCAGTCCATTTTAATTGCACATAGTTGCTCAGAGTAGTCTCTTATGATCCTTTGCATTTCTGTGATGTCAGTTGTAACTTCTCCTTCTTTATTTCTAATTTTATTGATTTGAGTCCTCTCCCATTTTTTCTTGATGAGTCTGGCTAAAGATTTGTCAAGTTTGTGTATATTTTCATAGAACCAGCTTTTAGTTTCATTTATCTTTGCAATTGTTTGCTTTGTCTCTATTTCATTTATTTCTGTTCTGATCCTTATAAATTATTTTCTTCCAGTAACTTTAGGATCTGTTTGTTCTTCTTTCTCTAGCTGTTTTATATGTAAGATTAGGTTGTTTATTTGAATTTTTCTTGTTTCTTGAGGTAAAACTATATTGCTGTAAACTTCCCTCTTAGCAATGCATTTCCTTCATACCAGAGGTTTTGGATCATGGTACTTTCATTTTCATTTGTCTCTAGTTTTTTGTTTGTTTGTTTGTTTTCACCTATGTTTTTTTGCAGTGACCCATTAGTTGATTTAGTAGCATATTGTTTAGCTGTTGTGTGTTTGCATTTTTAGCAGTATTTTCTTGTAGTTTACTTCTAATATCATGGTTTTGTGATCAGAAATGCTTCTTGATATGATTCCAGTTTTCTTAAATTTACCAAGTCTCATCTTGTGGCCTAGCATGTTGCTGATTCTGGAGAACATTCCCTGTGCACTTGAGAATGTGTAGTCTGTTTTTGGATGAAATATTCTATAAGTATCAGTTAATTCCATCTGGTCTGAAGTGTCGTTTAAGGCTTGTGTTTCCTTATTAGTTTTCTGTCCGGATTCTGGATGATCTGTCAATCAACGAAAATGAGGGAGGTGTTAAGATCCCCCGCTATCACCGTGTTGCTGTTGGTTTTTCCTTCATGGTTTTGCCAGCGTTTACCTCACACATTGATGTGCTCCTGCCTGTGCTGTGCTTAGTCACTCAGTCATGTCTGATTCTTCGTGACCCCATGGACAGTAGCCCACCACGTCACTCTGTCCCGGGGGATTCTCCAGGCAAGCATACCAGCGGGGGTTGCCATGCCCTCCTCAAGGGGATCTTCCCAACCCAGGAATTGAACTGTGGTCTCCTCATTGCAGGTGGATTCTTCACCTGCTGAGCCACCAGGGAAGCCCCAGTGTGCTCCTAAGTGGATGCGTATATATTTATAATTGCTATATCTTATTCTTGGATTGAATCCTTGATCATTATGCAGTGTCTTCTTTGCCTCTTATAATATTCTTTTTTAAAGTCTATTTTGTTTGCTATGAGTATTGAGATTCCAGATTTCTTTCGATTTTCACTTGTGTGGGATAACTTCTCCCATCCCCTTGCTTTCAGTCTGTAAGCATCCCTAAGTATGAGGTGGGTCTCTGTAGACAGTGTATATATGAGTCCTGCCAAAGTCACTGCAGATGGTGACTGCAGCCATGACATTAACAGACACTTGCTCCTTGGAATGAAAGTTATGACCAGCCTAGACAGCATATTACAAAGCAAAGGCATTACTTTGCCAACAAAGGTCCCTCTAGTCAAAGCTGTTTTTCCAGTAGTCATGTATGGATGTGAGAGTTGGACTATAAAGAAAGCTGAGTGCTGCTGAACAATTGATGCTTTTGAACTATGGGTTGGAGAAGACTCTTGAGAGTCCCTTGAACTGCAAGGAGATCAAACCCATCAATCCTAAAGGAAATCAATCCTGAATATTCATTGGAAGAACTGATGCTGAAGTTGAAACTCCAATACTTTGGCCAGCTGATGTGAGGAGCTGACTCTTGGAAAAGACCCTGATGCTGGGAGAGAGTGAAGGCAGGAGGAGAAGGGGACAACAGAGGATGAGATGGTTGGATGGCATCACTGACTCAAAAGACATGAGTTTGAGTAAACTCCAGGGGTTGGTGATGAACAGGGAGGCCTGGCGTGCTGCAGTCCATGGGGTTACAGAGTTGGACACGAATGAGCGACTGAACTGAACTGAACTTATCCACCCTGCCAGTCTATGTCCTTTGGTTTGTTTATCTAACCTATATTGAAGGCAATTATTGATATGCATGATCATATTACAATTTTCTTAATTATTTTGGGTTTATTTTTTGTAGATCTTTTCCTTCTCTTGTGTTTCCTACCTAGAGAAGTTCCTTTAGCATTTATTGTAAAGCTGGTTTGGTAGTGCTGAATTCTCTTAATTTTCACTTGTTGGTCAAGTTTTTGATTTCTCCATCAAATCTAAATGATAGATCTACTGGTTAGAGAATTCATGGCTGTAGTTGCTTCCTTTTGATCAAATACACTGTGCCGTTGTTTTTTAGCTTTAGAGTTTCTGTTGAGAAATCACCTCATAAACTTATGGGACTTCCCTTATGTTATTTGCCATTTTTCCCTTGTTGCTTTTAATACTGCAGCATTGTCTTTAATTTTTGCCAATCTGTTTATTATGTGTCTCTGTGTGTTCATCCTTGGATCTATCCTGTCTGGGACTTTCTGTGCTCCCTGGACTTGGTTGGCTATTTCCTTTCCCATGCTAGGGAATTTTTCAGGTAAATCTCTTTAAATATTTCTCAGGTTCTTTCTCTTCCTTTGCTCCTTCTGGGACCCCTAAAATGCAAATGTTTGTGCAATTAATGTTGTCCCAGAGGTCTCTTCAGTTCAGCTCAGTCACTCAGTCGTGTTCAACTCTTTGTGACCCCATGAACCACAGCATGCCAGGCCTCCCTGTCCATCACCAACTGCCAGAGTCCACAAAAATTCATGCCCATTGAGTCAATGATGCCATTCAACCATCTCATCCTCTTTCATCCCCTTCTCCTCCCGCCTTCAATCTTTCCCAGCATCAGGGTCTTTTCAAATGAGTCAGCTCCTCACATCAGCTGGCCAAAGTATTGGAGTTTCAACTTCAACATCAGTCCTTCCAATGAACACCCAGGACTGATCTCCTTTAGGATGGACAGGTTGGATCTCCTTGCAGTCCAAGGGACTCCCAAGAGTCTTCTCCAACACCACAGCTCAAAAGCATCAATTCTTCTGTGCTCAGCTTTCTTTATAGTCCAACTTTCACATTCATAGATGACTACTAGAAAAATCATAGCCTTGACTGGATGGACCTTTGTTGGCAAAGTAATGTCTCTGCTTTTTAATATGTTGTTTAGGTTGGATATAACTTTCCTTCCAAGAAGTAAGCGTCTTTTAATTTCATGGCTGTAATCACCATCTGCAGTGATTTTGGAGCCCCCCAAAAATAAAGTCAGCCACTGATTCCACTGTTTCCCCCATCTATTTGTCATAAAGTGATGGGACCAGATGCCATGATCTTAGTTTTCTGAATGTTGAGCTTTAAGCAAACTTTTTCACTCTCCTTGTTTGCTTTCATCAAGAGGCTCTTTAGTTCTTCACTTTCTGTCATAAGGGTGGTGTCATCTGCATATCTGAGGTTATTGATATTTCTCCCAGGAATCTTGATTCCAGCTTGTGCTTCCTCCAGCTCAGCATTTCTCATGATGCACTCTGCATTTAAGTTAAATAAGCAGGGTGACAATATATAGCCTTAACGTACTCCTTTTCTTATTTGGAACCAGTCTGTTGTTCTATGTCAGTTGTAACTGTCCTGACCTGCATGAAGGTTTCTCCAGAGGCAGGTCTGGTGGTCTGTTATTCCCATCTCTTTCAGATTTTTCAACAGTTTATTGTGATCCACACAGTCAAAGACTTTGGCACAGTCAATAAAGCAGATATAGATGTTTTTCTGGAACCCTCTTGCTTTTTCGATGATCCAGCAAATGTTGGCAATTTGATCTCTGGTTTCTCTGCCTTTTCTAAAACCAGCCTGAACATCTGGAAGTTCATGTATTGCTGAAGCCTGGCTTGGAGAATTTTGAGCATTACTTTACTAGCGTGTGAGATGAGTGCAATTGTGCTATAGTTTGAGCATTCTTTGGCATTGCCTTTCTTTGGGATTGGAATGAAAACGGACCTTTTCCAGTCCTGTGGCCACTGCTGAGTTTTCCAAATTTGGTGGCATATTGAGTGCAGCACTTTCACAGCATCGTCTTTCAGGAATTGAAATAGCTCAACTGGAATTCCATCACCTCCACTAGCTTTGTTCGTAGTGATGCTTTCTAAGGCCCACTTGACTTCACATTCCAGGATGTCTGGGTCTAGGTGAGTGATCACACCATCATGAGTATATGGATCATGAAGATCTTTTTTGTACAGTTCTTCTGTGTATTCTTGCCACCACTTTTTAATATCTTCTGCTTCTGCTAGGTCCATACCATTTCTGTCCTTTATTGAGCCCATCTTTGCATGAAATATTCCCTTGGTATGTCTAATTTTCTTGAACAGATCTCTAGTCTTTCCCATTCTATTATTTTCCTCTATTTCTTTGCATTGATCGCTGAGGAAGGTTTTCTTATCTCTCCTTGATATTCTTAGGAACTCTGCATTCATATGCTTATATCTTTCCTTTTCTCCTTGCTTTTCACTTCTCTTCTTTTCACAGCTATTTGTAAGGCCTCTTCAGACAGCCATTTTTCCTTTATGCATTTCTTTTTCTTGGGGATGGTCTTGATGCCTGTCTCCTGTACAATGTCACAAACCTCTGTCCATAGTTCACCAGGCACTCTGTCTATCAGATCTAGTCCCTTAAGTCTATTTCTCACTTCCACTGTATAATTATAAAGGATTTTATTTCAGTCATACCTGAATCATCTAGTGGTTTTCCCCACTTTCTTCAATTTACATCTGAATTTGGCAATAAGAAGTTCATGATCTGAGCCATAGTCAGCTCCCAGTCTTGTTTTTGCTGACTGTACAGAGCTTCTCCATCTTTGGCTGTAAAGAATTTAATCAATCTGAGGTCTCTTAGGTTGCCTTAGTTTGTTTTTATTCTTTTTTCTATATTGTTTTGAAGCAGTGATTTCCACCATTCTGTGTTCTAATCAGTTATTCATTCTTCTACCTCAGTTATTCTGCTATTGATTCCTTTGAGTATATTTCTCATCTCTGTGTGTTCTATAGTTCTTTTCATTGTTTGGTAAACATTATTTGCATCTTCTCTATTTTTCCCCCAAGATCCAGGATCATCTTCACTATCATTATTCTGAACTCTTTTTCTGGAATGTTGCCTATTTCTACTTCATTTCATTGTTTTTTTCTGGCATTTTATCTTGTTCCTTCATCTGGGACATAAATCTCCGCATTTTCATTTTGATTAACTTTCTGTGGTTGTGGTTTTCCTTCTGGAAGCTTTTGCATCATAGTTCTTCTCGCTTCTTCTGTCTGTCCTCTTCTGAATGAGGGTAAGACGACTGTGCAAGCTTCTTGATGGGAGGGGCTGGCAATGGGAAAAACTACGTCTTGCTCTTGTGGGCAGGGCTATGCTCAGAAAAACCTCAGTTTGATTGCTGATAGGTGGGGCTGCACTCCATCCCTGTCAGTTGTTTGGCCTAAGGTAGCCCAATGCTGAGGCGTACAGGCCCTATGGTAGGGCTTGTGATGACCTTCGGCAGGGTTCACACCGAGGCACGCTTCTCAGGACAGCTGCTGCCAGCGCCCCCGTCCCATGGTGAACCGTTACCATCCCGCGCCTCTGCAGGAGACCCTCCGCCTCTAGCGTTCGGTCTCGTTCAGTCTCCTGCGGGGTCAGGGCCGCTTGCCCCTGGATCCTGGGGCACGCAGTGTTCTGTTTGTCCTTTCAAACGGGCGCTCTCTGCTTTCCCCAGACCTGTGGGGGTCTTGCAATCAAAGCCCGCTGGCCTTCAAAGTCAGACTCACTGGGGATGTCTAGTCAGCCCCCTTGCTGGATCCCCAGACTGGGAAGCCTGACGTGGGAAGCCTCAGAACCTTCACAACAATGGGAGAACTTCCTTGGATATTATTTTTCTCCTTCTTGTGGGCTGCCCACCCAGGAACTATGGGATTTGATTTTATCGTGATTGTGCCCCTCCTGTCTTCTCGTTGCAGTTTCTCCTTTGTCTTTGGACAGATGGTGTCTTTTTTTTTTTTTTTTTTTTTTTGGTGCATTCAAGAATCCTCCTATCTATAGCTGTCCAGCAACTAGTTGCAAATTCAGGGCTCTCGCAGATGTGTACGCACCCTTCTAATGTGCCATCTTGAGCCAGTCTCCCCACCCTCTGCATTCTTAACACAAACCACCTGCGTGTTCATTAACTTAGACTTAATTCATTTTTTTTTATTGTGGTGAAAGTTACACAATATAAAATATACAATCTTAACCATATTTAACTGCACAGTTCAATGGACTTCCCTGGTGGCTCAGATGGTAAAGCGTCCATCCACAACGTGGGAGACCTGGGTTTAATCCCTGGGTCGGGAAGGTCTCCTGGAGAAGGAAATGGCAACCCACCCCAGTACTCTTGCCTGGAAAATCCCATGGATGGAGGAGCCTGGTAGGCTACAGTCCATAGGGTCGCAAAGAGTCAGACACGAGTGAGCGACTTCACTCACTCACATTCACATTGTTGTGTAACACTCACCATCACCTATCTCTATTCACTTTCCTAAACTGAAACTCTGTTCACTTTAAACACTGAGTTCCCATTCCCTCTCCCCTCTACCCCTGCCCTACAGCCCCTGGCATCTACCAATACGCTTTCTGACTCTATGAATTTGACTATTCTAGGTACCTCATATAAATAGAATCAAACAGTATTTGTCTGTATCTACTGTATACTGGAATGCATTTTTAAGGTAAATTTAGTATATGTCCTACAGACTATACCTTCTTATTTTTTCTGCCATGCTATACAGTACGTTCTCCTAGTTACCTATTTTATATATGGGAGTTTGTACATGTCAATCCCAATCTCCCGATTTATCCCCCTACTCCTTTCCTTCTTGTTGTCCATACCTCTATATTTCTATTCCTGCTTGCAAGTAGGTTCATCTCTATTATTTTTTCTAGATTCCAAGTCAGAAAGAGATAAAAAAAAATGCTGTGTATCAATGCATTTATTCACTTAGTCTTAGTTAGGAGATAGTCTTCTAACTATCCTGTAAGAAAAAGAGCTCTTAGTGAGCTACATGGTTATTTATCCTTTCATTAAATGATCAGCAGCAAGTATCCCTTTGAAGTTCTTACCTCTGCTTTACAGCTCTTCTCCTTTTCTTCCCTCAGTTGTCAGCCATCACTCTCTGCTTCCAGCAGCCATGGCCCCGTTTAACTTGTGACCTGTCCCCAAAATTTTGAACCATGAGTTGATTCAATGAGTTGTAATCTGTACCTTTTTTTTTTTTTTTAACTAGAGATTGACTCTGATATAGGCTCTTACTTTACAAATTGGGAAAGAGAGAATCACGATATATATATATCGTGTATATATACATATACCACACATGTTTACAAATTTCAAAGGTAAAAATTGGGGTACACATTTTTAGCCTCAATCCTATCTTACTAGGGAGTCATTGTCAATCCTTAATCCCTTAAAGAAGCTTTTGCAAGCCCACTGATGCCTTCTTCCCTGAGAGCTAAGACACCCCCTGTTCCACCACACACATGTACACCCTCACTAGGTAGCCCTCTAAGCTTGCTGCAGAGAGGCCCTAAACTGAGTTAAGACCACTTTCTTCCTAGGACCCAGTCAGACTAACCCCACTGTGCCTTTTATCTCATCAGTTATCGATGTTTCCCTCACTCTGAGTCATCAAAATCCCTTATTTCGCAAGGCATTCCTGCCATTATGGCTAAAATTTTGCCTGTCATTGCTCTTTTCTTTATTCTGTCTTCTGACGTATGCTTTTCAATTAACTAGCTGCTGCTGAGTGGGAAACCACTCTTCTTCCTGCAGAGAAATAGGCCAAAGGCACTATAGCTGCTATAAAAGTGAAGTGTGCACAATGGAAACACCCAGATGGGTCTGCCCTCCTGTGTGCACCCCACAGGTTGGAGGGGACTCTGGCTGCCTGGAAGGCCTCTCTTCCCCTTCCATATCTGCAGCTATTTGTTCTATCTCAGAGGTTCTTAATTAGGCATCTTAATTAAGATGATCTGTAGAACTCATACTAGACTGAAGAGATGGCAGTGTAGAATACTCATCCTGTCTTCACTCACTTGAGAGAAATAGATGATTTCTCCGTGGTAGTAATAAATGTTTGGTATCCTTTATTCATTACAGAAATAGATGGGGAAACAGTGTCAGACTTTATTTTTTTGGGCTCCAAAATCACTGCAGATGGTGATTGCAGCCGTGAAATTTAAAGACGCTTACTCCTTGGAAGGAAAGTTATGACCAACCTAGATAGCATATTAAAAGGCAGAGACATTACTTTGCCAACAAAGGTCCGTCTGGTCAAGGCTATGGTTTTACCAGTGGTCACGTATGGATGTCAGAGTTGGACTGTGAAGAAAGCTGAGTGCCAAAGAATTGATGCTTTTGATCTGTGGTGTTGGAGAAGACTCTTGAGAGTCCCTTGGACTGCAAGGAGATCCAACCAGTCCATCCTAAAGGAGATCAGTCCTGGGTGTTCATTGGAAGGACTGATGTTGAAGCTGAAACTCCAGTACTTTGGCCACCTCATGTGAAGAGTTGACTCATTGGAAAAGACCCTGATGCTGGGAGGGATTGGGAGCAGGAGGAGAAGGGGACGACAGAGGATGAGATGGTTGGATGGCATCACCGACTCGATGGACATGAGTTTGAGTTATCTCCGGGAGTTGGTGATGGACAGGGAGGCCTGGCGTGCTGGGGTTCATGGGGTCACAAAGAGTCAGACACTACTGAGTGACTGAACTGAACTGAACTGATTCATTACAGATACTTGTTTCATATTTTCTTAATTTCTTTTTCAAAAAAAACATAGGCTAGACCTCCATATCATCATTCAATAAGTGCTAATTAACCATACATATATGGAAAAATTTTGCAACTTGTCCATTTACTTGCCCTGCTCCCAAGAGATAAGCATCAAGCCTGTTCACCAGCCATGTATCTTTCCTCTTCCTCCCTCCACCCTCCCAGCTGTTCACATTTACAGATAGATGTTCACAACAGCAGCCCCACCCACCCCAGCAAGTTCCAATCTTGATTTCAAACAAAAGAGAATGCACTTTCTGTAGTCCACTTCCATACGGCTTGGCTACTATTAACCATCTCCTATTTATTCTACTTTCTAAGTCCTGCCTCTAACTATATAACTAAAATTATGTGAATTGCCTTTACCCAAGTAAAGAATTTAGTATGTTTTCTCTGTCCTTCATTATGCTATTTCTAAATCAATTCAGTTGATGAGTGCCTGTGTTCTCATTTATATCTAAACATTAAGTAAACCTCTGTATATTACAAATAACTATCAATACTGAAGGTAAGACAGTCCCTCCCTCCCACGTTATAGATACTATTGATTTAGTCATTACTTTCTGAATTTCTCATTGTCTAGACTTGAAGATTCGCTTTGTGCAGTGTTTGTGATAATTGTTTTGCTGAATTTTAAATAGAGTTCTCAGTAAACCCTGTATCACATCCAAAGCAGGGAGTATAGGAACATTGTTTCCATTTTCCAGTGATCAACTTTTGTTTCAGCTCAAAGAAAATCATTAACTATCCTCTTTGTGAGTGACATTTGATCACTAATTCACTAACAGAATGGATGGAAAATGTGTTATCCATTCTACTTCTCTTCACTTTCAAAAACAGAAATTGCTCAAGTGAAACTTTTGAAACCAGTAGGGTGATAGAAAGTGGATCAGAATAACAAAAATTTGAGCTTGGGCTTGCTGTGTATTTAGAGAGATTATACAATTTCTAATGTAAATCAGAAAGGGGATGAAGCATTAACCCTGAAAATCAAGGCAAAGGGGCAAAATCTAGGGATTTTGTATGCACAAGTCTGACATCCAGAAAGTTTGTTTTTTTTGTTTTTTTTTTAATGTGTGTTAGTTTACTTTTTGTTTTTATTTGGAAAGGGGGTTGTTCTGTTTTCCCTCCTCCTCATGCATGGTGCAGCAAGGACTTATTTTATTAATGGTGTCAGATATAACCAAAAGCAGCCACCTACTTTCTATAGATTACCCATAGTGAAGATGTCTAGTGAATAACATATTTTCCTTTGCTGGTAATACTATAGGCAGAAGATTGCACCTATTAGAGGGACTGTTGCCAAATCCATATGCTCCTACCATCCATTTTATAAATTAAGGCAAGTTACTTAGCCTC
The DNA here is from genome assembly GCF_910594005.1 of Cervus elaphus. NCBI lineage: Eukaryota > Metazoa > Chordata > Mammalia > Artiodactyla > Cervidae > Cervus > Cervus elaphus. Next base: position 78,398,969 of record NC_057847.1, on the reverse strand, counting down.
TCTGACATTTGACTTGCTACAGCAAACTGGACCTAATGTTTCTTTCAGCCACAGAATTTATCAGGCAAACAACAAATATTTATTGATTTTTCAAAATATTATTGCTACTGAAACCTATCAAAAGACACTTTTCCAGCAGAAAGTACAAGGAATTGAATATATTCAACGCTTCTTTTGAAGGAGGAGTTAAGAGATACGTGAGTAGAACCAAAGTGAAGTATTCTGATGAGAACAGTGGCCCTTTGAGAAGGGAAACTAGAGCTGAGTAGCCATGTTTAGGGTTATCTGTGTGGTATATGCACGCTCAGATGCTCAGTTGTGTCCAACTCTTTGTGATCCCATGGGTGTAGCCCATCAGGCTCCTCTGTCTATAGGATTTCCTAGGCAAGAGGTTACTATTTCCTTATCCAGGTATGTTACATATACTCACCTATTATTATGTATTTCCAACAGAAGTGAAAGGAAATTAAGTTTGACCATGGCCATTTATTCCAGTGCTCTTTCCACAAATTGAAGGGAACCTTAATGACCAAGGGAATAAAGTAGAGAACAACAGGATAGACTTTAGGGTCAGACAAGTCTGGATTCCAATATCAATTCTATTATTCCTTCTGTCCTTGGGCGTGCGATTTAAACTTTCTTTTTTCTTGGTCTCTTTCTCTCTTTGTAAAGTGGCAAAAATAATACCAGATAGCTTATAAGGTTTTGTGAAGATGAAATAAAATAATAGTTGTAAGACATATAGCCAGATGGTTGCTACATAATGAAAACTCAAAACACTTTAATTGCAATCATGGTGGCAGTTCTGAGGAGTTGATGATGGTGTGTTACCATCATGGTAACATGGTATGATGGTGCGAGGATGACACCGTCATGGTGATGGTGACCGTGATCATGGTGTTGGTGATGGTGATGGTGGTGATGGTGGTGATCTTGATTACTCCATTCAAAACAAAATTTCACTGATGTTAGTCACAGGGTGACCTGGCATGTTCAAAGAGTTATGAGTCGGGCTGCTCAATGTTCAAAGCACATACAGCAAGGCATCTCATGTTCTAGACTCCTAATCTGGAGATCTTGCTAGGTGCATCTTAATCCTACTCTTGTCCCACACAAATCACTATATCCCTGCAAGAACTTGACACAAAATATGGAAGTGGCGTATGATCAGCCATCATAATAAGGATAAAAATAAGACATCCATTTCTGACAGCACAACCACATGGAGACTCAAGTACCTCAGCGCAGTGTGACCATGCACTAATACCTCCTTTGTGACCTCTGTGTTTAATTCACAGACTTTGTCCCTTGTTGAGTTGGCATGCCACAAGCAAGACTCTGTGATCTGTGTACCCTCATCCAGTCATCTTTATCCTGGTTTTTACTGTGATCTTCTTTGTAAAAGTTATTGTACAGCATGTAGCACCGTTCCCTCTACCTTCAGAACTAACGTAAATTATGCTTCGTACTCAAACTGTGGCATGAAGGGCTGTGATTATATATAAGAACAAATAAAAATGGGTTGAAAATAAATGAAGGTATCTGAAATCTTTTTGAGCACGGTTGGTGGTCTTTGTTCATCTGTAGCTGTGGGTATTTCCATTGTTGCAGATGTCTGATGGTGGCGTAACCCATCTCTCAATCAAACATGTGCTTCTGCTTTCTGAGCCACAAGATAAGAAAGAAATGCTATTATGGAAATAAAACCAGTGATTTACTTGCTGCTATTTTTCCTACCTTTCCAAAACTATAATAGGTGGTATAATAATATACTTTATTGATATACTATGTCAAACTAAATTACTCATGTGTGGTGAAAATGAGGGGTCATAAAATGTGTAAATATTTTTCTATCAGCCAAATTTTTATAAATGGAGAAACATTGGGAACAGAAGGCAGAAAAAATGGCACCTCATCAGTGGAGTTGAGCATAGGTTAAATAAAGTATAACTCGAAGCAATTTCTGTGAGTACTGAGATGGTTTCTACATACAGGATAACCTATATCACCTTTTGAGAATGAGAAATCTAAAAGCATGATTCCAAGAATTTTGGATTTCTTGAGTACTGACATTGGGTGACTGATTTTGATTCTTGGTATCATAACATAAAAAGACAATCACCCTTACCACCTATTCATTATTATTTCATAATAAAAACAATGACTTAGAGCAAGCCTGGAAAAACACAATTTCAGAATAATTTTAAGTTTTTACATTGAGTACATTTAACTCTCTGAAAAGCTTATAATGTTGCCCTTGTAATTTTAATTTTGCTACACACTCATACACACCCTGCTCCCCAGGGCAGCATTTTTAAGCCATGACATTGGCATTTGATGAAGCTGGTGCTTCAAGGCCAACAGAGACTTACCTCACAGACTCCTGGTGACTTTAGCTCCCACACCCGGTGCATATTCAGTAGATGTGTTCATGATGAAGCGTCCTCAGCTGTTAGTTAGCAGGAAGACTCTAACAGACTTTGAGCGCATGACAGGCTCCCACATAGAGGCTGCCTCTGAGGGGGAAATAGCTCCCCTAACCTCAAGTCAGGCCAATTACTTAGCACCTGATGAATTGGAATCTCACCCTTTTCTTTGGCTTGCATATTTCACAGTGCACTAAAAAATGGCTCTTTATTTAGCAATATTGGGGGGACTCCTTTCTTTATTTTACAGCCACTCGGTGCCTGACACAGTACAAGCTCGCACTATCACTTCTCAAGCCATTAAATGTTAACTTCATTTGCCGGTATGAATTATGTTTTGCTCTTTTAGTTTTGTAATGAGAAATAAGTACAGGTTATGCAAGCAATAACCCCCGTGTGCAGCGGCTATCTTTCTAAACGGTTTATTATGCCACAGTCTGGTACTCCATTAAATGTAGATTACAGATTGCTGAATAAATGAATATCAACGAAGCGTCCCCATCCTTCTGTATATATCAAGGCAAATAATGAATTGTGGCAGCTCATGAAAATGGAAAACTAGGAAGAGTGGGTCAAGAAGTAACTACACATTTGTCTTCTCTCATGCTTCTTGCCTCAAAACAACAGAATACATCATGGAGTTGAGGGGCCAGTGCAAAGATATCTCTGATCTGTCATTACTGATGGAAATACTTTATTCTTGTTTTCTTTCCCCCAACAAATTTTTCTATGGGAGAGATTACTTTGGACCTATTTTTCATTTATGTTTCCTTTTACTAAGCTCTATGAAGTGAAACCTCTAAAAGCTCAATTATAACTTTTTGAAAAGAGAAGAATGTTTTCAGGTAATTATATCCCCATTTTTCCCCTTGATGCCTCTGTGAACACTTACCTCTCCCCACCCATATTGGAACTGGAAATTCTGAGCCAGAGGAAACAGCAGTGTTGTGGTAACCTTGGACATAAACCGATGTTTTATTGCCACTCTTTCTCTCTGACCTTAGACTGTTGCTTCTAGGGGCTTATTGATCCTTATTAATCACTCACATTTTAATTGAGAACTGTTATAAGTGAATAAAAATAAGAAAGAATTTCTTTTCTGGAAGTCAATATCTTCGGTGGCAGGGTAGCACTGAGGGTGTGTTTTGAGAAGACAAAGAATTATGTCAATCAATTCTAATTTTCAATACAAGGAATAAAACATGATTTTGTTTTCTTTTGGTAGTTTGAATCACTACTTCTTGACATGACTGCTCACATTGAACCTCACATCTTCCTGTTCCTTCTAGGACCTCATTCCTTCAATTCTACTTTTATCTCTTTATCACCCCCTAGCCTTCCACCTCTGCTTTCAAACACGTCCTGTCTCCTCAGCGTTTGAGGTAAAAAAGGGTTATCACCATTACTACCCCTTTCCTTCTTGTCTTGCCAAACTCTTTACAGAAACTTTAAAAACTTCTTGATTTCTATACGTAACAGCTGTTATATGTACATAACCACTACAATATTGTAAAGTAATTAGCTTCCAATTAAAATAAATAAATTAAAAAAAAAAACAGCTGTCCTACTGAATAGCACATATAATTATATTCAATATCCCATGATAAACCATAATGGAAAAGAATATTAAAGCAAGAATGTGTATATACATGTAACTGAATCACTTTGCTGTATGGCAGAAATTAACCCAACATTGTAAATCAGCTACACTTCAACAGAAGAATGAAAACAAAAACCAGAAAAAGGGTTTTGCTTCCTCTCTGGCCACTCGCTATTTTTTTTACCAGCTGCAATTTAGCTTCCTCCTTCTACCTTTACTAGCAGCAGCCCCCTCAAAGGCCACATGCAGCTTTTTAAATGCATCCCCCATCCCCAGGACCATTTCTCGTCCTCCTTGGCTTTTTATGGCACTCGATGCTGTTAACCTTCTTTCTGGTTCTTGATGCTTTCTCCTTCATTGACTCTTGCAATGCTGTGCTGTCTTGCGTAGATAGCTGCCACTCCTATTCTTTTCTTTATCCCCACTGAGTTTTGATTCTTTTTCAAAACTTCAAAACATTTATGTCATGCAAGCTTTGTCTTTAAACTCCTTTCTGCTCTATCTTTTAAGGTTAAGCATGATGTTTCCAGATTCTGGGGAGGAAGTTTTCTCTGGTTCCTTCTCTCCACAATTAGTAGATCTATCTCACCCCTGTGGTCTCTTGACTCTCAAGTTATCTATTTCCCAAATGATAATAGTAACCTCTTACACCTGCTTAGAACTGGTGTCTGGTGCATGGCAGAACTTCAAAAGTTTATGCAGAAGGGATGCTGGAATTAACATACACACACTACTGTGTATAAAATAGAAAGCCAAATGGGACATACTGAATGAGTGGCATAGGGAAATCTGCTCCATACTCTGTAATAACCTACATGGGGAAAGAATCTAAAAAACGATGTATGTGTACAACTGCATCACTTTCCTGTATATCTAAAACTAACACAACATTGTAAATCAACTATCCTCCAATATAAAAAAAATAAAAAGAATATGTGAAGCAAATGAATGAGTAAAAAGGTATGCCAAACTCTTTTGACAATAATGAAAATGAATTTCAGTGCTTCATAAACATTTTTCCATATAGCCCATATCTTACCACCAAGTGTAAATCATATATGGACCAAGCATAGCTGGTGGTTACACACCTTCTGAAAGTTAGTCTCAGAAATGTCAAGGGGATTAAGTCTCTAAGAGAAGGTTAAGTAATAGGATTTCAGGAGAGATTTTTTTCTTGTCTCAGAACTGTACCTAATAGCTGCATCTGAAGATAAAAAGCACTAAATAGTCTACATTCCAAGTTTATTAAGATGTACACATCTGGAGACAGCTCCTGCAGAACAGGAAAACAGAAGCGCCAATACATTCTTGGCTCAGAAAGTACATATTTCCATCCCCAAATCAATGAATAGAATATCACAAGAATAGCCCATTATATTTTTTGGATGACAGCTGTAGTCATGGATTTGCTCATCTGTGCTATATTGGCAAAGCTCTAGAATTGTTCAGAAATGACAGAGCTACGATAAAGAGTGGAATGTGGCCCTTCCTTTTACTTTGCTCTGAACTCCCCAGCTTTGTCAAAAGGTAACTGTATAAGGAGCAGTTGGTAGAGAAGCTGCCCGTGGATGAGGGATTGGTTGAAAGAAGGGCCAGTACTCGAATACTCTCGATGCTGAGTCCCTTTCCTGCCCTTCTCCAGCGCTGACATGAAAGGTCCCGACCCATCTCATGCCATTAGAGAATTATAGCGCATTTTTTTCTTCTCTAGCCATTGTTGTCAGCCTGTGTCTTTCAGAATAGATATACACTCCAACAGCTAAGAGAGAAGGATGCATCTACGCATGACTAAAGGAGGGAACAGTTTAAGAAAAAAGGTGTTAGGAGGACTTGGCTTAAACACAGACACACATACCAATAAAAACGTAAACATAAATATATATTTACTTTTTTTTATTCATTCTGTATTAATAATAATGATGGTAGCAGTAGTGGTAATAATAATATATCAAATTTTATATTTATTCATATGTCTTGGTTATTATTATTACTAGTATTCAAATTATTAGTAGTTATTGCTATTGTTGTGATTATGGGATTCCTGTTATAATTACTGTTATTATTCTTACAGTTAGTTTATTATCCAAGTGGCAGCACCAGGGTTTTATTTTATATTTTATTTATTTTTATTTAATCCATTCATTCATGTTTGGCTGTGCTGGGTCCTTTTTCTGTGTGGGCTTTTCTGCAGTTGCGGCAAACAGGGGCTTCTCTCTAGTGGCAGCGCCCAGGCTTCTCACTACGGCGGCTTCTCTTGTGGAACGCGGGTCCTGGGGCACGCGGCCGTCAGCAGTGGCCGCACCTGGGCTTGCTAGTTGCGGACCCCAAGCTCCAGACCACAGGCTCAGTGGCGGTGGCGCGCAAGCCCAGTGGTTCCACAGCACGTGTGGTCTTCCTGGATTAGGGATTGAACCCAGATCCCCCGCACCAGCACGTGGGTTCTCTACCACTGAGCCGCAGGGAAGCCCAGCGCCGTGACCGCGGAGCAGGCAGATGTGCTGCGGGCTGGGTGTACTTAGGCTGTCCTGCTCCTCTAGCGTGGCTCCTGCCCTGAAGTTTTCTGATCCCATCTTCTCCTTCCCCAGGTGGGCAACCACCTGTGGGCTTCTGGTAAGTGTCTGTCTCCTAAGCATCTCCGTTCATAATCCCCTCCAGAGTCCATTATGGCTGTAGATACAGCATCCCCACAGAGTCTCAACTTGGGGCTGAAGTTTCAGAAATGCTCAGTTTATCGTTCGGTTTCTCCCTGGATTTCCTAACAGAAGTAAATCGTCCAAACAGTTAAGGAGGAAAGAAAAGCACAGACCAATGTGGCATGTGGGCTGAAAAAGTAAGCAGGAAACCCCGTATCAGCCAGGGAACATCGGTGATTTTCTTACCATTTGCCATCGTTCTTGTGCAACCAGCAGGAAGGCAAAGAGGCACACTGATATCTGCAATAAGCCTCAGAATTTTAAAAAATGACTTTAGACTCTTCAATATAATGTTTTGATTTCCACAGAAGGGTGATGGCAGAGAAATTCATGAGGAGTGAAGCATCCGTCTCCTTCAATATTGCTGCTCCCTGTTAGATGACCTGGTGTTTACACTTACTTCCGTAATAATGCTTCTGAGGCTGTGTTGTTATTGTGTGCATGCCTGTCACTTGTACTCTACTGTGAGATTTTTAAGTCAAATATTTGTTTTATGTATTTTTCCATCTTAAATACAAGCCCAATATCTGCCCAAAGATATATGAAAAAGAAATCCATGAATGAATGAATGTAATAAAAGAACTTCTGACTTGCTGACTCTTGTGGGCTCTGCCCTTTGTACCAGCCAGATATTTCCTCACTGATTGATTTCAAAAATGCTAACTTCTATTGCTAACTCACAGATGACAAGTTTCAAAATGGGCCTCTCATCTCCACTTGGTCTGCATGCCACGATTTACAAAGAACTTTCATATATGGCATTGTATTTCATCCTTATTTATCACAAGTCATGCTTCAGTTTACTATTTCAAAACACACTGGTGAATGCTAAAGCTTTGCAAATGGGTGTATCTTCCTATTATTCTCTGAACTTTAGTGTAGTGTGGCATGTACAAAGGACCAGAATGGTAAATGATTTCATAAAACAAAATAAATTGAAACAAATTGCAGCCATCCTCTCACCAAAGTTCTTTGCTGACAGTCACTTAGCCTCAGCAAGGGGATTTCTAGAGTCAGAAGAAAGTCACCCACAGTAACTGTTGAAGACAAACATGTGGACTCACAGTGCAAAGTTAGCCGACACAGAGTGAAGCCTAAATAGAACTGGATTCAGGCCTGGGTCAGCTGGCGCAGAATTCCTGTGTGTGGGCCATGTGAGGAAGTGAGTGAAACCGTGGGCGCTGCGGGGGTCAGAGGAGCTCACCGTGACTTTCTAGCAATTTTAGCTTGGGCTTAATTTTTAGCATCTTAATTTCTTTATCTTGAGCAAGGAAACAATTAGCTATCTATCTCATAGGTTTTTAAAATTTTTTAATTATATTTTGTATTGGAAAATAGTTGATTTACAATGCTTAGTTTTGGATGTATAGCTAAGTGAATCAGTTATATGAGTGTGTAAATATATGTATGTTCACACACACATGCATTCTCTTTCAGACTCTTTCCTCACACGGGCACTTACAGAATGCTGCGTGGAGCTCTGCGTGCTGTCCAGTGGCCTGTCCTGTGTAGCTGTCTATCTCACATGGGCAACTTGGATAGTTAGTTGTTGTTTCTAAGTTGGTTCTGACTCTTTGTGACCCCTTGGACTGTAGCCCTCGTCTTTTCTGTATATATATTTCATATATGGTAGTGTATATATGTTGATCCCAATATCCTAATTTATCCCTCACCCTCAGATTTCCTCTTTAGTAGCCATAAATTTCTTTCTAAGTTGATGAGTCTATTTTTATTTTATAAATAAGTTTAACTGTATCATTTTATTAGATTCCATATATAAATGATATAATATTTGTTTTTTCTGAGAAGGGATTAATTTCCAAAATATGCAAACAGCTAATGTAGCTCAATTTAAAAAAAAAAGAAAAAGAAAAAAACCTGGATCAAAAATGGGCAGAAGACCTTATAGGTTTTTGGAAGGGATTGAATATGGTGACACTTATTTGTACTGAGTTCATGTACTCAAAATGTCACTGAATATTATCATTATTATTATTTTTAATAATTTATTGTAGAGTTAATCATCACATTTCTATTGATCCATTTCTTTCTTAAGTGCCAAAATTGCTATTGCTTATGTTTGTACTTCACATAAATTCCATTTCCTAAATTTTTTATTTGTTTATTTTTGGTCATGCTGCACAGTTTGTGGGATCTTAGTTCCCCAGTCAGGGACTGAACCTGGGTCCCTGTCAGTGAGAGCATGGAGTTCTAACCACTGGACTGCCAGGGAATTCCCAGTAATAGCTTAGAACTGAGCATCTGTGTCCAGATAAGAATGCTAGACGGTAAGAGAACTCTCAGTTGCTCTAAACCACGGTCAGCTGGGGAAGACCACTTTGGGTCTCTGTAAAGCTTAAGTGGCCTGTATTTCGCTCTTGTCCAGTTGCTAAGCTGTGTCTGACTCTTTGTGACCCCATGGACTATCGCACAGCAGGTTCATGTGTCCTCCACCACCTGCAAGAATTTGCTCAAATTCATGTCCATTGAGTCAGTGGCCTGCATATTCTTAGGTAAATAATCAGTTAATTAAAAATACAACCTTGAAATTAGCTGTGTATGTATCCAGCCACTTACTCTTTTTCAGAGTCATCACATAAAGAACTAAAGCACAAATTAAACAGCATCAACCTAGTCACTCATTTTACCCTTTGTCTTCCAAGGTAAAACTAAGCATATATTCTTCACTGCAGACTGCAGTCTTTTCAATTCTCAAAAGAATTGTTATTAAGAGCAAATTTACTTGTTAGTATAAAGTGATTCAATCTGTTATAGTAGTTTCCAATTTTTCTGGTTCAAAAAATTCTACCTCCTAGAAGTCTGTAATCAGTTAAACACTTAGTCTAGGCTTTTCTTTTTCTTAAATCAAATAGAGACCTGATAGTTCCTTCTCTCCATCCTACAGATCCCCAGTACTTGGTGTTAGATCAGCAGTTCGGTCAGGGAAGCCTCAGAGAGCTAGACGAGCACGTGTCCATGCGTGCTTAGTTGTGTCAGACTCTAGTTGTGTGTGACCCCACGGATTGTACACTGTCAGCCTCCTCTGTCTGTAAGGTTTTCCAGGCAAGAACACTGGAGTGGGTTGCCATTTCATGCTCTAGAGGACCTTCTGGACCCAGGGACTGAACCTGTGTCTCCTGTTTTGGCAGGGGGATTCTTTACCACCTGCGCTGGCTGAGAAGCCCGTAAGGAGCTGGATTCACCCAAACTTCTCATCTTGGCCTAGCTCCTCTTTCTCTTATTTATCTGACCTTCATCAGTCTTGCTTAAAAATAGTGGGTTTTGGTTTAGGACTTTTGTCTCTATGAAAACTTACAAGTGATTCTGTGTTTGCAAAGGCTTTGGGAAATCTGATTATCTAAACACAATCAAATTGGTTAGTTCCTAAGTATAATAGTACCATTATTTTCATATCTCTGATGTTCCCTTTGATTTCTAGAAGTATTTCCTAGGGAGGATATAGAAAGTAAAAGCACTCTTGCTTTGCAGTTGGAGAATTCAAGGATCAAAGGAATAATCTATTTCACTTAAATGGATCTGGACTAGAATCTTCCTGCTTAGCACCGTGTAATCAAAGTACGTGACAGGAGGCTCAGAGCCTCAGGTTCTTACCATCAGTCAGGATTACAATCCTGTGCTCAAAGTCCATACCCACCAGGCAGCCTCCTGATTTCATACTGGGAGGTATGTCATTGAGAGGGGAAAAAAAAATACCTCTTTTCAGCTTTGGAGGAGAAGCAATAGCAGATTAGTAGATTCAAAAGGCTAGGGACTCCAATGATGGTTGCTTTTTAAGTAAAGAAGGATCAGAGGACTGGGATGTGTCAGCCCAGCGCTGAACAGAGAGGAGAGAGGAGAAAGATGATTTTGAGCTTCATCTGAAGTCACCTGTGCCAGCGTTTTGCACCTTTATGTATCCTGCTACTGAAGAACAGACAGGGCCACGAATCCAGCTCTCCCAAGACCCCCAAGTTATTTAAGTCACTAAGAGTTAGTTTCATAGTTTCCTAAATACGTCCCCTCAGCTGCCTTACGACACCTGAAACTTTTCTTTCCTCCCTGTTAAACAGTCATGTTCGTTGACGTCACCCGTGAAGGCTTTGTAGCAACTTCGTACTGAGGGGCTTGATTATAGACTGTGCTGCTCTGAGCATGGTCACTCTGACAAGTGTCAGTCTACCTGCTGCTTCACACCCACATACACGCGCATGTGAGCACACGCACACACACACCCCTGGTCAGGGTCACAGTCCGAGAATGCTGCTGGTGTTAACTCTGCATATGTACATTTTATATTTTGCATAGCAATTGCCTGATTATTTTTAACACTCTTCCTTTCAGAATTATGGACAGGTCTCTGTTGGTGTAGGAAGGGGAATGGATAAGACCAGTCTATGTGACAATGCTCAAAATTCCTTCATATGAAAAAAAAAATTTCCTTCATATGCCCTTGGACTACATTAATTTGGCAGCATAGGTCCACTTCAAAATTTCCTTACTCTGGACACTTCATTATTCACTCACTTTCCCCAGGTCACTTGATAATTATAGGACAATCGGGTTGTTCCCATGCATCAGCTTCTCTCTCTCAGAGCCAGTGTGAAACCTCACTTGAATTAAGCTGGCCAGAGCCCCATCCCTGGGAAACCTCCTCATCCCAAGGGGGTTCTGCCTAAGTCTGAGCTTCTCCATCACTTGGAGGAGATATGGCCAATTCTGGGTGTAGTTGCAGCCCTCTTCTGCCTGAGGTGGGGGAGCAGCAGGGAAGGCAGAGCGAGAGGAGCATGGGACACTTACAGACGGAAGCATCAGAGACGGAGGGAGACATTACAGACGGAAGGAGACATTGCAGACGGAAGGAGACATTACAGACGGCACCATCAGAGACAGAGGGAGATCCTAAACATTCGTGAGCTCTGGTGCTTGTTTCAGAAATCTGAGGGCACTCTAGCTCTTGGATTCTGGGAGACACACAAAGTTCAGAGGATAATTTCCATAAGATCTGATAAATGTCTTTAAGCTACACCAAATCATTCAAATTCAGAAAAAAGCAGGACTTGAAAAAGTCCCATGAAGTTATATTCATGGGTTTAATATTTAATTTATTGTTGTTTATTCACTAAGTTGTGTCTGACTCTTTGTGACCCCATGGACTGTAGCCTGCCATGCTCCTCTGTCCATGGGATTCTCCAGGCAAGAATACTGGAACAGGTTGCCATTTCCTTCTCCAGGGGATCTTCCTAACCCAGGGGTCAAACCTCCATCTCCTGCATTGGCAGACAGATTCTTTATTTCTGAGCCAAGGTAAATCTACCTTTATATATCACATTGCTACCATGCTTAATCACTCAGCCGTGATAACCATATATCAGTGAAGGTATTTTAAGCCTTTGAAGTTAAATATAGGTAATCTAAATGCCTAAATGTTCTGTCTTTTATGCTGAAACTATGTTGTTTCTATTTGCCTGGTTTAAAGTACATTTATTCTTTTTAATATTTTTAACTGAAAATAAATATTTGTAAATTGCATTGGTTCCACATTTTTTCTTTTAATTGTAATAATGAGAGAAAACTTGAATTCTAGGAATCTACGAATATACCTTCTTCAACACTAGTGTTACTTCCTCCAAGTCACATTTCCCAAGTCACACAGTCAGTCCAAAGGACATCAGGTATGTGCGACTTGAATGTTTCTGCTTACTTTGTAACACACACACACACACACACACACACACACACCCTTCTGGAGACTTAGATTGTCTTCCCAAACTACTTTCTCCTGAGAATGTCATGGAGTCAGCAGTCAAGCTCTCCTTAAGATAAGTTGTCTACTGACTGGCTTCAATCCTCATCCAGTGGATCCCATTCTGCAGCAGTGCTATGAACCTAAGATTGACACTCAGTCCTTGCATCAGACAAGAAATGAATTTCAACACTCTGCCTTAACCCATCAGTGCTGTCTGGAGATACTTGCAGGCTTGCTCTTGTGCCCAACTCACCCTCTGGGTCAGTATGACATTTTTACCAGGACACTCAGCCCATGATCACTGGGTCTGACTTACTTGAGCTGTGGTCTACTGTGTGTCCTCTAGATCAAGCCAATCATATGTTTTAGACCATCAGTAGCAACCTCTGGCACTGGAATAACCTCAGCCTCTTGAACTTAACTTGTTTTGTGTCCGTCTTTGGTGTAACTCAATCCTCTGTCATTCCATGGCCTGAATTAGACCCCTTCATACACACCTCACTCACTCCTCATGAATAAATACATGCCTCAAGGCTCTCTTGGCCCCACATTGCTCCCTTCTGGCCTGGGTCTTACCCTTGGTCATTGAATTTCTTTGCTCTTAGATGCTACCCTTGAAGGAGACAACTACTCTAAGCTTTTCAACACTTTTTACCATCTGTTCACTTCAGGGACTATGATTCCACTTTGGAATCTTAATGACGCCCTAATCTTAAACAGACGACTTCAGTTAAATGACTCTCATCAAAGCTACCCAGAGGTAGAGAGATGGGAGACCCCAGTGATGGGTCATCCTTAGCTTGGATATTTTTCAATTTTGATAAGCCAGTTCATTGATAGTTTTAGAGTATAAGTTTACATATTTTAGTACGCAATGTATGAGAATTCAACTCAATATTTTTATCTCAAATAAAAGAGCTAGAAATAAAATAACAATTTAGATGGTAGGGAAAGTGTAAGTTAGTGCCCTGGAATGAACCAACTCGTGGTCTGAAATGTGGCTGAAAAAACAGAAATCTGCCCAGCACTGGAAATAAATCAGTCTGACTGGCCTTACTAAGACAAAATATATCAGTATCAAATGTGGCAATCCTTTAAGATTTTTCATTTTAACTTTGACTACTGAGTGATATGTTACTTTACAACTTCAAGAAAACACCATTGTAAAGCAGTTTTCTTCCAATTAAAAAAAAAAAAAAAAGACATCAAGCAGATTCAGGATGTGCTTCCATAGGATTACAGCTTCCCATGTCAATGGAACGGCCCACGGGAGCAAAGCAATGACTGGGCTGCAGAAGCTCCAGGAGAAAAGGAAGCATCAGGTGCCTGCTGACCCCGTCTTCTCCTCTCTCACACTGCCCACTCGTCCATCAGCTCGGGCAGCCTTCCTGCTCACCCAGTGATGCTCTTCGCTGTTCAGCTGAAGTTCTGTTCTCACCAGTGGTTCCTTCACCGTGACTTTTTGCATTCTTACTGTTTTACCCTGCCTGGTCATCTTCATACCGTTTCCATGAGCTCCTGGAAGTGCCTCAGTCTCTTTTGGCTCTTTCTTTGCCCAAGGATGATGGCTTCTATTTAGTCTTTTCCACTTTTTGACTTTTAGGGCAACTGTGTCACTCCAGACCTGGCAATTTTTTAAGGACGTATGGGTCCCCACTCCCTTTGCAAATCATAGGTTTCCTATTGTGAGCAAGGGTCTACCACTTTGGTTTTCAAATGATGCTTCGTGGAGTCCTGAAGTTCAGAGGATGTGTCTCACAGTAGGTGAGGCAGCCCCCAGCAGGCCCAGTCTCAGGCCCACTACATCTACTTTTTACTTTTTAAAAATGAATTCTATTTTTTAATTTTTAAAAATAAATGTTAGAACTTCCAGTAATATTTTTATTGAAATTTAGATAATATCATCTAAAAATAAAATCATTGTTCTAGGAGTAAAGGTTGGCCCTTTTTGATATTAAGATCAGATGTTAGAGAAAACTGTGTGACCTTGTTAGCTGTTGCAGAATATACTAGCACATATGTGCGTAATTAGAGTGCTTCCTTTTCATTAACATAGCTAGACTAATAAGGAATTAGTTTCTTTTTCATTAACTCAGACAAATAAAGAATAGGGAAATTAGGAAAAGTGAGCCATATTTTTACGTTTTTACAGATCAATGTTTTTTATAAATGCAGTAGTGAAGTAGATAATACTTCAGTTTAAGTAATCCAACGTTTTGGGCAAAGGCCCAGAGAGCACAAAAATAAGCTCTCAACCCAGAGTGCCTCATCTTCTGTGCCTCCAGTTTCAGAAGGGCAGAGATGTTAATTTCATTAGTATTCTGGATGTTGGGGTGACCAAAATCCCCTGGCAAGAACAGTCTTCTCTTCCAAGAATGTTGCTGCTGCTGCTAAGTAGCTTCAGTCGTGTCCGACTCTGTGCAACCCTAGATGGCAGCCCACCAGGCTCCCCCGTCCCTGGGATTCTCCAGGCAAGAGCACTGGAGTGGGTTGCCATTTCCTTCTCCAATGCATGAAAGTGAAAACTGGAAGTGAAGTCGCTCAGTCGTGTCTGAGGTAGGCCATGGACTGCGGCCTACCAGGCTCCTCCGTCCACGGGATTTTCCAGGCAAAAGTACTGGAGTGGGGTGCCATTGCCTTCTCCGAGAAGAGTCTCTACTTATTCTTGGGACTCATCTCACACGTTAGTAAAGTAATGCTCAAAATTCTCCAAGCCAGGCTTCAGCAATACCTGAACCGTGAACTTCCAGATGTTCAAGCTGGCTTTAGAAAAGGCAGAAGAACCAGAAATCAAATTGCCAACATGTGTTGGATCATCGAAAAAGCAAGAGAGTTCCAGAAAAATGCCTATTTCTGCTTCATTGACTATGCCAAAACCTTTGAATGTGTGGATCACAATAAACTGTGGAAAAATCCTCAAGAGATGGTAATACCAGACCACCTGACCTGCCTCTTGAGAAACCTGTATGCAGGTCAGGAAGCAACAGTTAGAACTGGACATGGAACAACAGACTGGTTCCAAACAGGAAAAGGAGTTTGTCAAGGCTGTATGTTGTCACCCTGCTTATTTAACTTACATGCAGAGTACATCATGAGAAACGCTGGGCTGGAGGAAGCACAAACTGGAATCAAGATTGCCGGGAGAAATATCAATAACCTCAGATATGCAGATGACACCACCCTTATGGCAGAAAGTGAAGAAGAACTAAAAAGTCTCTTGATGAACAGCAAAGAGGAGAATGAAAAAGTTGACTTAAAGCTTAACATTCAGAAAACTAAGATCATGGCCTCCGGTCCCATCACGTCATGGGAAATAGATGGGGAAACAGTGGAAACAGTGTCAGACTTTATTTTGGGGGCTCCAAAATCACTGCAGATGGTGATTGCAGCCATAAAATTAAAAGACACTTACTCCTTGGAAGGAAAGTTATGACCAACCTAGACAGCATATTAAAAAGCAGAGACATTACTTTGTCAACAAAGGTCCATCTGGTCAAGGCTATGGTTTTTCCAGTGGTCATGTATGGATGTGAGAGTTGGACTGTGAGGAAAGCTGAGTGCTGAAAAATTAATGCTTTTGAACTGTGGTGTTGGAGAAGACTCTTGAGAGTCCCTTGGACTGCAAGGAGATCCAACCAGTCCATCCTAAATGAGATCAGTCCTAGGTGTTCATTGGAAGGACTGATGTTGAGCTGAAACTCCAATACTTTAGCCACCTGATGCGAAGAGCTGACTCATTTGAAAAAAACCCGATGCCGGGAAAGATTGAAGGCGGGAAGAGAAGGGGACGACAGAGGATGAGATGGTTGGATGGCATCACCGACTCGATGGACTTGGTTTTGGGTAGACTCCAGGAGTTGGTGATGGACAGGGAGGCCTGGCGTGCTGCAGTCCATGAGGTCGCAAAGAGTCAGACATGACTGAGAGACTGAACTGAATGAATTTCAAAAATGGAACAGATGATGTTTGAACTTTTTTGAAAGGTAAAATATGCTATATGATAATTGAACTGAATAAGGAGATATTGGTTTGGTTGTCAAACTGTTTCTTTAACACAATTTTCACATTCCTCTTTTGTGCCAGGCCTAGTTTAAGACGCGTTTCCCTGGTGGCTCAGCTGGTAAAGAATCCACCTGCAGCATGGGAGACCTGGGTTTGATCCCTGGGTTGCAAAGATCCCCTGGAAAAGGGGAAGGCTACCCACTCCAGTATTCTGGCCTGGAGAATTCCATGGACTGTATAGTCCATGGGGTCGCAAACAGCTGGATGTGACTGAGCAAATCTCATTCACTAGTTCAAGAAACCAGGAGTATAACATTGAACAAAGCAGACAGAATTCCTGCCTTCACAGAGCTTAGCCTCTGGGAGAAGGTAGACATACATGCAAGGTAAGTAAGTAAGTACTTTGTAGTGCATTGTGTGGTGATAAGTGCTCAGGAGGAAAAGAAAGCAAGGGAGACAGGAGGGAGGTGTTTGAGGAGGTTGCAATTTTAGCTAAAGGCCCTCCTGAGAAGGTGAAGTTTATGGAAAGGCCTGGGGGAAGTGAGACAGGGCGTCACCTGGGTATCTGCGGGAGGCGCGTACAGACAAGAAACAATGGATGCACACGTCGTGAGGCAAGAATGTGCGTGTAGGCTCCAGGGCCACAGAAAGTCATGTGTGTGGCTCAGAACGTGTAAGAAGGAACATATGCCATAGGGTTTTATAGGCCAAAGAAAGTACTTTGACAGTTACTCTAGGGCATAGGCAGCTGCTGGGGCATCAGGTGTAACATGCTTTTCTTAATTGAGTTACAGCTGATTCATAATGTTAGTTTCTGGTGTATAGACAAGTGATTCCGTGTATATATATATATATACACACATGCATATTTATTTACATTCTTTTTAATATTCTTTTCCATTATGGTTTATTGTATAATTTTGAACATAGTTTTCTCTGCTCTGCAATAGGACCTTGTTGTTTATCCATTCTCTATACAATACTTTGCACCTGCTAATCTCAAACTTCTAGTCCATGCATCCCCCCAGCCTCCTCTCCCCCCACGAGTTGTTCTCTACGTCTCTAAGCCTCTTTCAGCTTCATAGATAAGTTCTTTTGTGTCATATTTTAGATTGTATGCATAAGTGATATGTATAATACTTGTCTTGCCCAGTCTGACTTATCTCACTCAGTGTGATAATCTTCGAGTCCATCTGTGTTGCTGCGAATGGCGTTGTTTCACTGTTTATGGCTGAGCAGTATTCCATTGTGCATATGAACCACATCTTTTTTATCCGTTCACCTGCCGATGGACACTTAGGTTGTTTCTGTGTCTTGGCTATTTTAAACAGTGTTGCTGTGAACGTGAGGGTCCATGTATCTTTCTGAATTATAGTTTTGTCTGGATACATGCCCAGCAGTGGGATTGTTGGATCATATGGTAACTCCTGTTTTTTTAGGAACCTCCATACTGTTCTCCATACTGTCTTGGACCAGTTTACATTTGCACCAACAGCGTAGAAAGAAGGTGAATTTTAAAGAAAAATCCACGGGAGAAGAAAGTCTGAACTAAGACCATGGGAAGAGGGCAATGGGGAAGGAGGAGACTTGTAAGGAATTTCTGGAGAATGATTGAACATGCCAGACACATGAGAAAGAAAATGTGAGAAATTCAGGACTCCAACTGAAGCTGAGCGCCCACTTCTGGGAGGAAATGACAGAAGACAGCTGGTACTGGCTGTAGGCTGTAACTATGTGAAATGTCCCTATCCCTGTAGGTCATGAGGCCAGTCAGAGGCTTGCAGTGAGGCCTTAAGTGAGGGTTGTATCCTCACTTAAGGCCTTATATTAAGGCCTGCATCCTTCATATAGGATCAAACTAACTGAAGTTTACTAAGTGACTTCTGTATACTGTAATGAGAAGCCCAATTATGCATGAAGCCCAACAGCAATTTTGCTTTTTATTTGTATTTATTTTTAATTGAAGTATATTTAATCAAAACTATTGTGTTAGTTTCAGGTGTATAGCACAGTTTCCGTTATATATACTACATGTACATACATATCTGTATATTTATCTATCTATAAATATATATAGCTTCCTCAACAGCTCAGCTGGTAAAGAATCCACCTGCAATATGGGAGACACTGGAGATGTGGGTTTGATCTCTGGGTAGGGAAGATCTTAGAAGGAAATGGCAACCCATTCCAGTATTCTTCCCTGGGAAATCCCATGGACAGAGTTTCACAGAGTCGGACATGACTGAGGCGACTTAGCAGCAGCAGCAGCAGCAAGGCTTGTCTGACTCTTTTGGGACTCCATGCACACACATGCACATAATGTGTAATATATGTGCTAATATCATATACATATAATATCATATATAATATATGCATTATATTATACATTATATATAAGAATATAAATATTCTTTTTTTAGAGTCTTTTCCCTTATAACTTATTACAAAATACTGAATATAATTCCCTGTGCTACACAGTAGGTTTTACACCAACAGCAATCTTAAAGCAACACATTGCATCTAAGCAATTTTTGAAACAGCCAGAATGAGTTCTGTTATTTTATTACAGAATTTACATAGCTTTTTGAAAGCCATGACCCAGATCTATGACTGTTTCCTTTTGGATTTGATTACTAGAGAACCATAGGGATAAAATAATAAAATAACTAAAAAAATCTTGTAAGTAATGTTTTTCTACTCAAGTTTTTCAGTGCATTCTATACCCTTCCATGCAGGTAATAGTTATAGCTGAATCTGTCTTACACAGGGGAGCAGACGGCCATTTAAGAACTGGGATTTAATGCAAAAACGTACTGTTCATATCTGTTTCAAAAGTATGCTGCGTGCGCTGCAGTTCTCTTTGCTGCAGCCTGGGCTGGTTTCCTTGTTGCTGTCGCTCAGCTGCCAAGTCCTGTCTGACTCTCTGCAACCTTGTGGACTGCTTCATGCCAGGCTCCTTTCTCTGTTCTCTACCGTCTCCTAGAGCTTGCACAAACTCATGGCCCTTGCATGGGTGATGCCATCCAAACATCTCACTCTCTGTGGCCCTTTTCTCCTCCTGTCCTCAATCTTTCCCAGCATTGGGGTCTTTTCCAAAGAGTCAGCTCTTTGTGTCAGGTGGCCAAAGTATTGGAGCTTCAGCTTCACCGTTAGTCCTTCCAATAATATCCAGTATTGATTTCCATTAGGATTGACCCATTAGATCTTGCAGTCCAAGTGACTTTCAAGAGTCTTCTCCAACACCAGAATTCAAAAGCATCAATTCTTTGGCACTCAACCTTCTTTTCGGTTCAATTCTTGCATCCATACATGACTACTGGAAAAACCATATCTTTGATTATACGGACCTTTGTTGGCAAAGTGATGTCTCTGCTTTTTAATACACTTGTCTAGGTTTGTCCTAGTGCCACTGCATCAAGTCACCACAAATATGGGGGCTTAAAATAATTTATTCTTTTATAGCTCTGAGGTTGGAAGTCCAAAATCAGTTTTACTGGGCTAAAGGCTAAGCATCAGCAAGCTGAGACACTTCTTGAGACTCTAGTGCAGGTCTCTCTCCTTGCCTTTCTCAGTTTCTGTCAGTCAGTTCAGTCGCTCAGTCGTGTCCGACTCTTTGCGACCCCATGAATCGCAGCACACCAGGCCTCCCTGTCCATCACCAACCCCTGGAGTTGACTCAAACTCATGTCCATCAAGTCGGTGATGCCATCCAGCCATCTCATCCTCTGTCGTCCCCTCCTCCTCTTGCCCCCAATCCCTCCCAGCATCGGGGTCTTTTCCAATGAGTCACTCTTCAGATGAGGTGGCCAAAGTATTGGAGTTTCAGCTTCAGCATCAGTCCTTCCAATGAACACCCAGGACTTATCTCCCTCAGGATAGACTGGTTGGATCTCCCTGCAGTCCAAGGGACTCTCAAGAGTCTTCTCCAACACCACAGTTCAAAAGCATCAATTTTTCGGCGCTCAGCTTCCTTCACAGTCCAACTCTCACATCCATACATGACTACTGGAAAAACCATAGCCTTGACTAGACGGACCTGTATTCCTTGGCTTGTGACCCCATCTTCACATCACACCAACTTCATACGTGTCCTGCTTCCTCTCCTACAATAAAATTTCTCTCTGCTTCACTCTGATAAGAACATTGATGATTATCCTTTGGCCCCATCCAGATTGACTAGATTAAGGTCTGTATCCTCTAATCCTTAAAAATAATCACAATCCTAAAATTCTTTTCCCACATAGAGTAACATTTATGGGTTCTTAAGATGAGGTGGGATCTTTAGGAGACAATTATTCAATCTACCACACATACTACTATAGATCACTTTACAGGTTGGAAAGGTAGCTTATCATAGTAGAGAATGTATAATTTAGAATAAAAAATAATTCATTTCTAATTCCAACTCTTACTATTTAAGAGCCACTTGATTTTGGGCAGACTTCCCCTCTGTAAAACAGAGATAATGCCTGGCAGGGTTGTAGATACAGGAAAACATAGCAGCCTCTATTAGTGAAGGACCTGATATGCCCCTGTACTGGGCTCTAGGGTTGCAATAGTAAGTAATATAGACCTGACCTCATCTTTAAGGAAAGCATGGCCAAGGAGGGAGGCAGACGCTGAAAGAAACCAAAGCGCTGATGAGTGAAGAGGATGAGGACTGGGGACAGATACAGTCATATTAGGGTAGATTGTATGGCATCCAAAAAACAGCCTTAGAGAACTTGGAAGATGGCTTCCAAAAGGGTTACCTCCAAACTCTGAGACCTGGAACATGAGAAGGAGTTAAAAAGTTAGAAAAAGAGAGAGTAAGTGCCTTCTAGGCAGAAAGGTTCAGGACACATTTCTTTTTAAAAAAGAAAAACAAAACTTGAGAATGTAAAATTGCAATCTCTCCATGATGTATCATGGAGTTAAGAAGACATCAAAGAGGATCAAGATTACAACAAATCAGATAAGCTATGCTTCGTGTTTATCCTCAGAAACATGGAAAGCACTAACATGGCAAAGCCCACAGGGTGACACTACCAGATTTGTGCCATAGAGAGATCCCTGGATGTACCTATGGAGGGAGGGGCCAAGCCTGCAGCGGGAAGGCCGTGGCAGAGTGTACCCTGGAGACACAGTGCCTGAAGGTGGAAACTGGTGACTGGTTCCTGAAAAAGTAAAATAATTCTATTGATGTCAAGGAGAATGAACAGGACTTGAAGGATATAAGGAACCAAGGATAAGGTAGGACAAGGTCAAGTTTCTCTCTTGGACAAATGTTGGCAATAAACTCTCACAAAGGAGACAAAGAACACAGACTGGGAGGGTGTGTGTGTGTGTGTGTGTGTGTGTGTGTGTAAGGGAAGGAGTAACGGGAAATGTTTGGATGGAGATTTTGTTTAAAGTAGCTGGACATGAGCAGAGAGTCTATAAAAATGCTATTATCATGTTTTGGTAGAAAGGCTGTGGATTACACTGTTTAGCATGTATGTGTAGAAAAGGGCAGGGAAGGGATGTACCAGATAACTATGTGCCTGAAGGGGTGACCTGTGGATGGCTGTGGGGGGGCCCCTGGCAGAGAGATGACAGTGGTCTTTCAGTGTGAAAGCACCACGTGTGAATACGCCTACAGATAATTAAAGAAGTCTGAGGTCTTTTACAGAGTTTGCATCCTTGAGAGTCTTCGAGAAACACTGAAAAATGTAAAAACCCTCCTCATATGAGATTCCTAAGTATCAGAAATGTGAAAAAAAGACAAATTGAAGTGATTTCTCCTAATAGGAAATACAGAATAGTCACAGAATCTCAAGTAAAATTCTATCCTTTTATCTCTCTAGGCTTCTTCATTTTTATCTGAACATTCACTCAATCTGAAATGCTAGCTGTGAGTTCTTGTTCATTTCCTTTCCAACAATGGGCTGTGCCCTGGTTGGGCTAATAGGGCTGCAGGACGCGGGGAGGCTGAGCAGAGAAGGGCCAGGGGAGGCACTGGAGAACTTGTCAGCGCAGCGTCAAATCAAGAGCATCCAGAGTGAATCTGACTGACTGAGACTGCGGCGGGGTGATGGATTGCCCAGCACTTGACTGTGATGACAGCTGTAAAACTCAAATCAGCTCCTAAACGGTCAATTACCGGAGGGGCGCATAAACAGAGGCAGGCAGGGAGCCGGAAATTCAATCTCCCTGAGCTCTGCTGCCTGCGTTTCATTAGGCCCACTCTAATTTATTTGGGGCCCTGGGCTTGAGCACTGGGTTCTTGCCGATTTTCATGCCTAAAGAACATTTTCCTTGTTCCCATCTTACCTTCATTCCTTTGTCGGTTCCTAATGGTCTCTGCTCTGGCTGTGCACAGCCAGGGGGCCGAGATGAGCCCATGGGCTGCCAAGGGTACCCAGTTTGGTTAATTCCCATAAATGTATTTTAAGTAATTATCCAAGCAAGAAAGGCTAGCACCTCCATGGGAACTGACCACCAGCACATGAAAATCAGCAGATCACTGCTAGCAAGCAAAGCCTTCACTACTATATTACAAAATAAGTAAGTATAAAATCACCACAGAAAATTAACTCTTTCTGCAGTGGAGAAAGCAAGGACTGTTGTTTTTACCACTCCCGGGGCTTCTTTTCCTACAAAGAACATGTTCAGTGTGTCTAACCCATCTTATTATACCAGAATAGATTATGATGAGGCAGCTGTCCTGACCAGGGTGTCCAGGAAGAAAGCTCCATTACAGCCCAGAAAGGGACAAATGGGTTAGAGCTACTGCCAAATTCTGTACCTAACTAACCAGTTATGTCAAGGCCAGATGCATTTGTATCAGTAAGAATAAGAAGAGAGCTAAAATGTTATTGTCTAATTTTTATAGATTATTCTTAAATAAACCCCATTACATTTTAAAAGTTTTTTTTTTTTTTTTTTAATTTTTAAAGGTTACTTTCCATTTAGGGTTATATATGTACGCTGTTGTTTAGCCACTAGGTCATGTACAGCTGTGTATGGCTCCATGGACTGTAGCTTGCCAGGTTTGTTCATGAGATATCCCAAGCAAGAATACTGGAATGTGTTGCCATTTCCTTCTCCAAGGGATCTCCCTGACTTAGGGATTGAGTCTGTCTCCTGCATTGGCGGGCAGATTCTTTACCACTGAGCCCCTGGAGAAGCCCTGCAGTTATATACACGTGTGTGTGTATACATGTATGTGTATGTGCTGTGCTGTGTGTACTTGCCCAGTCGTGTCCAACTCTTTGTTACAGTTACAGGGACTGTAACCTGCCAGGCTCCTCTGTCCATGGGCATTCTCTAGGCAAGAACACTGGAGTGGGTTGCCATGCCCTCCTCCAGGCAATCTTCCCAACTCAGGGATTGAACCCAGATCTCCTGCATTGCAGGTGGATTCTTTACCAGCTGAGCTCCCAGAGAAGCCCATGTGTGTGTGTGTGTATAAACTCTGTATGTGTGTAAATAAATAAATACATGTATATATGTAGCAGAAAGGAAGAAATGTACATGTTGCAAATGTGCATAGAAATCTAAATGACTCTGACGGATTAAAGAGGGCTGCAAGCTCATCTTCCATTTGAATCTAGGATGAATTGAATGATATCCTTTCACTTGCCATGTGTTTTTTGTCTAGAGCTTTATAAAATTGAACATATATATAGATCTGTGTCCACCACCATCATCAGGATATAGACTGGTCTGTCTCCCTAAAAATCTCCCTTATGCTCCGCTTTACATTCATGCTGTTCTATTTCTCACCATTCCAAACACAATTCCAGCCTGTGTGGGGTTTCCCCCCATGCATTCAAGCAATTATTTGACACCAGCTGAATGTCCTACAACCTGACTCAATTTGACACTGTCTACATGGAGATAGCATCAGATTTCACAGGTAAGGGCTCAGTCCCAGAAGACTGCTCCTCCACTGGGTGTTGTTGGCAGGTCCAAGTTGTTGCCTGTGTTTCTGACCAACTACCTATGAATCAGAGGTTCCCAAGACTGCCTCCTTAGGTTTTATTAATTTGCTAGAGTGGCTTACAGAACACAGGAAACCCATTTACTCATTAGTGTATGAGTTTATTACACAAATAGTTAAAGAATATGAATCAACAGCCAGGTAAGAAGATACATAGGGTAAGATCTTGAATTTAGGAGCTTCTGTCCCCATGAAGTTTGAAGATCAGCATGGTAGGATGTGGAAGGATTCTGGTTTACCAATCTGGAAGCATTCTGAGTTTTGTCTTTCTGGGGTTTTATGGAGACCTCATTGTACAGGCATAATTGATTAAATCCTTGGCATTGGTGGTTGAGTCTATCTCCAGCCCCTCTCTTTAACACAGAATGAGGGGTGAGATGGAAAGCTCCAGCCCTCTATTCTTGGTCGGTTCTTCTGGCAACCAGCGCTCGTTCTTAGGTGCTTTCCGAAAGCCATCTTAGCATAAATCTAGTTATAATGGAAAGGGGCTGGAAAGTTAGTTACCAGTAAGAAAACCCTCATTTAGCCTTAGTAGCTCTGAAACATCTTTTTCTCAGAACAGGGGAGACTAGGGAGTTCAGATATTATAACAAAGAAAGTGAAGTCACTCAGTCGTGTCCAACTCTTTGCGACCCCATGGACTGTAGCCTACCAGGATCCTCAGTCCATGGGATTTTCCAGGCAAGAATATTGGAGTGGGGTGCCATTTCTTTCTCCAAAGCTACTCCTATTTCTTTTACCTCTATGGAAATTCCAAGAGTTCAAAAGCTATATATATGAGACATTTTTTGTCATCTGAGTGACCAGATGTATATTTCATACAAACCACACTGTTGCACCTTCGCTAACACATTCACTGATGGGTTCTATGTCAGTACTGTTCCCTTCAGTAAGATCATATAAGTGGAATCATACACTGTTAGTCTTTGGACACTGTTATGTTTCACTCAGTATGATGCCTTGAGAGTCATTCAGGTTGTATGTGGCAACAGTTTATTCTTCCTCCAGCTGAGTAGAATTACAGTGTGTGGGGGTACCACATTTTTGTTTATCCATTTAGCAATCAAAAGATACTTGGTTTGTTTGTGGCTTATGGTTATTTCAACAAAATTTCTACAAATCGTGTATGTAGGTTTCTGTGTTTATATTTATCAAGGTCAAGTTTTGAGAAACTACATCCTTCAGGCAAAACCCAGCCCACTGTCTGTTTATGTAATAAAATCTTCTTGCAATACAGCAATGCCAGTCAATTGCTGTCTGTGGCTTCCTTTACACCATAAAAGCAGAGGTGAGTAGTTGCAACAGAACACTGTATGGCCAATAAGCCTTAAAATATTCACAGAAATATTTGCCAAAATAAAATACAGAAAAGTTTAAAAACATCTGACCTAGGATAAATATCCAGTGTGATACTTCTGTGGTATATACTACGTGTTTTATTTTTTAAAAAAGATATCACAAGCTAATTTTAAAATTTGCATGGAAAGTCAAGGGAACTAGGTAGTTAAAACAATTTTGAAATAGAATAACATCTTGAGAAATCTTACTGCTCAATTTTATGATTTAATATAAAGCTAAGGTAATCAAGATAGTACAGCATTTTTGAGGAAATAGGCACTGAGATCAATGGGAGGAAATAGAAGGTCCAGAAAGAGACCAGCAAAAATATTACCATTTGATTTGTGATGGAGATGCAAAGTAATTCAATGGAGAAATGATAATATTTTCAACAATATTATCATTTTGGAATGATTGAACATCAGCTTCTTAAAACTATTTAATTTTGGGGGCAATTATAAATTATACAGTATTTTTAAAATTTTGTTTTTGCTTTTTTCTAACCTATCAAAATATATTTTTAAAAAACCTTTTGAGGGACTTCTCTGGTGGTCCAGTGGTTAAGACTTCACCTTCTAATGCAGGGGGTGTGGCTTTGATCCTAGCTTGGGCAGCTAAGCTCCAACCTGCCTTGCACCCAAAGCACCAAGCATAAAACAACAACTATATTGTAACACATTCAGTAAGAGACTTAAAAATGGTCCACATAAAAAGAAAAATCTTAAAAAACAATTTTCGAGTTGGCCTTATATTTTGTAATCTTGTTAAACTCCCTAAAGTTAATTAATAGTTTTAGGAGATTTTTGTTTTTGTTTTTGGAAGGTTGGGCCTTCCTGTGTATATAATCATGCTGTCTGTCAATAAGGGCAAGTTTACATTTAACTTTGCAATCTGTATGAAATTCATTTTTCTTATGATAGTGCACTGTTAAAGACTTCCGGCACAATGTTAAGTGGGAGTATTCAGAGAGAATATCCTTGACTTTCTGTCAGTGTGATTTCAGCTATAGGTATTTTGTTGATACCTTTATTAGTTTGAGAAAGTGACCTCCTATTTCTGGACTTATTGTGTAATAATGCTGTACCATGATGTCGTGTAACATGTACTTATTAACATGTCTACATAATAATCTTAGAAGTTATGTGAAGAAACTAGATTTTCTTATGGAAGCAAATTGTCAAGATATAAACAAGTGGTGTTTATGTTATTGAATGGAAAAAATTGTTATCAAAAATATAAATTATCTCAATTAATATATGTATTTAATGCAACTGAAATTAGAATTTGTATTTTTAGTTGTAATTAACTGGACAAAATTATTTTAAAGTTTATAGAGAGGAATCTATGTATAGCACTGTTTGAACATGTTTGAAATATTTGAACATATACTGAAGGGGAAGATCTTTTCATTGATGGCATACATATCAGAATGCAACTATAGTAAACTTAATAAAGTATTAGTATAAAAATTGACAATGGAATCAAGTGGTATCAACTGAATTGCTTCTTCACCAAGTTCATATACTGAAACCCTAATAACTATATCTAAAAATGTGACCATTTTTTGGAGACAGGGCCTTTAAAGAGGAGTTAAAATGAGTCCATTAGGGTGGGCTCTAATTTAATATGACCAGTGTTCTAATAATAAAAGGAAATCTGGACCCATAAATAAGCATCATGGATCTCATGTATGCTTGTAAACAGAAGACATGTAAGGATACAGAAAGAAAGTGGCCATCTGTAGATCAAGGAGAAGATGCCTCTGAAGAAACCAAATTTGTGAAAAATTTCATCTTCAACTTCCAGCCTCTGGAATTATGAAGAAATAAATTTCTGTCTCTTGAGAGTCCCTTGGCCTGCAAGGAGATCAAACCAGTCAGTCCTCAGGGAAATCAACCCTGAATACTGATTGGAAGGACTGATGCTGAGCTGAAGCCCCAATACTTTGGCCACCTGCTGTGAAGAGCTGATTCATTGGAAAAGACCTTGATGCTGGGAAAGATCAAAGGCAACAGGAGAAGGAGGAGGGCGGCAGATAGTTGGATAGCATCACCGATTCAATGGACATGAACTTGAGTGAACTCCAGGCAACAGTGAGGGACAGGCAGGCCTGGTGTGCTGTAGTCCATGGGTTTGCAAAGAGTCGGACATGACTTGGCAACAGAACAACAGCAACATTTTTGTCATGTAAACTACCTTTTTAATTGACAGAATTCCTAGGAGAGGAGTCATTCCGGAGGCGCTGTCCCTAAGAGTACTAAGCTACACCCAAACTGAAGGATGACGTTGCAGCTTTAAGCCACTTAGTTTTGGGGTTAGTTATTAAAATTACAAAAGGGTACTGGGGCAAAATGTGCATTGCAAGACTAAAATTTTAATATCTAGAAAGTTCAGAAAGCTTTTAAAAATGAAGAATAAACAGTCAATTCAATAGAAAATTCAGAAAAGTCTATAAATAAGCCAATAGAGCAAATTCAAATAACCAGTACACTAATGGAATAAAAAAAAAACAAAACAGATTCAGGAGTCAGGGAAATGCAGAAATTCAGACCAAATTAAAATGAGCCACTACTTTTAATCCACCACATTGGGAAAACTGAGATATATAATACCTATTGCTGATAACACACGCATATTGTTAGAACCCTCTGTGAAACTGGTTTAGAAAAAATCTATTACTATTAAAATAACAGGATTTTTTTTAACAACTCCATTTGTAGAAATAAACACATTGGGTATTAGGATATATAGACATATAGCTATATTTATTATAGCATTAATTGTAGTGTGAAATTACTGAAAATAAAGTCAATACGCATTAAGTAGTTAGATAAATTATGGTTATCTATATGAACATGTATTATCTATACTGCTACCAGTTTACCTGGAGGAATTTTTATGATGTATTACTGAGTAATAAATGTAATATGGAGAGGAGCATCTTATAATAAAAATTATATTTTGTAAACAAATGCTGATGAAAATAGGAAAAATGACCCTTGCATGTGTGTTTCTATAGCTATCCATATATGTTGTATATATAGTTATTAGAGTATGGAGAAAAATATAAATTGTTAACACACATTACCTTAGGGTGAAGTGGGGAGCTGTGGAGGGGGACGATGCAATGGAAATGAAAAGAGAAAACTACTTCACTTTAAACAGAGTAATACTCATGATTCATAAGTGATGCAAGAAAAGTAAAAAGTGCAAGATGGAAAACAATGTGTAAAACAGGACTCTATTTTGGTAAAACATATTTGTGTTTAAATGTGGCTTTATATACATCTGCAAGTAATAAAAAGTTGTGATTTAATTTACTCCTGGTTGTTTGTTGATCACCTTGAGGATACAAGGTGGAATGGTTAAGTATGAGTTCAGTTCAGTTCAGTTCAGTCGCTCAGTCGTGTCCGACTCTTTGCGGCCATGAGCCGCAGCAAGCCAGGCCTCCCTGTCCATCACCGACTCCAGGAGTTTACACAAACTCATGTCCATTGAGTCGGTGATGCCATCCAGCCATCTCATCCTCTGTCGTCCCATTCTCCTCCCATCCCCAATCCCTCCCAGCATCAGGGTCTTTTCCAATGAGTCAACTCTTCACATCAGGTGGCCAAAGAATTGGAGTGTCAGCTTCAGCATCAGTCCTACCAATGAACACCCAGGACTGATCTCCTTTAGAATGGACTGGTTGGATCTCCTTGCAGTCCAAGGGACTCTCAAGAGTCTTCTCCAACACCACAGTTCAAAAGCATCAATTCTTTGCCACTCAGCTTTCTTCACAGTCCAACTCTCACATCCATACATGACCACTGGAAAAACCATATCCTAGACTGGATGGACCTTTGTTGGCAAAGTAATGTCTCTGCTTTTTAATATGCTGTCTAGGTTGGTTGTAACTTTCCTTCCAAGGAGTAAGCGTCTTTTAATTTCATGGCTGCAGTCACCATCTGCAGTGATTTTGGAGCCCCCCAAAATAATGTCTGACAATGTTTCCACTGTTTCTTCATCTATTTCCCATGAAGTGATGGGACCAGATGCCATGATCTCAGGTTTCTGAATGTTGAGCTGTAAGCCAACTTTTTCACTCTCCTCTTTCACTTTCATCAAGAGGCCTTTTAGTTCCTCTTCACTTTCTGCCACAAGGATAGTGTCATCTGCATATCGGAGGTTATTGATATTTCTCCCGGCAATCTTGATTCCAGCTTGTGCTTCCTCCCCCCAGCGTTTCTCATGATGTACTCTGCATGTAAGTTAAATAAGCAGGGTGACAATATGCAGCCTTGAGGTACTCCTTCTCCTATTTGGAACCAGTCTGTTGTTTCATGTCCAGTTCTAACTGTTGCTTCCTGACCTGCATACAGGTTTCTCAGTATGAGTAGCTTACTCAAATATATATGTGTGTGCATGCTAAGTTGCTTCAGTATAGTCTGACTCTGTGTGACACTGTGGATCATGACCCGCCAGGCTCCTCTGTCTATAGAATTCTCCAGGCAAGAATACTGGAGTGGGTTGCCATGCCCTCTTTCAGGGGATCTTTCTGACTCAGGGATGGAACTCTCATATTTTACATCTACCTGCATTTACCACTAGTGCCACCTGGAAAGCCCACTCAAATAGGTATGTCTATATAATTTTTATTGTGACATTTCTCTTCTTAAAACAGCACATATTACTTTGATAATTTTAAACATGATTAGAGAATTTTATTTTGTTAGCTTTTAAAACTAACTAAAGTCCTTACTTGATTTAGGTTTTCTTAGTTTTTACCTAATTTCCTTCTACTGTTCAAGGCTTTCATCCAAGACACCACATTACATTTAAATTTCATGTCTCCTCAGACTCTTCTTGGCTGTAACAGCTTCTTACACTTTGGTTTTTTGACGAGCTTGATAAATTTGAGGAATACTACTCAAATATGTTGTAGATTGAGCTTCAATTTGGGTATTATAGACTGTCCTTCAATTTGTCTGCATTTTGATGGTTTTTTCTCATGGTTAGAATTGAGTTAATGACTTTTGGAGGAAGACTACAGAGGTGAAGTGTCATTTCCATTAGATCATACTGAAGATACACACTGATTAATTATAGTTACTCCTGTTGATGTTGGCCTTGATTACCTGGTTGAATAGTGTTTATCAGGTTTCTCTACTGTAATTACTCTTTTCCTGTTTCCTTTCTGTCCTCTGTGGACAGAAGTTCCTTATTCACTCCATACTTCAGGATTGGAGAGTTACATTTCATCTTCTCAGGGAGGCAATATATGCATAAATTATCTGGAATTTTTTTGTCCAGGAAATATGTCTATTCTCTCTCATTACTTGCTTATTCAAGCATTTATTTGCATCCGTATAGACATATGAATGTTTATTTTATAAATAAATACTTATAAATATTTGGTCTAAAATGCACTACTATGCTATTTATTTTGGTCGCTCAGATTGTTCCTGCTGTGGCTTTATAGGGTCTTTCAAGTGGCTGCTGTGTGCTTTAGACATATCCCATGGGTTTCTTTTTTGAGCACTTTGCTTTCTAGCACCACGGTGTTCTGTGGACTCATTTCGTATATTGCTTTCTCTGGACTCATTTCATATATTGCTTTCTCAAGTCCTATAATAAACCTTTTCTCCAAGAAGCCCTGGTTTCTTTTACTGGAGAATGATATTGGAAACCATGATCTGAATGACCTTTATAAAGTAGACTGGACCATTAAATATTTGCATGTAGGGGAATACATTCACACACACACACACACGCGCGCACACATATACTACAGTATTTTAGGCTTCAGTAAATAGTAGGTGAGATTTTAGAGTGGAGAATCTGCAATGAGGAAGCTAATTAGAGTAGAATATGTAAACTTTCAGCAATATATAGTAAAAAAAACTGAGCAATAGTGATTGTGCTGAAGTTATAAACTTGTTCGATTTTTAGGATATGTTGTGGCTTAAGGACACAAACTGTCTCATTTACTAATGTACCTAAACCTTTGCACAGTGGGAAAAAAGACAGAAGAAAAGAGAGTGAGGGAAGAAAGGAGGGAGAAAAAATGTAAATGAGGAGAAAAAAGGAAGGGAATAGGAGAGAGAGAGGAAGAACAAAGAAACTGAGGTAGGAAGAGGAAGAAGCCTTCTAGAAGAGCAATATACAGCATTCTGGAATATTTAACAGACTGCCATCAGGTTATTTTTTTTTTCAGTGCAGTTATGCTATATTAATCACAGCAAATACAGTTTGCTTTACAATTTGCAAAATTATTTAATACAATTATCACAGCTTATATTATGATGACAAATAATATAAAAATTTATAAAGACAGAGAGTGACAGAGAAAAGATGAAGATCTTCATTGGGGATATTCATCATTTGAGTGATAAACCATGTATTTCCAGAAATCTAAATAATAGTCTTTGTTCTTTGATAGAAACAAAAACTACAGAATTATCCATTTTCTCCAAAAATATAGAATAAATATATAATATTAAATTTATTTTTAGAATTTTATTTAGAATATAATTATTTATTTATTTATTAAAGACTCACAAAATCAAAAGTAAACATAAGAAAAGGAAGACTTTTAGATATTTTTAAGCTACATTAAGAATTTCTATAAGACTCCCATAAAACCTCAGATCAACTTACCTATGCTTACTCTACTGGCCCCCAATGAAACAACTTTCTGAGACTAATATTTCTGCTAAATTATGAGAGATAATACAGAAGTGTCTGGTGACATGAATTTACATATGGATAAAATGTGACCAGTCTGCTTAATTTCCCTGAGGGTCCAAACTTGGTAGAACACCAAGAATAAAAAGTCACTTTTTATTTAAAAAGCAAGACCAAATTCTTCCAGCAAACACACATATTTAGAAGGAGCACTGTACTGTAAAATTAATTTTATCCTTCTTTATAGCTATCTATTTAATAACACATCCTCTGATATATTGAGTCTGTCATAATGATCTAGGTGGTTTGAAATAGAACCTCCTTTTCCACCTCTATATATGCAAATAGGTAATTGTTAGAAGTTGTATTTTGAAAGTCTTCT
Organism: Cervus elaphus; assembly: GCF_910594005.1. Classification (NCBI taxonomy): domain Eukaryota; kingdom Metazoa; phylum Chordata; class Mammalia; order Artiodactyla; family Cervidae; genus Cervus; species Cervus elaphus. The sequence continues at coordinate 78,366,153 of NC_057847.1, read as the reverse complement.
AAATTTTAGTTTTTATCTCTTTATTATTTTAAAATTATGAAGTATCTGTAATATTCCATGTATTTGGACTGAATATTTTACATATTAACAAAATGAATGCACTTCATAATTTGTGATTGTTCTTTGTAAAACTAAGTGATATCACTGATTCTAATTCCTTACTTTCTAAACTAAAGCATAACCCTTTATTTTTATATAGTTTCCTTATGCCTCCCAATTCTTAGCAGTAAAATAGTTATTCATAGCTCTAAAATATGTGAGGACAATAATAGTGATTGATATTTGTATAGTTGTGTGATGGTCTTCTTAGAGTTCTTTCTCTCCTGGCTATGCTCCCCTTCCTGACAAAATCTGATGCCTGAAATTCCACCATTGAAATCAGGCTTTTCATCAGAATACATATGGAGTACTTTTAAATATAAACGCATTTCTGGGAAAAGGCATACATTTTTTTCTTTTTTTCCCTACCAGGAAAAGAACCAGTGTGTATGAGATATATGCAATATGGCATTACCTGATCTATGCTTGTTCACTAATACTAATAATACACTAATATACTTTATTATATATTACTATTATTTTACAAAAACAAAACAGGTTCACAGAAGGTCTATAACCACTAAAAATTACTCATTCCATTGGTGAGAGGGTCAGAAATCAATGTTTTGTGGTCTCTTGGGATAATGCTCAGTTATTCAAAACTAACTATGAATAAAATCCTTTACGCTCTCTTCATCACACATGACGGACTTCAAATTTCCAAATTCCTTTCCTTCTTACTCTTCCAGCCTCGTTCTTCATCACCACATTTTAAACTTAACTTCACAGCTATTCCAAATACAATAATGTGGCAGTCAGGTTGCATTTCAATTAGAAATGTTTTCAAATAGAAAACAATGTCAAGAAAACTTGGATCTTCAAGTAGGAATAAAGAAGGTGGCATCACCAAGATGGTGACATGGATCATTACAGATTTTAGTCACCCTCATGAGAAGACCAGCTAGTAGTTATCCATAAACAAGACACCATTGTGAAAATTACAGAACACAAGGGTGAAGCTGAAACAACCCCGTGGACCACAGATACGCAGAAGGAGCACCCTAGGAGAGCGAAAGGAGTGTCCACGCTGGCTGGGTTGCCTCTCCCCCAGGCTGGCAGTGGTCTGAATGGAGAGGATTCCTCAGGGCCTCGGGTTTCTTTAGTTGGGGGAGAGTGCAAGGTAGACATTCAGCTCTCCCAGCACTGTGGGTCACTTTCCAGGAACCCCAGCTGGGTTGCATCTCACAGGGATTGTGTGGGAGGCATCCTGCAAGGATGAATGACTGGAGCTCAGATTTTGGTGGAAAGGAGCTGAGGCTTTTATCAGGCAGTGCTCAGATCTTAGCAGATGAGTTTCTCTTCACACTGGTGCCCATGTAGAGCCTAGCCAGAAACTTTTCTCATCTGTAGAGCCACACCAGTGGCCCCGGTTGGCTAGAAAATATGATGCACATTTCTGCCTGATTTAGGACTCCAAACAATGAACCTTTTTTGCTATCCTGCCCAAGCAAGGTAGCTCATTCATAACCCAACTTACTTAATACTTTCTGCAACCCCACTTAATCAGGAAACCTAACCTGAGCACTTGGGAGACAGGATAACCCTTCCTACCACCCTACTTAAAAAAGCACTAGAACAAAGTTTTCCTGCAGTGATAAGCTGCTGCCCTTGTGTGAGCAGGGAGCTCAGTATGGGTTTTGCCTGGTTTGGATACACAAACAATGGGCTGTGCCATCTTTGGACCTGTTTTGCTTTCCAGCCAGGCAAGAAAGGAAAATGATAGCTCCCACATTTCACTGCTGAATACAGCTCCCAGTCCTGCCTGGCCACCAAAACTAGCCAGAACACTAGGCGCTATTCAGTCGACCTTACAATCCTCCTTACAGCAGTACCCAAGAAGAGACTCAGTCCATCTCTCTATCTACTGGACCAGACCAGTTGTCTTGGTAGGCCGAGAAGCTTGGTGGACTTCTCTGCCAGATTTTGACCCCTAGTGATAACCTAGCTGGAGTAGCCATAGACCCTCTCCTATGGCTTCACTCAGGTTGGGGAGCGTATTTTCAGCCCTGCCAAACTTCTGAGTACAGAACACAGACCTGTTGACTGGGAAACCTGACAAGAGACTGCAGGCAATTGCGGAGCCCACGCCGCGGCTGCACTTTGGCAGAGCAACAAGCCAGGAGTCTCGTCTAACTTTTGCCAGCCACGAACAAGGCCACCTCCCCACCCCAATCTCAGAATTTAGGCAGTAGCCTTGCCAAAATAGAAACTTTGCTGATAAGCCCACCTGCCCTGGGAGGCCACCAGCAAGCACTACATGCTGAAGGATCGTATCAGCTACCAGAATCCCAAACTTAGCTGGCAGGTGAAGAACTACCTTTGACGTAGTGAACCTTAAAGTGTGGAAGAGGATGGAACTTGTTCAAATTCTCAGATACCACAAAAGAAAATTAAGGATCACAAAGAATTAGGTAGACATGACACCATTAAAGCAAACTAATGAAACCCCAATCATTAACTCTAAAGAAAAAAATCTATACACTGACTGATAAATAATTTAGAATAATTCTTTCAAAGAAACTTAGTAATCTACAAGAACACACATTAAAACAACAAAACAAAAGTGTAAAAGCAATGAAGTCCAACAAAGAAATAGAAATCTTACCACAAAGAAAAGCAGAAACCTGCAGCTGAAGAGTGCAATGACTAACTTTTAAAAATAAATTTAGAGAGCTTCAATAACTGACTTGATCAAACAAAAGAAAAGTGAAGTTATTCACTCAGAGGAGCCAAAGGTAAACAGAATAAAAAATCGTGAAGAAACTCTATGACTTATGGAAACTACAGACAGGGAAGCTAAAGAGAAGGGCACAGAAAGTATATTTCAAGCAATAATGGCTGAAAACTTCCCAAACCTGGGGAGATAAATGGATACGCAGACTCATAATGACCAAAGGACCTGAAATCAATTGAACCTGAAAAGGGTTGCATCAAGACAATTTATAATTAGATTGCTAATAGTTAAAGGCAAAGACAGGAGGTTAAAAATAGCAGAAGAAAAGAGACATGTCATATACAAGAACATATTACACAAAATTATAAGCAGATCATTCAACAGAAACTTTGCAAACCAGGATAGAATGAAATAATACATTCAAATACTGAAAGCAAAACTGTCAACCAAGCCTATTATTCATTTTTATATATGTATATATATACATAACTTTCTCTGGTGGCTCTTCGGATAAAAGAATTTCATAAAATTAGACATCCATAACATGAAAATGAGAAAATAAAAATACATGGGAATTAAACAGCAAACTTCTGAACAACAAATCGATCCAATAAGAAATTAAAACAGAAATACAAAAGCATTTTGAGACAAATAAAACTGGAAAAATAACATATTTAAATTTATAGAATGAAGCGAAAGCCATTCCAAGAAGGTTTTTAATGATTAAATTACATCAAGGAAAAAAAAAAAAACTCTCAAACAATCTAACTTTACACCTCCAAGTTCTAGGAAATGAAAACCAAACTAAGACCAATGTTAGCAGAAGGAATGTGATAATAAATTTAAAGCAGAAATAAATTATATAGAGAATAAAACTATAAAGGATTAACAAAATAAAGAGTGCATCTTTGAAATAATAAATAAAGCTGACAAAACTTTAACTAGACTAATCAAGAAAAAAGAGGATACAAATAAGTAAAATTATAGATAATAGAAAATACATTAGAGCTGAACCAGAGAAATACAAATAATCATAAAAGTCTGTTATGAAGAGTTATGTGCAAACACATTGGACAACCCAGAAGAAATGAATACATTCCTAGAAACACACAGCCTAGCAAGATTGAGTCACAAGGCAATAGAAAATATGAACAGACTAATAATAAGTAAAGCTGAATTAGTAATCAACACTCCCCTAAATCAGCAACAACAAAAATACAGGAACAGATGGTTTTACTGGTGACTTTTACCAAATATTTAAAGTAAAATTAACACCAGTCCTTCTCAAACTCTTACAAAAGGGAAAAAAAAAATTTGAACAAGAGGAAGTGCTGCCAAATACATTTCACAAGGCCAGCATCACACTGATGTCAAAGCCGTCCAAGGACACCACAAAAAAAGAAAACCACAGGCCACTATTCTTGATAAATATAGATGCAAAAATTCTCAACAAAATGTTAGCAAATGTACAGAGTGAAGTAAGCCAGAAAGGTAAACACCAATATAGTATACTAACGTATATATATGGACTTTAGAAAGATGGTAATGATAACCCTATATGCAAGACAGAAAAAAAGACACAGATGTATAGAACAGACTTTTGGACTCTATGGGAGAAGGTGAGGGTGGGATGATCTGAGAGAACAGCATCAAAACATGTATATTATCAAATGTGAAACAGATCGCCAGTCCAGGTTGGATGCATGAGACAAGTGCTTGGGGCTGGTGCACTGGGATGACCCAGAGGGATGGGATGGGGAGGGAGGTGGGAGGGGGGTTCAGGATGGGAAACACATGTAAATCCACGGCTGATTCATGTCAATGTATGGCAAAAAACACAAAACCACTACAATATTGTAAAGTAATTAGCCTCCAACTAATAAAAATAAATGGAAAAAAAATGTTAGCAAAACATTTAACAGCACACTAAAAGTATCAGACACCGCGATCAAAACAGATTCATCCCCAGAAAACAAGGATGAGTCAACGTACACAAATCAGGAAATGTGGAATATCCTGTTAGTAGAATAAGAGATAAAATTCATGATCATCTCAATCAATGCAGAAAAATCAACTAACAAAATCTATCTTTAGTGATTAAAAGCTTAAAAATTAGATATGGAAGGAGTATATATCAGTATCATAAGGCCATATATGCTAAACCCACAGCTAACTTCAGACTTATTGGACAGGACCTATTCCTCTAAAATTATGAATAAGACAAGATTGCTATTCTCATTGCTCCTATCCAATACAGTACTGAAAGTGCTATCCAAGCAATAAAGCAAGGGAAAAAAAAGAAAAGTATCAGAAAAGAAAGGAAGAAGTAAAATTATTCCTATTTGTTAGTTAGTTCAGTCGCTCAGTCATGTCCGACTCTTTGCGGCCCCATGAATCGCAGCACGCCAGGCCTCCCTGTCCATCACAAACTCCCGGAGTTTACTCAGACTCATGCCCATGGAGTCTGTGATGCCATCCAACCATCTCATCCTCTGTCGTCCCCTTCTCCTCCTGCCCCCAATCCCTCCCAGCATCAGGGCCTTTTCCCATGAGTCAGCTCTTCGCATCAGGTGGCCAAAGTATTGGAGTTTCAGCTTCAGCATCAGTCCTTCCAATGAACACCCAGGACTGATCTCCTTCAGGATGGACGGGTTGGATCTCCTTGCAGTCCAAGGAGATGTCACTTGTAGATGACATGATTTAAGAATAATGACTTCCCTCAGAGCTCAGTTGGTAAAAAAAAAATCCTCCTGCAATGCAGGAGAACCCGGTTCTATTCCTGGATCAGGAAGATCCACTGGGAAAGGGATAGGCTAACTAACCCAGCATTCTTCGGCTTCCCTTGTGGCTCCGCTGGTAAAGCATATACCTACAATGCAGGAGACCTAGGTTCAATCCCTGGGTTGGGAAGATCCACTCCAGTATTCTGGCTTGGAGAATTCCAGGGACTGTATAGTCCAACTGTTTTCAAGGAGTCTGACATGACTGAGTGACTTTCACTTTCACTTTTCTTGATTTTAGACTATAGAAAATCTTGAATAATCCACAAAAACTTAGATCAAATCAATGAGTTTCATAGTTTAAGGATACAAAAATCAATGTTGTTTTTATATGATAAAAATGAATTCTTAGAAAAAGAAATTTTAAAAACCCATTTACAATAGCATTAACTATAATGGAATACTTAGGAATAAATTTACCCAAGGAGTGAATGATCTGTACACTGAGATCACTGATGATCTACAGTGATCTCTAAACTGTAAGATACTGAAGAAAGATATTAAAGAAACCACAAATAAATGGAGAAATAGCCCATGTTCATGGATTGGAAGAATTGATATTTTTAAAATATTCATAGTACCCAAATATGTCTAAGGTTCAATGCAATCTCTATCAAGACTCCAATGGCATTTTTCACAAAAGTAGACAAAAAAAATTCCTAAAAGTTGCATGAAACCATGAAAGACCCTGAATAGTCAATGTGATTCTGAAAAAGAAGAACAAAACAGGAGCATCTGACTTCCTAATTTCAAGCTATATTATAAAGCACAGAAATCAAAACGTTATGGCACTGGCGTTATAAACAGACACATATACTAATGAAACGTAATTGAGACTCCAAAAGTAAATTCATGAATATTGCCAGGTAATAATAACAGGGGAGCCAAGAATACACAATGGAGAAAAGACAGTTTGTTCAATAAATGGTGCTGCAAAAGTTGAATATTTTCAATAATAAATTGAAATAAATTGAAAAGATTGGATTTAAACTTGTATCTTGCACCAATCATAAAAGGCTAATTGGAAATGGGTTAATGCATTAAATGTAAGCCTTGAAACCATAATACTCCTGGAAGAAAACATAAGTAAGGAGATCCTTGATCTTAGTCTTGGCAATGATTTTCTTGGATATGATACTTAAAGCACTAGTGGCAACAACAACAACAAAAAAGTAAACAAGTGAGACCACATCAAACTAAAAATCTTCTAAAAAAGATGGAGCAAGCAAAAAAGGAAAAGATTACCTACTGTATGTGAGAAAATAGTTACAAGTCACTCATCTGATAAAGGGTTAATACTCCAAAATAAATAAACTAGTATAACTCAATAGCAAAAAGTGGACAAAGTACTTGAAAATATAGGTTTAGGTTTTTCTAAAGTAGATAGTCAAATGACCAACAGGTCCATGAAAAGTGCTTAGCATCAGTAACGATCAGGATAATGCAAATCAAAATCACAATGAAAAATCATCTCACTCTTTTAGAACATCTATTACAGAGAGAGGGAGAGAGAGGTGTGGGGGAGAAGTGTGGTTAAGGATGTGGAGAAAAGGAAATCCTTGTATACTGCTGGGCTAAAATTGACACAGTGACTAGAGAAAACTGTACGGACAGTTCTCAAAGAATTCAAAATGTAACTACTATACGACCAACAAGTATACTTCTGGATTTATACCTGGAAGAAACAAAATCACTACACTGAAGAAATATCTACATCTCTGTGTTCATTGCAGCTTTATTTACAAGAGCCAAGATACGGAAACAGCCTAAGTTTACACTGACAGATGAGTGAATTAAGAAACATGAGTATTATTTGGTCATGACAAAAAGGTAAGCAATTTGTGACAACATAAAAGGGCCTTGAGTATTTTGTGCTGAGTGGAGTAAGCCAGGCAGAAAAAGATAAATACTGTAGGCATCAAATTTGAGAAACAAAGAACAGATTGGTAGTTTCCAGAGCTGGGGTTTGGAGGTAGGGGAACCGAGTGAGGTGTTTAAAAGGTAAGACTTTTAGTTATAGGATAAATACGTTCTGAGGATATAATATACACCATGAAATCAGCAGTTAACAATTACATGTTTGAAAGTTGCTAAGAGAATAAACCTTAAAAGTGTTATCATAAGAAAAGAAAAATTGAGCTGTGTGAGAAGATGGATGTGAAATTTTGTGTTGTATACCTTAAACTAACACAACATTATATGTTAATAATACCTCAATAAAGTTGGGAATGTTTTGGAAAGCCATGAAAAGAAGGAATAAAAAATAGAAATAATAAATATCTGAGTAACTATGAAATGTGATCTTTATTTCTCTCCTTATCACTATAAAGGACAACTGTTTAAGGAAAAAAAATAACACTATTTTACTCTGATATTTGCAATATAAGCAGAATTACAATATATCAAAAATAAACATATCTAGATGGAAAATCAAGTTTACTCTTGTACAGTAAAAAGCATCATAAGTAAAGTGATATACAAAATTCATTTGAAATAAGCTTTGGTAAGTTAAGAACACAGAATGTAATTCCTATGGCAGACAATATAAAAACACAAAGAGGCAAAACTAAAATCCAACAGCAGCATGAATGAGATTTAAGTTAAATTTAGCTATTTTTTTCTTTTTCTTAATTATTGTGATTATTTGTTTTCCCTACCATCATTTCTTTTTTATTGAGGTAGAAATCACATAAGATAAAATTAACCATTTAAAACTGAACAATTCAGTGATATTTATCCACAAGGATTTGCAATAATCATTTCCATCTAGGTTGAAAATATTTTCATCACCCCCAAAGGAGACCTTGTACCCATTAAATTGTCACTCTGCACTCCTTTCTCTTCCAGTCCCAGCAACCACTAATCTGCTTGAGATCTCTATGGATTACATATTATGGATATTTCATATAAATGAGATCAAATATTGCTCACTGAAAAAGTCTTTGGAAAAACACTGAAAAAAGTCCTTGGAAATTTCTTATAAAATTAAGCATACCTACCTTTTGACATAATTCTACTAGTAGGTGTTTATTTAAGAGAATTCAAAACACATCTATAATAATACTTGTACAAAAGGTATAAGGTGACTTTACTCATAATAGCTCCAAACTGGAAGAGACTCAAATGTCCCCCATGAGGTGAATTAATAAACACACATTTAAACAATAGAATACTACTCACTGGAAAAAAAAAAAAAAAGAATACTACTCACTGATTTAAAAAGAAATACTAATGTATGATACAGCATGCATGTATCTCAAACCATTTTTAAATGAAATAAGTCAGGCACAAAATTATACAAACTGTTTCATTCTGTCTGTAAAAGTTCATGATCATGCAATGCTAAATGTGTAGTCATAGAAACACCTACGTCTGACCTTGGCTCTTTGCTGCGAGAAACAGTCTACTGCATGGCATTCCTGATTGACTTCATGTTCTTACCTTCTTATTCCTCTCATTTTTATCCTCTTCATGCATGCTAAGTCACTTTCAGATGTATCTGACTCTTTGGGCTCCTATGGACTGTAGACCTCCAGGCTCCTCTGTCCATGGGGATTCTCCAGGCCAGAATACTGGAGTGGGTAGCCTTTCCCTTCTCCAGGAGATCTTCCCAACCCAGGGATCGAACCCAGGTCTCCCGCATTGCAGATGGCTTCTTTACCAGCTGAGCCACAAGGAAAGCCCATGAATACTGGAGTGGATAGCCTATGCCTTCTCCAGTGGATCTTCTCAACCCAGGAATGAACCAGGGTCTCCTCCATTATAGGTGGATTCTTTACCAACTGAGCTGTCAGGGAAGCTTCAGAATGGTAGGTCGTTTCCAGGAATTAGAGGACAAGGAGAGGTGAATCTGTGGGGCATAGGGCATTTTTAGGGTGGTGAAATGAATATGGATGATGCTATTGTAGACATTAATCATTGTATATTTGTCAAAACCCATAGAGTAAACAGTAATGTAAATTATATACTTTGAGTAATGGTGATATGCCAATGTAGTCAAATGCATCACTCTGGTGAGAGTAATTGGTAGTGAAGGCTATGCTTCTTTAAGGACAGGCGGTATAGTGGAACCCTCTCTACTTCCCATTCAATCTTGCTATGAACCTAAAGTTGCTCTAAAAAAAAAAAAAAAAAATGTTTGAGTGTTTTACAGCTTTCTAAAGGGAGGAAGTGCCATGCACTTTCTCTATTAGATCCATTCTTAGGATTGTAATATTTTTAAAATCATTTCATATCCTAACTAGCAGTAGTTGAAATTAATAAAAAATTGAATTTTGTATAATAGCCTTTTATCTGGTAAAATTGATAAACCCAATAATTTTAATAATTTAAAAAAAAATTTTTGTCATATTCAATTGATTAAAAATAGTAGCATTTTTATTTCTTCCTTTTAAATCTTAAACATTTTCTTTCATTTCATTTTACGTGGATTATTGCAATGATACCTCTAGCACAATAATGAAACTGCTGTTTGTCAGTAGGTTGTGTCCAACTCTTCTGTGACCCTGTGGACTGCAGCCCGCCAGGTTCCTCTGTCCATGGGATTTCCCAGGCAAGAATACTGGAGTGGGTTGCCATTTCCTTCTCCAGGGGATCTCTCTGACTCAGGGATCGGACCCGTGTTTCTTGTTGGCAGGCAGATTACAAATTGTTCATCATGTATTATTTTTTATACATATCACTAGCTTTTGCTTGCTCAATTTTTTGTGTCTACATTCTTGAGTGATAACTGGATTGAATTTTCTTTTTTTCTTGTACTATTCTTGTCGAGCCTTACAATTAAAAATATGCTGGTCTCATAAGAGTTCCCTTTTTTTTTTATTCTTGGGAAATTTGCATAGACTGATATTTTTCTTTCTTAAACATACAATAGAATTTAGTCATAGTTTTTTTTTCTTTAGGAAAGATTTTAACTATGAATTTCTTGAATAGATATTGTTGTTTACTCACTAAATCATGTCTGACTCTTTGCAACACCATGGTCTATAGCCTGCCAGACTCCTCTGTACATAGGATTTCCCAGGCAAGAATACTGGAATGGGTTGCCATCTCCTTCTCCAGAGGATCTTTCTGACCCTGGGATTGAACCTGTGTCTCCTGCATTGGCAGTCAGATTCTTTACCACTGAGCCACCAGAGAAGCCTCTTAAAAATAAGACAATTCATATTTTCTATTCCTTTTTTAATCACACTTAGAAATCTATATTTTTCTGTGACTCAATCTATTTCTACTTAAGTTTCAAGTTTACTGGGACATTCATTTATAATACTTAAATCTATATCTGAATAGATGGATAGACAGACTGATAGACATAGACATGGAGATATACTCCAAACTTGTTAGTCAATTTTTCCCTCTAATGTCTCTGGACACTTTTGAACATTTTTCTAATAAAGTGAAACATGCACATAGAAATTGCAATATATCATTAAGTGCATTATTCAGTAAGTTTCTCAAAGTGAAGGTGCTCTTGCTTCAACCAGAGCAAGAGAGAGACAATACCACCCCACACAAACCCATTATCCTGACCTCTACCGATGAGCTGCTCCCCATATCTCACCTAAATTAACCAACAGCCTGGATTTTAATTTTATAGCATTTGTCATGCATTTGAATTTTAAGTATATATGAAATTTTAAAGGATTCATCTGTGACATATGCCTGTGTGTATGTATGTGCCCCCTACTAGAAGGTGAGTAGAAAATAGTATAGAACTTTATAGTTTTGTATTTTCGGTGTATCTCTGCAGATTTTTTTTTCAAAAAGAGCTTGTCAGCTGTTAAAAGTTTATACATCTACCTCAAAGATAAAAGAGTCAATTCATAAATAAATAAAGTTTGAATACATTTCAGGAAAGAGGAAAGCACCAATATAGGAAATATTCAAACCTGTCTAACTATTTGAAATGGTAATCATTTCATATTCTAATTATGAAGATAAAGCAGGTTTAAAACAAATTATCTAAGAAATCTTACTCTATGCTGTGGTAAGCAGAATGCAATGCAATTTGTTACTATTATTGGCTCACAGTAACTACAACATTTGATAGAGAATTTGAAAGAAAAAAAACTAGTTGAAATCCATCATAATTTAGAGGCATTCTAAAAATTTTAGTGAAAATCAAATCCACATTTGTGTGTGTGTATGTGTGTGTATTTATTTACCCCAATTCATTCTATAATGTTATAATAAGAAAAATGCTAACTATATGTCCATTGTGGTATTTGGAGTTCTCTCTCTAATTTCACTAAAATACACTGAGACATTTATTATGCTTTTTACTTTTGAGTTTTTCACAGAATCATCTGCTTAGTAATTTATATAACAAGCATATTGATTTACCTCAGCATTCTTTCCTCTGCCATAGTTTACATAGAAACCTCACAATGTAGTGGAGATATATTCATTTTTCATTCCAAATCTTGAATCTGACTCATGATTGTGGGAGTTTCATAAGTTTTCTGTTTCTTGAGAATTATCATCTGATAGGGTGTTGGTAGACATTGACAAAAATGCTAACTCTCTCTACCTCTCTTGGTCTCTAGAAATAATTCCTACTTTTAAGTAGATGGTCCATCATTATATTCTATAATGACCATTTTCTAATCATTCCATATAGCTCTTGTTATCCACAAATTTTTGAATTCTACCAAAAGGTAGAAAGAATCAGAAATATTCTTTAAAAAAAGATTTTCCCTCTGATGCTTTTTAGATGAGCGGCCTTGAACAAGTTACATTACTTTCTTACTCCTATGTTTCTCATATACAAAATGGGGTTAAAGATGTCTGCCTTTCTCTCTTGACAGCAGGATTTATACCTTTTCCTTACATATTTTATTTCTCACTGTACTTACCACCTAGCATGAACTGAATTCATACCTGATCAAAAAGAGTACTTGGTATTTCAAATGCAAATTGAGTCAATGCGTTCTTTCCCTGAATTTTCCTCATCTTATTTCCGCAAACACATTTTGGGTACCTGTTGCACACCAGACACAACCCTGGGGTAAAGAACAGACAATAAATAAACTTCTCTGCTGGAACCTGAGGGTCATCTTGATTAAACAGAGAAAAAACAGACAGTGAAATCATAGAAGTGAGAACGGCAGTGAAGCTTTTACATGGCTATGTGTTACACCCCTTCCCACCCACAGCCCTGTCCGTGTCTTATCCTTGAGAAGGTGATTTTTTTTCTTTAGGACACAGAAAAAAATTGTGTCTTTGGAACATAAGTGGTAGAAAGTCAGAGGAAAGACAAACTCCTTAGCTTAGTATGTAAGACCCTTGACATTTTTACACATCTTGCATCTTCTTAGTATACCATACCTCAGATGCACCCTTTATATGAACTACTCAGTATCACTATTTTGCGTGTATGTCTGCAAATCAGCACATGGAATACGGGGCGCAGACTAAGCACTCATTTTAATCACATAGGAAAAAGGTGACTTATACCAGGAGTTTCGTATGGAATTCCAAAGAACCCCAATTGACCAAAATAATATTTAAAAAAATAAACAAATTTGAAGGACTCACATCTGATGATTTCAAAACTTACTCTGAAGCTACAGGAATCAAAAGAATGTAGTACTGGCATAAATACTAACACATAGAAAAATGGAATAGAATAGAGAGGCCAGAAATAAAACCTCACATATATGGTTAAGTGATTTTTGATGAGGATGTCAAAATCATTCATTGGGGAGAAGACAATATTTTCAACAAATGACAGTAATAAAACCACATAATCACGTGCAAAGATGTTGGATCCTTAACCAACAGCACATACAAACCTAATTCAGAATGCGTCAGAGATTTGAATGTAAGGCCTAAAACCATGCAATTCTTAGAGTGAAAACATAGGGCAAAATCTTCACAGAACTGAATTTGCAAATGACTTCTTGGATATGAGACCAATCTATAGGCAACAAAAATGACAAAAAAATTACAAATTTGACTTCATGAAATTTGAAGAATTCGTGCATCAAAGACAATATCAATAGAGCAAAGAGGTAAATTTCAACATGGAAAATATGTATAAAGCATACTTATGATACAGAGATTAATATGCAGAATATATAGAGAGCTCCTTAAATTTAAGAATGACAACAGCTACACAAAACCAAACTAAATTCAAAAATGGGTGAAGGTTATGAAAAGGCGTGTCTCCAAGGAAAATATATGAATGGCCAACAAGCACATGAAACAACTGTTCAATTTCACTAAGTGTTCAGTTCAGTTCAGTTCAGTTCAGTTCAGTTCAGTCGCTCAGTCGTGTCTGACTCTCTGCGACCCCATGAATCGCAGCACGGCAGGCCTCCCTGTCCATCACCAACTCCCGGAGTTTACTCAAACTCATGTCCATCGAGTCAGTGATGCCATCCAGCCATCTCATCCTCTGTCATCCCCTCTCCTCCTGCCCTCAATCGTTCCCAGCATCAGGGTCTTTTCCAAAGAGTCAACTCTTCGCATGAGGTGGCCAAAGTATTGGAGTTTCAGCTTCAGCATCAGTCCTTCCAGTGAACACCCAGGACTGATCTCCTTTAGGATGGACTGGTTGGATCTTCAAATCAAAATTATGATGAAATATCACTTTAGTTCCCTGATTAGGATGGCTACAATCAACACAGACAAAACAGAAAATAGCAAGTAATGATGAGGATGTGGAGAAATTGTAACTTTTGTGCCCTGCTGTTTGGAATATAAAATGGTAAAGCTGTTATCGTAAACCTTGTGTGATTCCTCAAACGGCTAAAATACAGGATATCCCTGGTGGTCCAGTGGTTAAGAACCCTCCTGCCAATGCAGGAGGCACTGTTCAACCCCTGGTCTGGGAAGATCCACATGTTGCAGAGCAACTAGACCCACGGATTGCAGCTGCAGAGCCCAAGTTTCCCAGCTACTGAAGCCTGTGTGCCCGAGGCCATACTCTGTAACAGGAGAAGCCAGCTCACCTGCAGCCAGAGAACAGCCCCCACTGCCGCTGGAGAAAGCCTGTGCTCCGCCACGGGGACCCAGCACAGCAAAAGCTAAGTAAATATAAGTTAAAAGTAAATGAATAAAAATATGATTACCATGCTGCTGTTTAGTCATAAAGGATTGTTTATTGGGTACAGAGCTTCAGTTCTACAAAATGAAGAAAATTATGGAGATCTATGTTGTAATGGTTTCATTAGGAGCATTAGGAATATTCTCAATACCACTATACTGTACACTTAAGAATTATTAAATGCTTAATTTCATGTTATGTATGTTTTCCAAAAAATTTTTTTAAAAAGAAAAATACCAAGAAATTGACTGACTGATTCACTTTTCTATCTGTCATATTGAAATTTAGACTCAGAATTGAAGAATCATATATGAATAAAATGTAAATTAGATCCATACTGATCTCTGAGAGCATTCTACTTAGCCCAAAGTAGTCAGCTCTAATTAATTTTTAAAATAATTGCATGGATTGTATTTCAAAGAGAGCAAGGGAGCATTCTTCTCTGAAAGTTTATGTTAATGAATTAGTTTTTATGCAATGAATTTCTTCTGAATTCAAAGAAAAATGATACCTATTGTTCTATATTTGAATCAAAATTCACATTACTGTGTTCTTTATTCAACTTTCATTATGAATACTTGCTAAAGAATTTTGTTTGAGCTTCTTCATAATGTATTAAGATAGTTTCATCTCTGTCATTTTCTGAAATGCAATATTGTATCCCCAAAACCCCACATGCGTGTCAATTGAGAAGTTATTGAAAATACAATTAAAACTAATTACAAGCACTATTATTGTTATTATATGGCTGTATTTGTATAGAATATGATCCTCTGAACAGTCTTTTGTGATAAAAAATGATAGCATTATAATCAACACTTTATGAATAAGATAGTAAGCTAAAGCGATGTAGTTATTTTCTGTGAGTTGAGATTGTCTCTTAACTTTCACTTGGTTTTCTTTATAGGTCATAGCCTCTACTCTTTTTCTCCCCATTTTCAGAATCAAAGTATATAAGTGCCTCTCTCATCATATTTTTCTGTAGAAGGTTTTGAGTAAAAGCATACATATAGAAATTTCCTAAAAGGTATTTTTTTTTCTTCAATCCTTTCAAAAATTAAGATTGCTGTTGAGCTTATTTTCTATTCTTGTATTTCCTTTCTCATCTTTTGAAAGTTTCTGCTGCTTTTCCCATCTGGTTCTCAACTGCTTTGTCCAATATTTTATCCACTTTAGATAATGCCACTCTTTACAGTGATTAGAGAAAAAAACTCCAATTCTTCCTCCAGGCAGGAAAAGTTATGGCTTCAAGTAACTGCTCAGATCTTTGAAAGAGGATGCAATACCCTCACTCTGCCCTCATTTTATACAACTTCTTTCTTTTGATTCTTTAGGTACCCAATCTTTACTTCCATCATTCTTTGCTTGATCTGTGGGGTTTTGGGGAAGTGAAAACAATTCAAATTACTTCCTACTCAGGTTTTCTGCTGGTGCTTAAGTAATCTTACCTAACTTTGGAAAGGCAAACAAACAAATACCTTAGAAACACGATTCTTTCTCAGGTCTTCAATTATTAGAATAGTTTTTGCTGTTCCAACCTTCTGATCATTTTCTGATGACTCAGAACACCTTACTTTTGTATCTCTGGTGTCTGAAATATCACCCATGTATTCATACGCTTGATGTAGAATGGGATCCTGGAAAACGACTAAACCTTTTCCCTCATCTTAAAGGAAACATTCTGAAAAAGATGGGAATACCAGATCACCTGACCTACGTCTTGAGAAACGTGTATGCAGGTCAGGAAGCAACAGTTACAACTGGACATGGAACAACAGACTGGTTCCAAATAGGAAAAGGAGTACATTAAGGCTGTATATTGTTACCCTGCTTATTTAACTTATATGCAGAATACATCATGAGAAACACTGGGCTGGAGGAAGCACAAGCTGAAATCAAGATTGCCGGGAGAAATATCAATAACCTCATATGTGCAAATGACACCACCCTTATGGCAGAAAGTGAAGAAGAACTAAAGAGCCTCTTGATGAAAGTGAAAGAGGAGAGTGAAAAAGTTGGTTTACAGCTCAGCATTCAGAAAACCAAGATCATGGCATCTGGTCCCATCACTCATGAGAAATAGATGGGGAAACAGTGGAAACAGTGTCAGACTTTATTTTGGGGGGCTCCAAAATCACTGTGGACGGTGATTGCAGCCATGAAAATAAAAGACACTTACTCCTTGGAACGAAAGTTATGAACAACCTAGACAGCATATTAAAAAGCAGACATTACTTTGTCAACAAATGTCCATCTGGTTAAGGCTATGGTTTTTCCAGTGGTCATGTATGGATGTGAGAGTTTGACTATAAAGAAAGCTGAGTGCCAAAGAATTGATGCTTTTGAACTGTGGTGTTGGAGAAGACCCGAGAGTCCCTTGGACTGCAAGGAGATCCAACCAGCCCATCCCAAAGGAGATCAGTCCTGGGTGTTCATTGGAAGGACTGATGCTGTAGCTGAAACTCCAATACTTTGGCCACCTGATGCAAAGAGCTGACTAATTGGAAAAGACCCTCATGCTGGGAAGGATTGGGGGCAGGAGGAGAAGGGGACAACAGAGGGTGAGATGGCTGGATGGCATCACTGACTCGGTGGACATGAGTTTGGGTGAACTCCGGGAGTTTGTGATGGACAGGGAGGCCTGGTGTGCTGTGGTTCATGGGATCACAAAGAGTCAGACACGACTGAACGACTGAATTGAACTGAAAGCAGACATGGCATTCCTGGCTTTCATAGTAGCAAACATATTCCTTCCTCACCACATACTGGGTCTGTTTGTTGTTGCCAATTCTTAGTATAAGGCAGTTCTAGATAGTGTCTCTGCAGCCTCCAGCTCTGAGGTGAGTCATAGGTAGATTTTCCAAGAGATAAGGCAGTGGATGAAAACTTAATGTACATTAAACATATCCTAATAAATATAGATCTGCCACTGATTTTGCTGCATTTCTGAAGTCTCATTTTCTTTAAGCATTTGTTTGTATAAATGCTTCTTTATGAATAGGAGATCCTAAGACCCAGGGGATTAAGGATATTAAGCCAATTGGAAAGCCAATGGAAAGTTCTACATTAGACCTCAGTTTCATTTTGCACCAAAGCCCTATTTCTTTCTGCTCTGCTATAGTGCCCTGATTACATAGGGGAAAAATATGTTAAAACATGAATGCATTGTTAACTGAAGGTATATTTAGTTGATTATAAGAAGAATCCAGATTTCAAATCCAAGTTTTGTCATTGCTACCTGTCTTCTCCATCAAATCCTGTACCCCTCAGGGACTTCAAATTTTTTCAGCTATTGTGGCGCTGTTAATGCCTTCTGATAGAGCCATCTTGATGGTGAAATATAAGGAAAGCATATTTATGACCAAGAAAGTGCTATGGGATCTAAACATGTCTTTAATTCATCTTAAAACTGAATTTCCAGTGACTATTTCCATCAAATTTAGACTCTGTGATTTTATCCTGATTATTAATATTAATGGTTGATCCCTTTACTGTCATTGACTTCTCTTTGCTTAATTCATCTTAATCTAGAGAAAGCTGCATTATGGTGGCATGAATGAGTACATGCTCAGCCCTTCAGGACAAAATACACCCAGAAAACAAAGACAAGTCTCTGTGGCTTGGCTCCTGCAAAACCTGGGAGATGTGTAGTGACAAGAAGCACTACTTGCACACCTTCCATACCAATCCCGGTTGGCAGCAGGACTGGGAAGGTATGGGAGTTCCATGGGCACTCTACCATGCGACTACGTAAGAGGTCAATACTCCAAGAGTCCTACTGCCTGGGTTCAAGTCCTGTGTGGCCACTTTCTAGTGGTGTAGCTAGGGAAAATGAATCTGCATGCTCTTGCCCCATCTGTACAACGGGAAGGATAATTGCTTCAGTCTCATAGGGTTTTGGCAAAGATTAAGTGAACTAGCAAATACAGCATTTAGAAAAAAACTCTGGAAAATAGTAGATATTAGATATTCCTCATTTGATCCCCAAACAATACTAAAAGTAGATATTGCAGTAAAAGAACTGAAGATCAAAGAGGTGAAATATTTTGTTTTTCCAAATTACATCTTTAGTAACAGCTACATGTAGCAGGCAAGTATGGGTGGTCTGCATTTATCCTGGGGCATATCAATTTTATCATTTGGATTCAATAAAATTACCCTGTGTATGCAGCTATATGCTTGGGAGAAGCAACCTACAGGGTCCAGGGACTCCGCTTTGAAAACCCTTAAGGGTAAAATGTCATAAATAAGGAATATGTCCACTAAAACCTAGACATAGGTAAGGGGCAGCAAATCTTGGGCAGAACAAAGACATAGAAAATAACATCTTAACAAGCTTTCTAACTATTAGGGAGCAGAATAATACAAACATTTAGCTGCTAATGACAAGGATAATAAAATCAATGGAGTATTTCGTGGGATTTAGTGTAGTGCATACAAAATGAATGTAATGCTTTCTCCACTTTTCAAAGTGAGTTAAAAATGAAATTTCAATTGTTTATAATTATAGACTTTTAGGACCACTGCAGATTTTCATGCTCATCCCTGAGTGATGTTAGTATATTACCTGATGTGTGTGAAAGGCAAGCTGTTTTAGCTGGAGTAAATCATCAAGCAATAACAATTTAATAACTTTATTGATGGATGAGGTCCAAATTTCACTGCAGATGGTGACTGAAACCATGAAATTAAAAGACGCTTACTCCTTGGAAGAAAAGTTATGACCAACTTAGATAGCATATTAAAAAGCAGAGACATTACTTTGTCAACAAAGGTCCATCTAGTCAAGGCTATGGTTTTTCCAGTGGTCATGTATGGATGTGAGAGTTGAACTATAAAGTAAGCTTAGCGCCAAAGAATTGATGCTTTTGAACTGTGGTGTTGGAGAAGACTCTTGAGAGTCCCTTGGACTGCAAGGAGATCCAACCAGTCCATCCTAAAGGAGATCAGTCCTGGGTGTTCATTGGAAGGACTGATGCTGAAGCTGAAACTCCCAATACTTTGGCCACCTGATGTGAAGAGCTGACTCATTTGAAAAGACCCTGATGCTGGGAAAGACTGAAGGTGGGAGGAGAAGGGAATGGCAGAGGATGAGATGGTTGGATTGTATCACTGACTCATTGGACATGAGTTTGAGTAAACTCTGGGAGTTGGTGATGGACAAGGAAGCCTGGCGTGCTGCAGTCCATGTGGTAGCAAAGAGTCGGACAAGAGTGAGCGACTGAACTGAACTGAACTGAGGTCCAAATTAGACAAATACTCACAATAAATTGAAAATTATCTAGGCGAAAGTGTATTAGCTAAGTAGCTAATATTAGGTAGCCAGGGATGGGCCCTAACATGGACTCAGCTTTTACTCAACACTCCAGGCTCTGTTGTAGGTATTTTAGATATAATGATGCTGTTGTTCAGTCACCCAGTTGTGTCCGACTCTTTGTGATCCCATGGACTGCAGCAGGTCAGGCCTCCTTTTCCCTCTCCATCTCCTGAAGTTTGCCCAAATTCATGTCCATTGTATTGGTGATGCCATTCAGCCATCTCATTCTCTGACACCGATTTCTCCTTCTGCCCTCAAACTTTCTCAGTATCCAGGTCTTTTCAAATGATTTGGCTGTTCACATCAGTTGACCAAAATGCTGGAGCCTCAGCTTCACATCAGTTCTTCCAATGAGTATTCAGTGTTGATTTCCTTTAAGATTGGCTGGTTTGATCTCCTTACTGACCAGGGGACTCTCAGAAGTCTTCTCCAGCACCACAATTTGAAGGCGACAATTCTATGGTGCTCTGCTTTCTTTATTATCCAGCTCTCAGAACCGTGCATGACCACAGGGAAGACCATAGCCTTGATTTTATGGATCTTTGTCAGCAGAGTAATGTCTCTGCTTTTCAATACACTATCTATGTTTGTTGTGACTTTTTTGTCAAGAAGGAAATGTCTTCTGATTTCATGGCTGCAGTCACCATCTGCAGTCATTTTAGAGCCAAAGAAGAGGAAATCTATCACTTCTTCCACCTTCTCCTCTTTTATTTGCCATGAAGTAATGGGGTCAGATGCCATAGTCTTAGTTTTTTGAAGGACAAGACTCAGATCCACCTATCAGAGTATAGGCGCTGCAAGGAAACCTGCAAAAGCTCTGTACCAACCTCATCCACTAGGGGGCCAGAGATCAACAGTCAAAGGAACTATGATCCTATAGTCTGCAGAAAGGAGACCAAAAACAATAAATAGGACAAAATGAAATGACAGAAAAATATGTTGCAGGTAAAGGAACAAGGTAAACATTTAGGAGCTCAAATAAAAAGGAAACAGGCAATCTACCTGGAAAAGAATTCAGAGTAAAGATAGCAAAGATGATCCAAGATCCCAGAAATAGCATGGAGGCATGGATTGAGAGGATACAAGAAATGATTAACAAGGACCTAGGAGAACTAAAGAACAGACAAACAGTGATGAACACCACAATAACTGAGATGAAAAATTAACTAGAAGGAATAAATAGTAGAATAACTAAGGCAGAAGGATGGGTAAATGAGCTAGAAGATAGAATGTTGGAAATAACTGCTGTGGAGCAAGATAAAGAAAAAATAATGAAAAGAAATGAGGGAAGTTTGAGACTTTGGGGACAACATTAAACACATCAACATTTTAATTATAGCTGTCCCAGAAGAAAAAGAAGAAGGGTCTGAGAAAATATTTGATGAGACTATAATCAAAAACTTACTTAACATAGGAAAGGAAATAGTCATTCAAGTCCAGGAAGTGCAGTTTCATACAGAATAAACCCAAGGAAAAATATGCTGAGGCACATATTAATAAGTTAACAAAGATTAAATACAAAGAAAAACATTAAAAGCAGCAACAGAAAAGTAACAAATAATGTTTAGGGAATCCCCAGAAGGTTGTGCTGTGCTGTGCTTAGTCGCTCAGTCGTGTCCAACTCTTTGCAACCCTATGGACTGTAGCCCGCCAGACTCCTCTGTCCATGGATATTCCCCAGGCAAGAATACTGGGGTGGGCTGCCACGCCCTCCTCCAGGGGATATTCCCAACCTAAGGACTGAACCCAGGTCTCCCATGTTGCAGGTGGATTCTTTACTGTCTGAGCCACCAGGGAAACCCGAGAATACTGGGGTGGGTAGCCTATCCCTTCTCCAGGGGAGCTTCCCGATCCAGGGAATCAAACTGGGGCCTCCTGCGTTACAGATGGATTCCTTAGCAGCTGAGCTACCCGGGAAGTCCCTCCCCACAAGGTTATCAACTGATATTTCACCAGCAGCTGGGCAGACCAAAAGGGAAGTGGCAAGGTATATCTAAAGTAATGAAAGGCAAAAACCTACAAGCAAAATTACTCAACAAGGATCTCATTCAGATTTAATGGAGAGATCAAAAGCTTACAGACAAACAAAAGCTAAGAGAATTTAGCATCACCAAATAAACTTTGAAACAAATAAAGGAACTTCTTTAGGTGGGAAACACAAGAGAAGAAAAAGACCTATTAAAAACAAACCCAAAGGACTTTCCTAGTGGTTCAGTGGTTAAGACTTCATATTTCAATACAGGGAGTATAAGTTCAATCCCAGGTCATGGAGATAAGATCCTACATGACTTATGGCCACAAAACCAAAACATAAGACAGAAGCAATATTGTAAAAGCTTCAATAATGCCTTTAAAAAGTCAACATCAAAAAATCCTTAAAAAACAAAAATATTAAGGAAATGTTACTAGAAGCATACATATTAACAATTAACTTGAATGTTAGTGGAGTAAATGCTCCAACCAAAAGACACAGAGTGATTGAATGGATACAAAAATAAGACCCATGTATATGCTGTCTACAAGAGGACCACTTCAGACTTAGGGACACATATAGATGGAAAATGAGGAGATGGAAAAGGGAATTCTGTACAAATTGAAATTAAAGGGAAGCTGGAGTAGCAATACTCATGTCAGACAAAACAACTTTAAAATAAAGACTATTAAAAGAGACAAGAAAGGACACTACATAATGATCAAGGAATCAATCCAAAAAGATGGTATAACAATTCTAAATATTTATCCACCCAACACAGGAACACCTCAATAATTAGGCAAATGCTAACACCATAAAAGGAGAAATCAACAGTATCACAATAATAGTGAAGGACTTTAACACTACAGACAGAAAAAAAAAATTAACACAAGCCTTTTTTTTTTTTTTTTTCAACTTTTTTTTTTTATTTTTTTTATTTTTTTTAATTTTTTTATTAGTTGGAGGCTAATTACTTCACAACATTTCAGTGGGTTTTGTCATACATTGATATGAATCAGCCATAGATTTACACTTATTCCCCATCCCGATCCCCCCTCCCACCTCCCTCTTCACCCGACTCCTCTGGGTCTTCCCAGTGCACCAGGCCCGAGCACTTGTCTCATGCATCCCACCTGGGCTGGTGATCTGTTTCACCATAGATAGTATACATGCTGTTCTTTTGAAACATCCCACCCTCACATTCTCCCACAGAGTTCAAAAGTCTGTTCTGTATTTCTGTGTCTCTTTTTCTGTTTTGCATATAGGGTTATCATTACCATCTTTCTAAATTCCATATATATGTGTTAGTATGCTGTAATGTTCTTTATCTTTCTGGCTTACTTCACTCTGTATAATGGGCTCCAGTTTCATCCATCTCATTAGGACTGATTCAAATGAATTCTTTTTGACAGCTGAGTAATATTCCATGGTGTATATGTACCACAGCTTCCTTATCCATTCATCTGCTGATGGGCATCTAGGTTGCTTCCATGTCCTGGCTATTATAAACAGTGCTGCAATGAACATTGGGGTGCACGTGTCTCTTTCAGATCTGGTTTCCTCAGTGTGTATGCCCAAAAGTGGGATTCCTGGGTCATATGGCAGTTCTATTTCCAGTTTTTTAAGGAATCTCCCCACAAAAATAAACTCAAAATGGATTAAAGATCTAAATGTAAGACCAGAAACTATAAAACTCCTAGAGGAGAACATAGGCAAAACACTCTCTGACATAAATCACAGCAAGATCCTCTATGACCCACCTCCCAGAATATTGGAAATAAAAGCAAAAATAAACAAATGGGATCTAATGAAACTTAAAAGCTTTTGCACTACAAAGGAAACTATAAGTAAGGTGAAAAGACAGCCGTCAGATTGGGAGAAAATAATAGCAAATGAAGAAACAGACAAAGGATTAATCTCAAAAATATACAAGCAACTCCTGAAGCTCAATTCCAGAAAAATAAATGACCCAATCAAAAAATGGGCCAAAGAACTAAACAGACATTTCTCCAAAGAAGACATACAGATGGCTAACAAACACATGAAAAGGTGCTCAACATCACTCATTATTAGAGAAATGCAAATCAAAACCACAATGAGGTACCATTACACGCCAGTCAGGATGGCTGCTATCCAAAAGACTACAAGCAATAAATGCTGGAGAGGGTGTGGAGAAAAGGGAACCCTCTTACACTGTTGGTGGGAATGCAAACTAGTACAGCCACTATGGATAACACAAGCCTTAAATGACACATTAGACCAGGTAGATTTATTTGATGTTTATAGGATATTAATTTTGGAAACAGCAGAATACACTTTCTTTTCTAGTGCACATGAAGCATTGTGCACAATATGTCACATCTTGGGTCACAAATCAAGCCTCTGTAAATTTAAGAAAATTAAAATCATATCAAACATCTTTACTGACCACAGTGACATTAGAAGGCAATTACTGGAAAAGAAACTCTGCAAAAAGCATAAACACATGAAAACTAAACAATAAGCTAAAAGAAAAATACTAGAAATAAATGACAATGAAAACATGATGACCCAAAACCTGTGGGGTTCAACAAATGCAGTTCTAGAATGGAAGTTTATAGCAATACAATCCTACCTCAAGAAACAAGAAAAACCTCAAATAAACAACCTAACCTTACACCTAAAGCAACAAGAGAAAGAAGAACAAAGAAAATCCAAAGTTAGTAGAAGGAAAGAAATCATAAAGATTGGAGCAGAAATAAGTGAAATAAAAAAGGACAAAACAGTAGCAAAGACCAATAAAACTAGAAGCTAATTCTTTGAGAAGACAAACATAATTGATAAAGTTTTAGCCAGATTCATAAAGAAAACAGGAGAAAAGGATTCAAATTAAAAATTTACAAATGAAAAAGGAGAAGTTAAACTGTCACTGCAGAAATGCAAAGGCTCATAAAAGACTACTAGAAGCAACAATATGCCAGAAAAAAAAAAAAAAAAGAACAACTGGGAAATGAACTTAGCATGGCACAACCTTCCAAGATTGAACCAGGAAGAAATAGGAAATATGAACAGATCATTCACAAGAAATAAAGTTAAAACTGTGATTAAAAGTCTTCCAGCAAACAAAAGTCCAGGACCAGGTGGCTTCACAGTTGTATTCTATCCAACATTTACAGAAGAGCTAAGACCCTTGCTTCTCAAACTTCCAAAAAATTATAGGGGGAGGAACACTCCCAAGCTCATTGTACAAGGCCACAATCACCCCAATACCAAAACCAGACAAAGATAACACACACAAAAAATAAAATTATAAGCCAGTATCACTGATGAACATAGACGTGAAATTGCTCAGCAAAAGACTAGCAAACTGAATCCAACAATACACTAAAAGGATCATACACCTTAATCAAGTGGGATTTATCCCAGGAGTCAAGGATTATTCAATATACACAAATCAGTCAATGCAATAAACCATATTAACAAATTGAAGAATAAAGACTATATGATCATCTCAATATTTGCAGAAGAGTTTTGACAAAATTCAACACGCATTTATGATAAAAACTCTCCTTAAAATGAGCATAGAGGGAAACTACCTCAGCATAATACAGGCCATATTCAACAAACCCTCAGCAAACATCATTCTTAATGGTAAAAAGTATGAAAGCATTTCCTCTAACAAAACAAGGAGGTCCAATTTTGCCATTTTTATTCAACATAATTTTGGAAGTTTGAGCCATGGAAGTCAGAGAAGAAAAATAAATAAAGGAAATCCAAATTGATAAAGAAGCAGAACTGTCACTGTTTGAAGATGACATGACACTATAGATAGGAAGGAAATCCTAAGAAGGCCTCTAGAAAGCTGCTCAGCTCAGTCCAGTCGCTCAGTCATGTCTGACTCTCTGTGACCCCATGGACTGCAGCATGCCAGGCTTCCCTGTCCAGCACCAACTCCTAGATCTTGCTCAAACTCATGTCCATAGAGTAGGTGATGCAATCCAACCATCTCATCCTCTGTCGTCCCCTTCTTCTCCAGCCTTCAATCTTTCCCAGCATCAGGGTCTTTTCAAATGAGTCAGTTCTTTGCATCAGGTGGCCAAAGTATTGGAGTTTCAGCTTCAGCATCAGTCCTTCTGATGAATATTCAGGACTGATTTCCTTTAGGATTGACTGGTTTGATCTCCTTAAAGTCCAAGGGACTCTCAAGAGTTTTCTCCAAGACACAGTACAAAAGCATCAATTCTTTGGCATTCAGCTTTCTGTATAAATAATAAAATAGAGACAAAAATTTAGAAAATATCAATGAAACTAACGGTGGTTTCCCTTAAATAGTAAGCAGCAACAAGAAAGTAGTAATCCTTTAGCCAGACTTATCAAGAAACATAGAGACCCAAGTAAATGGAATGAAAAATGAAAGATAAGAAGTTATAACCAACACTAGTGAAATATGAAGGATCATAAGTGGTCACTGTGAATAATTGTATGTCAATAAAATGGATAACCAAGAAATGTAAATATTCTTAGTAACATACCATTCCCCAAGACTAAATCAAGAAGAATTAGAAAATATGAACAGATTGATATGAAATTGAATCAGTGATAATAAAAAGACAACTTGCAACAAACAAATGTTCAGGACAATATGATTTCACATGTTAATTCTACCAGACATTTAAAGAAGATTTAATACCTATACTTCTTAAGTTACTCAAAAATTTGAAATGAAAGAATGCTTATGAACTCACTCTACAAGGCTAGTATTACCCTGATACCAAAACCAGACAAAAACACCAGAAGGAAAACAT
Organism: Cervus elaphus; assembly: GCF_910594005.1. NCBI lineage: Eukaryota > Metazoa > Chordata > Mammalia > Artiodactyla > Cervidae > Cervus > Cervus elaphus. Next base: position 78,339,478 of record NC_057847.1, on the reverse strand, counting down.
AATTTCAGGCCAATATCCCTGATGAATATAGATGGAAAAATTCACAAAAGATATTATTAAGCCAAATTCAGTAATACGTTAATAGGATCATACATTGTAATCAAATGGAATTTATTCCAGACTTGCAAGAATGGTTCAGTGTCTATAAAGTGAAAGTCACTGTCATGTCTGACTCTTTGTAACCCCATTATCTGTCCTTGGAAATCTCCAGGCAAGGATATTTCTCCAATGTCATTGCCTGGAGAATTCCAGGGACAGAATTTGGCTTACTAATTAGGCCACTGAATTTAGCTTACTAATATTTTTTGTGAATATTTCCATCTATATTCATCAAGGATATTGGCTACAGGGGATCTTCCCAACCCGGGGACTGAACCTGGGTCTCCTTCACTGCAGGCAGATTCTTTACTCTCTGAGCTACCAGGGAAACCCCAATATCTATAAATATCTATAAATTGATGTGATATATCACATTCATAAAATGAAGGTTAAAATCACATGATCATATCAATAGATGATGAAAAGCATTTGACAAAATTTAACATCTACTGATGATAAAAATTCTCATCAAAATTTATATAGTGGGAAGCTATCTCACCATGATAAGTCCATTATGATGAACCCACAGATAACACTATACTCAATGTTGAAATACTGAAAGCTTTTCCTCTAAAATCAGGGACAAGATAATGAGGTTCACTCTAACTCCCTCTATTTAACAGTGTTGAAAGACCTAACTATGGCAAGTAGAGAAGAAAGAAATAAAATGCATCCAAATTGGAAGTTCAACTGTCACTATGTGCAGATGATATGAAACTATATATTAAAAAACCCTAAAGTCTCCACCAAAACATACTGCAAGAACCAATAAGGAATTCAGTACATTTGTGGGATATACAATCAATACAAAGAAAAGTGTTGCTTTTCTAAAGACTAATAACAAATTATTGAAATAAAAGCAGAAAAGAATCTCATTTAAAATTTTAAAACCACTGTTCTACATAGAATCAAAGAAATCTTCTGTGTCTTAGATTATTGAACAGACATGAATCCCAGAGTTTGTAGCAAGATCTCTGCAGTCTCAGGCTGAGCATGATACTGAGGATAAGTTTACTAATCACTCTTCCTCTAGTGTCTGCTAAGAAACCCCTGATACAAGCCTACATGGTCCCTTCTAATTCTGTAAAAGCGTAACCTAGGTCAAGGTTAGCCCTTATTGGTTAGGGTGCTGCAGTTCTAGATCCAGGTTCTCTCTAAGAACCACGCAGCCCACTACCATGCCCAGCATCATTCAGTTCAGTTCAGTTCAGTCCAGTCCAGTCGCTCAGTTGTGTCCAACTCTGCAACCCCACAAACTGCAGCACACCAGGCTTCCCTTTCCATCACCAACCTGGAGCTTGCTCAATCCCATGTCCATTGAGTTGGTGAAGCCATCCAACCATCTCATCCTCTGTTGTTCCCGTCACCTCCTGCCTTCAATCTTTCCCAGCATCAAGGTCTTTTCCAATGAGTCAGTTCTTTGCATCAGGTGGCCAACGTATTGGAACTTCAGCATCAGTTCTTCCAATGAATATTCAGAACTGATTTCCTCTAGGATTAACTGGTTATATCTCCTTGCTGTCCAAGGGACTCTCAAGAGTCTTCTCCAACACCACAGTTCAAAAGCATCAATTCTTTGGTCCTCAGCTTTCTTTATGGTCCAACTCTCCCATCCACACATGACTACTGGAAAAACTATAGCTTTGACTATGTGGGCCTTTGTCGGTAAAGTAATGTCTCTGATTTATAATATGCTGTCTATGTTTGTCACAGCATCATTGACCTTGTGTTATACACATGCGCCCATGCTAGTATAGTAGTGTCTCCTCCAGCAAGAAAATTGCATTCAAGTTATTGTTGCTCTTCTAGATTTAAGGAAGCCTCTCATTCAGCTTTTCTCAGTTAGTCTCACAAATTTAATTGTGCAAGTACATAGTACGTTGTTCATAAAAAAAAAAAAATGTGTTTAGAACTCTTGGTTTGTGTGCATGTGTTTGCATGTGTGTGTGCATGTGTGTATGTATGCCTGTGTATTATCCTAACATGTGTATATGTGTCTATACACACACAAATACATATATATGTACTTGTAGATATGTATATATATATACATATATATATATTCTTTATATTCTTAAAACATTTTAGATTCTGAAGGCAAAAAAAAAATCCTTTCCATGATAATTTTTTATTTTTTATTTCTTGCGTGTTTTTCTCAAGTAAATTCCATTTCATCTACTTTCATTACTTTCTGGAGATAGCCTTGTTGCAAAGGGGAATGGGACACAAACAAATATACACATAGCAAGAACAGGGCAATTCTTTCCTGTTCCACACATAATTAAAAACATGATACATTTTTCTGTCCTGTAGCACTAGCAGCTTTTCTCCGGTTGTGTTTAATTCCAGGACCTTGAAAAGTTTCAGGCACAATAGAAAAAGAGGTGGAAGAATGCAGGTTTTGAGATCTTTTAAGCCAAAACTCTGAAAGAAAATTAATCTGTTCACTTTCTGAAGAAGCAAAGGCCCATGGTTGCCCCAAATGCTCAGAAATGAGTTTATTTGATGGGGCAGAGCCTGGGCCTTTGCAGTAGTGATTGATACTAAGAAAAGAAAGGAATCTTGGGATAAGTATATGGAAGAATGGTTCAAAACGTTGGGAAGCTAGATGAACAGGGAGGAAAATGTGCATGGTAGCCCTAGTGGCGAACTGTGAACCAGAATATCTGTCTGGAAAGTTTAATAGATATTGCACAATTTTAAGTTTTGACAGAAATATAATCAATATTTTCCTATCAAAATGAACAAATTTTTAATGCTGAGAAAAGGAAAGTTAAGGAGAAAAAAATTACCAATAACCCTACCCTCCCAAAACAGTTTTCTTCCACCTATTGAAGCAAAAGTACTTCTGCTATATTATTGGAGGCCACCAGAACATGAATTTTGAGTTTAAATCTGAGTTTTTCTCATCCACTTTGCGTGTGAATTTGGACAGAATTTTAACTAATTTTAAATTTTATTTTCTCATTTTATAATGCAAGCATGAATAGTACATTCCTTATAGGATTATTGGGATGGTTAATTATTATAGATACATAGTATATATGTACATGATATGCTTATAACAATTCATGGTACATAGTAAGTGAAAAGTTTGTTAAAAACAGTAACGACACCATTTGATACACCCATTTTAACTTATTCCACGTGCACCAATTTAGTTGATCAGATCACTATTGTTAGACTTTTAAATCACATTAAACCTTCATCTTTAAATATGATTGTTAAAATACTATGGGTTGATTTTGTCCTATTTTTATTACTTCTTTGCATCAATAATATGTAAGCATATATCTCTTAAACATACTAATGAATATAGAAATAAACACTTCATTCAAATCAATGTCTCTGTCTCATTAAAATGGGGTCATTGTTTTTTATTCTAATTCAAATATATTTTACAATTTTACTTGTTACCTATATATTATCAAATCTTTTATGCATTTTTTGGATTATTCTTTCTCAAACACTCTCCTTTATCAAAAATGAGTATTCTTGCAAACTATTATATATGGGATGAATAAACAACAAAATCTTACTGTGTAAGACGGGGAGCTATGTTTAATATCCTACAATAAACCACAAATGAAAATACCATGAAGAATAATACATATGTGTGTATATACGTATATACAATTGAAACACTTTGCTGCACATCAGAGATTAACACAACATTGTAACTCAACTACATTTCAATAAGATTTTTAAAAATGAATACTCAGTTTGAAAACTGATCACTATTTTATATTCACACCTTGCAGAGCCATTACTTTGCCAGCAAAGGTCTGTCTAGTCAAAGCTATGGTTTTTCCAGTAATCATGTATGGATGTGAGAGTTGGACCATAAAGAAAGCTAAGCACTGAAGAATTGGTACTTTTGAACTGTGGTGTTGGAGAAGACTCTTGAGAATCCCTTGGACTGCAAGGAGATCCAACCAGTCCATCCTAATGGAAATCAGTCTTGAATATTTCTTGGAATGACTGATGCTGAAGCTGAAGCTCCAATACCTGATGCGAATAACTGACTCATTGGAAAAGGCCCTGATGCTGGAAAGATTGAAGGCAAGAGGATAAGGGGACAACAGAAGATGAGATGTTTTGATGGCATGACTAAATCAATGGACATGACTTTGAGCAAGCTCTGGGAGTTGGTGATGGACAGTGAAGCCTGGTGTGCTGCAGTCTACGGGGTGCAAAGAGTCAGACATGACTGAACAACTGAACAAAACCAAAAATGATGAGAATTACAACTTGATCAATACTTCATGAGTTTTTTTTTTTTTTTCTTTCAGGTGCAAACAGTAAACGTAGACATCCCTATTTTTATCTAGATGTATTTGTCACTTGTGTTGGACCGGCAGATGAATGAATATAATCCATATTGTAAATTGTTAATTTTCCTTAACAATTAAATTTACTTGCCAAATAATTCATAACCAAATCTATCCAAGTGAAATATTTAAAATCAGTCTACTACATCAAAACACTTCCATTCAATGAGGAGTGGAAGCTCTTCAAAATGTTCACTTAAATTTTAAAAGCAGGAGACTCCAAATTTTGTATGCTATTTCTCTTACTTTGAAAATGCAGTGATATCTTGCTTCCCACCCCTGTGAATTGTTTATGCATTTCCTCTGCTTGAACAATCTTCCCAACAAAATCCATCAATCATGCAACACACAGATCTGACAGATCCTTCTCTGCAGGTTCTGGGGGACTCTCCAATCAGAGTCAAGAGGAGCACTCTGTTCTGCCACTCTACACATACCTATAATGGCACTTAACGCAGTTTAGAAATTAATTTGGATTAGCACTTGTTCTATTTTACTAAGAGATTATTGAGGACAGGAGCTGAATCATTAATCTGTGTATTACACATCAGATCGATGTTTGATTTTGAAAAGATGTTCTGTAAATATTTATAGGGCTTCACTTAGGGAAACTGTGTTTTCTCCAAGCATATGGCAGCATATGGAGTCTAGTCTTTTTTGATCAATGCATTTATTTTCTCTAAAATTAGTTGCAGTTGTCTCTCCTCCCAGGGCCATCCAAGGCAAATCAGCATGTTCTCATGCTGTTTGGACCCACTGTTTCCCACTGATTGTTATGTAGATTCGTGTAATTTGTGCCTTTGTCTATTGGCATTTATTAAGTACGGCCCGGAGTCACGTGTCTTCCCAGGCGGCTCGGTGGTAAAGAGCCCACCTGCCAATGCAGAAGCTGCAGGTGACATGGTTTGACCCCTGGGTCAGGAGGATCCCTGGAGCAGGAAATGATAACCCGCTCCAGTATTCCTGCCTGGATAAGCCCATGGAAAGAGGAGCCTAGTGGGCTATAGTCCATGGGGTCGCAGAGCGCATGCGCGCGCCGAGTCACGGGAGGCTCTTCGGTGTTCAGGAGTGGAGACCGCTGGGGAAGCTCACCGGGAGCCCAGAGTAAAACTGTAAGGTTTCTGCAGCCACGCTGAGGTCCAGACTGTGTTGGTAACATCAGGATCCCTATATTTGTCATACGGTGTAAATATGACTTATTTGATCATGATAAGAAGGTTTTGGAAGAAGTCTTAGAAGCATGAGGAAACAGAAAAAGAAAGCAGTTTTTTAAAACTACATTGGTCTATTTATCTCGATGCAGGCTATGTTATTCTTGATGCAACCATGAAGTCTTCATGATCTCACTAGAAATTATGTGGCTAATTAAAATTCCCATTCTATTGAAAACCTAGAATCATCTCTTTGACTTTATACTGCACAAATCCCCAAGTGTCATGACTATGCAAAGATTATTCTGTGAGAGATAACGGTTTGTTGAAGACTGAATGAATAATCCAGTAAATTGCTGTCTTGCTAAAAATAGTAATTAACTGTGCATAAATATGTTGCCACTGTATTTCTACCTTTCTCATTATACTTACATTTTTAGCATGACATTTTTGCTTCAGTGCAGACACTAAATTAATATTTTAATCTAAATAATGAAGCCATTAACTTTGTGCAGTGTTAGAAGGAAATCTCCTTGAAGCCAGAAATTTGTCAACTTCTATTTCCTGGGAAGCATCTATTAAATAATAGACACAGAATGGAAGGTCAATTACTTATTGAATGAGTTGATACTTAGATTCACAAAGAAAACTGGACTTTGCCACAGGACACAGTGATTCATCAGTGTAACAATTGTGCTTGATTTACTTCCTCAGCTGTTCCAACTGCTGCCTGCTTATCACATTACCAATTTGATTGATGGTACAATGATCTAAATTTGCACTTAAGACACCTAAATGGCCAGATTGTTTATTCAATGGTCTTTTCTAGGCTAAGCTGACAAAAATGCAGTCATTGAATCCATTGTCTATCAGTTGCGTTTATTTATTTAATTGGGATAGATTTCTTCTTAAGCCATTAGATGTATGTTTGACTCAGTGAAGATTCATTTTTACCTACACCATTAAATTATAGTCATTGAATATATCAGTCAGGGTTTGAGCAGAGAGGAACCAGTAAAGCAGGTAGTCTGAAGTGAAGATAACAGGCAAGTTCACACCCACAAGCACAAGTTGAAGCTGTTACCCACAAGAAGTCAGCAATAAAGGTCATGAGCAGGACTAGAATCCCATGGACTTGTAAAAAAGTTGGTTTCCACAGGTAGAATCTCTTCTTTCTCCCAGGGAAATCACAGCCACGCTTTAACACCTTCCAACAGATTCAACTGGACACTCCTGATCATCCAGGTTAATCACCATCACTTAAAATTAACTGATTAGGGGCTTAAATTATATCTGCAAAATCCACCTGCAAAAGCACCTAGATTAGTCTTTGATTAAATAGCTAAGGACCATAGTGAAGACAAACTGATCCATCAAAAAAGGCTTCACATCACTCTAGGCTAGTCTTGAGACTCTTCCCTTCCACCTGGAAATGCATGGCTAGGGGGATTCTACCTCATAAGCGTGTCTCATCAAGTTCTCTCTACTCCACATGGGGGGAGAGGGGGGAAGTATATTGTGAAAATAAGCTCTCTAGACCAGGAAGTATTCCCATGCTGCTGCTACTGCTAAGTCACTCTGTGCGACCCCGTCCCTGGGATTCTCCAGGCAAGAACACTGGAGTGGGTTGCCATTTCCTTCTCCAATGCATAAAAGTAAAAAGTGAAAGTGAAGTCGCTTAGTCATGTCCAACTCTTCGCGACCCCTTGGACCAGGCTCCTCCTGGTCCCCTCCATGGGATTTTCCAGGCAAGGGTACTGGAGTGGGATGCCATTGCCTTCTCCATAACCTGGAGAAATTCCTTCCTCCACCTAGAAGAAATAGACAGCTCAGATGAGGCCACTCCTTCTGAGCCCTAAAGGACAGTTCTCAACTGCCAAGAGTGAACAATGGGAGTTTCAGTGGCATGGAATGGATGAGTTTATTCTAAAATTTACATGGAAAGATATAGGCCCTGTAATAACTAAAATTATCAAAAGAATAAGTGGGAGGGACCACTCTATCTGATAGTAATGCTACACAGTTACAGTGTCAAGAGAGTTTGGTATTAATGGAGGGATAGATGGGCCCATAGACCCATAGACCAGTGGAACAAAATGGAACATATAGACTCATTGACCAGAGGAACAGAATTAAGAGCCGAGAAATAAACCCACACATGTGTGTTCAGCTAGTTTTTGGCAAAGATGAAAGAGTAACTCAGCAGAAGGCACACAGCAGTGTCAGCAAATGGTGCTGAAATAATTAGATACACGTGCACACAACAGTGAGCCTTCAGCCAAACCTCACACCTTAGACAACATTTAACTCTAAATGGATGACAGGCTTAAACATAAAACTTTATACTATACAATTTTTAGAAAAACAGTAAAAGAATATATTTTGGATCTAGGGTTAACTAAAGAACACTTCAATTTAATACCAAAAACACTATGCATAAAAGGATAAATTAAACTTTGTCAAAATTTTTAAAAATAGTTTTATTTTATTATTTTTTTTTTCACTTTTAATTTTTTTTTTATTAGTTGGAGGCTAATTACTTCACAACATTTCAGTGGGTTTTGTCATACATTGATATGAATCAGCCATAGATTTACACTTATTCCCCATCCCGATCCCCTCTCCCACCTCCCTCTCCACCCGATTCCTCTGGGTCTTCCCAGTGTACCAGGCCCGAGCACTTGTCTCATGCATCCCACCTGGGCTGGTGATCTGTTTCACCATAGATAGTATACATGCTGTTCTTTTGAAACATCCCACCCTCACCTTCTCCCACAGAGTTCAAAAGTCTGTTCTGTATTTCTGTGTCTCTTTTTCTGTTTTGCATATAGGGTTATCGTTACCATCTTTCTAAATTCCATATATATGTGTTAGTATGCTGTAATGTTCTTTATCTTTCTGGCTTACTTCACTCTGTATAAGGGGCTCCAGTTTCATCCATCTCATTAGGACTGGTTCAAATGAATTCTTTTTGACGGCTGAGTAAAATTCCATGGTGTATATGTACCACAGCTTCCTTATCCATTCATCTGCTGATGGGCATCTAGGTTGCTTCCATGTCCTGGCTATTATAAACAGTGCTGCGATGAACATTGGGGTGCATGTGTCTCTTTCAGATCTGGTTTCCTCGGTGTGTATGCCCAGAAGTGGTATTGCTGGGTCATATGGCAGTTCTATTTCCAGTTTTTTAAGGAATCTCCACACTGTTTTCCATAGTGGCTGTACTAGTTTGCATTCCCACCAACAGTGTAAGAGGGTTCCCTTTTCTCCACAGCCTCTCCAGCATTTATTGCTTGTAGACTTTTGGATAGCAGCCATCCTGAGGGGTGTGTAATGGTACCTCATTGTGGTTTTGATTTGCATTTCTCTAATAATGAGTGATGTTGAGCACCTTTTCATGTGTTTGTTAGCCATCTGTATGTCTTCTTTGGAGAAATGTCTGTTTAGTTCTTTGGCCCATTTTTTGATTGGGTCATTTATTTTTCTGGAATTGAGCTTCAGGAGTTGCTTGTATATTTTTGAGATTAATCCTTTGTCTGTTTCTTCATTTGCTATTATTTTCTCCCAATCTGACGGCTGTCTTTTCACCTTACTTATAGTTTCCTTTGTAGTGCAAAAGCTTTTAAGTTTCATTAGATCCCATTTGTTTATTTTTGCTTTTATTTCCAATATTCTGGGAGGTGGGTCATAGAGGATCTTGCTGTGATTTATGTCGGAGAGTGTTTTGCCTATGTTCTCCTCTAGGAGTTTTATAGTTTCTGGTCTTACATTTAGATCTTTAATCCATTTTGAGTTTATTTTTGTGTATGGTGTTAGAAAGTGTTCTAGTTTCATTCTTTTACAAGTGGTTGACCAGCTTTCCCAGCACCACTTGTTAAAGAGGTTGTCTTTTTTCCATTGTATATCCTTGCCTCCTTTGTCAAAGATAAGGTGTCCATAGGTCCGTGGATTTATCTCTGGGCTTTCTATTCTGTTCCATTGGTCTATATTTCTGTCTTTGTGCCAGTACCACACTGTCTTGATGACTGTGGCTTTGTAGTAGAGTCTGAAGTCAGGCAGGTTGATTCCTCCAGTTCCATTCTTCTTTCTCAAGATTACTTTGGCTAGTCGAGGTTTTTTGTATTTCCATACAAATTGTGAAATTCTTTGGTCTAGTTCTGTGAAAAATACCGTTGGTACCTTGATAGGGATTGCATTGAATCTATAGATTGCTTTGGGTAGAATAGCCATTTTGACAATATTGATTCTTCCAATCCATGAACACGGTATGTTTCTCCATCTGTTTGTGTCCTCTTTGATTTCTTTCATCAGTGTTTTATAGTTTTCTATGTATAGGTCTTTTGTTTCTTTAGGTAGATATACTCCTAAGTATTTTATTCTTTTTGTTGCAATGGTGAATGGTATTGTTTCCTTAATTTCTCTTTCTGTTTTTTCATTGTTAGTGTATAGGAATGCAAGGGATTTCTGTGTGTTAATTTTATATCCTGCAACTTTACTATATTCATTGATTAGCTCTAGTAATTTTCTGGTAGAGTCTTTAGGGTTTTCTATGTAGAGGATCATGTCATCTGCAAACAGTGAGAGTTTCACTTCTTCTTTTCCTATCTGGATTCCTTTTACTTCTTTTTCTGCTCTGATTGCTGTGGCCAAAATTTCCAACACTATGTTGAACAGTAGTGGTGAGAGTGGGCACCCTTGTCTTGTTCCTGATTTCAGGGGAAATGCTTTCAATTTTTCACCATTGAGGGTGATGCTTGCTGTGGGTTTGTCATATATAGCTTTTATTATGTTGAGGTATGTTCCTTCTATTCCTGCTTTTTGGAGAGTTTTAATCATAAATGAGTGTTGAATTTTGTCAAAGGCTTTCTCTGCATCTATTGAGATAATCATATGGTTTTTATCTTTCAATTTGTTAATGTGGTGTATTACATTGATTGATTTGCGGATATTGAAGAATCCTTGCATTCCTGGGATAAAGCCCACTTGGTCGTGGTGTATGATTTTTTTAATATGTTGTTGGATTCTGTTTGCTAGAATTTTGTTAAGGATTTTTGCATCTATGTTCATCAGTGATATTGGCCTGTAGTTTTCTTTTTTTGTGGCATCTTTGTCAGGTTTTGGAATTAGGGTGATGGTGGCCTCATAGAATGAGTTTGGAAGTTTACCTTCTTCTGCAATTTTCTGGAAGAGTTTGAGTAAGGTAGGTGTTAGCTCTTCTCTAAATTTTTGGTAGAATTCAGCTGTGAAGCCATCTGGTCCTGGGCTTTTGTTTGCTGGAAGATTTTTGATTTCAGTTTCGATTTCCTTGCCTGTGATGGGTCTGTTAAGATCTTCTATTTCTTCCTGGTTCAGTTTTGGAAAGTTATACTTTTCTAAGAATTTGTCCATTTCATCCAAGTTGTCCATTTTATTGGCATAGAGTTGCTGGTAGTAGTCTCTTATGATCCTTTGTATTTCAGTGTTGTCTGTTGTGATCTCTCCATTTTCATTTCTAATTGTGTTAATTTGGTTTTTCTCTGTTTGTTTCTTAATGAGTCTTGCTAATGGTTTGTCAATTTTGTTTATTTTTTCAAAAAACCAGCTTTTAGCTTTGTTGATTTTTGCTATGGTCTCTTTAGTTTCTATTGCATTTATTTCTGCCTTAATTTTTAAGATTTCTTTCCTTCTGCTAACTCTGGGGTTCTTCATTTCTTCCTTCTCTAATTGCTTTAGGTGTAGAGTTAGGTTATTTATTTGGCTTTTTTCTTGTTTCTTGATGTAAGCCTGTAATGCTATGAACCTTCCCCTTAGCACTGCTTTTACAGTGTCCCATAGGTTTTGGGTTGTTGTGTTTTCATTTTCATTCATTTCTATACATATTTTGATTTCTTTTTTGATTTCTTCTATGATTTGTTGGTTATTCAGAAGCGTGTTATTTAGCCTCCAGGTGTTTGAATTTTTAACAATTTTTTTCCTGTAATTGAGATCTAATCTTACTGCACTGTGGTCAGAAAAGATGACTGGAATGATTTCAATTTTTTTGAATTTTCCAAGACTAGATTTATGGCCCAGGATGTGATCTATTCTGGAGAAGGTTCCGTGTGCACTTGAGAAAAAGGTGAAGTTGATTGTTTTGGGGTGAAATGTCCTATAGATATCAATTAGGTCTAGCTGGTCCATTGTGTCATTTAAAGTTTGTGTTTCCTTGTTAATTTTCTGTTTAGTTGATCTATCCATAGTTGTGAGTGGGGTATTAAAGTCTCCCACTATTATTGTGTTACTATTAATTTCCTCTTTCATACTCGTTAGTGTTTGCCGTACATATTGCGGTGCTCCTATGTTGGGTGCATATATATTTATAATTGTTATATCTTCTTCTTGGATTGATCCTTTGATCATTATGTAGTGTCCTTCTTTGTCTCTTTTCACAGCTTTTATTTGAAAGTCTATTTTATCTGATATGAGTATTGCGACTCCTGCTTTCTTTTGGTCTCCGTTTGCATGAAATATTTTTTTCCAGCCCTTCACTTTTAGTCTGTATGTGTCTCTTGTTTTGAGGTGGGTCTCTTGTAGACAGCATATATGGGGGTCTTGTTTTTGTATCCATTCAGCCAGTCTTTGTCTTTTGGTTGGGGCATTCAACCCATTTACATTTAAGGTAATTATTGATAGGTGTGGTCCCGTTGCCATTTACTTTGTTGTTTTGGGTTCACGTTTATACAACCTTTCTGCATTTCCTGTCTAGAGAAGATCCTTTAGCATTTGTTGAAGAGCTGGTTTGGTGGTGCTGAATTCTCTCAGCTTTTGCTTATCTGTAAAGCTTTTGAGTTCTCCTTCATATCTGAATGAGATCCTTGCTGGATACAGTAATCTAGGTTGTAGGTTATTCTCTTTCATTACTTTCAGGACGTCCTGCCATTCCCTTCTGGCCTGGAGGGTTTCTATTGATAGGTCAGCTGTTATCCTTATGGGAATCCCTTTGTGTGTTATTTGTTGTTTTTCCCTTGCTGCTTTTGATATTTGTTCTTTGTGTTTGATCTTTGTTAGTTTGATTAATATGTGTCTTGGGGTGTTTCGCCTTGGGTTTATCCTGTTTGGCACTCTCTGGGTTTCTTGGACTTGAGTGGCTATTTCCTTCCCCATTTTAGGGAAGTTTTCAGCTATTATCTCCTCGAGTATTTTCTCATGGCCTTTCTTTTTGTCTTCTTCTTCTGGAACTCCTATGATTCGAATGTTGGGGCGTTTCACAGTGTCCCAGAGGTCCCTGAGGTTGTCCTCATTTCTTTTGATCCTTTTTTCTTTTTTCCTCTCTGCTTCATTTATTTCCACCATTTTATCTTCTACCTCACTTATCCTATCTTCTGCCTCCGTTATTCTACTCTTGGTTCCCTCCAAAGTGTTTTTGATCTCATTCATTGCATTGTTCATTTTTAATTGACTCTTTTTTATTTCATCTAAGTCTTTATTAAACAATTCTTGTATCTTTTCAATCTTTGTCTCCAGGCTATTTATCTGTAACTCCATTTTGTTTTCAAGATTTTGGATCATTTTTATTATCATTATTCTAAATTCTTTTTCAGGTAGATCCCCTATCTCCTCCTCTTTTGTTTGACTTGGTGGGCATTTTTCATGTTCCTTTACCTGTTGGGTATTTCTTTGCCTTTTCATCTTGTTTAGATTGCTGTGTCTGGAGTGGACTTTCTGTATTCTGGAGGTCTGTGGTTGCTTTTTATTGTGGAGGATTTACCCAGTGGGTGGGGTTAGACGATTGGCTTGTCAAGGTTTCCCGGTTAGGGAAGCTTGCGTCAGTGTACTGGTGCGTGGAACTTGATTTCTTCTTTTTGGAGAGCAATGGACTGCCCAGTAATGAGTTTTGAGATGGGTCTATGTGTTAGGTGTGACCTTGGGCAGCCTGTATGTTGACATTCGGGGCTATGTTCCTGTGTTGCTGGAGAATTTGCGTGGTATGTCTTGCTCTAAAACTTATTGGCTCTTGGGTGGTGGTTGGTTTCAGTGTAGGTATGGAGGCTTTTGGACGGTCACTTATTACTTAAAGTTCCATGTAGTCAGGAGTTTTCTGGTGTTCTCAGGTTTTGGGCTTAAGTTTCCTGCCTCTGGATTTCAGTTTTATTCTTCCTGTAGTCTCAGGACTTCTCCAACTATACAGCACTGATAATAAAACTTCTAGGTTAATGGCGAAAAGATTCTCCCCCGTTAGGGACACCCAGAGAGGTTCACAGAGTTACGTGAAGAAGAGGAGAGGGAGGAGGGAGACAGAGATGAGCAGGAGGAGAAAAAGGGGGACTCAAGAGGAGAGAGACAGATCTACGCAGCTGTCTGTTCCCAGAGTGTTCTCCGTATCTCAGACACCTACAAGGATTCACAGAATTAGATTGGGAAGAGAAGGGGAAAGGAGGAAATAGAGGTGTTCTGAGGTAGAAAACAGAGAGTCAAGATTGGGAGAGAATAATCTTCGGTTTAAAGATAGGGCTTCTCTTTTTTTTTTTTTTTTTGTAAGGTTATAGTGTAGTGAAAATGAAAATGAAGAGTAGTAGAGGAGTACTAGAGGACTTTAAAAGAAATAAGAGAAAAAGAAAAATAGAAAATAAAAGAGAAAACGGAAAGGAAAAGAAGAAAAACGAAAAAAAAAAAAAGAAAAAAAAACAAAAAAAAAAGAAAGAAAGAAAAAAAAAATTTTTTTTTCCCCTAATTAAAAAAATCGTAAAAATCTATGAAAATGAAAGTTAAGGAGTAATGGGGGAGTAATAGGGAATTTTAAAGGAAAATAAAAGAGAAAAAATAAAAAAGAAAAAATATAAAAAGAAAAAAAAAATTTTTTTTTTTTTCCTTACTTAGGAAAAAAAAAAAAAAAAAGTAAAAATATATCTAGGAGTTTCTCTGGAGCTGCTGCGGTCAGTGTGGGTTCGGCTCAGTTTCAGATAGCTCCTCGTTCCAGCTTACACTTCTCGATATCTACAGGGCCCTTCCGGTGAAGTCGGTGTTTTCTACAGGGATTTTAATCTGTTGCACCAGTCCCTTCTGAAGCGGTTCCCTTTGTTTATTTGGCTTCTGTTTGCCGGTCTCTTCAGAGCCTCATTTCCGCCCTGACACAGGCGGGCGGAGGTGGACTCTTATTCAGGTAGCTAGTTCCGTTGCGCTGCGGGGCGGGGCTGACGCTGTGGGGACGGGCTGGCGCTGCGGGGCGGGGCTGACGCTGTGGGGCGGGGCTGGCGCTGCGGGGCGGGGCTGGCGCTGCGGGGAGGGGCTGGCCCTGCGGGGCGGGGCTGACGCTGCGGGGAGGGGCTGGCGCTGCGGGGGCGGGCTGGCGCTGCCGGGAGGGGCTGACGCTGCTTTCTCCGTCTGCGCTGCTCAGGCTCCCGGCTGTTCTATATGGAGCGCGCCCGCGCTGCGCCAGGTTCCAGCCCTCGGGTGTTACACAAAAGCGCGGAAGGAAAAGCTGCGCCTGCTCTGTGTGCCTTCCCCGTCAGAGCGGTCCAGGCAGCCAGGGGCTTGATGGGCGCACTATCCCCAGGTGTGGCACACTCACTCCCTTCCGCGGACCCAGTCTCAGTTTCCGCTGGCGCCAGTCGGGTGCGCGCGCCTTCCGCCCTCCGCGTCCCCAGCCCCAGTCCCCGCCTGCGCCGGTCGGGTGCCTGCGCCCTGTGTCTCACCGCGACCCTCCCCTCCCCCCTGCCTCCTGCCTCCGGCGGGGCTGGGCCGGTCCGCTGCCTGCGACCTCTTCTCGGGACTTTCTCCGTCCCTTTGTTCTGCGAACGGCCGGCAGTGTGTTCCGGCCGGTTAATTTTCTCTCTTTTGGTCTCCCACAGTTCAAGTTGGCACCTCACAGAAGCTCCCTCCGATTGTCCTCAGGGCACTCAGGCCCGGACCCTAGCCCAAGCAAGGCCGCCTAAGACTCCCTTCCCGGGACGGGTCTCCGTCCTTAGCTCTTTTGTCTCACTTTTTATCTTTTATATTTTGTCCTACCTCCTTTCGAAGACAGTGGTCTGCTTTTCTGGGCGCCTGATGACCTCAGCTAGCGATCAGAAGTTGTTTTGTGAAGTTTGCTCTGCATTCAGTTATTCTTTTGATGAATTTGTAGGAGAGAAAGTGGTCTCCCTGTCCTACTCCTCCGCCATCTTGTCTCCTCCCCCTAGTTTTATTTTTTATATGGCACTCTTAAAAGGATCAAATATAAGCTGAAAACTGAGATAAAATATTTAATATCTGATAAAGGACTGGTATCTAGAAAAAAACAATACAAAACTCAAGAGTAAAATCAAACAATCTGATTAGAAAATAAGCAAAAGACATGAAAAGACAGCTCTCCAAAGAGTATCTCCAAGTGAGGAATAAGCATGAGAAAAGATGTTAAACTTATTAGTCGTTACAGAAATGCAAATGAAAGCCAAAATGAGATAGCACTATAGAAAACAAATATTAGGAAAAAAAATAGTGAAAGCGCCAAATGCTTAGAGCATTCACAAAAACCATATCACTTGTATACTGCTGGTGGGAACGTAAAATGATACAACCACTATGAAAAACACTTTTGTCAATTCATAAAATCTGAACATACAACTACCATATTGTCATCTTAATTTATTCACTCTAGCTCCAAACCGAAAACAACCCCCAAGTCCTTCAACATGAATGATTAAACAAAGTGATAGGGACTCCATGGTGGTTCACTGGCTAAGACTCTGTGCTCCCAATGCCAGGAGGCCTGGGTTCAATCCTTGGTCAGGGAACTAGATCCCACATGCTGCAACCAAAGATCCTGTGTGCTGCAATTAAGACCTGGTGCACTTATATAAATAAAATAAATACAAACAAAGTGGTATATCTGTATCATGAAATGCTTCCTTGAAACAAAATAATGAACCTTCAATATTCAACACAACTTGCATGAATCTCCAGGTCCTTATGAAAAGTGAAAAAAAGCCAATCCTAAATAGTTACACATTGTGTGATCCCATTCATGGCATTCTTGAAAGTACAAATTTATAATAGAGAACAAATCAGTGGTGATGAAACTGCTCTGCATCTTGATTGTATAATATCCATATCCTAGTTGTAATATCCTATTCCATTTGTGCAAGATGTAACCATTTGGTGAAAGTATACTATGAGTACAGGGCAACCTTATGTTGTCATTCTTTGCTGCTCTGTGCTCATCATGTTAAACAACTAGAATTGTCTCAAAATAAAAAGTTTAATGAAAATGCAGTCACATCATGCTTAGTCATTCAGTCATGTCCGACTCTGCAGTCTCATGGACTGTAGCCCACCAGGCTCCTCTGTCCGTGGGGATTCTCCAGGCAATTCTGCTGGAGTGAGTTCCCATGCCCTCCTCCTGGGGACCTCCCCATCCCAGGGATCTAACCCAGTTCTCCTGCAATTGCAGGCAGACTCTTTACTGACTGAGCAACCGGGGAAGCCACAGTCACATTGATCAAATGCTTTAATTTATTCTCCTGAGTTTCAACTTCTTGAAGAACATAATGAATTTGAGAGTCATGATTATAAACATTTGTTCATGATATTAGTTCCAATATTTATCAAGTACATTTTTTCCCATTTATTTTTATTAGTTGGAGGCTAATTACTTTACAATATTGTAGTGGTTTTTGCCATACATTGACATGAATCAGCCATGGATTTACATGTGTTCCCCTCAAGTACATATTTTGATTCACTAACTTTTATTAAGCCAATAGATATTCAGTATTTTTGTATGTATTCACTCCTTTGATTCTAATAGCCTCCCTGATTGTTAAGTAATATGATCTTTATCTTAAAAGTGAGGATAATATATACTCATATTAGAAAAGTAAAAACATCTAGAGATTAGATGAGGTTATATAGCCAATTAAGATCAAAAGAAAAAATATACACCTTTTTTTTTTTTTTTGCCTCTAATGAAAGACAGAAAGAGAGAGAGAATCACATAGAAGAAGAAAGTAAGGAAAGAAGGATGAAAAAAATTGTTCTGGTGCATGTTAGAAATCAACATTATTATTATTATTTCTTACTAGCATCCTTAGTGATGTTAAGGAAGTAGATATTATGATCCTTGATTTTATATTTGGGGGAAAATGTGGTTACAACCAGTGGGACATGTAAGTTGCTAAGGTCTGTTAGAAAGTTTAAAAACCCATTACTCTATGGAGAGAACTAGCTGTTTTCACAAATTTGATTCAATACAATTTTATTACACAAGCATTCAAAGAAAGCATACTGAGTAACTAATACTACAGTATTCTTGAGGATATAACACACAAAGAATAAAATCTTGTTTAAATGAAACTCAGACTTTTAGGAACCACAGGCCCTCTATATGTACCAATATCAGTGACTCAGTACGGAAGTCATATCCAAACCTATTTCTACAGGGCTGCTTCTTTATTGCCAAATTACCCTGAAACTGTAGGGAAGTTGGTTTAACTCCTTAATATCTTTAGAGACAAAGTGAAGATGAAAACATAAAACTAGTTTTGTTTGAAAAGCTACCATACCCTTAGTGCTATAGTATTGATAGATGTATTGGTCATGAACAGAAATTATACTGTGTTTCATATTTCAGTGTTCAAAAGTAATGGCTTTTCAAGATCTTGTTTTATTTGAGATGCTACATTTGTAAATCTGTGTTAATGAACACAATTTAGGAAATCTTGCCTGTCTATGGAAGCAAGACAGAGGCAGAGTAATAAGACTCACTCAACAAGTTCATGACATCATTGCAGCAATGGAAGTGAGGCAACCAGCAGAATGATTTCAAGTGAAATTATTTTAGTTTTAAAACACCTGGTAATGAGATAGCCAAAGCATATTAAAGGATGCGCATTCAGACTGCCAAGAAAAGGCAGTGGGGTTAAATTGCTGAGGATAAATAACTTGGAGCCCCAAAAGCTGTTTATAAAATATGCAAAAATATCTCATTCCATATACATTGTGAAAAAGCAGAGAGTTTGTTTTGCTGTTGTTGTTCTCAATGACTTTCCGGGTGAGGGGATACATATAAATGTACATTTACTGTCTCAACAGGAAGAGCTTTAGAATGTAAGACCTGTAGAAAACTGAGGGATGCACAGAGATGGATGGACAGGTTTTGAGTAGATGAGCAAAGGTAGGCATGTTCCACACGGAGGAACCAAAGGGAAGCAAGGTTGAGGAAAGCCCAAGTAGTGAGGGGCCTTTATCTTGGGTGAAAGTGAAAAATACACTTGGTTCTGTATTTCGAATGGTAAGTAAAGGAACTGAGATGTTTTATGATGAAGTCAAAACAGTTCTGGGTTAACAATGCACAGATGTTCAAATTTAATCTTTCCCTTCTTTCTAGTAATTGAACATTGTGAAATCAAATAGACTTTCTAGATTTGGTGTCATTGATAAGCCAAATTAAGGAATCAGTGTAGATTTTTAAAATTCCTTCTATTTCATTAGAACTGATTCAAATGAATTATTTTTAATGGCTGAGTAATATTCCATTGTGTATATGTACCATAGCTTCCTTATCCATTTGTCTGTTGATGGGCATCTAGGTTGCTTCAATGTCCTGGCTATTATAAACAGTGCTGTGATGAACATTGGGGTGCACGTGTCTCTTCCAGATGGTAACAATAACCCTGTATGCAAAACAGAAAAAGAGACACAGATGCATAGAACAGACTTTTGGACTCTGTGGGAGAAGGCGAGGGTGGGATATTCAGAGAGAACAGCATGAAACAAGTATACTATCAGGGGTGAAACAGATCACCAGTCCAGGTTGGATGCAGGAGACAAGTGCTCAGGGCTGGTGCACTGGGAAGACCCAGAGGGATGGGATGGGGAGGGAGGCGGGAGGGGGGATCGGGATGGGGAACACATGTAAATCCATGGCTGATTCATGTCAATGTATGGCAAAAACCACTACAATATTGTAAAATAATTAGTCTCCAACTAATAAAAATAAATGAAAAAAAAATTCCTTCTATTTCAAATAATCTTTCAAATCAGATGGCCATATGAATACAATTTATTTTCAGTCTGTCTCGAGGCTTCTGTTGGGTCAGCCAAAAGTCTCATTCACTTTTTCTGGAGGATGGCTCTAGCAGCATTTAGTTGTATTTAACTTCATTTGAAATAATTTTGTTAGATCATATGTACCAGCTGTCATAGCAACATGCATTTAAAAAAGACATCAACATAGCTGAATTTTTGTGTAGCCATTTAAATTTGAAGATGGAAGAAAAACATAACATGTTTGGCATATTATGTTTTGTTATTTCAAGAAATGTGAAAACACATTTGAAAGGCAAATAAACGTTGGTGCATCACATGGAGAAGGTACTGTGACTGGTCAAATGTGTCAAAAGTGTTTTGTGAAGTTTTGGCCTGGAGTTTTCTCACTGGATAATGCTTCATGGTTGGGCAAACCAGTTCAAGTTGATAGCATTCAAATCAAGATATTAATTGAGAACAATCAACATTATACATGTGGGAGATAGCCTACATATTCAAAATATCCAAATCAAGAATTGAAAATCATTTGCACCGACTTGGTTATGTTTATCACTTTGATGTTTGAATTCCACATAAGTTACAAAAACAAACAACAAAAAAACATTCTTGGCCCACAGGGGATTCTCTACTGAAACCTAAGGAAAATGTTCCTTTTTAAAAGCAAATTGTGATGGGTAATGAAAAGTGGATGCTGTACAATAATGAGGAATGGGAGACATCATGGGGCAAGTGAAATGAACCACCACCAACCACACCAAAGTTCTGTCCTCACCAAAAAAGGTGATGTGCTTAAGGTGGGACTGAAAGTGGGCCCTCTATTACGAACTCCTTCCAGAAAACCAAATGGTTAATTCCAACAAGTACAACTCCCAGTTAGACTCACTGAAAGCAGCACTCAAAAAGTGTTTAAAAGTAGTCCATAGAAAATGCATAATCGTCCATCGGGAGAACGCGAAACCATATGGTTCTTTGATGACCAGGCAAAACTGTTACAGCTTGACCAAGAGGTTCTGATTCATCCACTGTATTCTCCAGGCATTGCACCTCTGGATGTCTATTTGTTTTGTTATTTACAAAATTATCTTAATTGAAAAATTTTCAATTTCCTGGAAGACTGTAAAAGGCACCTGGAACAATTCTTTACTAAAAAGATAAAAAGTTTTGGGAAGATAGAACTACAAAGTTGCTTGAAAAATGTAAAAAGCTAATGAAACTAAAGGATGAATAAATTTTTAATCAAGTTCTTGATAAAATTTTTGTAAAAATATGTATTATATGTTTACTTAAAAGAATGAAGTCACTTTCTGTTCCACCCGATATATACTTCACCTATCCTTGAATAATGGTTACCTTCATTTTTACCTAAGGCTCTCATTTCATCTCATTCTTCTTGGAAACTTATCCCCTTATTTTCAAGGTATGAAAATTCCCCCTATTTTCATAGCATGAAAGAGCTATAAGATCTAACATTTCTAATCTGTAACTTTAGCCCTAATCTCTTCCAACCATCGAAGAGAATCTCTCCTAAGATATTTCACCTTGAATATATTATTTCTATTATTATAACCTATATTTAAAAATTCATATCTATTATATTATATACCCAATGAACAATAAAGTTTTACATTTCTCTATTTTTAACTTACAACTGAATGACTGAAATATACTAGACTCCCAATAAATGCTTACTTAATTGAAACGCATACTAAATTCAGAAAAATACCCAATTTTATTAGTAGTTTCAGTTCAATTCAGTTGCTCAGCCATGTCCGACTCTCTGCGACCCCATGAACTGCAGCACGCCAGGCCTCCTTGTCCATCACCAACTCTGGCAGTTTACTCAAACTCATGTCCATTGAGTCGGTGATGCCATCCAGCCCCTCTGTTGTCCCCTTCTCCTCCTGCCTCCAATCTTTCCCAGCATCAGGGTCTTTTCCAATGAGTCAGCTCTTCGCATCAGGTGGCCAAAGTATTGGAGTTTCAGCTTCAACATCAGTCCTTCCAATGAACACTCAGGACGGATATCCTTTAGGATGGACTGGTTGGATCTCCTTGCAGTCCAAGGGACTCTCAAGAGTCTTCTCCAACACTACAATTAAAAAGCATTGATTCTTCTGTGCTCAGCTTTCTTTATAGTCCAACTCTCACATCCATACATGACTACTGGAAAAATCATAGCCTTGACTATACAGACCTTTGTTGACAAAGTAATGTCTCTGCTTTTTAATATTCTGTCTAGGTTGGTCATAGGTTTCCTTCCAAGGAGTAAGTGTCTTTTAATTTCACGGCTGCAATCACCATCTGCAGTGATTTTGGAGCTCCCAAAAATAAAGTCTGACACTGTTTCCACTGTTTCCCCATCTATTTCCCATGAAGTGATGGGACTGGATGCCATGATCTTAGTTTTCTGAATGTTGAACTTTAAGCCAACTTTTTCACTCTCCTCTTTCACTTTCATCAAGAGGCTCTTTAGTTCTTCTTCACTTTCTGCCATAAGGATGGTGTCATCTACATATCTGAGGTTATTGATATTTCTTCTGGCAATCTTGATTCCAGCTTGTGTTTCATCCAGCCCAGTGTTTCTCATGATGTACTCTGCATATAAGCTAAATAAGCACGGTGACAATATACAGCCTTGATGTACTCCTTTTTGGAACCAGTCTGTTGTTCCATGTCCAGTACTAACTGTTGCTTCCTGACTTGCATACAGGTTTCTCAAGAGGCAGGTCTGGTATTCCCATCTCCTTCAGAATTTTCCACAGTTTATTGTGATCCACACAGTCAAAGGCTTTGACATAGTAAAGCAGAGATAGATGTTTTTCTGGAACTCGCTTGCTTTTTGGATGATCCAGTGGATGTTGGCAATTTGATCTCTGGTTCCTCTATCTTTTCTAAAACCAGCTAGTTTAGCCTGAAAATATTAATTAATGCATTCAAGTATCAATTACATTTTTGTGTCTGTATTATCATGCATGCTTCTACTTAAGCTAACATTAAAGATAGTATATTTTCCCAACAAAATTCTAGAAAAACCTCTACTTCTGCTTCATTGACTATGCTAAAGCCTTTGACTGTGTGGATAACAACAACCTAGAATTTTCTTAAAGAGATGGCAATACCAGATTATCTTACCTGTTCCCTGAGAAACCTGAATGTGTGCCAAGACGAAGCACTTAGAACTTTACATGGAACAATGGACTGGTTCAAACTTGAGGAATGAGTATGTCAAGGCTGTATATTGTCACCCTATTAATTTAACTTATATGCATAGCACATCATGTGAAATGCCAGGCTGGATGAATTACAAGCTGGAATCAAGATTGCTGGGAGAAATATCAACCACCTCAGATATGCAGATGACACAACTCTTATTGCAGAAAGTGAAGAGGATCTAAAGATCTTGATGAGGGTGAGAGAGGAGAATGAAAAAAACTGGCTTAAAACACATTAAAAAGCTAAAATCATGGCATCTTGTTCTATCACTTCATGCCAAAAGCTAAAATCATGGCATCTTGTTCTATCACTTCATGCCAAATAGAATATAAGGGGAAAAAGTGGCACAGTGACAGATTTCCTCTTCTTGGGTTCCAAAATCACTGTGGATGGTGACTGCAGACATTAAATTAGAAGACACACGCTCTCTGGAAGTAAAGCTATGACAATCCTAGACAGCTTATTAAAAATCAAAGACATCACTTTGCTGACAAAGTTTCATATAGTGAAAATATGGTCTTTCCAGTTAGTCATGTAAGGATGTGAGAGTTAGACCATAAAGAAGGCTGAGCACCAAAGAATTGATACTTCTGGCTGTGGTGCTGGAGAAGATTCTTCAGAGCCCCTTGGGCAGCAATGATATCAAACAAGTCCATCCTAAAGGAAATCAATACTAAATACTCACTGGAAGAACTGATGTTGAAGCTGAAGTTCCAATACTTTGGCTACCTGATGTGAAGAGCTGACTCACTGGTAAAGACCCTGAT
This sequence comes from Cervus elaphus, assembly GCF_910594005.1. NCBI lineage: Eukaryota > Metazoa > Chordata > Mammalia > Artiodactyla > Cervidae > Cervus > Cervus elaphus. The sequence continues at coordinate 78,315,937 of NC_057847.1, read as the reverse complement.
GCTGGGAAAGAAGGCAAAAGGAGAAGAGGACGGCAGAGGTTGAGATGGTTGTATGGCACCATGGGCTCAACGGACATGAACTTGGGCAAACTCTCTCCAAGGGACAGGGATGATGGGCCTGCTGCAGTCACGGAGCTGCAAAGAGCCAGACACTACTTAGAGACTGAACAGCGACAACACATTTTCCCAGAATTTAAAGTTAAGCAGAATAGATGTATTCTGACCTGAAAAATTTTTTTTTGTTTATTTGCTTAAGAATGTTGCTACTATCTGATTCTCCATTAACTCTCTTTTGCCTGAAGTATTGTCATCATTGGAAGATCTCCTAGGACATAACTTCAGCATTAGCCTTATGTTAGATTGGACAACAAAAAGACACTTAAAACAACCAAGAATAATTCAACATTTTATTACCTAGGAGGATCTATTGCTAAGGTAACTCCCTCAGGTATGCTAATGAAAAGTGAATTTTCCTGAATTCCCATTAAAACCTCACATAGATAATTACAGTGCATTCAACTCAATCAGCATTTAAACAGTTTTTAACTGTCCATTATAGCAACAGGTTTACCAAAGAGAAAATTTAAAAAAATAATAATAATCCAAATTAGATTTGTCTTGGGAATTTACCAAAGTTGTATTTTTTATCCGGATGCAACATTATATGACTTACAAGATTGGTTCAATGCTAGTTTCTATCACTTTTTTTTTCTCCTGTAGTTTCAAGCCTAGAAGCATAATATAGCTTTTTTTTTTTTTTCCCAAAAAATGTAGTTCAATTTTTAACACATAACAAATATTTGCATGGTGGTTTAGATGAAGCTCTGTGCCCAGTGATTGGCAGGTCTTGTCACTAAGTCCCATCAGAGCTTGTAGATTTACATTATTTGTCTCCACTTTACAGAAAAAACTGGAACTCACAGTAGAAAGGTCATCATTCTTTTTCACAATCTCACCAGAATTTTAGGAATGATTTCCAAATTGTTTCTGGACGTTGACCCTCTGTCATGCATGTAAGTGACAAAATCATCTTTTAGAAGAATGTCCTATTCCTGTTCCAGGTATGACCACCACTTCTCTGACTTATGTGCTACCTGAGGCTCACGAAGTTTGATCACCATGAATAAATGCTTATCTAAGTTCCACATGGAACGACAGACTAGTTCCAAATGGGGAAAGGAGTACGTCAAGGCTGTATATTGTCACCCTGCTTATTTAACTTATATGCAGAGTACATCATGAGAAACGCTGGGCTGGAAGAAGCACAAGCTGGAATCAAGATTGCTGGGAGAAATGTCAATAACCTCAGTTATGCAGATGACATCGTCCTTATGGCAGAAAGTGAAGAAGAGCTAAAGAGCCTCTTGATGAAAATGCAAGAGGAGAGTGAAACCACTGGCTTAAAGCTCAACATTCAGAAAACTAAGATCATGGCATCTGGTCCCATCACTTCATGGAAAATAGATGGGGAGACAGTGGAAACAGTGACAGGCTTTATTTTGGGGGACTCCAAAATAACTGTAGATGGTGACTGCAACCATGAAATTAAAAGACACTCCTTGGAAGAAAAGTTATGACCAACCTAGACAGCATACCAAAAAGCAGAGACATGACCTTGCCAACAAAGCTCCATCTAGTCAAAGCTATGGTTTTTCCATTAGTTGTGTATGGATGTGAGAGTCGGGCTATAAAGAAAGCTGAGTGCCGAAGAATTGATGCTTTTGAACTGTGGTATTGGAGACGACGCTTGAGAGTCCCTTGGACTGCAAGGAGATCCAACCAGTTCATCTTAAATGAAATTAGTCCTGAATATTCATTGGAAAGACTGATTCTGAAGCTGAAACTCCAATACTTTGGCCACCTGATGCGAAGGACTGACTCATTTGAAAAGACCCCGATGCTGGGAAAGATTGAAGGTGGGAGGAAAAGGGGGCGACAGAGGACAAGATGGTTGGATGGCATCACTGATGCAATGCACATGAGTTTGAGTAAACTCCAGGAGTTGGCAATGGACCGGGAGGCCTGGTGTGCTGCAGTCCATGGGTCGCAAAGAGTCAGACATGACTGAGTGACTGAATTGAACTGAAAGTTCCACATATCCCTGGAAGATATTACATGATTCAAAGAAAGTGATATATGTAAACACAAAACACCAAGGATTTAAGTGATTTGCATTGTCTTGTGTAATTTAATTTGGAACTAGAATTCCTGTCCATGGAATATTAGTGGCAGATGTCTACATTCCCCCTTTAAAATGGACACTGCTTCAATTGTTGGTGTTTCATGAGATGAATGAGGAAGATATTGCCTTCCTGAATGAGGTCTCAGAATATTTCAGGGTAATGCTAAATACATTCTCATTTCCATCTATAATAATTGTATCAGGAAGTCTTTACTCCTCTATTATTCCTTTTTTTTTTCTAAATGACAATATGTGTACACATTACAATGCATCTAGTAAGTTACTTGAAAGGCCAATAGTTATTAGAAATAAATCATTAATTTATAGTGAAACAATTTTGTTGTACTATATGTCATGACCTCTTCCCAAAGTTGGCCTTGGAAATGTATGTAAACTGATGATAATATATGTACTATCCACTCTAACATATTGTTTATATGAATAAATCTAGATCTGATAGACAGAGTGCATGAAAAACTATGGACAGAGGTTTGTAATATTGTATGGAAGGCAGTGGCCAAACTCAGGCCAAAGCAAAAGAAATGCAAGAAAGCAAAGTGTTTGTCTGAAGAGGCTTTAGCAATAGCTGAGGCGAGAAAAGAAGCAAAGTGAAAGTGAAGTCCCTCAGTCGTGTCCGACTCTGTGACCCCATGGACTATAGCCTACCAGACTCCTCCGTCCATGGGATTTTCCAGACAAGAATACTGGAGTGGGTTGCCATTTCCTTCTCCAGGGGATCTTCCCAACAGGTAAGGGGGAAAGGAAAAGATTTACACAACTGAATGCAGAGTTCCAGAGAATGGCAAGGAGAGATAAGAAGGTCTTCTTAAATGAACAATGAAAAGAAATAGAGGAAAACAATAGCACTGGAAAGACTAGAGATCTCTTCAAGAAAATTGGAGATATCAAGAAATAATTTATTCAAAGATGGACATGATAAATGACAGAAAAGGTAAGGACATAAAGGAAGCAGAGGAGATAAAGAAGAGGTGGCAGGAACACACAGAAGAACTATTTGAGCAAGGTCTTAATGACCCAGATAACCATGGCAGTGTTGTCTCTCACCTAGAGCCAGACAACCTGGAGTGTGAAGTCAAGTGGGCCTTAGGAAGCATTACTACCAACAAAGTTAGTGGAGGTGATGAAATTCCAGCTGAGCTATTTAAAAATCCTAAAAGATAAGCTATTTAAAATCCTAAAAGTGCTGCACTCAATATGTCAGCAGATTTTAAAACCTCAGTAATGACCGCAGGACTGAAAAAGATCAGTTTTCATTCTCATCCCAAAGAAAGGCAATGCCAAAGAATGTTCAAACTACCATACACTGCCCTCATTTCCCATGCTAGCAAGGTTCAACTCAAAATACTTCAAGGCAGGCTTCAGCAGCAAGTGAATTGAGGGCTTCCAGACGTATGAGCTGCATTTAGGAAAGGCAGAGGAATCAGAGATCAGGTTTGCCGACAACTGTTGTATCTTGAAGAAAGTAGAAGAATTCCATAAAAACATCTAATTCTTCTTTATTGACTATGCTAAAGCCTTTGACTGTGAGGATCACAACAAATTGTGGAAAGTTCTTCAGGAGATGTGGGTACTAGGCCACTTTACCTGTCTCCTGAGAAACCTGTATGCAGGTTGTGAAGCAATAGTTAGAACCAGACACGGAACAACAGACTGGTACAAAATTGGAAAAGGAGTATGTCAAGGCTGCATACTGTCACTCTGCTTATTTAGCTTATATGCAGAGTACGTTATGCAAATGTCAGACTGAATGAATCCCAGGCTGGAATCAATATTGTTGGGGGAAATATCAACCACCTCAGATATGCAGAAGATACCACTCTAAAGGCAGAAAGTGAAGAGGAACTAAAGAGCCTCTTGATGAGGGTGAAAGAGGAGTGAAAAGGCTGGCTTAAAGCTCAATAATAAAAAAACGAAGATCTCGGCATCCAGTCCCATCATTTCATAGCAAATAGAGAAAAAGTGGAAACAGTGACAGATTTTATTTTCTTGGACTCCAAAAGCACTGAGGCTGGTGACTGCATCCATGAAATTAAAAGATTCTTGCTGTTTGGAAGGAAAGCTATGACAAACTTAGCATGTTAAAAAGCAGAGATATCACTTTACTGACAAATGTCTGTATGGTCAACACTGTGGTTTTCTAGTAGTCATGTATGGATGTGAGACTTATGTCATAAAGAAGGCTGAGTGACAAAGAATTGATGCTTTTGAATTGTTATGTTGGAGAAAACTCTTGAGAGTCCTTTGGACAGCAAGGAGATCAAATCAGTATATCCTAAAGGAAGTTGACCCTGAAAACTCATTGCCAGAACTGATGCTGAAGCTCCACTACTTTGCCATCTGATATGGAAAACCAACTCATTGGGAAAGACCCTGATGGTAGGAAAGACTGCTCTACTAGCGTCATTTCTCAATGTGTCCATCCCTTCTATATACATATCCTGAACATCCAATGTGTACCAAGTTAGACGCTACAGATTAAGAGAAAGACATAAAGACTTCAGAGTGGACAAAAGCACAAACTTAGCAGATCAAGTGATAAGTCAGTGTGATGGTAGATGGTGAGGACAAAAGCACAGATGGCTGTTAGGATACCTAAGAAACACAAAAGAGAAAGCTGGGTATTACTGTAGACATCTTCTTACTTCTCTTCATATAAACCAAACCCAGATCACAAAACAAAATGCACCTCATAAAAGCATCGGCTCATTCAGAATACATATTTAAATGATAATTCATAAGATAGTATCCTGGCAGTTTAAGATTTTCATAAGAGTAGAGATCATGGAAGTGCTGATGGGACTTCTTCTGTAAGTTGAAAGATGGAGGACTTCATCTTGTATGTATGAAATAATGGAGTTAGAAAGTCATCATGGGGCCACAATCATAGTAATAATTTGAGTCAAGAATGAACAGTGGATTATTCTAACAGGTAAAAGTTTGAGGAGTAATAAATATTATAAGTATTTTCAGCATCTCAAAGTTTCTCCTCATAAAATGTTTATTAATCATAAATGGGAAATAGGGTCTTTAAAATTGAGAAGCCTGATAGACACTGCCCAAACCCAGTTGTTAAGCCAGCATCATGGACCTCCTGGCATGATGCACTGAGAAACATACAGCATCATTTCTATAGCCTCTTTGCCAAAATATCAAATTTTGGTTTTATCATGAAAAAATAATAGAAATTCTCAAACTGAGGGACATTCTATAAGGTAACTTGACTGTACTTTGAAAAAACTAACAAAAATTATATGTAAAGGAAGACCAGAAGTCCCTCCTAGATTAAAGAAAAATAAAAATGCATGAATCTAAATGCAAAACAAATTAAGATTTAATTTTCTTTTATAAAGATTGTCAAACAACTGGCTAAATTTTGATCATCTATCAATATAAGATAATAGTATTACATCAATATTAATTTTGGATTTTGATAATCTTATTCTAGTTAAGTTTTTGTTTTAGAAAACTAAACAAAAATTTATAGATTAAGGAAAATTATGTGTTCGAAAATATGTACATATACTTGGAGAAAAACAAAAGAAAGGAAGTGGAAAAAGCTGTGATCATTTTGGGGCATCTGAGAGTCCAATAAAGAAAATTACTTTTGCTATTCTTGCTATTTTTTTCTGCAAGTTTGAAATTGCATTGAAACAAAAGTTAAAAAAAATCAGGTGAAGTACAGTTTTACTGTTCTTATAGTGTATGCACATTGTTAGAACTTGAAATATATAAAATATATAAAAATAAACATCCAATATCTTGTCACCAACACACATTAATTCTTAACAATTTAGAAATTACATTCAATCTTATACTTTTATGACAACACATATACACATTAATACAAAATTTCAACATTGAACTTTCATTTCACTTAACAAAAACTCCTTCCTTTGTTTTTAAATATTCATATATATCTTAATGAATCTATGGTCGTCTATGCTTCAAATGTAGTATAATTCACTGAGCCACACTTCTTCAGCATTTAGACTGTTCCCTTTTGTTGCAATATTATTTAATACCATAATAAAAACATAATTGTTGTTAAGGTTGTTTATGGATTTTTTATTTCCCTAGAGTTCATTCTCAAGAGATTAATTTCTAGATAAAGTTATATGTTATACAATTTTTTACTCTTTTTGACCGTTACAAACCATATTTCTCTAGTCAATTCATCATTTCTCTGCTTTTAAGATCTTCAGTAATGTTTTTGTTCTCATCCCCTCTCAGCAAATGTTCGTGCCTTTAGAGCACAGAGAGGAAGTACATCTTCCATTTTTTCTAACCAACCTACTGAAGATTCAAGCTTTTGTCCATTTTTTTTTTTTTTTTAATTCTGATTACAATGGAGGAACTTCCCTTCTTCCTACCCAGGGTTAATTCTTCTTCAGGGCCTTAGCATCACCTAATTCTCTATATTCTCAGTACTGTGAAATATTGACTATTCCATGCTCTTTATACTCAATTTAAATATTAAATATTTAAGCCTCCTTGATTCTCTTCTAGATGACAAGTAACATCCTCTCTAAAATAAAAATTCATTGAACATTATACATACTGCTGCATTTATTTCCTATTTTTTCACCTTCCGTTCTTCAACCTACTCCCATTTGCTTTTGTCCAAATTACCAGGCAATGATAGCTTTTCCAAAGATCACCAATTACTTCCTTGCTCATGAATTAAATACTTTTTATACTCTACCTCACTAACTTTTGCAATATCTTTGAACAATACTAAGCATCAATCCCTGTCTTTTCACTCCACATTTCCTTATCAGATAGTCCCTCCTGTGCTCAAGATTTAATTATCATCCACATACTGACAACTCCCAAATACTATTTAAGCCTTAACTTCTCCATTGACAGACGCGTTTTATTCGCATAAGACAAGAATGTCTCAAAGGCCCTCCTGTGTCTGTGATGAGGTAACAAGCACATTTGGACATCATAATCACTTAACATTACACATGTCCATTCATACACATAGCTCAGTGAAACTTTAATAAGGATTAGGCAGATGATCTCCAAGTAATGTGCTAGGGATTCGGTCTCCTTCCACAATATCCCTGAGCTATTTTGTAATTTCACTCTTGGTGTCCGGACAAGAAAAAGGGTTAGCGTAGGAGATAGCCCAAAACGGAAGTGATTATTTTACATCTGCGCACATTCTGTTGGCCAGAAGTAGCACTTCCTAGATCCTAGTTAACTGAAAAATGCAGTTTTCTTAGTTGTTCAGGAGGGAAAGGAAACACGTAAATATATTGTCTTAGATGCTCCCTCCTCCCACCAAATGTAAAATATTAAAACCTTCACCCCAATCAGATACTCTTTCAGTTTTACCTAGATAAATAGTACCATCATCTAATCAGTGGCACAAACCCCAAATCTAGGAGCTACTCTTGACAATTCCTTTTTAACAGTTCCCATATCCATTCTGGGGCTTCCCTGGTGGCGTAGACGGTAAAGCGTCTGTCTGCAATGCGGGAGACCTGGGTTCGATCCCAGGGTTGGAAAGATCCCCTGGAGAAGGAAATGACAACCTACTCCAGCACTCTTGCCTGGAAAATCCCATGGACGGAGGGGCCTGGTAGGCTACAGTCCATGGGGTCGCAGAGAGTCGGACACGACTGAGCGACTTTACTTTACTTTACTTCACTTCATATCCATTCAGTCATCAAGTATGGATTTTCCCTTTTATATATCTTTCTAAACTGTCCACCCTTTTTCCTTCCCCACCCTAAGTCGTCCATAAGTTTCACCTATACTAAAGCAACCTTCTTTTATGTTCACTATTTACCCCATCAGATTCGTTCTATTCTGCGGGCAGCGCTTGTAAAACGAATATCTCATTGTATTAGATCCAGTCCTACTCCTACATTTTTCTTCCTCTCTAATTTAATACCTTTTAATCATTTGCTTTAGAATAAATGCCATAATACTTAACATATCAGACAATGTCCTGAATAATCTGGTTTCATTTAGAGCAACTCTTCCAAAACCCTATCACATGTTTCCCAGATACTCTGTATTTTTGAATCTTTCAAATGTTCGGCTCTGCTTACTGTCTCAACGGTTTGTCTGCAGTATTTCCTTCCCTCTAAATTCTCCCCTTGTTTCTAACTACAATGATTAGTATTCTTCTTTTAGATTTCAACTCAAAATTGTGGGAGGAAATTTTTCTTTGATCTTCCAGTTTAGGGAAGATTCTCCTGTTCTACTCTGTCAGCTTGGTGTATCTTTTTTTCATTTTACTTGTCACTGTTTTAATTTTATATGTAACTGTGTGGTTACTTAAAATATACCTATCCCTTTCATATGAAGTAAGAATATATATAAGGATAGAATGGAAATCATTTATTTCTACATACTATGCATAGGGGCTAACTCATAACAAAAACTCAATAAGTATTTAATGCATGATAGTAAAATATTTCTCAAGAAAGCTTATACCAATTTATGTTGCCATTTTCAGTGAATGGGAATCCCATTCCATCATATAATATCATCAACAGGAATACCACAAACAATGTTAATTTCTATTGGGGTTCATTTTTTTCCTATTAAATTATATATGCTATTTTTATATAAAGGGTTTTATGGCTGCAGCAATTTAATCTCACATTCTACATCTGAAACACAGATAATTCCACCTCTTCATCCTTTTTGAAGTTCTTGAAAAAGAAGTTCTAACTCTTCCTTTTATTTTCTGCCCAAGAGAGTTTTCAGCTTCAGTCTTCCTCCACTACATAGGCTATATGGGAAATAATTTTTTCTCACATGCAGTGCAACCGGCCAATTTTGTCTTTTGCCAACTTGGAATATAGCCTTATATTTCCAAAGTCTCATATACTTTCAGAAATAATTTGCACTGAGTAAATGATACTAGCAACATGACAAATTACGTAGGTCCAGGCCCTTGTTCCGACATGGAAAAAAATGAAGTAAACAACACAGACTGACTGGAATAAACTTGTAGGAGTCCCAGGAATCAGGCAAGATTCTGGGACGACCAAATGAAACCTCAATCAAGGAAAGAAAATGAAGCACACATACAGCAGGGATGTTTGTATTTTTTTTTTTTTTAATCTCATTCTTGCCCAATCACCTCCTCGGTGAAACACAGCTTGAACTATTAGGAAGATGCCATCCAAATTTGCCTGTTTGTCCATTAAAATGGAAGGAAAGAAGTAGCACTATCTTGCAGTGAATGTTTGGCTTGTCTGGGACTGCATGAGGGATTTATTTCTGTCTTACTTAATTTGGAGTTCAGACAGGAATGAAAGCATAGTTTTTGGGTATGCTTTGGAAGACCAGTAAAAGTAGTGGAAGGTATTCTAGCAGGTAAAAAAAATTCAGGAGAACTGGAGACCCATAGGTGTCTGGAAGTAAATGATTATATACAGAGATCTAAATATCTAAGGCCCTGATAAGAAACAAGAATGAGACTTTGAGGTAAATTAAGATATTTTAAAGCAGGAATATTTATTTGGATAAATAGGGAAGCGTGCACACACACACACACATGCCCAGAAAGTCATGCAAGGAACTAAAGTCATCATAAGCTAATTAGTGACACTCCATTTCAGGGGGCCAATCTGCAAAGATGTGGCTGGATTTTTTCTCAAATGTCCAATTTTCGATTAAAGATCGTGAGCACACAAAGACACAGGGAAATGTGACTCATTCAAAGGGAAAAAAATGAATCTCACAAAAATGAGTCTAAGGAATCATAGGATTCAGACTCACTAGGGAAAAAAAAAATCTGTCTTAAATAACCTCAAAGAGCTAAAAGAAAACATAGAAAAATAACTAAAGTAATTCTGGAAAATAATGTATAACCAGAAACTATAAAACTCCTAGAGGAGAACATAGGCAAAACACTCTCCGACATAAATCACAGCAAGATCCTCTATGACCCACCTCCCAGAATATTGGAAATAAAAGCAAAACTAAACAAATGGGACCTAATGAAACTTAAAAGCTTTTGCACTACAAAGGAAACTATAAGTAAGGTGAAAAGACAGCCCTCAGATTGGGAGAAAATAATAGCAAATGAAGAAACAGACAAAGGATTAATCTCAAAAATATACAAGCAACTCCTGCAGCTCAATTCCAGAAAAATAAATGACCCAATCAAAAAATGGGCCAAAGAACTAAACAGACATTTCTCCAAAGAAGACATACAGATGGCTAACAAACACATGAAAAGATGCTCAACATCACTTATTATTAGAGAAATGCAAATCAAAACCACAGTGAGGTACCATTACACGCCAGTCAGGATGGCTGCTATCCAAAAGTCTACAAGCAATAAATGCTGGAGAGGCTGTGGAGAAAAGGGAACCCTCTTACACTGTTGGTGGGAATGCAAACTAGTACAGCCGCTATGGAAAACAGTGTGGAGATTTCTTAAAAAACTGGAAATAGAACTGCCATATGACCCAGCAATCCCACTTCTGGGCATACACACCGAGGAAACCAGATCTGAAAGAGACACGTGCACCCCAATGTTCATCGCAGCACTGTTTATAATAGCCAGGACATGGAAGCAACCTAGATGCCCATCAGCAGACGAATGGATAAGGAAGCTGTGGTACATATACACCATGGAATATTACTCAGCCATTAAAAAGAATTCATTTGAATCAGTCCTAATGAGATGGATGAAACTGGAGCCCCTTATACAGAGTGAAGTAAGCCAGAAAGATAAAGAACATTACAGCATACTAACACATATATATGGAATTTAGAAAGATGGTAACCATAACCCTATATGCAAAACAGAAAAAGAGACACAGAAATACAGAACAGACTTTTGAACTCTGTGGGAGAATGTGAGGGTGGGATATTTCAAAAGAACAACATGTATACTACCTATGGTGAAACAGATCACCAGCCCAGGTGGGATGCATGAGACAAGTGCTCGGGCCTGGTGCACTGGGAAGACCCAGAGGAATCGGGTGGAGAGGGAGGTGGGAGGGGGGATCGGGATGGGGAATACGTGTAAATCTATGGCTGATTCATATCAATGTATGATAAAAAAAAAATTAAAAAAAAAAAAAAAAACCATTTACTCTGAAAAAAAAAAAGAAACTAAAGACACAAACAAATGGAAAGATATCCTGTGTTCATTGACTGCAAAACTGAAGTGCTGTTACAATGTCCATACTACCCAAAGGAAAAAAAATAAATAAATAAAAATAAAAATATAAATTATAAAAAAAAAACTATAATTCTGGAACTAAAAATGCAATAGTTGAATGTTATGATAGATTTGAAGAGGCAGAAAAAGTAATCGATAAACTTAAAGACAGGTTATATAAAATTATTGTATAGAGGAAAATGAAAAACAATCAGAGCCTATGGAACTTATAATGAACTTTGAATAGACCAGTATGTGCATTATGGCAGTCCCAAAAGGAGCAGAGAGAGCAAGAGAGAAAGAGACCAAGAGATTATTTGAAGAAATAATGATCAAAAATCTTCCAAACTTGAGGAAAGACACGAACACACAAATAAAAGATTAAAGAACTCCCCAAATCCAGGAATCCACACCAAGATGCATTATAATCAACCTGTGAAAGTCACAGGGAGAATCTTGAAAGCATCAAGAGAAAATGACTCATATGTAGGAAATCCTCCATAAAATTATCTGGATATCTCAGCTGAAACCTTGCAGGTCAAGGAGCAATGGGATAATATAATTAAAATATAAAAGAAAAATAAAAATCTATTGACCAAGAATATCATAATCACCAAAACTATCCTTTTAAAAATGAGAGAGTAATTAAAACATTCCCATATAAACAAAGACTGAGGAAGTTCATTACCACTAGTCTTGTCCTAAAAGAAATACTAAAGGGGGCCCTTCAAGTTGAAATGAAAGGACTCTAGACAGCAGCTCTAAACCGTATGAAAATACAGTTTTCCAATAGGGGAAAATATATGAATACCCATAATTGTGTACTGTTTTCAGCTTCTTAATTCCATTTTTTTATTATTTTCTAGAATTTTAATGTAATATATGATGTCAGTAATAGGAAGTGGATTCTAAGGAGTTCTATGTAGATTGCCAGGAATGGAAGTATTCATTTCCTATGGACCACATTCCTCTAGAGAGAGACGACAGCCTCAAAGTTCAGTATATTGAGATTCCATCCATGTGGGAGAAACTGATCTAAGTCATTAGATTCAGTTAAAAAAGCAGGTTTGGGAACACATTATCTATGAATGATTTAATGAGAGAGACCATGGACACTCATGTTGGCTGACACTGCAGAACACCTTACTTATTTATGAATAAATTGCTTCAGTCTGATAAACCATAAAATTCTCCTTGGAAACAGTCCCTCCTGGTGATATTATATTTTTGTGGCAAGGCAGAATACATTAATCATTTTCAAATCACATCAGAAAATATTAAAACCAACTCTATGCATATGATAGAAAAATTAATGGAAATGCTTTGGAGAACACAAATGAGAAAATGTAATATAGATAGACTGGAAGTTAAGATATGCTGTGTAGTAGGATCTTGACAAGCTCTAGGATGTGAAATGTATGGCATTTTGTTAGAGCTGATGAAATCTGTGTTATCCTTTCTAAGTCTGCCAGTACAGAGACAGCTCAACATAAAACGTCTTGCCTACTCTGACAACCAAAGAGAACTCAACACAGAAGCCGCATAATCACAGGGTTGAAAGAATTGGAATGCGTTCTTCAAATCAGTGCCACAATGAACTCTATTTAAAATAAACAAATACAAATATATGTGTGAAGAAATAGAAAAAGAGAAACATATTTTGAGAAGACAAAATCAAAAACAGCTGGATCAGCCCAACTGATCTTATTTTCTTGCCACAGCAATGTAATTTATAGCTTTGTCAAATAACTTTTGCTTATTAAAAGAATCCAAGCAGATTGATATTTTTTGTTTCAATCATAAAGCAATTTGAGCAAATAAATGACCATTTAAAGTCATACTTTCAAGGGATATAATTTATTTCCATCTCTTTCCGAGTGCTAATATTTTTAAATATAGATATATTCCCATACTTTCTCTCACATCTGTTTGCTCAAGGACATTTAAAGGCCATTGACATTTTGTCAGATCCCACAGATTGATCTCTTGTTCCTCTGCCTTTTCTAAATCCACCTGGTACAATTGGAAGTTTTAGGTTCACATAGTGCTGAAGCCTAACTTGAAGGATTTTGAGCATTACCTTGCTAGTCATCCATACAACCATACAGTTTTTTAAACATTAATTTTAAATGTTTTAGGTGAAGTTTACCTATCTACACTAAAGTGAGGTTAAAAAAAAAAAGTGTAGGATCTTGAAAGATAATTATTTTGGATTGGAGTCAGAGGCTCTGTAGCTCATTAGTGTGGGACTGAGCAGCAGTGATCAAGTTGATGTTCAGTTTTGAAACTCTGAGCCATGGAGTGTCACAGGCTACTGCCTGGAAGAATAATTAGATGGATGATGGAATGTATTTTGAAAAGAAGATAATACATATTCATTTCTGGAAGCATTGAGATTGAGACACCAGTGAGATTACCAAGTGACTAAAAGGATGGTCCGCTTCTGTCAGACCCCAGTCATCCCTGAAGATGCCCTTAAAACATACAGACATTTTCAGGTCTCCGCGTCTTTTTCTAAGCCTATTTGAACTGACAGATGACCTTTGAGGTTCTTCCCATCAGACAAAGCATGAGGTAGTCTTCAAAGTTCCAGTGACAATTTCCTTCTCTTCTTTTCCTTCAAAACTGAGATCTTCAGCTACACAACTCCATTTCTAATTTAATCAGTGCATTTCATTGTGTAATATTATAATGTATTACTCTCCACTTCTGCGTGCAGTCATGTGTATACAGAGAGAACCACTATCTAGTTTCTGCTTTCTAGGGGGTTACACATCAAGTAGAAAGTGTGTAATTAAGTACTAAAAATAGACAAATTAGTTCTAAGGCTTTCTGATACATTCCAAATCCTTTCTCTAAAGTTTTATCACATTGAAAATACTCAGAAAGGAATGATTGTCCATTAGACGCTAATCTCCTTGAAGTAGAAGTATTTTCCAATTCAATTTTTTTCCTTCCACAGAGCTTTATTTAGAAGAGAGATCAATAAATACATGTTTTAAGAAGAAAGTGGTAAGAGAGTGCATTAGAAGTACAGAAGCACACATTGAGTGTTTTTGATACGTGGAGAGGAAATACAAAAACATAAGGCCCTGATATGCATTTCATTCATTCAGTACTTATTTTAAAAGATGAATAAACATCCCAAGCAAGAGAGAAAAAAAAAAAAACCCAGATGAAGATACATAAGTGAGAAAGGGAACTAAATATTCCTGAAATACTAACAGGACTGGACAGAAAGTTATGCATTATTTGTATTTAACAAGGAGAGGTGATCTTGTTGTGGAGCTGGAGAAGGGGTCACTTAGGCTAAGGAGGCCAAACCTGAGGATATGGGGAAAGCCAATGCTTCTAAAGTCCATTTGTAAAGGGACACAACTGACCACATTATTTGGAACCAAACTGCATACTTTTCTGTTAACTGAATTTTCAGTTAAACTGCAGTGTAATTTTGATAAAATGGGCACCATCTGAAAGGTATTTGACTTTTTAAACATCTACTGTGCAAATTAGTAGCTGCATGGCACAGAACAAGCACATTTCAGAGCCAGAGGTTTCCTTTTCCATTTAGAGTTTTATGTACACGTGTTTCAGAGCTCGTAGGCACACTGTCTTTGGAACTCTGAGTGTTGCGTAATAGAAGCTTCTGATTGGCTGCCGTTCAAGTCGTGCCCAAGTCCATCCTGTGGCCCTGCATGCTGTGTACCTTATTTTTAACTTCTAAATTCTATTTCAAAATCTCAGTAAAACATGACAGGCAGGGCTGTTGGCAGAAGTTATGACACTTTTCAAGAAGCTAAAATTCCTGAGTCTATAGCTCCTATGTCTTGCTGCAGCCCCTGAGGGAACTAATGCTCATCCCAAGGGGCTTGTGATCCATCCTTCCTTACCATTTGAGTGTGTTGTGCCTGCTCTGTTATATCCAAGGAAGGTTTATTAAATGACGTGTGGGTGTAAAAAAGCTGATGGATAGTTCTTAAACAGCCACATGGGAAAATGAATGCATTTGTAGTGATTTTCTTCTCAGGGAATATCCTCTTCGGTCTGTTAAATTAGAAAACCTCAGAGTAGGTATAGTTGTCATTTCTCTACTGGAGTTGCTTAGAAAAGACTCTTCAGTGATTTGAAAGGTTCAGGAGAAAGCAAAGATCCAGGTATAGTCATTACCTACTTTGTAGCTATGCCCTGATCAAGCCACTTGGTCTCTGTAAGCCTCAGCTTTCTCATCTAAAAGTTGAGCAATGAATGAATTGGGAGAGTAGGACTGTCACATTTGCACTGCCATGTGTGAGATGTGAGCTAGTGAAAAGCTGTTGTGTAGCTCGGGGGCTCAACTCTGAGCTCTGTGATGTCTCATAGCAGAGGGGCGGAGGGGTCGGTGGGCAAGTTCAAGACAGGGGCGATATATGTATACATGTAGCTGATTCACTTTATTGTATAACAGAAGCTAGCACAATATTGTAAAGGAATTATACTCCAATAAAAATATTTTTTTTTTAAATTGATCACTGATACCTTTTAGAGTTCTTTGACTATCAATGTGATAACTAAACAGTGCCTGTGTGGTCGCTAAGTTGCTTCAGTCATGTCCAACTCTGCAACACTGTGGACCACCCATAGCCCACCAGACTCCTCTCCATGGTATTCTCCAGGAAAAAATACTGGAGTGGGTTGCCATGCCCTCCTCCAGGGGGTCTTCCCAACCCAGGGATCGAACCCACAACTCCTATATCTCCTGGATTGGTAAGTGGAATCTTTACCACTAGCTCCACCTGGGAAACAGTACCTGGGGCATGGTAAACCTTCAGTAAAGAGTAGCTATTTAACCACCTCATATCTTTAATAGTCTATTGATTGTGTACTGGTAGAATAACCAAACTAAAATGTGACTAGCTCTCAGGAATTAGTTAACATCCTTTCAGGACCAGGAATACCTGGTCAGACTCATGAACAAAAGTGATAGGGAGACAGGAATAGAACTTGAAAGTTTTCTTGAAAAAGTGAGTCACCAGTTTATTTATCCATGGATGTATAAAACCATGCAAGAAAAGCTAAGCAGAATTTGATAAAGTCAAAGAGAGAAAAAGAAACTGGGATAACATGTGAATCTATTAAGGAAATAAGAAGAACAAAATGGATAGTGAGAAAAGCAACTGATGTCCAACTTAGATCAGAATCAAGAGGCTTCCCTGAGGAAGTTAGACCTCATGGTTCACTGTATATATTTAGAAGGTCCTGAACAAGTATATATTTATTGTTCTTTACCTGAAGCCAGAGCTAGTGGCACTTTTGTATGCCACCACAGTCCTTTCTAAATTTTATTTTTCCAATGCCATGCATTATATTTTATTCTATTCATTTTATGTAGTTAAAAACAGTATTTATTTATATACATATTTTTTATATAGGAAGTATATATTACCCATGCCCTTTGTCCTGGCTTGGACCAATGGACACTGATTCTTTCCTGTGTAACCTGTTCAGTTGTCCTTCTATTTCTTGACTTAGTCCTCTGAACTAAAACAGCTTATCAAATTCCTAACTTTGTTAACCTCTTCACTAAAACTGGCTTTTAACAGATCTTTTTTCTACCTTATTGTTGATATTTGGATAGATAAATTTACCTCTAAAGCCTGCTTCAGATACATAACAAATGCTATGCTATATCTTCCTTCTCTTTCATCTAACAGCATTTTCTGAGACTTTGTCTGTTAGGTGATTTAAAAGTGTGATGTTCAATTGTCATGTGTTTTTGGGCCGCATATTTTTCCTGCTGTTTATTTTTAAAATCAATTAATTTATTTTAATCAGAAGATAATTGTGTTGCAGTATTGTAATGGGTTTTGCCATACATCCGTGTGAATCAGCCTTAGATATACGTGTGTCCCCTCCATCCTGAACCCCCCCAACACTTTCTCTCCCCACCCTTTAATTTTATTTCATTTTAGTCAGAATATGCACTTTGTAATATTTCTATCATTTCTAATTTATTGAAGTTTTTTTTATAGCCTAGCATATGATCTATCCTGGAAAAGGTTCCACGAACATATGAAAAAACTGTATGTTTTGTTGTTGTGGGGAGTATTCTATAGATGTCTATTCATTATAGTTGATATATATAATTTTTCAAGTCTTCTATTTTCTTGTTTATCTTCTGTTTATTGCTCTATCTATTGAAAGTGAAATATTGTAGGCTTGAAGTATAACTTTTTTCTATATCTCCCTTCATTACTGTCACTTTTGTTTGATGTATTGGGCTGGTCAAAAAGTTCATTTGGATTTTTCCATAGAATTATATGGAAAAACTCACAAAAATTTTTGGACAACCCAATATTTTGATTCTCTGTTATTAAGCATACATGTTTATAATAGTTGTGTCTTCTTGATAGAGATTATTATTATACACACTCACACACACATAACTGAGTCATTTTGCTATATAACATAATTTGATCCATCATTGTAAATTAACTATACTTCAATATTTTTTAAAGGGCTCTCTGTTTTACATCTTCTTTCTCCAGTCAAAATCTCTAAACCAGAACTATGGAGTAAGGTGTAGGTACAATGGCAAGCTTCTCTCTGAGTGACACCTCTGGTCTGGGAGGCAGGTTAGAAAAAGATCCTTTCATTTGCTTCTCCTGCATAAAACCACTGCCTCACGATGAAAGACAAGGATGATTAAGGCCCCAGTCTTCTTACTATGCTGGGTCTAATGAGGCTTGTAATTTAAGGGCCTAGCTTCAACGACAGGGAGCTGGGCCCTGGATGAGAAGCACTGGCATCCTGCTCCTACCAGGAATGAAGCCTTCCAACTGAGAAAGTGGAGAAGGAGCCTGTGTTCCTGGCTGAAGCGACCTAGGATTGCGTCTCTCTGAGACTGGAGAGGGGAGCAAGAAAGAAGTCCTCACCCAAATACGAGCTTTCATCTTTCTTACAGAATGTTTGCCAGTGCTCTAGAATGGCTGTTTATTCACTGTTTATCCTCAAGACCTTCCTTTCCAAAGACCGTAAGTGCTAGTTTTTGGTAATAATTTTTACTGTGTTCGATGAAGACAGGATTAATGGGACCCCACACTGTCACACCACAGGTAGATCTTGTATGACTACATCTTTATGAACTTTAATTTTTCTGCACACCCTGAAATATTTATAGAAGAAATAATATGGTAATTGAGATTTAATTCAAAATATTCTAGAAAAATGTTTAGAGATATTGATGAAATAGGTTTGGGCATAATTAAATTGAGCAAATTATGAGGCAAGTCTATTTCTTTCTCTTGCTATTTTTCTCACTCCTGTTTATTCTTTTCTATCCAAACATCTATGTGTTACCTGTGTGTACATGTATATGTGCATATTTGTGTGCATGCATAGTTTCAGACAAAAGAATTCTACTCAGTAGCTGCCACTGGTGTCCAGGGTAAGAGAATGTAGGAGAGGCTTAGTTTGCAGGCTGCTATCTTTTTCCCCTAAGAAAGTTTTAGTTGATTCTGAAATATGGCTATGTATAGTACAGTTTGCTATTTTGTGAAAAGAAGAACTGTTCAAGATCACTCAGAAAGTTAGTGGTAGAGTTAGGATTTGGATCCAGACCATCTAACACCTGATTCCTAATCCAAGCTTGCTTGTATAATGCCACATGGCCATCCTGATTTGAGGACAAGTTTATTCCATTCTTCAAACAAGCAGAAAAGTGCCCATTAAAAATTATTTGAGAATATGTGGTTGCAAAAAACACTATTTTCGAGGATTGAAATCAGCATATGTACCTGCTTCATACAAAGTCACAACTAAAGATTGCCTTTGATTTAAATTACTTTTAGAAGAAGAAATGTGGTTGTGAGCAGGGAAGCTAAATCATTTTATCAAGATGAACCTACATTGTGACATCTACTGTCTGTGATCCATGTCTGCCCAGATAGCACATTTATTTAATTTAGGCCTCCAGGGTAAAATGAATCTTTTTGCAATTTTTCCAATAATAGCAATAATAATGATATATATGTTCACAAGAAATATAAATGAGTAAGTCATGTATTATAAAATCACATATTGAACAAAATGGGACATTTGAAAACTTTAATAAATCTTAAATATTCCATAAAAATCTTCATTTTTCACTGATCCTTAGACATCATAGCAATGTTATAATGTTTAATAATTATCTTTGTTTTTTTTTAACAGATTTGATTTCCAGTGTTTGCCAAATTCTGTAGTATAAATACACTAACTATGATCAAGTTCAAACTATGAATAAATGAACAACTAGCCTACAAAATTCCTGAAAGTTTAACAATCAGTTTTCACAAGCTGGGGTGTCAGCCCCAGCACACCCATGGAGCTGACTGCCCAGTGGGAGCATTTTGCATTTGAAAATTAAAACAAATAAAACAAATATAGCCCTAGGCTATTAGAGACATTAGTGATAAGCAGAGGATTTGAAGATATGATATCTAATTTATGGGCCAACTTGAACCGTTTATGAAGTATCCAGATATTTGGTCAAACATTATTCTGGGTGTGTCTGTGAAGGTCCTTCCAAAGGAGATTAACATTTGAATTGGCAGAGTGAATAAAGCAGATTGTTTTCTCTGATGGGTTTGGTTCCCATCCAATTAAAGACCTGAAAAGAACAGAAAAGCTGATTAAGAAAGAAAACCTTCTGCTAGACTGTTTGACCTAAGATATACTCTTTTCCAGCCTTTGTACTTGAAATAAAAAATTGGCTCTTTTCATACTTTGAGCACCCTAGCTTTCAGGCAGAAGTTTATAACACCAGCTCCCCTGGCTGTCACGAGTATGGACTCAGATAAGAACTAGAGAATGAGGCTGATATCTCCATTTTGCCAAACACAGAGTGTGGGGCTTTTCAACCTCCATAATTATATGAACTCTAATTCCTCAGAATTTCTATCTATCTACCTGTCTATCTATGTATCTATCTATGTATCCATCTAGCCAGTTGGTTCTCTCTCCAGAGAATCCTGACTAGTATGAACATTTTTACAGGCTTGTCCTCTTACCAACATTATTTTATTCTTCTGTATCAGGCAAAATATTCTTCTGTATCAGGCTTAAAATCCTTCAATGCTTAGTTTGTCTTATTTCTAGTATAAATCCATTTCTGCTTCTATCAACCTACAATAATTCTATTTTCTGTATTCTTGTGATAGTTAATTAAAACAAGCAGCATTTGTTGAGAGCCTAACTGAACTACTTGAATAACATGTAGCAGGCATTATTGAAACATTTGCATTTATTATCTTGAAACCTTATGAAAATACAGCCTTGATAGGAATAATATATGCAACAAAGAACCATAAATTTTGTTACAGTGAATTAAGGGCCTTGTAACATATTAGAGACAGGACACAGAAACTCTATTCAAGACCTTTCATACTAAGACTTTCTACCTCACTTCATTATTATACCTCTCTTCTGAATAATGGATCTCAATCCATATGCATAAGCCTTACTCTCCAAAGGATATTAACATATTTATGTATATTATGGGTGAATGGGATAGAATAAAACTAATATAAGCAGAGCATCTTAGTCATGCACTATGTACTGGGCTTCCCCAGTGACTCAGATGGTAAAGAATCTGCCTGCAGTGCAGGAGACCCAGATTCAATCCCTCGGTAGGGAAGATCTCCTGGAGATGGACATGGCAACTTGCTCCAGTATTCTTGACTGGAGAATTTCAAGTGCAGAGGTACCTGGAGGTCAGCCACAGTCCCTGGGGTCACAAAGAGTCAGATACAACTGAACTGAGAGACTAGCAATTTCACTTTCATTTCTTCCATTAGGTCATACCACACTCCTAACAAGCTTGGGTGTAGCATTGTTATTATAATCCCTATTGTACAGATGAGGAAACTGAGGCTCAGATGATTTCCCATGATCATGAGCCTGGTGTGTGATCAAACAGAAGTTGAAGTCCTTTTCTCAAACGGTTCATGTTCTTTGCACTACTGACTATTCTTTATAGACATTGTAACATGTGACTTCCATTAAATCATAGGCTATTCTGTAATATCTTGGTTCCAACATGCCACTCTTTCAAGCTTTGGCATTCCAGTGACCTTGCCTTGCCGTGAATAAGAGAATAAATTGACCAGGTATACAAGAATTCCCCGTATTACAATAGAATGATAGATTTCTCTGTGCATTCTTGATATGATAGAATAGCAGTAGCAGGGCGATTGACAGGTGCCCTTCGCTTCTGCCTTCTCAAGGCTGTATGGTTTCTTCAAGTTCGCAGAGTTCACAGGTGAGAAGTGGAGACTCCTAGATGACATCTTAGGGGAGCTGGTCTAAGTGGAAAGAACGCTGTGCAGTCATTGATTAAGTACGAGTGAGGGGACCTCGTCCCAAAGGCCATCTTCCTGCACAGTCTGCCGCAGTCTCTAAGGTGCCACCATTGGGTGATATCTCTGTAACTCTCAGGGGCCTCTGAAGTTAGATGAGTTTCCATTCTCTGGATAGTGCAGCGGATGGAAAACTGGATATCGGCATGAGTCCCCTCTCTGCTGCACTCCACTATGAACAATCTTCACATACCTAAGCCTCAATCGCCGGTGAAAAATGTGCAATATCATCACTTCTCTCTGAGAGATATCATGAGGATTAAATAAGATGGTGTCAGGTTCTTGAAATGGTGTTTGACACATAATAAGTGAGTTATTATTCTTGTTATTATTATCATTTCATTTTCAGAGTTAAGAATCTGAAAGATCCAAGAGGAAGACTTATGGTGATCATTAAAATTAGTTTTGATATCTCGTGTATAATCAAATGACCTTTTCTTAGATATCTCGTTACCTGAAATGGGAACTTGGACCAATTTCTGACCCATATACCTCTCAAGGGAAGCATATCAGTTACTTTTTAAGCTTAAATAGAGTTGTTTAAGTAAAATTTTGAACAACTGCCTTAATTTTATGGGAAATTGTAAGTATGTAATAGTGAGGCTTATTAATCAAGACAGTTAATTTAACATATGAATATATTAAGATAGAAAAAACTTATTTATATAAGTCATATGTATAAGGACTGTATCTTAAAAGATGTTCTATATGGTAATGTTTGGGAACATCTCATAAACTATATTTTGTTTATAGAAATAGAACAAATTTATAAAATTAGTTCAATATATCTCTGACTGGTGCAACTATTTGATCAATAAAATACTTGGCAACATAAAAAGAGTAAAAGAGCAAAAAAAAAAAAGAAAGAAAACTACTGCAAAGTTTCATTGTGGATAAGGCAGTGAGTGAAACAATAAACAATATTTGGAATATTCTCTGGGTCTCAGTAGTGGGGCTGCAAATAAGTCTTTACTTTTTAATGTCATTTAACACATGGCATATTTTTATTCTTTTTATTGGTAGAGGCATAAATACAAAGCAAAACAAACAAAACAATGATTGTGGACTTACCTCTGTTGGTCCAGACTGTCAGGACCCCTGGACATCAAATTATGTAGTGCCCAGGCCAGTCTGCTGATTTGATAACCCCCTCTGACAATGGTTTCATGAAAATTTATCTACAGAAAGTAGAAAGTTAAAAGAGGAGGTTAAACATATAAATATATAGACCAAGCTATCCTAAAATTCACTAAGGTATTTTCAAATATTGAAATCTAATTTTTGGCCATTCTATAACCCATCTTCCTTAACTTACTACTGAAGGAAAATAATCACATATTTATATTTCTTTAAGTTATGAAACACATTCTATCATTAGTTAGCAATTAAATAAAATTACAGTAATTTTCTTGGCTTTGCAATTAACTTGTTTTAGTACATATTTCTCAGTAAGATCAAAAAATCATTTTCTCATTCCATTTCACTTTTCTTATGAGGTCACAAAAATAAATTTGAGATGGTATTTGCAGGTTTAAGGGAAAATGGAGGGAAATGGGAGAAAGGGAGGTGTGAATGCATACAGAATATTTTCTCAAGAATATATTTACAATTTTTATAAAAATGTATATTCTTTTGAGTTGAAATTTTTTAATTGAGCTGAGTGGCAGAAGTTACTTTTTAACTTTGGTATACCTAAAGGACCAGTTTATGTGAATTACAAAAATCAGGGAAAGGCAATGGGTTAACAATTCTCTATACAGATATCAGCTGTAGCAGCTTTGTCACTGGCAGCAGAGACTCCTTGCTAGACTGCTTCTTAAGAGAACACATTCTGTATTTCTTTGTGTAAGTGAGCAAAGAGTCTTCAAAATATTCTCTATTACTCATATGTGAATGTTACTTGTTATTCTCTTTTAAAATGAAGAGTATTGCTCCAGATATGCATGGGAATAGAGAATGGTAGCCTACCTTCAGCTTTTCTGCTTAGATTAAAATTCCGGTTTATTCTTCTTCAAGAAAAACTAATTTTTCAAAATGTGACCCCCTTATTGTTGACATTCCACACTTTACCTGTCCCCCCTCATGATCATTTGGCAATCACTAATCTATTTCAGCTGTCTATGCATTTACTTGTTCTGAATATTTACTATAAATTGGCAGATAGAATGTTTTTGTGTGACTGGCTTCTTTAATCTAGCACAATGTTTACAAAAATTCATATATGCCATATTATATATCAGAACACACTCTGTTATGTCAAGGAATATTTCATTACACAGATATGAAACACTGTATGCACTTATTTCTCAATTGATAGATGTTTGAATTGTTGACACATTTTGGTTATTATAAATAGAACTAAAAAAATCTGTGTAAAATTTTGTGTGGACATATGTGTTCATTTAGCTTTTGTGTATACCTAGGAGTGAAATTTTGGGATCACATGGCAACACTTTGTTAAACATTTAGAGGAACTATAAAACTGTGCTCCAAAGCAACTGCCCATTTTACATTCCCATCACAAGTGTATGAATTTTTAAATTTTCTGCTTCCTTTGCAGCACTTATTATTGTTTGCTTTTTTAATTACATCCTACTGGTTGTGGATATTATCTTCTTGAGACTTTGTTTTCTACTTTCCTAATGACTAATGATGTTGAATAAATTCCATGTGTTTATGGGCATTTGTATATCTTCTATGGAAAAATATCTATTCAGATACTTTTCCCATTTTAAAATTATGTTCCTTTATTAGATTCTAAGTATTTTTTTTATATTTTCTAAATACAAATGTGATACCAGATATATGACATGCAAATATCTTCTTTTATTTTTTTAAGTATTTTTGAAGTTTTCTTATGTTTTATTTTCTTGTGAACTCCTGTCTAGTTATTCAATCCATTGCTGCATGTGAGTTATTAAAGTTTTGAGCTATTGTTGCTGAATTGTTTCTTCATTAAATTTTTAGTTTTGCTTCATGCATTTTGGGCTCTGTTGTTAGGTGGTAGAGTTCAGTTAGTTCAGTTCAGTTCAGTCACTCAGTCATGTCTGACTCTTTGTGACCCCATAGACAGCAGTACACGAGGTTTCTCTGTCCATCACCAATGCCCAGAGCTTACTCAAACTCCTGTCCATTGGTCAGTGATGCCATCAAATCATCTCATCCTCTGTCATCCCCTTCTCTTCCTACCTTCAATCATTCCCAACATCAGGGTCTTTTCAAATGAGTCAGTTCTTTGCATCAGGTGGCCAAAGTATTGGAGTTTCACCTTCAGCATCAGTCCTTCCAATGAATATTCAGGACTGATTTCGTTTAGGATTGACTGGTTGAATCTCCTTGCTGTTGAAGGGACTCTTGAGAGTCTTCTCCAACACCACAGTTCAATAGCATCAGTTATTTGGCGCTCAGCTTTCTTTATAGTCCAACTCTCACATCCATACATGATGAATGGAAAAAACAAAGCTCTAACTATACAGACTCATTGGAAAAGACCCTGATGCTGGGAGGGATTGGGGGCAGGAGGAGAAGGGGACAACAGAGGGTGAGATGGCTGGATGGCATCACTGACTCGATGGACATGAGTTTGAGTAAACTCCGGGAGTTTGTGATGGACAGGGAGGCCTGGCGTGCTGCGATTCACGGGGTCGCAAAGAGTCGGACACGACTGAGCGACTGAACTGAACTGAACTATACGGACCTTTGTCAGCAAAATAATGTCTCTCCTTTTTAATATGCTGTCTAGGTTGGTCATAATTTCCCTTCCAAGGAGCAAACATCTTTTAATTTCCTGGCTGGTATCACCATTTGCAGTGATTTTGGAGCCACCAAAAATAAAGTCTATCACTGTTTCCATTTTTCCCCTATCGACTTGCCATGAAGTGATGGGACCAGATGCCATGATCTTAGTTTTCTGAATGTTGAGTTTTAAGCCAACTTTTCACTCTCATCTTTCAGTTTCATCAAGAGATTATTTAGTTCGTCGCTTTCTGCCTTAAATGTGGTGTCATCCACGTATCTGAGGTTATTGATATTTCTCTCAGCAATCTTGATTCCAGCTTGTGCTTCATCTAGCCTGGCATTTCTCATGATGTACTCTGCATATAAGTTAAATAAACAGGGTGACAATATACAGTCTTGACATACTCCTTTCCCAATTTGGAACCAGTCTGTTGTTCCATGTCCAGTTCTAACTCTTGCTTGTGATCTGCATACAGATTTCTCAGGAGGCAGGTCAGGTGGTCTAGTATTCCCATCTCTTTAAGAATTTTCCAGAGTTTGTTGTGATCCACAGCGTCAAAGGCTTTGGCATAATCAATAAAGCAGAAGTGGATGCTTATCTGGAACTCTCTTGCTTTTTCAATGATCCAGCGGATGTTGGCAATTTGATCTCTGGTTCCTCTGCCTTTTCTAAATCCAGCTTGAACAGCTGGAAGTTCACGGTTCATGGACTATTGAAGCCTGGCTTGGAGAATTTTGAGCACTACTTTGCTAACATGTGATAGGAGTGCAATTGTTCAGTAGTTTGAACATTCTATGGCATTTCCCTTCTTTGGGATTGGAATGAAAACTGACCTTTTCCAGCCCTGTGGCATTGCAGTGGCAGCTGCATGACGCTGGATCGACTTTGAGGAGATGCCCCACAGACAAGGGCAGAGAAACCCCAGCGGGATGGGGGCACCAGAGCGGCGGATGGGTGGCGCTGGATCGACTTTGAGGAGATGCCTCACAGACAAGGGCAGAGAAACCCCAGCAGGATGGGGGCACCAGAGCGGCGGATGGGTGGCGCTGGATCGACTTTGAGGAGAAACCCCACAGACAAGGGCAGAGAAACCCCAGCGGGATGGGGGCACCGGAGCGGCGGATGGGTGGCCCTGGATCGACTTTGAGGAGATGCCCCACAGACAAGGGCAGAGAAACCCCAGCGGGATGGGGGGCACCGGAGCGGCGGATGGGTGGCCCTGGATCGACTTTGAGGAGATGCCCCACATACAAGGGCAGAGAAACCCCAGCGGGATGGGGGCACCAGAGCGGCGGATGGGTGGCGCTGGATCGACTTTGAGGAGAAACCCCACAGACAAGGGCAGAGAAACCCCAGCGGGATGGGGGCACCGGAGCGGCGGATGGGTGGCCCTGGATCGACTTTGAGGAGATGCCCCACAGACAAGGGCAGAGAAACCCCAGCGGGATGGGGGCACCAGAGCGGCGGATGGGTGGCGCTGGATCGACTTTGAGGAGATGCCTCACAGACAAGGGCAGAGAAACCCCAGCAGGATGGGGGCACCAGAGCGGCGGATGGGTGGCGCTGGATCGACTTTGAGGAGATGCCCCACAGACAAGGGCAGAGAAACCCCAGCGGGATGGGGGGCACCGGAGCGGCGGATGGGTGGCGCTGGATCGACTTTGAGGAGATGCCTCACAGACAAGGGCAGAGAAACCCCAGCGGGATGGGGGCACCGGAGCGGCGGATGGGTGGCCCTGGATCGACTTTGAGGAGATGCCCCACAGACAAGGGCAGAGAAACCCCAGCGGGATGGGGGCACCAGAGCGGCGGATGGGTGGCGCTGGATCGACTTTGAGGAGATGCCTCACAGACAAGGGCAGAGAAACCTCAGCAGGATGGGGGCACCGGAGCGGCGGATGGGTGGCCCTGGGTTGACTTTGAGGAGATGCCTCACAGACAAGGGCAGAGAAACCCCAGCGGGATGGGGGCACCAGAGCGGCGGATGGGTGGCGCTGGATCGACTTTGAGGAGATGCCCCACAGACAAGGGCAGAGAAACCCCAGCGGGATGGGGGGCACCGGAGCGGCGGATGGGTGGCGCTGGATCGACTTTGAGGAGATGCCTCACAGACAAGGGCAGAGAAACCCCAGCGGGATGGGGGCACCGGAGCGGCGGATGGGTGGCCCTGGATCGACTTTGAGGAGATGCCCCACAGACAAGGGCAGAGAAACCCCAGCGGGATGGGGGCACCAGAGCGGCGGATGGGTGGCGCTGGATCGACTTTGAGGAGATGCCTCACAGACAAGGGCAGAGAAACCTCAGCAGGATGGGGGCACCGGAGCGGCGGATGGGTGGCCCTGGGTTGACTTTGAGGAGATGCCTCACAGACAAGGGCAGAGAAACCCCAGCAGGATGGGGGCACCAGAGCGGCGGATGGGTGGCGCTGGATCGACTTTGAGGAGATGCCTCACAGACAAGGGCAGAGAAACCCCAGCGGGATGGGGGCACCGGAGCGGCGGATGGGTGGCCCTGGGTCGACTTTGAGGAGAAACCCCACAGACAAGGGCAGAGAAACCCCAGCGGGATGGGGACACCAGAGCGGCGGATGGGTGGCCCTGGGTCGACTTTGAGGAGAAACCCCACAGACAAGGGCAGAGAAACCCCAGCGGGATGGGGGGCACCGGAGCGGCGGATGAGTGGCGCTGGATCGACTTTGAGGAGATGCCCCACATACAAGGGCAGAGAAACCCCAGCGGGATGGGGGGCACCGGAGCGGCGGATGGGTGGCGCTGGCCTGGCGGCTGCGCCATGCTGAACCAGGGGCTCTGGTGCTGGGGTGACTTTGAGGAGATGCCTCACGTCCAGGGGTGAAGGAGAACCCCCAGAGAGACGGTAAGAGGGGAAAAATCATGTTTAGAATCAAACTCCATACCCACCAGAAATGCTCAGAGGGCTCACACAAACCTTGTGCGGACCAGGGCCCAGAGAGCCCACACAGACTGGGACAGAGCTGTGTCTGAACGTCTCCTGGGCAGGTCCAGGTCAGCAGGGGACAGCTGTGGGGGCAGGGGCCCTGGGTGCAGCAGACAGGGCTGTGGCGTAAGTCCTCCTGGAAGAGGTCCCATTAACCCACCACAGAGCCGCCAGAACGTACACAGGACTGGGGAAACAGGACTGGAGGCACAGACAGAACCTTGTGAGCACCAGGGCCTAGGAGAAAGGAGCAGTGACCGCACAAGAGACTGACCCAGACTTCCCCTGAGTGTCCAGGAGTCTCCAGCGGAGGCGTGGGTCAGCAGTGGCCTGCTGCAGGGTTGGGGGCGCTGAGTGCAGCAGTGCCTGCCTGGGGCCTTTTGAAGGAGGTCACCATTCTCTTCCTCACCTCCAGCATACCAAGGCAACATCCAGCTGTGGATGTGACTGGTGATGGAAGCGAAGTCCGATGCTGTAAAGAACAATACTGCATAGGAACCTGGAATGTTAGGTCCATGAATCAAGGCAAATTGGAAGTGGCCAAACAGGAGATGGCAAGAGTGAACATTGAAATTTTAGGAATCAGCAAACTAAAATGGGTGAATTTAATTCAGATGACCATTATATCTACTACTGTGGGCAAGAATCC
The DNA here is from genome assembly GCF_910594005.1 of Cervus elaphus. Taxonomy (NCBI): domain Eukaryota; kingdom Metazoa; phylum Chordata; class Mammalia; order Artiodactyla; family Cervidae; genus Cervus; species Cervus elaphus. The sequence goes on along the minus strand of NC_057847.1, from coordinate 78,286,876 downwards.
CTTATAAGAATTGGAGTAGCCATCATAGTTAACAAAAGAGTATGAAATGCAGCACTTGGATGCAATCTCAAAAGCAACGGAATGATCTCTGTTCGTTTCCAAGGAAAACCACTCAGAATCACAGCAATCCAAGTCTATGCCACAACCAGTAATGCTGAAGAAGTTGAAGTTGAATGGCTCTATGAAGAACTACAAGACCTTTTAGAACTAACACCCAAAAAAGATGCCCTTTTCATTACAAGGGGCTTCCCTCATAGCTCAGTTGGCAAATCATCTGCCTCTGTAATGCAAAAGTAGGAAGTCAAGAAATACCTGGAGTAACAGGCAAATATATTTATAGTTGTTATGTCTTCCTCATGATTTGTTTATTTTATTATTGTAAAATATCCATCTTTAAGTCTATTAATTTCTTTCTGCCCTAAAGTCTATTTTTTATGATATTAATGTAACCACTTCCAACATTCCCACGGTTGTGTTTTACATATCTTTTTTCCATGTTTTCAGTTTTAACCTAGGTGTATCATTGAATCTAATATTTTTCCTGTAGACAGCATACAACTGGATAAGTTTTTTGTTTTTGTTTTTTTTCAGTCTTACATTCTCTGCATTTTTGTTGTTGTTATTTATGATGGGCACCCTCTTGCTGAGGAGCACTCTTACAGGAAAGTCCCCACAAAGGAGGGCATCACGACAGGGGAGAGAACAGTAACTGTCTGCTTCTTCAGACCCAGGATTCCCAGCATGCTGGCCAGGGGTTGTATCACCGAAGGTGGGTGAGCTAAAAAGTGGGGAGCCCCTCAGATCCACCTTCCCTGTCAGACTTCCCAGCCATCTTGGAGCCAGCTTTGGTTCATGGCACAGTGAAAATGAACTCTGCTGTGTCCCATCACCGGCCAGGGATTTGTCTCCCACTTCCCTGCTTTTTGACTGCATTGCTTGAGTAATTCATTGTCAATGTTTAATTGATATGATTTGATTTATTCCTGCCTTTATCTTTTTACTTTACTTCCCTCTAGTACATGAATGCTTTTTATTTCTTACTATAAGCTGAAGCTCCAATATTTTGGCCACTTGATGTGAAGAGCCAACTCATTGGAAAAGACCCTAACACTAGGAAAAATAGAAGACAGGAAGAGAAGGGGATGACAGAGGACGAGATGGTTGGATGGCATCACCAACTCAGTGGACATGAGTTTGAGCAAGCTCCAGGAGATGGTGAAGGACAGGGAAGTCTGGTGTGCTGCGGTCCATGGGGTCACAAAGTGTAGGACATGCCTGAGTGACTGAACAACAACAAATCTCCTTTCTTGCCTTCTTCTGTAGTAAATGAATGCTTGATAGTGTAGTATTTTAATTCCATTATTAATGTTTGCTCTTTTTAAAGTTTTTTCATTTTAGTTATTGCTGTAAGGGTTACCTTAAATATTTTAGCTTATCAAAACTATTTGAGGTTTTACTGGCAATTTTAGTGAGTTAGAGAAATGTCACTCATATATCCCCATGTTCCTGTTCTCCTTTCTGAGTTATTATTGCATGTGGATTGGACTGATTTTATAATTATTATACTCCATGATTTTATATCTATTTAAAATGACAAAAAGAAAAAGGAGCAAAAATATGTTTTTGGAGGTTATTATAATATAAACCCCTTATTTATCATTTTTGTTTCTTTCTATTTGTTCCTGTGGATTTGATTAACCATATACAGCTAATTCTTTCTTTCAGGACTTTCTTCCTACCCGTCAACTTTGTGCTGTTATTTTTAAATATGTGACAGTTCCATATATTACAAGCACATCAATAATATTATATACATATTGATTTATATTTTTTGTAAAATTAGTTCATAGGAAAAAGAAGAATTATGTATTTTTGCTTCTTCATGATTACATAATTGTCTCTTTCAGTGCTTTTTTTTTTTTTTTTTGGTGTGTACATTCAACTTACCACCCAGTGTCACTTGCTTTCAGCTTCAAGAACATCTTATAGCATTTCTGACAAGGCATGTCAGCTAAAAATAAACTCTCTCCGTTTTTGTTTAGCTTGAAATATCTTTCTTTATTCCCAAACTGTTGTACTAGAAAAGCTATATGTAGACTGTCTAGTCAACAGTTCCAGCTGAGTCCTTTATAGCCATCTTCAACAAAGTACCGGATCCATGAACCCAGTTATTTTAGCTCTGCCAGACTAGCCAATCCACTAGATTAAAATTACTTTTGTGGTTGTCATGTGGAACAGAAGAATGCCGAGAGGAATCATGTAAAGACTCATCTTTTTCTTAGTCCATTCAGGCTGGTATTATTAAAAAAAAAAAAAAAAAAGAATCATAAACCAGGTTACTTATGAACAACTGGGTTACTTAGTTATTTCCCATAGCTACCTGTAGATTCAGTATCTAGCGAGAGCTCACTTTCTGGTTCATACATGATGCTTTCTTACAGTGTCCTCACATGGTAGAACAGATTAGAGATCTCTTTTATAAAAGTGTATTTCCTTGGTGGCTCAGATGGTGAAGAGTTTGCCTGCAATGAAGGAGACCTGGATTTGATCCCTGGGTTTGGAAGATACCCTGGAGAAGGAAATAGCCACCCACTCCAATAGTCTTTCCTTGAAAATTCCACGGATGGAGGAGCCTGGCAGGCTACAGTCCATGGGGTCTCAAAGAGTCAGACAGGACTGAACAACTCCACTTTCTTTATAAGAGCACTAATCCTTTTCAAGAGAAAATGTCCTCATGACCTAATTGCCTGTAAAGGCCCCACCTTCTAATACCATCATCTTGTGCAGGTTTTCAACATATGTATTTTGAAAGGATAAGTCAATCTATATCGTTTGTCCTCTGAAGAGGAAGAAAAAGCTGAAGCCTATGGTATTGGGAGCATGTTGACTTTTTCACATTCTGACTTATGCTCTCTTATCCCTATCTATCTATTTCTTCTTCTTCTTCTTCTTCTCTATCTCTTTTTTTTTTTCTTATCCTTAATCTGTCTGCTAGTCAGGATTCACCAAAAGAATTTTATAGCTCACCTGTGGATTATCCACAATTTGCAAAATCTGTTTTTCTATATTCTAGGTTGTTGCTTATTGGGGAGATAGAAATGAATATTATGCAATCCTCCACTGAAGGGCTCAGTTCAGTTTAGTCATTCGGTCATGTCTGACTGTTTGTGATCCCATGATGTGCAACATACCAGACTCCCTTGTCCATCAACAATTCCTGGAGCTTGCTCAATCTCATGTCCATCAAGTCGATGATGCAATCCAACCATCTCATCATCTGTCATCCACATCTACTCCTGCCTTCAATCTTTCCCAGCATCAGGGTCTTTTTCAATGAGTCAGTTTTTTGTGTCAGGTGGCCAAAGTATTGGAGTTTCACCTTCAGCATCAGTCCTTCCAATGAATATTCAGGACTGATTTCCTTTAGGATTGACTGATTGGATCTCCTTGCTGTCCAAGGGACTCTTGAGAGTCTTCTCAAACACCACAGTTCAAGAGCATCAGTTCTTCAATACTCAGCCTTTTTTATGGTTCAACTCTTGCATCCACATGTGATTACTGGAAAAACCATAGATTTGACTATATAGACCTTTGTTGGCAAAGTAATATCTCTACTTTTTAAGATGCTGTCTAGGCTGATCATAACTTTTCTTCCAAGGAACAAGCATGTTTTAATTTCATGGCTGCAGTCACCATCTGCAGTTATTTTGGAGCCTAAGAATATAAAATCTCTCACAGTTTCCCCATGTATTTGCCATGAAGTGATGGAACTGAATATCATTACCTTAGTTTTTTGAATGTTGAGTTTTAAGTCAGTTTTTCACTCTTCTCTTTCATCAAGAGGTTCTTCAGTTCTTCTTCACTTTCTGCCATAAGGGTGTTGTCATCTGCATATCTGAGGTCAGTCATGATTCCAGCTTTTGCTTTATCCAGTCGTGGATTTCTCATGATGTACTCTGCATAGAAGTTAAATAATCAGAGTGACATTGTACAGCCTTGATGTACTCCTTTCCTAATTTTGAACCAGTCTGTTTTTCCATGTCCAGTTGCAAGTATTGCTCCTTGACCTTCTTGCCTTGGGAACCCCATGAACAGTATGAAAAGGGAGACAAGATATGACAGTCTAAGTTTGACTTATTTATAAATCAATAGTTTTGAGTAAGGCCATGGCTATGATGGTATAGACATCAATTTTCATATTTTAGTAAATTTACCATCTTTTTCTCTGGATGATGTTTAATTGCACTTATATCTCACAAGTGAGTGTTCTCTAGGGCACTGTCTCAACAAAACCTCTATTTGCTGTTGGACATACAGTCTAACCTTTCTTGTAGAGAAAAAAGATCCCCAGTCCTCCCTTGTATTTTACCTGCAGAGTAAATAAAAGTCAGAGATTAAGCAAGAAGAATGGGTATTTTTCTGTTCTTAGGAAAGGAGGAAATAAAGCAAGATCGTTTCTTCATTATGTAAATATTTATTATTCATTCATTTATTTACTTTATTTTAACTAGAGAGGACTCAGGTACATGCTTTGCTGGAAAGCAGAAGGGTTCATTAATGAATCTCCAACTGGGAATCAAAAGTGCACACTTGCTGTAGCATTTCTTAAACTACCTCTTGGCAACCAAGACTCCTGGTTTGTGAAAGGTGGATTAACAGGACAGCTGCAGTTACCCTAAACTCTAATCCTGAGATAGTAATAGTAATAGCAATTGTTATGCAAATGTCTCATGTATCCAGCTATCTTATAGAGAATTTTTCTCATGATCAAACAAGAAACAAATAATTGCAAGGTATGAGCACATCTGTTGAAAATTGAAAGTGAAGGTGAAAGTTGCCCAGTCGTGTCCGACTCTTTGCGACCCCATGGACTATACAGTCCATGAAATTCTCCAGGCCAAAATACTGGAGTGGGTAGCCTTTCCCTTCTCAGGGGATCTTCCCACCCAGGGATTGAACCCAGGTATCCCACATTGCAGGCAGATTTTTTACCAGCTGAGCCACAAGGGAAGTCATTGAAAACTGAGCACACCTTGAAATATTTAGAAACTTAAACATCTAAAAACTATTGCAAGATTCCCTGTATAATAGTGCATAATGTGTTTTGTGGGGAAGTTTAATTACATTTCAAAGATATTTTTACAACTCAAATGAATGTTGCTTATAAAATCCTTTATGGTGACGATATACAGCAACCAGAATTATATAACTTCACACTGAATGCTCTGTTTGGGAAATAGTCTTTCCTCTTTTGAGTAAGCCTTTTTGTGTACCAAAGAGGGAGAAGGCTTTTATTGTCACTGTCTACGGACTGAGAAACATGAAACGTTAGAAGAGGTCTGAGCCCATAAGTCAACTTAGCGATTTGCCCAAGGTCGCTCAGCTTGTCATCACGACCAATTCGAACTTTCGGTTTTTGATGCAACACCAGTGATCTTTTGATGACTTTTGTTATAAAACTCAAATAAGTCACCTTCTATAAATGAATGCATTTATTTCAGTTAAGAGAGACATTTATCCTTAAACTGATTTCTAATAAATATTTCACTGACTTCCCATTATACCGATGAGAAAATGCTGACCAAAAATGGTTAAACAGATTGCCTCAACTCAAAGATCTAATACTTGGCAGAGCTGATGCAAAATCTTTGGAGTCTTTGTTTTGTGCCTTTCAAAGTATTGGGCAAGAATGTCTATTATTAGAGCCTAAGTATTTAGTCCACGCATAGTTAATCCAAAGAGAATTTAACACTTTTGGTAAAAAATGTGATACATGCAAAATGTGTTAGAATTTGTATCTTTTGAATCCTTTTTCCAATCCATTTGCTGTTTTTGAGAATATAAATGCTAAAGAAAAATATATTAAATCCTATTTAATTATGTCTATGTAATTATTTCATTTATATCTTTTGTTTACATGATTTGCTTTTTACCTCAAGGAATAAAATTAATATTTAAATTTTATTATGTAAACACCACACATCCATGCTAAATTCCAATTGGCAAGTGTGTGCTTCTAATCAAAATCTTGGCAAATCACCCAGCACCCGGAGTCCAATATTCTTTGCTTAGTCCACTACTACCACTTATAGTGTTTTGAAAGATACCCTGTTACCTATTCATCTATATAATTGACACAGCTAAGGTTTAGATGAGTCCCTGAATTTGCTTCTTTCACAAACCATTAGCCAAAGCAACTTTGCTTCATTTTCCTGTGAACTTATTCAAGTTGCTGATTCCCGTAGGAACTGGGTTTAGTAGAAAAAGGTGAATGAAGATTGGTGTTTATTTTATAAAACTCAAATTCAGCCTTCAATCTAAACTTCAATGCTAAATGTGGTGTCTACACTTTTGCGAAAAAGGACTTCCTTAAGACGATATACCCTATTTTTGAGTCTCATGGTGTTCTCATTAAGCATATTCAATCTTGAAATGATCAACTGCTGTTGCAGTTCAGTTGCTAGTCGTGTCCAATCTTTGTGGCCCCATGGACTGCAACATGCCAGGCTTCCCTGTCCTTCATTATTTCCCGGCGTTGGCTCAAATTCACGTCCATTGAGTCGGTGATGCTCTCTAACCATTTCACCTTCGGCTGCCTTCTTCTCCTTTTGCCCTCAATCTTTCAAGCATCAGGGTCTTTTCCAAAGAGTTGACTCTTTACATCAGGTGGCCAAATTATTGGAGCTTCAGCTTCAGCATCAGTCCTTCCAGTGAATATTCAGGGTTGATTTTCTTTAGGATTGACTGTTTTGATTGATGTCCTTGCCGTTCAAGGGACACTCATGAGTCTTCTCCAACATCACAATTCAAAAGAATGTGGTGCTCAGCCTTCTTTCTGGTCCAGCTTTCACAACAGTACATGACTACTGGAAAAACCGTAGCTTTGACTATAAGGACCTTTGCCAGCAAAGTGATGTTTTTGCTTTTTAATACATTAGGTTTGTCATAGATTTTCTTCCAAGACACAAGCATCTTTTAATTTCATGGCTACAGTCACCATCTGCAGTGATTTTGGAACCACCAAAAATAAAGTCTCTGACTGTTTCCAATTTTTCTCCATCTATTTGCCATGAAGTGATGGGACCAGATGCCATAATCTTCATTTTCTGAATGTTGAGTTTTAAGCCAACTTTTTCACTGTCTTCTTTCACCCCCATCAAGTCCTTTAGTTCATCTTCATTTTCTGCCATTGGAGTGGTATCTCCTGCATACATAAGTTAAATAAAGAGCATGATAACATGGAGCCTGGTCCTGCTCGTTTCCCAACTTTGAACTAGTCAGTTGTTCCATGTAAAATTCTAGCTCTTAGTATGGCTTGCTTTTTCTAATCCTTTTCAATGCAGTGACAAACATTATTTTTATGGCATAAAATAAGTTTATTTTATTAGGCATGTTACTTCATGAAGAGTAATAGATTTTAAATAAAGTATTTTCATACTTTCATTGTGACTGTGGGATTGGTCTATCAAGATCCATGTTAAAATTGTAAACTCTGTAATGCCAATTAGTATCAGAACAGAACCTGAGTTATAAGAGTAATTTGTAAGAGGAATTGAAAGAAATGCTATGTCTATTCTATTACACTTCAGGTTTTTTTTTTTTTGTATAAGGTAATTTAAAATTACTGGTAAAGGATGTGTAGTTGATTTTTTAATGATTAAACAATTAAAAGTATATGCACAATTTATTTGAATCAATCAAGCATACATGTTGATTCTATAACACTCAAATACATGACTTCAACTTCTTCAACTTTGATAATTAATTGAGTCATATTAAGAATGGGCCACTTCATTATTTCACACTGGAAGAAATTCCAACAAGAAAAACTCTCCCATTTATCCAAAGCCATACAACTTTTTAAGTATAAACAATTCAAATGCAAATTTATTAACCCCTATGAATTCATTGTTAATGAAATATAATGTGGATGTTTAAACATGAAATGACTAAGTAACTGTGTGTGTCACTTTTTACTCTCCTTTCAATGTACTTTCATCAAAAGCGGGATCTCGTGTTTACTGACATTTTGCTTCTCCTGAGCAGGAAGTCTGCATAGCCGTCGTACAACTTCTTCATCCTGTTTAGGGAAAAATATTTTGTAATGTGTAGAAAATATTTTTACGGTCAGATTTTATTGATCAAATTAAAAATTATTGTTTTACAAAAATAGATTCAATATTTAGACATAAACTATCAATAAGGATTGTTGACTAAAAAAGATGCACAACTTGAGAGATGCAAGTTAAGTTTTATTTGGGGCAAAGTGAGGACTGCAGCCTGGGACACAGCACCTCAGATAGCTGTGAGAGACTGCTCCAAAGAGACAGTGGGAGGAAGATCAATATATAAGGTTCCAGTGAAGGTGGAGTTCAATACCATTGAAAGTGAAAAGAAAGTGTTAATCTCTCAGTCCTGTCCAACTCTTAGCAATCCCATAGTCTGCAGCCCATCAAGCTCCTCTGTCCATGGGATTTCCCAGGCAAGAATACTAAAGTGGATTGCCATTTCCTTCTCTAGTAGATCTTCCTGACCATTACGCACTCATTTTACAAAAGGTTTTCTGCTAGTCACAGGATCTGATGCCACCATGAAAGGACTTAGTGCTTTTCTAGATATGAGGAAATGAAACCATTGAGATCATAAAATCATTTTCTGAAAACACCCAACTGTCTAAAGAACTGTCCCATCAGATTCCCTGGAGCACAGAGTGCCTCACTCCATTCTGAACTACCTCATGGGTGTTGGAATGTCAACAGCTGCAGCACCAGGTTCAGTCTCTGCAGAGGCAGATGGCAAAGACTCTTGTTGTTTAGTTGTTGGCAAAGCTCTTGGAAAGTGCCAAATTGCAGCTGACAAAACAAAGTTTATTGCTTTTCAGGATATAATTGTGGTAATATAGTGTTACAAAATTTGTATGCATAGGTTTTAACTTAAAAAAAAGATAAATTTGAGATATGTGCCATTACTGCTGCAAACATAACCCTTTGCTACTTTCAGGGAAACCATGCTGAGTTGTTGAGTGTTAGTTGTTCGGTTGTGTCCAAATCTTTGCAACCCCATGGACTGTAGCCTGCCAATCTCCTCTGTCCATGGAATTCTCCAGGCAAAAATACTGGAGTGGGTAGACATTTGCTTCTCCAAGGATCTTCTCAACCAAGCGATTGAACCCAGGTCCCACTCATTGCAGATTTTTTACTGTCTGAATCATACTAAAACACAAATCTGATTAAGTCATTTTACACTTAAACCTTTTTTTGTCTCCCAGAAACCTCAGAATAAATTCATATTCTTCAGTATTACATATCAAGTTTTTTTAAACCAAGTCTTTGCTTAATTGTCAATATCTCTTTCTACTCCCAACTCTTGTGACAGTGTCATGATATTGATATGTTCTGTTCATTTCCATGCTTTTTGCTCTTCATATTTTTACCTTCTTTTGCAATGAAGGAAAGTCACATCTTATCCCTAATATTTGTCACAATTTTTAAAGTGAATGAATGAATCAGCTTTCTAAACTATTCTTCATATTCTTCATATCCATTCTTTCTCCACTGTAACACTTTTGCTTTGGATACTCTTCATGATTGATTAATATCTTTCCATCTCTTTTCCTTTCCCCAAACTCTTTCCTCTCCATTCCTCATTCTACCATCTAGAGACTGATTTCTAATATACACTAGATTAACTCACCTTCTCTTTGAAAAGTATACATAAGATAGTCATTACCTAAAGAAGTAAGTGCAAAGTTACTGGCACTCAAATAAAAACTTCCACAATACAGTTTCAAAATGCTTTATCTGTCTTAGCTTATACATTTCTACTCTACTTCCATGAATTCAATTCCAAAAAAGCTCAATTACTCACCATTCCCTGAGCACTTTTTCATCTCTATTGTTAGTTCATTTTTAAAAGTTTGTATTGTTTAAATGCCATTCAAATATCTCAAGCTGGTGGAGTAGAAGGATGTGTGCTCATCTTCTCCTGTGAGAACTCCAAAATTACAACTTGCTGTTGAACAATCATCAACAGGAGAATGTTGGATCCAACCAAGAAAAAGATACCCCATGCCAAAGGGCAAAGGAGAAGCCCCAGCAAGATGGTAGGAGGGGCAAAATTGCATTTAGAGTCAAACTCCCTACACAACAGAGATGCTCAGAGGGCTCAAACAAAACCTTGAGTGCACCAGGAGACCCCACATAGACTAAGCCAGACATGCTTTTGAGTGTTTGACTGTCTCCTGCAGAGGCAGGCATCAGCAGAGGCCTGCCACAGGGGCAGGGGCTCTGGGTGCAGCAGACCTCAGTGTGGCATAAGCCTTCTTGGAGGAGTCAGCATTAACCCCAACATAGAGCTGCCAGAACTTACACAGGATTGGGGAAACAGACCCTTGGAGGGCGCAAACAAAACCTTGTGCACACCAGGACCCAGGAGAAAGGAGCTGTGACCCCACAAGAGACTGATCCAGACTTGCCTGTGTGTCCAGGAGTCTCCAGCAGAGGCATGGGCCTGCAGCGTGCTACTAAGGGTTGGGGGCACTGAGTGCTTCAGTGAGTTCACAGGACCTTTTGAAGGAGGTTGCCATTATCTTCACTACCTCCACCATAGTTTGGCCTCAGGTCAGCAATAGGGAGGGAACACAGCCCTGCCCAACAACAGAAACTTGGATTAAAGATTTACTTAACATGGCCCTGCCCATCAGAACAAGAACCAGTTTCCCCCACAGTCTCTCCCAACAGGAAGCTTCCATAAGCCTCTTATTCTTATCCTTTAGAAAATGGCAGAATAAAAACCATAATCACAGAAAACTAACCAAACTGATCACAAGGACCACAGCCTTGTCCACTTAATGAAACTATGAGCCATGCTGTGTAGGGCCACCCAAGACGGTCAGATCATGGTGGGAGGTCTGACAAAATGTGGTCAGCTGGAGAATGGAATGGCAAACCACTTCAGTATTCTTGCCTTGAGAACCCCATGAACAGTATGAAAAGGCAAAAAGACAGGACACTGAGAGATGAACTCCCCAGGTTGATAGGTGCACAGTATGCTACTGCAGAAGAGTGGAGAAGTAACTCCAGAAAGAATGAAGAGATGGAGCCAAAGCAAAAACAATGCCCAGCTGTGGATGTGACTGGTGATGGAAGTAAAGTCCGATGCTGTAAAGAACAATATTGCACAGAAGCCTGGAATGTTAGGTCCATGAATCAAGGTAAATTGGAAGTGGCCAAACAGGAGATGACAAGAGTGAACATCAACATTTTAGGAATCAGAAAAGCAAAATAGACTGGAAAGGGTGAGTTTAACTCAGATGACCATTATATCTACTACTGTGGGCAAGAATCCCTTAGAAGAAATGGAGTAGGCATCATAGTCAACAAAACAGTCCAAAATGCAGTACTTGGGTACAATTTCAAAAATGACAGAATGATCTTTTCTTGTTTCTAAGGAAAACCATTCAGTATCACAGTAATCAAAGTCTATGCCCCAACCAGTAATGCTGAAGAAGCTAAGCGATTCTGTGAAGACTTACAAGACCCTCTAGAACTAATGCCCCCCCCCCAAAGATGTCCTTTACATTATAGAGGACTGGAATGCGAAAGTAGTGAGTCAAGTGATACCCAGAGTATCATGCAGATTTGGCCTTGGAGCACAGAATGAAGCAGGGTGAAGGCTGATAGAGTTTTGCCAAGAGAACGCACTGCTCATAGCGAACAACCACTTCCAAAAACACAAGAAAAGACTCTACACGTGGACATTGCCAGATGGTCAATACCAAAATCTGATTGATTATATTCATTTCAGCCAAAGATGGAAAAGCTCTAAACAGCCAGAAAAAACAAGACTAGGAGCTACTGTGGCTCAGATCATGAACTCCTTATTGCCAAATTCAGACTTAAAGAAAGTAGGGAAAACCACTGGACAATTTAGGTATCACCTAAATCAGATCCCTTATAATTGTACAGTGGCAGTGACAAATAGATTCAAGGAGTTAGGTCTGATAGACAGAGAGCCTGAGGAACTACGGACGGAGATTCATTACATTGTATAGGAATGGTGATCAAGACCACCCCTGAGAAAAACAAATGCAAAAGGGCAAAAAGGTAGTCTGAAGAGGCCTTACAAATAGCTGAGAGAAGAAAAGAATCTAAAGGCAAAGGAAAAAAAGGAACGATATAAACATCTGCAAGAAGAATTCCAAAGAATAGCAAAGAGGAATATGAAAGCCTTCCTTAGTGATCAGTGCAAAGAAATAGAGGAAAACAATAGAATGGGAAAGACTAGAGATCTCTTCAAGAAAGTTAGAGATACAAGGGAGCATTTTCATGCAAAGATGGACACAATAAAGGACAGAAATGGTATCGACCTAACAGAAGCAAAAGATATTAAGAAGAGGTGGCAAGAATACACAGAAGAACTGTACAAAAAAGATCTTCACTACCCAGAAAACCATGATGGTGTGATGACTCACCTACAGCCAGACACCCTGGAACGTGAAGTCAAATGAGCCTTAGGAAGCATCACTAAGAGCAAAGCTAGTGGAGGTTATGGAATCTCAGTTGAGCTATTTTTTTTTAAACTTTATAGATTTTAATGTTGCAAGAGTATCTCATCCATTTATGAAAAGCATTTCTCCATCAAGTTCACCCAAGACAGTGTTGTCTAAGCTAAAGAAATCATAGATAAAACATTTCACCAGAGGAAAGTATAGATAACAAAAAATTGCTTATCACAGGAAACTAAGATCATCTAATAATTTCTTTAATAGTTCTAGTTTCATAGGTCTTTATATGTTATGTCAATTTGTACCAGAGTTTAATGACAGAAAAGGCAACAATTTTAAAATTGGTGGTATACATTTCTTTACAACTTTTTAATGTAAGGCAACTTATTAAAACAGACAAACCACGATATGAAAATGAAGGCAACAGAAAAATCCAACTTCTCAGAACTAAAAGACTGCAAAACATCAAACATAATTTAGAAATGAATGTGGCAGAAAGATAGGTAGCAGACCTGCGTTCCATTACCCCAGGTTATGTCAGTTCACAATTCTAAATAAACATTTGTAGAGCATGAAATTAAAAATCATTTTTGGTGTAGGTATAAACTCTGTGATTAATCACACGGCTATGCTGGCTCAACACTATCTTTGAAGATGGTCCATTGAAAGAGAGACATAACAGGTTCATTCCATAAGTTTCATTCAACTTTACTCAGGATTGGATACGCATGAAATGCGCTTTTAATGCATAAAATCACAGTGGACAGCAGCAAAAGACTGGGGGTGGGAGAGTAAGGAGAGTCTGATCATTCACATTGTGAATATTCTGCACATTGATGGAAGAGACTTCACACTTCCTCAAACCTCAAGACTTCCCTTTCTAAAGAACCAGAATAAACCCAAGACACCTCGCGGACAGCTCCCCAGCCCTAAACGAACTGGATACTCTTTTCCACATAAAACTGACATGATAGTATGGCAGCAAAAGATTCTGGTCGCGAAGTCTGTAAACTGCGTCTCAGTCTCTCTTCTTACTCCCACTGCACGACGCCGGGCTGCGGTCCTCTCTCGGTGGTGCTTCTGTAGGTAATGCTTCATTTTGTTGGACAGGGCAGCTTCTGGATCAGGTCTATCCGGAGGTACTGCCGGATGACGAAGCGGCACCGGCCCTGCAGCGAGCGCAGCTGCGGGAAGCGCGACCCGGGGTTGGTGAGCGGCCCCGGGTGGGTGGCGGAGCCCGGCAGGCGCGAGCCCGAGTCAGAAGGCCCTGTGCTCCGAGTCCCCGATGGAGCGCTCAGTCAGGTCCACGATGGACCGCGTCCCTCCACGTCCGAGCTGCTCGTCGAAGCTAAGCCTGCCGTTGGAGTGCTCCATTCTGGTGTGGAGGGTCCTGCGGTGGGAGCGGAAGCTCTTGCTGAGCAGGTAGCGGCCGTCGGAGCTCTCCCTCAGCAGGAAGGAGCCATCAGGCACATTGACCAACTTGCCCTCCGCCTCCCAGCGTGTGATGGGCCCCCAGTGCCAGCCCTGCCTGGACAGCTTCTTGAGCTCCTCGTCAGGCTGGTCACCACCGTGGGGCCCCTGCTTTGCACCGAGTCATATACCCTGGCCCACCCTGGGGGCCGAGCTGGGGTCGAAATTCAAGTGGCAGCACATGCTCTCAGCCACGTGGGCGCCTGGGCAGGCAGCCCCGCGAAGTTCCTTCGGCTCAGATCAGAATGCAGGGGAGGTAGCGGCGGTGTGTGTGTGTGCGTGTTGGCGGTGGGGGCGGGGGGCGGGGTTCGGGGCCCACCTGGGCCCCCCGCAAGCTCTGCAGCACGACCCCCGTGGGGCCCATCAGCAGGCCGCCCACCGGCTGGTCGGCGAAGAGCTCGGGGGCCACGATGAGGTCCGGGTGTGCCGGATGCTTGTAGTCCTCATGGTGGTGGCCGGGGAAGGGGCCACCGGCAGCCGGGGGTGGGATGGCAGAGACCTCCATGGGGGAGGAGCCATCCAAAGGCACAGTGGACCGGATGTAGTCCTGAGCCAGCAGTCCAAGCACGACAGGCACGTGTTCGCCCAGGCAGAGGCACAGGTCCCCGGCCGGGGACACGGGGTTCCCGAGCGGGCCTGGCAGCTCCGGGCACGCGGGGTCGGCCTGGCGGAGGTTGCTGAAGTCCTTGCGCACGCCGTTGAGGGCCAACCTGGGTCGGGCTAGTGCACCAGCGCCTTGACCTGCACCTCCATCCGGACGCACATTTCCTCCGAGGCAGTGGGGCGCAACGGCCAGGGCGCGGGGCTGTAGTTGTGGCCGCACGGTGATGTGGAGTGCACGGGCCTCGGCGGCCGCAAGTCCTTCAACCCCAGGGGCGCCGACGACAACGAGAACTCGTCCTCGTCCTCGTCCACTGCGCTCCCCGAGGCCGCGCAGCCCTTGCCCTCGGCCTTCTGCTTGGCGCTTAGCGGTCTCTTCAGCGTGCCCAGGAGGCTCGCTCTTGGGTCGATTGTTGCCCATTTCATCTTCGCCGTGGAGATCACAGCCGGCCACCTCCTTCCGGTAGCAGCTCCCAAACAAGGACTCCCGTTTCCTGAAGTTGCTGGCTAGTGCTGGCTGTTGAACGACCATGAATTCTGCGTCATCTTTGCTCAAGTTGAAAGATTTCAGGAAGGTCTTAAGACTGATTTTCTTCAATCTGACTAGTTACCTGATCCGAGGAGCTCAATTTCTCTCGGGGATATTATCCTCGAACATCTGGGCAGGCTGCAGGGAAGGCTGCATCCATGGGTTTTTCCAGCTTCATTTGCCCTCTGGAGTCACCGTCTGGAGCCAGACTGCTCTGGCTCACCTGCTTCCCAACTCCGTCTTCATCAGTTGTGTGGTCTTAGAGGTATCGGTGTCCATCATCCAAGTTAGCGGTGAGGTTTCAACGTGTTCATAAAAGTGATGTCCTTAAAAATGCTGCCCGGATAAGGCTACACGGGTGCTTGAGGCTAAAGGTGGGAGGAACAACGGTAGTACCCGCTCTGTATGAGTGGGGAAGCTGAGGCAGAGCTCACAGCACTCGCCTCTGGTCACATCCCTGATTCAGCAAGATGATCTGCTTAATCTAAACTACGGGAGACTTCTGCTGCATAATTCATTCTGGTAAAAACGTGGAATTAATCTGGTGGAAGATTTCAGGACAGCATGGTGACGCCTGCAGGGGTTTACTGACGCTCAGACGGCTTCGGCTCCCAGGCCTTCAGAGGTGTGGTCTCTTCTTTGTTCCTTGTTCTCTACTACTCAAGAGCATGTTCCCAAAGACAATGGATTAGCCACCGCTCCCCAAACATAGTCTCCAACTGTGATGTTCCGATGGCAGCCACTCTGCTTCCTCGCCCAGCACCGGCGCGACTGCCATGCTCTGGCATCCTCTCCACAACTCCTCCTCCCGCCGCCTTCCTCCTGCTTCTCCTCCTCCTCCTCCTCCAGGAGGGGCGCCCGGGGTTGCCTGCCTGAGAAGAGCCACAGCCAAGGAGCTGAGCGGGTTGCCCTGCACCCACCACTCGGCCCGCAGCACAGATGGGCGTCTGCTGAGTCAATTAATACTAAAAGATGATGCTGTGAAAGAGCTGCACTCAATAGGCCAGCAAATTTGGAAAACTCAGCAGTGGCCACAGGACTGGAAAAGGTCAGTTTTCATTCCAGTTCTTAAGAAGGGCAATGCATTTATTGCTTGTAGACTTTTGGATAGCAGCCATCCTGACTGGCGTGTAATGGTACCTCATTGTGGTTTTGATTTGCATTTCTCTGATAATGAGTGATGTTGAGCATCTTTTCATGTGTTTGTTAGCCATCTGTATGTCTTCTTTGGAGAAATGTCTGTTTAGTTCTTTGGCCCATTTTTTGATTGGGTCATTTATTTTTCTGGAATTGAGCTTCAGGAGTTGCTTGTATATTTTTGAGATTAATCCTTTGTCTGTTTCTTCATTTGCTATTATTTTCTCCCAATCTGAGGGCTGTCTTTTCACCTTGCTTAGAGTTTCCTTTGTAGTGCAAAAGCTTTTAAGTTTCATTAGGTCCCATTTGTTTATTTTTGCTTTTATTTCCAATATTCTGGGAGGTGGGTCATAGAGGATCCTGCTGTGATTTATGTCGGAGAGTGTTTTGCCTATGTTCTCCTCTAGGAGTTTTATAGTTTCTGGTCTTAAATTTAGATCTTTAATCCATTTTGAGTTTATTTTTGTGTATGATGTTAGAGAGTGTTCTAGTTTCATTCTTTTACAAGTGGTTGACCAGTTTTCCCAGGACCACTTGTTAAAGAGGTTGTCTCTTCTCCATTATATATCCTTGCCTCCTTTGTCGAAGATAAGTTATCCATAGGTTCATGGATTTATCTCTGGGCTTTCTATTCTGTTCCATTGATCTCTATTTCTGTCTTTGTGCCAGTACCATACTGTCTTGATGACTGTGGCTTTGTAGTATAGTCTGAAGTCAGGCAGGTTGATTCTTCTTTCTCAAGATTACTTTGGCTATTCGAGGGTTTTTGTATTTCCATACAAATTGTGAAATTCTTTGGTCTAGTTCTGTGAAAAATACCGTTGGTAGCTTGATAGGGGTTGCATTGAATCTATAGATTGCTTTGGGTAGCATAGTCATTTTGACAATATTGATTCTTCCAATCCATGAACACGGTATGCTTCTCCATCTGTCTGTGTCCTCTTTGATTTCTTTCATTAGTGTTTTATAGTTTTCTATATATAGGTCTTTTGTTTCTTTAGCTAGATATACTCCCGTTTTATTCTTTTTGTTGCAATGGTGAATGGTATTGTTTTCTTAATTTCTCTTTCTGTTTCCTCATTGTTAGTGTATAGGAATGCAAGGGATTTCTGTGTATTAATTTTATATCCTGCAACTTTACTATATTCGTTGACTAGCTCTAGTAATTTTCTGATAGAACCTTTGGGGTTTTCTATGTAGAGGATCATGTCATCTGCAAACAGCAAGAGTTTCACTTCTTCTTTTCCTATCTGGATTCCTTTTACTTCTTTTTCTGCTCTGATTGCTGTGGCCAAAACTTCCAAAACTATGTTGAATAGTAGTGGTGAGAGTGGGCACCCTTGTCTTGTTACTGATTTTAGGGGAAATGCTTTCAGTTTTTTACCATTGAGGGTAATGCTTGCTGTGGGTTTGTCACATATAGTTTTTATTATGTTGAGGTATGTTCCTTCTATTCCTGCTTTCTGGAGAGTTTTAATCATAAATGAGTGTTGAATTTTGTCAAGGGCTTTTTCTGCATCTATTGAGATAATCATATGGTTTTTATCTTTCAATTTGTTAATGTGGTCTATTACATTGACTGATTTGTGGATATTAAAGAATCCTTGCATTCCTGGGATAAAGCCCACTTGGTCATGATTTATGATTTTTTTAATATGTTGTTGGATTCTGTTTGCTAGAATTTTGTTAAGGATTTTTGCATCTATGTTCATCAGTGATATTGGCCTGTAGTTTTCTGTTTTTGTGGCATCTTTGTCTGGTTTTGGGATTAGGGTGATGGTGGCCTCATAGAATGAGTTTGGAAGTTTACCTTCTTCTGCAATTTTCTGGAAGAGTTTGAGTAAGATAGGTGTTAGCTCTTCTCTAAATTTTTGGTAGAATTCAGCTGTGAAGCCATCTGGTCCTGGGCTTTTGTTGGCTGGAAGATTTCTGATTACAGTTTCGATTTCCTTGCTTGTGTTGGGTCTGTTAAGATCTTCTATTTCTTTCTGGTTCAGTTTTGGAAAGTTATACTTTTCTAAGAATTTGTCCATTTCTTCCAAGTTGTCCATTTTATTGGCATAGAGTTGCTGGTAGTAGTCTCTTATGATCCTTTGTATTTCAGTGTTGTCTGTTGTGATCTCTCCATTTTCACTTCTAATTTTGTTAATTTGGTTCTTCTCCCTTTGTTTCTTAATGAGTTTTGCTAATGGTTTGTCAATTTTATTTTTTCAAAACAAACAAACAAACAAAACAGCTTTTAGCTTTGTTGATTTTTGCTATGGTCTCTTTAGTTTCTTTTGCATTTATTTCTGCCCTAATTTTTAACATTTCTTTCCTTCTACTAACCCTGGGGTACTTCATTTCTTCCTTCTCTAGTTGCTTTAGGTGTAGAGTTAGGTTATTTATTTGACTTTTTTCTTATTTCTTGATGTAAGCCTGTAATGCTATGAACCTTCCCCTTAACACTGCTTTTACAGTATCTCATAGGTTTTGGGTTATTGTGTTTTCATTTTCATTCATTTCTAGGCATATTTTGATTTCTTTTTTGATTTCTTCTATGATTTGTTGGTTATTCAGAAGTATGTCATTTAGCCTCCATATGTTTGAATTTTTAATAATTTTTTTTCCTGTAATTGAGATCTAATCTTACTGCCCACTGTGGTCAGAAAAGATGACTGGAATGATTTCAAATTTTTTTAATTTCCCAAGGCTAGATTTATGGGCCAGGATGTGATCTATTCTGGAGAAAGTTCCGTGTGCGCATGAGAAAAGGTGAAATTGATTGTTTTGGGGTGAAATGTCCTATAGATATCAATTAGGTCGAGCTGGTCCATAGTGTCATTTAAAGTTTGTGTTTCCTTGTTAATTTTCTGTTTAGTTGATTTATCCATAGTTGTGAGTGGGGTATTAAAGTCTCCCACTATTATTGTGTTACTATTAATTTCCTCTTTCATACTCATTAGTGTTTGCTGTACATATTGCGGTGCTCCTATGTTGGGTGCATATATATTTATAATTGTTATATCTTCTTCTTGGATTGATCCTTTGATCATTATGTAGTGTCCTTCTTTGTCTCTTTTCACAGCCTTTATTTTAAAGTCTATTTTACCTGATATGAGTATTGTGACTCCTGCTTTATTTTGGTCTCCGTTTGCGTGAAATATTTTTTTGCAGCCCTTCACTTTTAGTCTGTATGTGTCCCTTGTTTTGAGGTGGGTCTCTTGTAGACAGCATATATAGGGGTCTTGTTTTTGTATCCATTCAGCCAATCTTTGTCTTTTGGTTGGGGCATTCAACCCATTTACATTTAAGGTAATTATTGATAGGTGTGGTCCCGTTGCCATTTACTTTGTTGTTTTGGGTTCACGTTTATACAACCTTTCTATCTTTCCTGTCTAGAGAAGATCCTTTAGCTTTTGTTGAAGAGCTGGTTTGGTGGTGCTGAATTCTCTCAGCTTTTGCTTGTCTGTAAAGCTTTTGAGTTCTCCTTCATATCTGAATGAGATCCTTGCTGGGTACAATAATCTAGGTTGTAGGTTATTCTCTTTCATTACTTTAAGTATGTCCTGCCATTCCCTTCTGGCCTGGAGGGTTTCTATTGATAGATCAGCTGTTATCCTTATGGGAATCCCTTTGTGTGTTATTTGTTGTTTCTCCCTTGCTGCTTTTAATATTTGTTCTTTGTGTTTGATCTTTGTTAATTTGATTAATATGTGTCTTTGGGTGTTTCACCTTGGTTTTATCCTGTTTGGGACTCTCTGGGTTTCTTGGACCTGTGTAGCTATTTCCTTCCCCATTTTAGGGATGTTTTCAGCTATCACCTCGAGTATTTTCTCATGGCCTTTGTTTTTGTCTTCTTCTTCTGGGACTCCTATGATTCAAATGTTGGGGCATTTAACATTGTCCCAGAGGTCCCTGAGGTTGTCTTCATTTCTTTTGATTCTTTTTTTCTTTTTTCCTCTCTGCTTCATTTATTTCCACCATTTTATCTTCTACCTCACTTATCCTATCTTCTGTCTCCGTTATTCTACTCTTGGTTCCCTCCAGAGTGTTTTTGATCTCATTTATTGCATTATTCATTTTTAATTGACTCCTTTTTATTTCTTCTAGGTCCTTGTTAAACATTTCTTGCATCTTCTCAATCTTTGTCTCCAGGCTATTTATCTGTAACTCCATTTTGTTTCCAAGATTTTGGATCATTTCTATTATCATTATTCTAAATTCTTTTTCAGGAGAATTCCCTATCTCCTCCTCTTTTGTTTGACTTCGTGGGCATTTTTCATGCTCCTTTACCTGCTGAGTATTTCTCTGCCTTTTCATCTTGTTTAGATTGCTGTGTCTGGAGTGGGCTTTCTGTATTCTGGAGGTCTGTGGTTCCTTTTTATTTTGGAGGTTTCACCCAGCGGGTGGGGTTAGACTATTGGCTTGTCAAGGTTTCCTGGTTAGGGAAGCTTGTGTCGGTGTTCTGGTGCATGGAACTGGATTTCTTCTTTCTGGAGTGCAATGGAGTGTCCAGTAATGAGTTTTGAGACGGGTCTATGTATTAGGTGTGACTTTGGGCAGCCTGTATGTTGATGTTTAGGGCTATGTTCCTGCGTTGCTGGAGAATTTGCGTGATATGTCTTGCTCTAAAACTTATTGGCTCTTGGGTGGTGGTTGGTTTCAGTGTAGGTATGAAGGCTTTTGGATGGTCTCTTATTACTTAATGTTCCCTGTAGTCAGGAGTTTTCTGGTGTTCTCAGGTTTTGGGCTTAAGTCTCCTGCCTATGGATTTCAGTCTTATTCTTCCAGTAATCTCAAGACTTCTCCAACTATACAGCACTGATAAGAAAACTTCTAGGTTAATGGTGAAAAGATTCTCCC
Source organism: Cervus elaphus (assembly GCF_910594005.1). Lineage (NCBI taxonomy): Eukaryota > Metazoa > Chordata > Mammalia > Artiodactyla > Cervidae > Cervus > Cervus elaphus. The sequence goes on along the minus strand of NC_057847.1, from coordinate 78,265,790 downwards.
CTGTTAGGGACACCCAGAGAGGTTCACAGAGTTACATGAAGAAGAGGAGAAGGAGGAGGGAGATAGAGATGAGCAGGAGGAGAAAAAGGGGGACTCAAGAGGAGAGAGACAGATCTACGCAGCTGTCTGTTCCCAGAGTGTTCTCTGTAGCCCAGACACCCACAAAGATTCACAGAATTGGATTGGGAAGAGAAGGGGGAGGGAGGAAATAGAGGTGATCTGAGGGAGAAAACAGAGAGTCAAAAGGGGGAAAGAGTAATCAACACACTCCTGAGTAAAAATGGGTACTGAATATTGGATTCTTAAATGCCCAATATTGATATCAAATACTGAAAAACAAAGATTAAAAATCTAGAGTAGAGGTGAGACTCTTGAAAATACAATATTAAAAACAAAAACAAAAACAACAAAAAATTAGAAATATATATGAAGTTCAGTTTAAAAATAGGGCCTCTTATTTATTTTTTTTGCAAGGTTATAGTAAAATTAAAATTAAGGAGTAATAGAGGAGTAACAGAGGACTTCAAAAGAAAATAAGAGAAAAAAAAAAGAAAAAAGAACAAAAATTTTTCGAATTAAAAAAATAGTAAAAATATATGAAAATGAAAATGAAAGTTAAGCAGTAATGGAGGAGTAATAGGGAATTTTAAAAGAAAATAAAAGAGAAAAAAATTTAAAAAAAGAAAAGAAAAAAATTTTTAATTAAAAAAAAAAGTAAAAGTATATCTAGGAATTTCTCTGGAGCCGTTGCGGTCAGTGTGGGTTCAGTTCAGTTTCAGATAGCTCCTCCTTCCAGCTTACACTTCTCGATATCTACAGGCCCCTTCCGGGGTAGTCGGTGTTGACTACAGGGATTTTAATCTGTTGCACCAGTCCCTTCTGAAGCGGTTCCCTTTGTTTCTTTGGCTTCTGTTTGCCGGTCTCTTCAGTGTCTAATTCCCACCCTGACACAGGCGGGCGGAGGTGGTCTCTTGCTCAGGTTCGCTGGTTCAGTCCTGCTGCGGGGAGGGCGGGGCGCTGCAGACAAATACCACTGGCCTGTGTGGGGAGCACTCACAGTGTTCCGGCCGCACTGGGTTTGCCCCCGCTCACGGGTGTGTGCTCTCTCCGTCTACACTGCTCAGGCTCCTGGCTGCGCTATATGGAGCGGGCCCTGCGTGGCGTGCGGTTCCAGTTTTCAGGTACTCCACAAAAGCCCGGACTCGGCTGCGCCTGCGTTTTGTGCCTTCCCCGCTGAAGCAGCTCAGGCAACCAGGAGCCTGACGGGCACACTCTCCCCGGGTGCGGGGTGCCTTCTCCCCTCCGGGGTCCCAGCCTCAGTTTCCGCGCGCGCCGGTGGGGTGCGCCTTGTGTCTGCTCTGTGGGGCTGGTCTCTAGCCGCGACCCTCCCGGCAGATGTTGACCATCCAGAATCTCAGGAAGTCTTTGGTTAGAAACTGGGAGCCTGTTTGTAGTTTGGTAGGGGGTGCCATCTCTGGGGCCGAGTTTGCCCCTTTCCCTTCCCCCCTGCCTCCTGCCTCTGGCGGGGGATGGGCCAGTCTGCCGCCAGCTAGCTCTTCTCTGGGATTGCTCGGTCCCTTTGTTCTGCGAACTGCCGGCAGTGTGTTTGGGCTGGTTAATTTTTTCTCTCTCTCTCTTGCTATCCCACAGTTGAAGTTGCTGTCTCAAGTTAGCTCCCTCCAATTGCCCTCAGGGCATTCAGGCCCGGTACTTACCCTAAGCAATGCCGCCCGCTCCTCTCTGTTCCGCCCCCACTTGCTGGTGGCAGATGCGGGCGTCTGGGGTACTTTTCTGCTGGGAGTTGCTTTTAGGCATGTAATCTGTGGGTTTTATTTATTTTTCCTCCCAGTTAGGTTGCCCTCCGAGATTCGAAAACTTCCCCCAGACCCACCAGTGCGAGGGTTTCCTGGTGTTTGGAAACTTCCTCTATTACGACTCCCTTCCCGGGATGGGTCTCTGTCCCTAGCTCTTTTCTCTCTCTTTTTATCTTTTATATTTTGTCCTACCTCCTTTCGAAGATGATGTGCTGCTTTTCTGGGCACCTGATGTCTTCTGCTAGCGATCAGAAGTTGTTTTGTGAAGTTTGCTCAGCATTCACATGTTCTTTCGATGAATTTGTAGGGGAGAAAGTGGTCTCCCCATCCTATTCCTCTGCCATCTTAACTCCTCCATCAGAAAGTAACATTTTCAGAAATACCCTAATTCCATACAACATAAACAACTGTTAAGGAACTGATGATTTTCAGAGGAAACTTTACACTGATAAGAGAACCACAATTAAATGCCTGCCCATTCATGTAGGCAGCTGTTTGACTTGGATAATCACTGTTCCTCTTTATCTGGACTTCAGACTTCTCATCTTACAAATCTGGGTTATTTCATTCAGTTCAGTTGCTCAGTCGTGTCCGACACTTTGAGATCTCATGGACTGCAGTAAGCTAGGCTTCCCTGTCCATCACCACCTCCCAGAACCTGCTCAAACTCATGTCCACAGAGTCAGTGCTGTCCAACCATCTCATCCTCTGTCATCCCCTTCCCCTGCTTTCAATCTTTCCAGCATCAGGGTCTTTTTCAATAAGTCAGTTCTCATCAGGTGGGCAAAGTCTTGGAGCTTCAGCTTCAGCATCAGTCCTTCCAATGAATATTCGGGACTGATTTCCTTTAGGATTGACTGCTGTGATCTCCTTGCAGTCCAAAGGACTCTTAGGAGTCTTTCCCAAGGCCCAAATTCGAAAGCATCAGTTCTTCGGTGCTCAGCTTTCTTTAAAGTGCAACTCTCACATCCATACATAACTACTGGAAAATCCATAGCCTTGACTAGACAAACCTTTGTCAGAAAAGGAATGTCTCTGCTTCTTAATAGTTGGTCCAGATTGGTCCTAACTTTTCATCCAAAGAGCAAATGTCTTTTAATTTCAAGGCTGCATTCACCATCTGCATTAATTTTGGAGTCCCCCCAAATAAAGAATGTCACTTTTTCCATTGTTTCCCTATCTATTTGCCATGAAGTGATGGGGCCAGATGCCATGATCTTAATTTTTTGAATGATGACATTTAAGCCAACTTTTTCACTCTTCTCTTTCACTGTCATCAGGAGGCTCTTTAGTTCCTCTTCACTTTCTGCCATAAGGATGTTATAATCTGCATATCTGAGGTTATTGATATGTCTCTTGGCAAATTTTGATTCCAGCTTGTGTTTCATCCAGCTTGGCATTTCTCATGATGTACTCTGTGTATAAGTTAAATAAATAAGGTGACAGTATACAGTCTTGACATACTCCTTTCCCAATTTGGAACCAGTCTGTTGTTCCATGTCCAGTTCTAACTCTTACTTCTTGATCTGCATACACATTTCTCAGAAGGAAGGTATGGTGGTCTGGTATTCCCATCTCTTGAAGTATTTTCCACAGTTTGTTGTGATCCACACAGTCAAAGGCTTTGGCGGAGTCAATGAAGCAAAAGTAGATGTTTTTCTGGAACTCTCTTGCTTTGTGATGATCCAGTGGATGTTGGCAATTGGATCTCTGATTCCTCTGCCTTTCCTAAATCTACCTTGAACTTCTAAAAGTTCACGGTTCAGGTACTGTTGAAGCCTGGCTTGGAAAATTTTGAGCATTACTTTACTAGCGTGTGAGATGAGTGCAATTGTTTGGTTTGAACTTTCTTTTGCTTTGCCTTTCTTTGGGATTGGAATGAAAGCTGACCTTTTCTAGTCCTGTGGCCACTGCTGAGCTTTCCAAATTTGCTGGCATATTCTGTGCAGCACTTTCACAGCATCATCTTTTAGGATTTGAAATAGCTCATCTGGAATTCCATCACCTTCATTAGCTTTATTCATAGTGTCGCTTCCTAAGGTCCACTTGACTTCGCATTCCAGGATGTCTGGATCTAGGTGAGTGATCACACCATCGTGATTATCTGGGCCATTAAAGTCTTTTGTATAGTCTTCTGTGTCTTCTTGCCATCTCTTCTTAATATCTTCTGCTTCTGTTAGGTCCATACCATTTCTGTACTTTATTGTGCTCATCTTTGCATGAAATGTTCCCTTGGTATCTCTGACTGAGTTATATCAAATGATCTTTCCAAACATTAATATTATAGTCCTAATAGAAGTAAGTCCAGAATTCTAGGATTCTGTAGATGGATTAAGGTGGGCATGTACCTGAGTTCATTAGAGGAACAAAGTTCAGAATTCAAGCTCAGCGAGCCGTCACCCACCGTTAATGGATTTGTGAAGCAATGTTGCAGTCTTGTTAGCCCTGAGGCAATAGAGGCCCTGAAGCAATAGAGAAAATACTGGATTGGAAGTCCTGACTCATGTTCTAACTATGTATTCATCATTAATATCTCAAAATCTCAGATTTGTCATCTAAAATTCAGGGACTATCCTTTCATGAAGAAAAGGTAAATGACGACATATTATTAGTGATGGAAAAGTATGGACATATTTATAAGAAAAGATTTTTACCGGAGGACCAATATAGGGTCTTCCTTGCTTTCAGTTCACTATGCTTGATGTAAAAATGCTGGATCATCTCAGTTTGGAATTTGAAATGTTGAAAGTAGTCTCAGATTTCCATCTTAAGGAAAACTTAACAAATGTAATTAGCAAGGGCTTTTGGATTTTATGTAAATATCCAGGAGCAGAGCAGGAATATAGTGCAATTTAAAGAAGTGAGCAAATTGAACCTCATAAATAAATGAAAGCATCAAGATCCAATATTTCCTTCTTTCTGCAGGTAGAATATTATCCTTGCCGTTAAAGAGATATATCATTGTTTGACAAAAAATCATTACTGTTTAGAGTAAATAAAAGCTAAATGTTCCCAATTAAAAGTTAAATAAGGGAGAAATAAAAGCTTGGCTTTTAAAATCTCACTTATCCTGTTTGTGTTTCATTTTGTCAGCTAGGGCAATTATAACATCACTTCATCTTCTGCAGCATGTCAGGTAACAGTCCATATGTTATTAAACACTGACAATGAACTTGAAGAATGCAAAAGAATGGCCCATTAAACAATAGAAACTTTGTGTATGATCAGTAATTGAGTAATTCACGTGAGTACTTAAAAATCATGCACACAATTGGCATCAGTCAATCACTGCCTTTTTCATGCCCTCCATTTACAGGCTACCCCACCTGCCTCATTCCTCTCCTCCTGTCTCTCTGCAAAATGTTGCAAACATCTATCTCTGTGTCTATTAGTCTCAACCTGCCCTAGTCTCTTTTTTCTCTTATTTTCCCATCATCCCAATAGGCTGGTTTCAATGTGAGAAATCACCTTAAGTACAGTCTTTTGTAAATTTTTGTCATTTAAGAGGTCCTGCTTGTCCTGTCCACATTTGTCATCCTGTTGATTATTTAAATGTCAAACTGCATCCAGAAGGGACCAAAATGAGGCTGCAGGGAAATGCGTGTGGTGCATGCATTCCGAAAGGGCTTAGCTGGTGAAGGCTTTCTCTAATTGCAAGCCAGCTTAGTGTGTCCTTCAAGTAAGAATAACATGATGTGTATGAAAAGGAGAGCAGATGTGATGCCCTGTAACTCTCTCTCCATTTTGAGGATGTTAAATTCTTAGATTCATTTGAATCCACAAGGAGGCATTAAGAGGACAAAACACCCCTCCTAATAAAGCCTCCTAAATTTAGACCTTCACATTTGAGCTGTTCAATTTTGCTTTCCCAGCCAATTAAATTTTAATCAAAGGAGATGGTGAATTTTATAGCAACTTCTCACTTTGCATTACCAGAAAAGGAAATCACCTTATTTATCCATTCCATCTATTTTTTTTTTTTTGTAAATTCTTACATTAATGATTGCTTGGTATAGGAAGCAGCTGCCATGAATACATTAGATAACTATTCCTCTAAGTGGCATTTGAATAAATTTATATCTAGAAAATAAGTCACTTAAGTGGATAATCATTTCAAAAATGGTAAAGTGAATTGTTCTTCACAGGTAAGTTTCCTAGAATGTAAATCAGAGACACATTTTAGATGGCTCCAACATATAAATCAGAACCAAATTATTATTCTTCACAAATAGGCAGTGAGTCATTCATTCATTCCAGAAATAGAACTGTTATCAGTTATTATAAATTGACCAAAGAACCCCTAAAGCAAAAGTGGTTTTTATAGCTTCAGGGAATGTAGGTTGTCATGGAAACCCCACACTTTATTTGCATCATCCTGTTACCATTTTCAATTCCAGAACCAAAGAGCAATGGCCCTATTTACTTTAGTGTAGCTATTTATGTATTTAGTTCTGAATAGAATAGACATATTTGCTTTCATATGTGTTTATTAAAGATCTTATTTTTATAATGAACAAAGTATTGAGTCATTCACCTGTGGGCTAATTTTGACCCACATGAAGCTTAAATCATCAACTTAATAAATTTATTGAGCAACAAAATTATTTCTTATATTAGAAGAAGCCTACAATGTAAATCAGAAAAAAAAATTAAGATTTTGGAGTTAATAATAACTGAGACAACTCTGCAAAGCCTCTAGGATCCTGATTGCTGTTCTAATTATATGCAATATGTGTACACCTGCAATTTGACATATGTAAGTGAATGTGTATTTAAAAATTAGCACATTAAAGCTTCCTTACTGTGGAGGAACAAAGACTAAGATTTTTGTTTTATTTAGTTCTCCAACTTGAGTTTCCTTGATTACAAAGATGATTGGATAACCCAAGGAATACGAGATTTAAAAAATGAGGAAACTGAGACATTAAGGCATCTTGAAGACTGAGACACATGAAAGTCTGGATGCACAAACAACCTTTGAAAGTGGATACATCATGTTAACGTGATCTGCTTGACTTCAATCTAAGACACTGTTCTATGGCCCAGGTTGATGGGATTGACACTACACCCTGACTCAAGCATTTCCTTCTCTAGTATTCATTTTTTGTGCTATAGGGGCTACAGAGAAAGAACTACATAGCTATGAATTCTTTTGTACCTAAATTCTATGGATTGCACTCTGCAGACTTAGAGAGGGAAAGTGAGCAGCTTGGCTTTGTGTCAGAAACAGTGCTACCAGATCTAGGCCAGAGACTGCATTTTCTGGGTCAGTTATGGTAGAGTTTCTACTTATGGGCTCCTAGCATCATATGTATCCAGAGTCAGTGATGGGAAGCATTTTTATTAGCAAAGTCCAAAAATGTGGATGAGCATTTTTGTCATTCACACTGTTCTTGGCTAGTTAGTATCCAATCTTGATTCTGTAACTCATTAGAAATTCTATATGTTGCAAAATACTGTAATATAAATCTTTCATATAATCAATGATACTTTTTTCCATTTACAACTAAGAATCTTTATTAATTTAATTACTCTATTAAACTGATGTTTAGTTTCTAAGTACTCAGAACTCTTGTCCTTAGTGAACAAGGAAAGATGATTTCAGAGATACCTGAGAAAATTTTTCAAATGACCATTCATTGCTTACTAAATTTCCTTTCAACATTCTATTGTACCCAGTTGTATACCAGAGCCTCCAGTGATACAACAGTCCTGTGTAGATAAAAAAGAGTGAACAGTTGATTCCAATATGTCAACATAATTCAGAACCATTGACCAAAATAAGTCACCCATATCTGGTTCACATTAAACTTTCATCAGAGCTTGAGCTTGTGAAACAATTAGAGCCCCAAGTGCACCCCTGATCTATTGAAATAGCTTCCCTGAGATACAGACTAGGAATCTGTACAGTGAATAAATTCCTCAGTTGACTACAATATTGCCACCTGGGGACTTTCCCAAATCCCAGAGTTTGGAAGCCATTTATATATATATATATGTAAAATATTGATCAGTGGGGCTTAATGGAAGTTCATTGAAAAGACTTAAGCTTGTTTCTTTCTCTGAGAGGACCCATAGATTACTCAAGCAAGGGAAAACTATATCAATTTTAGATCTGGACTTCAGGAAAATACTTAATACAATGCCTCATGATATCTTTGCAAAGAAGACAGATAAGTCAAGCTGAAAGGTTTACTGAATAGATTGAATAGACTGAATAGATTGTTTAATGGTGCAATGTTTACACACACACAAAAATAATCTATTCAATAAAATAATACTCTTCTAACCTAGAAGTTCCATCTGCAAAATGATTGATGTAGATTAAACGTGTTACAGTAAAAATAAAGTTTGATATTTTTTCAGGCTGAATGTACTAGTTAGTTTGCTTGGGGCTCTGACTAGCAAAGTTCTCACTAAGGGCAAAGGCTGAAAGAATAAATTTGGAAAACCTCTAGGCTCGGCGCTGCTAAACGGCCTTCTACTTCAGATGCCAGTTGCAAGTCCCAGCACGTGTGTCTCTAACCAACAGATCACAGGATCCCATACAATTTCCTGGGGATTGATAATTTTCTAGAATGGTGCTTAGAACTCAAAGAAAATGTTTACTTACTCATCTCAGTTAATTATGAAAATTACTGTAAAGGACACATATAAAGAGCAGAAGGAGAAACACAAAGGGCAAGGTCTGGAAGGACTTCAGGGGCAGAACTTTCTGTGCCATTGAATCTGGAGTATACCACTCCCTAAGCATGTGGATGTGTTTACCAACCCAGAGCTCTCAGAATACTGAATCATTCATGATTTTTATGGAAGTTCTATTACATATGCACGATTAAATCATCAATGGTGGTTAACTCTCATTAGCATGCTAAATGACATGCTCTCACATGCCATGACAGTTCTGAGGTCAAACAAGGGGTGGTGGTCCAATCCCTGGAAATCCTCACTCCTTCCCCAGAATCATTAGGATAATCCTCCCACTCATTAGCCCATGAAGTTACACAGTCCATAAGAAGTAACCACCCCACATTTCATGGTCTCTTGCTTTTTGAGATGGACTGTATTCTGTCTATGGAATGTGCATCTCTCTAAATAAATCCATTTCTTACCTACCACTTTGCCTCTTACTGAATTCCTTCTGTGTTGTGACATAAAGAATCTGAGCTTCATGAAGTCCTGAGACGGGTGAGTAATGTCAACTGAAGGACAGGGTTCAATCCCAGCCTATGGGTTTAGGTCCAGTCCACGTTGTGCAGTTTCAGTTGTGTCTATTGGCTTGGCACCTACCAAGAAACAAAGCCAGTGTTCAGCGTAACAATTCTACCAAGGGCCTAGAATGAGGAGAATTGAAATGTAAGAACACTTATATTAAGTAGATGGGTCATGTATCAATTTCAGTATTACATATTGAGGAAAATGGTTATTATAACTTATTATTATTATCATTATTATTATTATCCAATCCAAATATTGAATCTCATTTCACTTGATCTGGTACACTGGATCCAATTTGTGGTGAAAAAAGAGTGAAAAAAATATTAATTTGGGGGGAAAACCCAGTATTTTGTAGATAGGACTGAAGGACAAACTGTTCATTTATTCTTCTAGATCAGTGTTTACCATGTGGGCTGCACATTAGAATTGGCTGGGGGATTTTTAAAATATCCAGATGTCCTGATAATACCACATATCAATTAAATCCGTATTTCTTGAAGTGGGACCACACATCATCATTTTTTAACTCCCCAGGTAATTAGAATGTACAATCAAGGTTAAAATCTACTGTTTTAGATTGATGGTTGTTAAGCCTGTGTCCATATGCAAATCCTCCGTAGTGCCGTGAACTGTTGTAAAATTATAGCTGCTCATTAGTCCCCATTTCAGGCTCTATACAGTAAAATCATACAGAAGTAGGTTTCAGTTGAATATCAAAAACATGTTTCAATAAAAAATGATCAAGAGATTAAATGGATTCTCTCCACTGGCAGTGATTTAGGACAGCCTGAGTGACCACTTGCTAGGTGCACGGCAGGAATATGTTGTAAGCAGGCCTGAGTACCAGCCTTGCTATCCCTGGGAAACTAGTCTGTCTCTTCCATTAGGCAGCATTCTCTCACAAATGAGTTTCAGTTGTTGCCCAGGTCTTGTGTAAAAAAAAAAAAGAAAAGCCTGAAACTCCAAAAACGCAGGAGGAAAGCAGGGGTAAAGAGATACCTAGACAATTCTATCATGCATTAATGGCAAACTCACATTTATTAGAGGCATCTTTAGAAGGCAAGTACACCATGGGTATATGCCACCACTTACTCTGCTCTCTCTAACTGATTTGTTCATTTTATATTTTTTATTTATATTATTGTAGCTTTTATTTTACTTACTTTTTTGCATAAAAAACTTGGTGTCCTTCTGTCAATCACTGTCAGTCAGTACAAACTGATAGATGGTGTGGAAGGGATCCAAGTATTCTGTCCCACTTGACAATCTTTGAGGTCTGCTACTAATATTGATTAAGCATTTATTTTTGAAGTACTGATTTCCTTAGCATATAGATATATTTTCTGTCTTTACATATAAAATAATGAAAGACTAACAACCTGTGTTATGCACCAGCCCCCATCATTAACCAGCTTTATTGTCTCAATCAATTAACCTCTCTAAATGTTGGTCTCCTTGCTTATAAAATGCTGGTTATAAAATCTAACAAGCAGAAATACCATACCAAACATAAAAGGTATTCTAATGATCTGAGTTCAATAGTTATTGGTTATTTTCCTTTCCTGCATATTGCAATTAAAAATACTCTATGTGGGCCACTTAACTAAATCACATGATCTCTTCTAGCTTGTGAACTCGTGAGATGAGTGCTCTCTCTTCACCTTTGTGTTATCTCTGTAGTCTAGAAATAGTTTTGAAATAATAACCTTTACTGTCTACTCCACAACCCCTTCTGTTCCTCTGCTGTTATCATTATCCTTAATCCTATTTGATTGACTTGGAATTCTGCATTCATTTGTTATAGAAAAAAAAATTGTGCAGCAGAACAAAAATGCAAGAAAATGTCAAGTTGTTGGCTTGTCATGTTCAAGACTTTAGGCTTAAACATTGAAGAGAGCTCTGAATGTATAAATAATGATCCAAAGCAAGATTTCCCTACTACATATGGTATTTTGGTTGAGGGTAGGGGGTAAATTCAAAGGAACACCGGGGGATATAGCTACTGATGGGCTGAGTAGGGGCTCTGTACACTTCTCTTATCACTGGTCAGGCTTTTTCCAGCTGGTTTTAAAATACTACTACATCCCTGAAGAGTCTAGAAATAGTTGATTCCACTAGAGAACTAAGCTTTAATGTCCTACATATCTAGAATTGTACTATGTAGAAGTCTTGGAAAATTGAGAACCTAGTTACTCAAGTCATTTATTGATATGTATTATAGTTGGATTGTGGAATCCTGGTTGAGAAAGGCTAGGTAAATGAGCAGAAATGCCTCTAAGCATTTCTGATGATTTCTGATGATCCCAGAGCAGCATGGGAGCACCAGAAAAACTCCATGTAGCCAATAAGGGCAAAAGCAAATGTTGCTGGAAGAAATTCAGACCTGAGGAGACTTGACAGTGAAATGAAGAACTCAGGAAAGGTATCTGTGAACTGACAATTGAAGTCTGATGGGAACGCTATACATCTCACGATATATCATGTAAGGTAGATGACAAATAAGGACTGCATGCCTCTTGCAGGGTCAAGCCCTACCCCTCTGCAGGAAGCCTCTTTACCTCTTAGGTAAAAGAAGACCTTTTTTGTATTTTGATTAACCCCAAAGAGCAAGATGGTCGAAAGAGAAATTAAAATTTAGACTAAGAAAGTTGCTTTTTTAAAATTTGTAGACTGAGATTTTTATCTGTTACATGCACTTGCATTACTCATAATTGAAGTCAATATTTATTATAGTAGTGAACTGAGTTGATGAGTGTGAAGATTTGAAGGTATCTTAGAATGAAATTTCTCAAATAGTTGCTGTTTTACTGAATAAATATACAATCCAGGAAACCTAGTTCATCATAAAGATGATGAAGTTCAAGAAATATTTTACCACAAAGAAAATGAATATATAGTTGTACAATGTTGGTCTATGGGAACATACTATTCCTATAATATTTTATCTCATAAATATTAAATTAAAAGCAATTTCACAAATGATATTTTCTTTTTGCTTTTATTTTTACACTGAAGATGTAAAATATAGAGAATTTAAGATAGTTAATATTAAGGAAATTATATTTTTGAATTTGGAGATAACACAGACAACCAATTCCATTATGATTTTCTAGCTCTCTTCATAAAATTATAAAAATGAAATAAAAGAGGATTTTTAGTAATGGTAGGGGTATTAAAAACCATTTGCTATAAATCATAGTGCATTAATGACTAATGTTCAGTAATATCTTTCCTCATGTCATATTTGGGGCAGAACTGATTTAAGTGAAGATAAAAATATGAAGTATGTGCAACAATGACTGAACTTATTAGAAAAATAATTCAACAATTAGATAATTATTTAGAACATTATTTCAGATTCTTGCCTGTCTTTTCTACAGTGAATAGAAGCACTGAATCATGTGTACATTTCTCCATGAAACTGATTCATTTTGATGGACAGGACAAATTTTATGGTTTCCAATTTTGTGATGCCTCAAATAAGGTATTTCCATTAGGAATCTTGGTTTCTTGAAGAGTCAGTTTTATTGTGTGTGTGTGTGTTTCTGTAGCAATTAAGTTCAAAATTTTCAAGTTTCACCATCATTTATTACATTATTTTTTTTCACTTTTATCTTTCAATTTTACTAGCTTTTCCTGATTCATGGCTAGCCTTAATTACTTTTATCAGTTTAAATCTTCCACTGTCACCTAGTAGTATTTCCTAAGTTCATAAAAACTTTTGAATTCAATAAAAATGCATGCAGTGTACATCCCTACCCACAGGCTCACATATTCTCACTTACCAACACAGGGTATGAAATGGCCATAGAGAGAAGAGTTAAGAGCAACATATACTTGTGTTCCAGCAGCCACTTGTTTTGCATCTGAGAGGTATTCAATAATTATTCTAGATTTATACTGAAGAGTTTCCATGCTGTCCCTAGAAAAATAGTGAGAATTAGGCAGTTTCAGAAATTAAGAAGAATACTAGATTGTATAAAAAGAATGGGAAAAATGTATATAATCTGCATATGTTTTATCCTAAAAAAGCTTAAAAATTACTCAATCTTATTAATTGTGAAGGAAATACATTGCTTATATACATATTTAAACCCATTATTAAAAATGTTGGTGGTAAAAGCAGTTCTCATTTTTACATGTGCCTACTTTACATGCACTCTTATTTCTGTCTCCATATACAGCATGTAAAAATGCATGAAACAGGATAAGTGGTCGAGGTTAAAGCTAAATTCATCACCACTATAGCAAAAAGTACATATATGGAGAAAAAGAAAATATCTTTAAAAATTCCTACTTTACATTTCCAGGAACTAGAAACTGAAGAAAAACTAGGCAAAAAGCTAGCAGAAGGAAAGAAATATTAAAAATTAGAGCAAAAATAAGTGAAAGAGCCATCATAAAAACAATAGAAAAATCAACAAAGCTGAGCCTGTTTATTTTTAAGATAAACAAACCTGAAAAACTTTTAACTAGACTAACAAAGACAAAAAGAAAGAAGACCCAAATAAATAAACATAAGTGAAAGGGATATTACAACTGAAATTAAGGAAATATATGAGATCATGAAAGACTACATGTGTGATTATATGCCAAAAAAATGGATAACATCAAAGAAATAAATTCCTAGAAATGCATAATCTATCAAGACTGAACTAAAAAATAACTAGAAAATCTGAATAGACCAATAACAAGTGAAGAGACTCATCAGTAATTAAATACCTCCTATGAGAGAAAACCCGGGACCACTGGTGTCTTCTGCCAAACACTAAAAGAATTAACGTCTATCTTTCTCAAACTATTTCAAAAACATGAAGAGGAAGGAATGTTTCTGAATTCGTTCTCCAAGGCCAGCAGTACCCTGATACCAAAACCAAATACATATATTACAAGAAAAGAGAACTGTATACTAATATTTCTGACTAGCATGGATGCAAAGTATTATCAAGCTGAATTAAACAATACATTTAAAAGGTTCTACATCATGACTAAGGAGAATGTATCCCTGGAATATAAAAATGGTTTACATAAGCAAAGTAATAAATATGATAGACATACCACAATAATAGAATGAAAGATAAAAGTCATATAATTATCATGAAGAAGAATTTGACAAAGTATATCTTTTCAAGATAAAATCCTTAACAAACTGAGCATAGAAGACATATACTTCAACAGAATAAAGACCATATATAAAAAACCCACAGCTATAATTAACAGAAAAAAGTGAAAGATTTTCTCTTAGATCAGGAAAATGTCAATCATATCCACTGTCAGTACTCTTATTCAACAACATACTGAATTTCTAGCTAAAGGGATTTGGTAAGGCAAATTAATAAGGGACATCCAAATCAGAAAGGAGAAAGTAAAATTCTCATTATTTGCAGAGAATTTTTATATATAGAAAATTCTAAAATTCAACCAAGAAACTGTTATAATTAATCAAGGAATTCAGTAAAGTTGAATAATATGAAATACATATGAACAAGATGTATTTTGATGCACTAACAATATAAATTGGTACAGCTACTATGGAAAAGTTATGGCAGTTCCTCAAAAAAATTAAATTAGGACTACCATGTGATCCAGCAACTCCACTTCTGGATAGAAGTTGAAAGGAAATGAAAACAAGGGATCAAAGACTAGCACACCTATGTTTACATTATTAACAATATTTAAGATATGAAACAATCTAAGTGTCATTGGATGAATTGATAAGAAACACAAGGCATTTATCTTATGATGGAATATTTTTCAGCCACGAGATAGAAGGAAATCCTGATATTCATGACAGCATCTTCTCTGGTGGCTTAGATTGTAAAAAATCTGCCTGCAATGCAGGATACCTCGGTTAAGTCCTTGTGTTGGGAAAAGTCCCTGAATAAGGGAATGGTAACCCATTCCAATATTCTTTCCTGGAACATTCCATGGACAGAGGAGATTGGCAGGCTGCAGTCCACAGGGGTGCAAAGAGTTGGACAGGACTAACCGATTAACACTTTCACTTTCACACTTGATGGACCTTGAGGGAATTATGCTAAGTAAGATAAGTCAGACAGGAAAGTACAAATACTGTCTGATATCATTTATATGTGGAATCTATAAAAGATAAACATGTAAAACAAAGACTACAAGAGAGGTTCCCAAGGGCTGGAAGTGGGGGAATTGAGGAATTTTTGTTTAAAGGTAAAACTAGAAACTAATAAATAAGTCCTGACTATCTAAAGCACAATGCAGTGATTATAAACAAAAATACATTATTATAAACTTCAAAATCTCCAATAGACAAGATCTTAATTATTTCCGCCACAGAAAATAAACAATAATTACATGATGAACTAGAAACATTAGCTAATGTTATGGTAGTGATTGCACTACAATATGTAAATATATATCAATTATACCTCAATTAATACACATTTTTAAAAAGCCGTCATTATTCAAAAACTATTTGAACATATAGTGTAAAGGAGAGAATAGAATTTTTATCTCAGAGTCTACACATTGTCTAGTGGGTAGGCGTCAATAAGGTTCAGTTCAGTTCAGTCGCTCAGTCGTGTCCGACTCTTGGAGACCCCATGAATTGCAGCATGCCAGGCCTCCCTGTCCATCACCAACTCCCAGAGTTTACTCAAACTCATGTCCATCGAGTCGGTGATGCCGTCCAGCCATCTCATCCTCTGTCGTCCCCTTCTCCTCCTGCCCCCAATCCCTCCCAGCATCAGGGTCTTTTCCTGTGAGTCACCTCTTCGCATGAGGTGTCCAAAGTATTGGAGTGTCGGCTTCAGCATCAGTCCTTCCAATGAACACCCAGGACTGATCTCCTTTGGGATGGGCTGGTTGGATCTCCTTGCAGTCCAAGGGACTCTCAAGAGTCTTCTCCAACACCACAGTTCAAAAGCATCAATTCTTCGGTGCTCAGCTTTCTTCACAGTCAAACTCTCACATCCATACATGACCAGTGGAAAAACCGTAGCCTTGACCAGACGGACTTTTGTTGGCAAAGTAATGTCTCTGCTTTTTAATATGCTGTCTAGGTCGGTCATAACTTTCCTTTCTAGATCATTTAATCTTGCCTTTAAGGCTGACTTTTTTAAAAGTAAAATTACCACCAAGTATTGGTCAGTTTTAATGATCCAGTATTGTCCTCCACTTGGAAGAATTCCCTAAGCAGTAATAAATTATTTACCCTATTATCTATAACACACTTTTTCATCATTAATATTTAACAACTAGCGTTGCCTATACAACATTGGATTATGTGTGTTTGTGTGTATTAATTTGGGTGAATATAGTTAAGTGTACATATGTTTTATTTAGGACAGTCATGATGTCTTCATCTGAATATTCTTAATTCTAAGTTAATAGAGTAAGAAAAAATCTACCAGTATTTGAATAAACATTTAAAAGGTCAATAATAATAGTAGTATTGCATGTTTATTTCCATTTGGTACAGTCAATTGACAAATCAATTTATAAATTCATACAATCCAAAATCATATACTATTAAATTAAACAAAGCAAAAAAATAAACTAAAGACATACAGAAGGCAATAGTATTTATCATGTAATATTCACTACACAGAAATTTGAGGAATACTTATGCCAAATTATTAATATATTAGGAAGTTCTGCACTTATGACAAGTCTGTAATGCCTCATAGATGCAAAAGGAAAACTTTTTGTAGAGAAATACAGCCCTTGTGCTATGGTATTCCAACAGGAAGACGTCCAGTGATGAGAAATTCAAAGGAGAAAATAGTTGCCAATTATCTAAGAAACAATCATATATAAATATATAACATTAGGTTTTATAAGATAGACTATTACAAGATCTTGACACATTAGTAAAACAATCTGTAATATTTAATAAATGAATATTTCAAATATATTAATATGAAACTTTTCAAGAATCCCTAAAGCCTTAGAAACAATAGCAACTCAATAGAATTAATAGATATATGAAAGTGAAAATAATCAAAGAAATAAATGTAGTGGAGAACAAAAACATCACATTTAACAAAGCAAAGTTAAATTGTGGATTGTAAGAAAGCTGGAGGTTTCAGAAGGGAACTCTAGGTAGTCGAGTAGGAGGACGCTGCGCTTGCCTCCTTCTATGAATATGTCCAAAACACATCTACAGATGGAGCACCCCTCTTGCTGGAGGGCTGGCAGCAACCGCCCCTGGAGACTGGCAGAAAGGCTCTTCTATAACACTGTAAGAAAGAGGAAAGCAATCAGATTGGGACCCACGCCCCTAGCAGGCAACACAGAAGGAGCAGGATTACACGGCTCAGTGGTCCTCCCAGGAAGCGCTCAGTTCAAGCCATATACTGGACATCCACACACTTGGGGTCCAACAACCAGGAAGATGAATGCCCTTAACTTTTGAAAACCAGTAGGACATACCAGAGGGTTATAAGAAACAGTCTTTTTCTTGTAAAGATCGCATGCAACACTCAGTTACTCCTGGGGACAGGGCAGATGAAGCAGTCTGAAGATGGCCAGGCGCTTTGGCTGGTTTGCTGTGACCTTCCCAGCTCACAGCCCGCACTGGCTCCTGTCTTCTTTAGCCTCTCTTGCCCCTGTACACTCTCCTCTGGCGCAGAGAGGCCGTTACAAAAGAGAGTGTGCACACTTGGAACACTTAAGACAGAAGACTCAGCTCAAACCCAGCTGTGCCTCTTCACACACACAGGCAGCAGTCACCAGCGCGCCCATAACCTCAGCAGCTGCAAACTGCCTGGGGCTCTGACCAAATCCCAGGGCCAGCCCAGCACCTGGGCCCGCGCAAACGCGAGAGGCAGCAGGCTGGCAGCCCCGTGGGGCTCTGAGTGCTCACTGGGACACCCCAGCGTGCCCACAGCCCACACCGGTGCGGGCTCTAGCCCCTGTTGCTCGGTGCCAATCTGCACCAGACCAGAGGTGGTGTTAGCGCGGGAGCTGGGCGCCCCGAGGAAGAAAGCGCCAGCTTGGGACGGACCCTCCGAGCTTTCACCGGAACACCTTTGGCCTTGCCCCTGCCTCTACTAGGGTCAGAGCGCCAGAGAACACAGACGCCCTAGCGCACACCCGGCTCTGGCTCTAGCCCTTCCATCCCCAGTCCTACCTCCGCTGAGATTGGAGCTGCCAACATATCCTGGGAGAAGACATGATCCATGTTCACTTCAGACCCAGCTCACAAGCCAAAGTCACGGGCACACACAGACTGCAGAGCGACGCGCCCTCTCCAGGATGTGCCTTCAGACTAGCATGGGTAGCTGTTCTACCTAACATCACAGGCAGAGAAAATCAAACAGAAGACAAAGATCGTCAGGTTTGATAAAATCCATATACTGCTTACTTGAAATTCACTTTAAATATGAAGGCACAAACAGAAAAATGCAAAAAGATGAAACAAGATAGTCCATGTCATTTTTAACATGAACAAAAAAAGATATATAGATATATTAATGTCAGACATTATAGAGGAAAATATACCAGTAGGGATAAAGAAGGTAACTTCATAATGAGGAAAGATTCAGTTTTTGAAGAGCACATACAATGTTTATATATCTAATAATAGAACTTCAGTCTGTCCGACTCTTTGCCACCTCATGGACTATAGCCTTCCAGGCTCCTCTGACCATGGAATCCTCTGGGTAAGAATACTGGAGTGGGTAACCATTCCCTCCTCCAGGGGATATTTATGACCCAGGGATCGAACTAGGTCTCCTGGATTTAACCAGGTGGCACAGTGGTAAAGAATCTGAGATTCTATTTTATTGTTTTTATTTTTAGATTTCATGTATAATTGAGATCATATTTTCCATGTATAATTGAGATCATATAGTGTTTGTCTTTCTCTGTCTGACTCCTTACACTTAGCATAATGCTTTAAAGTTCCATCCATGTTGTTGCAAATGGTTATTTCCTTCTTTTTACAGCTGAATTATATTCCACTGTATATGTACTACATTTTTTATCCAAAAATTCATCAATATATGCTTTTGCTGCTTCCGTGTTTTGACTGCTATAAATAACACTGCAATAAAATGAGGTTTCATATATATTTTCAAGTTAGTGCTTTTTTCTCCCCCACAGGATAAACACTAAAAAGTGAAATTGCTATATTATATGGTAGTTTTATTTTTATTTTCTAAAAAATTCTCCATAATGTTTTCCATAGTGGTTGCATCAATTTACATTCTTACCAGCAGTGCAAAAGCAATCCCTTTTCTCCACATCCTTGCAACACTTAGTATTTATTTTATTTTTTTAATAACAGTAACTCTTTAGGTGTGAAGTGTTATCTCACTGTGATTTGGACTTCCCTGATTAGTCATGTTGAACACCTTTCCATGTGTCTGTTTTCCATCTGCATATCTTCTTTGGAAGAATGTCTGCTTAGATCCTCTGCCCACTTTTTAATGATATTGTTTGTTCCTTTGCTATTGAGTTTTGAGTTCTGTATATATTTGAGATATCAGTTCCTTCTCACATATATGACTCGCAAATATTTTTCACTTTCCATAGGCTTGCCAGTTCATTCTGTACATAGTTTCCTTTGGTGTGCAGAGGTTTCCAGAAAAATATAGGCAGCAGTCTCCTTTACATCAGTCTTCACGACTGTTCTTTCTTTCACTTCATCTAATTTTTGTTGCTGCTGCCTTTGCTTTTGCTGTCATATCCAAAAAGTGTCATGAAGACTGATGGAAAAGGGATTACTGCCTATATTTTTCTCTAACAGTTTATGGTTTCTGGTCTCACATTCAAATATTTAATTCACTTTGAGTTTATTTTTGTGTATGGTGTAAGATGGTGGTTGGGTTCATTCTTTTGCCTAAGGCTTTCTAGTTGTCATAACATCATTTATCAAAAAGATTATCCTTTCCCCCAGTATTTTCCTGGCTCATTTGTCATAAATTATTTGACCAGATATGTGTGGGATTATTTCTGGGCCTTCCACTGTGTTCCACTGATCTACATGTCTGTTTTTATGCTAGCACTGTACTATTTTGATTGCTGTAGCTTTGCAATATATTTTGAAATCAGGAAGAGTGATGCCTCTAGCTTCACTGTTCTTTATCAAGACTGTGTGTCCATAAGATTTGTTAGATTACTTTGGGTAGTATGAACATTTTAACAATTCATTATTATTTAATTATTCTATGAGCATTGAATATTTTTCATTCTGTGTCTCCGTCAATTTTTTTTTCCACCACTGTCTTATACTTCTTAGTGTACATGCCTTACACACCTTTCAGTCCAGTTCAATTCAGTTAGCCACTCAGTCATGTCCAACTTTTTGCAGTCCCGTGGACTACAGCATGCCAGGCCTCCCTGTCCATCACCAACTCCTGGAGTTTACTCAGACTCATGTCCAATGAGTCGGCGATGCCATCCAACCATCTCATCCTTTGTCATCCCCTTCTCCTCCCGCCTTCAATCATTCCCATCATGATGGTCTTTTCAAATGAGTCAGTTTTTCGCAAAAGGTGGCCAAATTATTGGTGTTTCAGCTTCAGAATTAGTCCTTCCAATGAATATTCAGGACTGATCTCCTTCAGGATGGACTGGTTGGATCTTCTTGCAGTCCATGGGACTCTCAAGAGTCTTCTCCAACAACACAGTTCAAAAGCATCAATTCTTTGGTGTTCATCTTTCTTTATAATCCAACTCTCACATCCATATATGACTACTGGAAAAACCATAGTTTTGACTAGACTGACTTTTGTGGGCAAAGTAATGTCTCTGCTTTTTAATATGCTGTCTAGGTTGGTCATAAATTTTCATCCAAGGTGTAAGTATATTTAACTTCATGGCTGCAGTCACCATCTGCAGTGATTTGGGAGCCCCCAAAAATAAATTCTGCCACTATTTTCACTATTTCCCTGTCTATTTGCTATGAAGTGATGGGACCAGATGCTATGATCTTAGTTTTCTGCATGTTGAGCTTTAACCCAACTTTTTCACTCTCTTCTTTTACTTTCATCAAGAGGCTCTTTAGTTCTTCTTCACTTTCTGCCATAAGGGTGGTGTCATCTGCATATCTGAGGCTATTGATATTTCTCCTGGCAATCTTGATACTAGCTGTGCTTCATCAAGCCCAGCCTTTCTCATGATGTACTCTGCATATAATTTAAATAAGAAGGGTGACAATATATAGCCTTGACGTACTCCTTTCCCTATTTCTTTGGTTAAGTTTATTCTTAAGTGCTTTATTATTATTGATGCAACAAATGTGATTATTTCCTTAAATTCTCTTTCTGATCATTTGTTACTAGTGTATAGAATTGCAGCTGATTTTTGTATATTGACTTTGTATCTTTGAAACTAACTGCATTCACTTATTAGTTCTAACAGATTTCTGGTGGAGTCTTTAGGGTTTTTCATATACTATGTCATATGGAAATAGTGACAGCTTTGCTTCTTTTCTAATTTGAGAGCTTTTATTTCCTTTCTGTACCTAATTGTTCTGAATAGACTTTCAAATATATTGAATAAAAAAGAGGTGAGACTAGCATCCTTGTCTTGTTCTTGATCTTAAAGTAAAAGCTTTCAGCTTTTCACTTTTGATTATATTAGCTGTGGCTTTGTCATACATGGCCTGTATTATATTAAGATATGTTCTCTTTGTGCCCACTTTCTTGAGAGTTCTGAATATTTTTATGCTAATACCTGTGACAATTTACATGAAAGGATCAGATTCTTTGAAGGGCATTGGCCACTAAAGTTTACCCAGGAAGAGACAACTAAAGTGTTCAAAATATTTTAAAGAAATTGAGTGCATAGATAGAATTTTCCAACAAAGAAAATTTAAAGGTCACATGATTTCACTATGCAATTCTACTAAAACTTTAAGGAATAATTAATTGTAGTATCATGGGAACTTTTCCAAAAAATAAATAAGGAGGACTTCTCAATTTTTACTATGAGGTCAGTATAATTCTGATACTAAAACAAGACAAAAACATTATAAGGAAAAATAGAGTACATATAAATGTCAATGCCACAATTGAAAATATTCAAGGACACAAATTAAAAAATTCTTGACAAATTTCATCTAATTGAATATAATTATTTTGAAAAATAAAATATACCATCACCAACTGAGGCTTATTCTGGAGCTGCAAGATCAATTTAACATTAAAAGACATTGCAGTGTAATTCATGACATTAACAAAACACCTCAATAAATTCAGGAAAATTATTTGATACCATTTATCATCCTCTACTAATAAAAAATGTTTAAAAAACTATAAACAGAAGAAAATTTCCTCAACCTGGTAAAGGGCTTTTGTGAAAAGTCAGCAGTTTGACATCATACTTAGTGGTGAGAGAGTAAATGTTATCGCTCTAATATCAGTAGAAAGGCACAAATGTCTCTTCTCACTGCTTTAACTTAGGGCCAGAGATTATAGCTATTATTGCAAGGCAAGAAAAATAATTAAAAGCTTTCAAATCAGAAAGATTCAAGACTGTTCTTGCTCATAGACAGCATGATCATTATGTAGAAAATCTCGTGGATTCCATAAAAATACTACTGGATCTAATTGAGTTTAGCATGTATGCAGGATACCAGATCATCAAACATGAAAAACCGTTGTACTTTTATATAATAAAACAACCAGAAATTGAAGTAAAAATCAGAGAATTTCCAAAGCATTGAACTATGAAATAATTAGTAACAAATCTGATGTTTTCATCCTCAGTCACTCAAGTAGTGGTTGACTCTTTGCAACCCCACGGACCGTAGACCACCAGGCTCTTCTGTTCATGGGATTTTTCAGGTAAGATTACTGGAGTGGTTTGCCGTTATCTTCTCCTGGGCATCTTTCTGGTCCAGAGACTGAACTCACGTCTCCTGAGTCTCCTGCCTTGGCAGGCAGATTCTTTACCACTGAGTCCCTGGGAAGTCCAGTGAGCCTGACAAGGCAGGTACAAACCTGATAATGCATGGTTAAGAACTGTACAATTATAACTAAAACTTATTACTGAGATAAGTTAAAGAAGATAGATAAATGAAGAGATAATCTATTTCTATCAATTGGAAGACTACTTTTTAAGATGTCACATCTCTTCATGTGTGTCTGTAGTTTCAGCATAGTAACAGTCCATGTTGCAGTAGGAATTTTGTTATAAAAACTAAGAAGCGAATTCCAAAATTCTTAAAGAATATAAAGAACATGAAATATTTTAATAAAAGATAACAAGTTTAGAAGAACTACATCGGGCTTTGCTGGTGGCTTAGACAGTAAAGGATCTACTTGAAATGCAGGAGACCTGGATTCAAACTTTGGGTCAGGAAGATATCCTGGAGAAAGGAATGACTACCCACTCCAATATTCTTGCCTGGAGAATTTCATGGGCAGTGGAGCCTAATAAGCTGCAGTCCATGGGGTCGCAAAGAGTTGGCCACAACTGAGTGACTAACACACTTTAACACTTATTACAAAGCAATAATAGTACAGTGTAGCATTGACATAAAGATAGACAAATAGATTGCTGGAACAGAATGGAAGATGCAGAAATATATCTACACAATCAACTGTTAACAAAAAAAAAATAACTTTCCGTAGACTAGTATCTTTTCTGCAGATTCAGAACACTTGGATACTCCATGAAAACAAAAACAAAAACATGGCCCTTAATTTTGTTGTTGTTGATTAGTTGATAATTCATGTCTGACTCTTTGCAACCCCATGGATTGCAGCATGCCTGGCTGGCTCCCTTGTCCTTCACTATCTTGAGCACACACCAAAATTAACTCAAAATAGTTCACAGTCTTAAATTAAAACCTAAAATTATAATAACTCTAGAAGAAAATATAGGAGTGAATATCTGTAATCTTGGCTTTAGTGAAGAGTTATCTATTAAAGAAAAGAAAATAGTTTGGATTGACCACAATAAAGAAAGTTTGTTTTTCAAAGTACACTTTTAACAGAAAGAAATGACAAGCAACAGACCGGGTATGAAAATATCTACAAATCATACATCCAATAAATGGCTTGTATCCAGGACATATGAAAAACTTTCAAAATTCAGTAATAAGAAAACAAATGGCCAAAAGACTTTTAATAGATTTTTCATCAAAGAAGATACTCTTAAGTCACATTCATAGCTGTATGAATAACTACATAAAAATTCAACATCATGATCATTAAGGAAATTCAAATCATAACAGTGATATACCATTGCACTCTAGAATATGTAAAATTAAGAATTGACTCTACCAAGTTTTGGCAAACGTGTAAAAAACCTGGAATTCTCATAGACTGATAATGAGAATAAGAGAAATGATTTAACTACTTTTGAAACTAGATTTCCATCTCCTTAAATGTTTAAAAATAATCCTACTGTATTACCCAATCTTTCTATTACCTGACATTTATTTAAGAAAAAATGAAAGCATGTGTCCATACAATGACTTGCACATTAGTTTTCATCACATTTTATTTATAATAATAGCCCCAACCTGGAAATAATGCAAGCACCCACCAAGCTGTGAATGAATAAACATGCTGTGACTTATCTTTACAACAGAACGTACCTGTCACAGGTGGTCTGTCATGTACAACCCTTTGTGACCTCATGGACTGTAGCTTGCCAGGTTTCTCCATCCATGGGATTTTCCACGCGGGAATACTAGGGTGGGTTGCTTTCCCTCCTCCAGGGGATCTCCCCAACCCTGGGACTGAACCTGGGTGTCCTGCCTGTGGGCAGATTCTTTACTGTTTGAGCCACCAGGAAAGCAACTACTCAGCAGTAAAATGCAAGCAATGCAGGAGACCTGGGCCCAGTCCCTGGGCCAGAGACCCCCCCACTGGAGAAGGAAATGGCAACCTGATCCAGTATTCCTCCTGGGAAATCCCATAGTCAGAGGAAGCTGGCAGGCTACAATCCATGGGGTTGCAGGACTTGGACATGACTTAGTGACTAAACCACCACAATAAAATAGAATGAATTATTGATACACATAAAAATACAGCTGAATCTCAACCTACTTACACTAAGTAAAAAAGCCTGCACAAAGTTCATAATATTTCACTGTATTTTTATAGAATTACAGAAAATGCAGTCTTATCTGTAGTGACAGAAAGCAGATTAGTGATTACATGGGGAAGGGGCAGGAGCCAAGCATCACAGAAGGAGGAAATATTTGAAGGTGTTATCTTTCAATATTCTTGACTGTGGTGATGGTTTCACAAGCCTATGAATAAACTAAAGCTTATGATGTTGTGCAATTTACACTTCTCAACAAAGCCAGCCTCATTGGCTAAAATGTCCCCATGGTCTAAGTTTTTCACTCTTTCCTATTAGAGTTTTGTTTTTGATATAGGAGATAAGTTGAAGGTCCATTTGTTTGTCTTTTCTGTTTCCTTTAAAAGTCTGGACTTGATTTTTAGCTTCTGTGTTTCCTGAAGATGAAAGAAAAAAAAAAAAAAAGAGCTTTTTTAAGGCTGCCATCAGAAACCTCTGCCTTTCAGAGTGTGTTTTAAATTGGCAAGTAATCATGTTAAGCCTGCCAATTTCCTTTTACAAGATTCCGACACTGTCACAAAGAGGTTGATAAATATATATTACCTTATGCTGTTTAAACATCACAGTCAGTTGTTCACCCAGCGAATGGCCCTTCACTTGCTTCTCATCCCAATTAACCGCAGGTGAAAGCCTTCGTAACTTGGATGCTGCCGCACGCTAGGATAGGCGTCCCTCTCCCGACCACGACGATGTGCTCTCACTCATCCCAGGGAAGCAGGTAATCCAGCTCCAAAATCACCCCAAGGTGTGTTTCACAGACCTACTTCTTGAACTGCTGTGTCAGTCTAGGTTCTAAAGGAAACACAGCTCAAAGCAAAACTTATGTGCTAACACATTATTGTCAAGGACAATCCTAGATTAGCAAGAATGAGGTAAAAGGTAAGTGAAATCAGGGAGAACAGAAAACAAACAAACAAGATGTGCTATGAAGCAAGTCATTACTCACCAAGAGACACAGCAGGCGTTTGGAAAATCAAGCTTAAGGTGCACCCGGTGGAGGGGACATTGGAGAGCAGCTTTCTCCATGGGCTTCCCCTTGTTTGCTGGCTACACTGCCCGATGCCCACACACACAGACACCTTTCTAAGAGCTGTCACATGGCTTCTCAGGCAGTGACTGGAAAGCAGCATTCCATCTTTGTGTTATGGGATTCTGTGTCAAGAATTAATGGGACTGACTCAGATGCATTCCTTTTTACAGCTGAATAATATTCAATTGTGTATACCATAACTACTGTATCTTATTCAGTTATAAAAAGCAATGCACTTGAGTCAGTTCTAATGAGGCATACTAACCTGGAGCTTATCATACAAAGTGAAGTAACTCAGAAAGAGAAAGACGAATATTATACATTAACACATATATATGGAATCTAGAAAAACGGTACTGATGGACCTATCTGCAGGGTAGCAATGGAGATGCAGACATAGAGAACAGACTTTTACACAGACTGGGGGAGAGAGAAAACGGGATTATTTGAGGGAGTAGCGTTGAAACATACACACTACCACATGCAGAGCGGAGAGCCAGTGGGAATTTGCAGTATCACCCAAAAAGCCAAAGGCCAGTCCTCCGTGACAACCTAGAGGGGCGGGACGGTGAGAGAGGTGGGAGGGAGGTTTACGGGGAGGGGGCACAGTGTACCTGGGTCGATTCATGACGATGTTTACCAGAAATAGTCACAGAATTGTAAAATAATCATCCTCCATTAAAAATAAAATAAAATACCACTAAAGAACAAGCAGAAGGAACTGATAGGCAAAGCCAGAAGTTCAGGCCCTTTGTCTTTAGATGGTAGGAAAGCAGAGGCCACAAGCTCATTGACCACAGACTGGGCTGGGAAATGGCCAGCCACCAGGAGAGCAGATGAGACATCTAAGAGCCCTGAAATCCACAACAAGCACCGACTTTATGCTTGTACAGGACTAGGCATGGAGACGCATACTGCCTTATAGTCTGCACACACTTCTTAGATCTTTAGATCGTTTCATATTTACCTTACACCCCAGCTGATAGCATCCTGTTTCTCTGCTTCCTCGCCGCATGGATCCTAACTCACCAGCTTTCCTTTCCAAGGTCTAATCTGTGTTCTTTCCTAATTTGGATGAGACTCTGACGCTGCTATTGCCTCCTTGCTACTATCTCTTTTTCAGGGGATATCTTGGACTGTCTATTACAGATTTCTGACATATGACACCTCTGTAGCCTATAAACTTTCTTCTTATTTGTTGTTTTTGTCCAACAGCATGCATTCTACTATTTACTGTTGTTCAGTCACTAAGATATGTCAGACACTCTGTGATCCCATGGATTGCAACACACCAGGCTTCCCTATCCTTCACTATCTCTTTGTTCAAACTCAAGTCTGTTGATTCAGTGATGCTATCCAACCATCTCATCCTCTGTCACCCCTTTCTCCTCGGGCCCGTAATCTTTCCAAATATCAGGGTCTTTTCCAGTGAGGCAGCTCTTCACATCACATGGTCAAAATATTGGAGCTTCAGCTTCAGTATTGATCCTTCCAATAGATACCTATCTAGTTATCTAATTGTTAATCTGTTTTAAATTTTAGTAACACCAATAGCTAAATATGATTACCCTTTTTCTTCTTTTCTTCACCAGCTAAAGTCAAAGTTGATTTTTATTTTTTAGAGTAATATGTAATAACGGAAACCTAAAATTCTATGTGTCCTCTTGATTAAGCTTCAGTAAAATCATACTCTGTTAGAGTACCAATTTAATAGATTAGCAACCTGGGCTCCAAGCACCTTTGTGATATGCAAGGTTTTCTTACCCTTATTAACTTGCCAGCAAGCAGTTTTTAAGAAATATATTTCAAATATATTCTAAAGTAGGTGTATTTGGACAATATCTGGATGGCTTCAGTGTTCCCTGTTTATCAATAACTTGTGTAAGTTGCTTCATGAGGCAAAAAACAAAACATTTCAGTAAATATAGGGCATATAAATAAAGCACATCTTTTGTTCTTCAAGTCAAATACTGAACTGTCTTTTTCAATGAAAAGGCTTGCTTTTCAATAACTTCCATTTACCCTGTTCACACCATTATTAAACTGTTTGTCCCCTGATAATGGTCTTCTATTGCTAAAGGAGGATGAGAAGAATGTATTTAGAATGATGTTCCAAGCTAGAGACAGATTTACTACAGCTAATTCAATACAATTACTGTGTGATCCCATTTAGATATGGGATAATGACAGGTCAATATA
The DNA here is from genome assembly GCF_910594005.1 of Cervus elaphus. Classification (NCBI taxonomy): domain Eukaryota; kingdom Metazoa; phylum Chordata; class Mammalia; order Artiodactyla; family Cervidae; genus Cervus; species Cervus elaphus. Next base: position 78,237,506 of record NC_057847.1, on the reverse strand, counting down.
GTCAAGGCTATGGTATTCCCACTGGTTACATATGGTTGTGAGAGCTGGACCATAAAGAAGGCAGAGCGCCAAAGAATTGATGCCTTTAAACTGCGGCTCTGGAGAAGACTCCTGAGAGTTCCTTGGACAGAAAGGAGATCAAACTAGTTAATCCTAAAGGAAATTAGCCCTGAATACTTGTTGGAAGGACTGATGCTGAAGTTGAAGCTCCAGTACTTTGGTCACCTTATGTGAACAGCCGAGTCACTGGAAAGGTCCCTGATGCGGGGGAAGATTGAGGGCAGGATGAGAAGAGGGCATCAGAGGATGAGATGGCTGGATGGCATCACTGATGCAATGGATGTGAAGTTGGGAAAACTTAAGGAGATGGTGAGGAACAGAGAGGCCTGGTGTGCTGCACCCCATGGGGTCACAAGGAGTTGGACATGACTGGGTGACTGAACAATAATGACGGTATTTATGATAGGCATAATATATAGTTTTATATATATATATATATATATATATATATATACACATATATATATATATACACACACACTTATGTATCAGTGTATATATATGTTAAGAGTTAGCTTAAACAGTAGCCAATTATTATCTGCATTACAAAAAATAAACATTTTATTATAACAAAAAGTATACAGTTTCCCATTTGTTCTAGTTTTGTTGTAAGGAATGATACAGACATCCCATCCATTTACTGTTTACTGTTAAATAAAATAGCAAATCTATTTACTATTTCTTGGGAATATATTTCTCTAATCATTTAATTTGAGCATAGGAGGGTAAAGAGAAAGCAAGGGAAACCTTACTTAGGCCAAGTTTTATGAATCATCATCTTGCTTGAAAGTGAAAATGAAGTGAAAGTGAAAGTCGCTCAGTTGTGTCCGACCCTTTGCAACCCCATGGGCTACACAGTCCATGGAATTCTCCAGGCCAGAATACTGAGCAGGTAACCTTTCCCTTTTCCAGGGATCTTCCCAACCCAGGAATCGAACCCAGGTCCCCCACATTGCAGGTGGATTCTTTACCAGCTGAGCCACCAGGGAACCTGGCTTGCCTCCAACTTAATTTTAAGGTAACGATGTTTTTAGAGTAATGACACTGAGGGGCAGGGAAACACAATTTGATGAATACCTACTCTGTGCCAGGTACTATAGTAGACGCTCTATCTGGTTTCCATGACATAATGTGCATGAGAAGTCCAAGAGGTAGATGTGAGAATCTTGTACTTATCCTGAGGATCCTGGAGTCAATATGTTACCTTCCCGGCCCAAAGAGCCCCAGGAGGAAAGGTCAAAGGTTTTAATGGCAGTAGACGCCATTAGAATATTACTCAATTTCATTAAGGTTTATGACAAACTTTTTCTTACACCCATTAAATCAATCATCCTCTTTACATTTTCCGAACCCCATGAAGCCAATCAAACTGTTAAGTCTCCTGACCCCCATTAAATTAGGGAACCTCTTAATTCTCCTGACCCTAAATCAATCAGCTTTAGTAAGTCCCCTGACTTCTCCATTAATTCAATTAGCACCCTTAAATCACATGACCCCAGTGACTGAATCAGGCTCCCTAAATCATGGGAACCGCATTACATCAACAAGCCCCCTTAAGTCTCCTCACCCCCATTAAATCAAACAACCTTAAATCTCATGAACCCCATTAAATAAATCTATCTTTTTAAATCTCTTGACCCCCATTAAATCATCCAGCCACCTCAATACTCCTGACCCTCAGTTAATCAACTGGTTTTATTAAGTCTTCTGAGACAAACTTTAGATGAAGACCTCAGATTGTCCTTCAGGACAAGTTGGTCTGTAAGGACACTTCTAGGATAGAGCATTTTTAACATTTAGGTGGCTGCTACTATTTGTTATGTCCCGATAGCCAAGTTTGCAAATTCTTCTCTCAAAGAAAGATCTAAGATATTTTTCTTAGTAACTCAATTGAATTAATGATAGTTTTTTAAATTTTATATTTTGTTTGATCTTTTGGAATATTTATGATTGCTAATTTTATATGCCAACTTAAGTAGGCCATAATACCCAGAGGTTTGGTCAAACACCACTGTGAATGTCACTGTGGTTGGAAATAAAATTTCATCAGCAGATTGACTCACTCTATAGAACGCATTCTATAATGGGGTTTGTGGGGTGGATCTACCTAAGCAGCTGTTGCTGGCAGGAGATGAAGGCTGACATGCTGGGGAAGGGAGAATCCTGCCTCCGGAATGTCTTCAGACTCGACCTGCAGCATCACTGCATGCCATCCAGTGTGCCCGGCTGCCCTGAAGAGCTGGCTTTACTAGCTTCTACAGTCACATTAGTCAGTTCCTTAAAATACGTCTCTCTCACTCTCTGTCAGGAGAACCTAGACTAGTGCAACATGTGATGTATGTTTCATCCCTCATTAAAAGTCCAACAGCCTGGGATAGCCCTGAAAAACATGAGATAAATTTGCAAGGCCCATTAATTGCGATCTGAAACATGAGGGAGAGACAGAAGAAAACAAGAGAAGACATAGGACCAGGAAACAAGATTTTTTAAATGTTGAAGATTAATGAGTGGTGCATTCTAATATACTGTTGGTGGTATGTATGACGATAAACAAAATGAGAGCAAACATAATTTCAAAAGTTTGTCTCCTTTGATTATACTTTCATTGCTTTAAATCTAAGAGAAAATTTAGAAATAGTTTCTATTATTGAGTTTCTACTTGTTTGTTTTATTATCTTTGGCAAAAAGAAGTTCTTGACAGCATTATCTAGTTGAGAAAAGTAATCATAAATAAAACAAATGTCTAAAAGTAGATAATATTTAAATATGTGGGTATTAGAATAGTATACAGACATTAAAAGAATTGAGAAATACTAAAGCTCAAGGGATAATGTTGATAATTTTATACAAGCTGAAAATAAAAAGCTAAAATATACAAACATTCAGAACACCAATCTATGGGTCTGTATGTTTAGTAATATGTAGTTAAGCACTCCCCAAACAGTTGAGGGTTATCCAGTATAGAAATAAAACCTTAAAAAAGCTATATTTCCAAATTATTTGCAATCTGCATGCAATATTTAATAGTTAAAGTTTAATTTTAATTGAAAACAAGAGAAAGATGGAGGCTGTTAGAGTGATTTAGGAAAAGAAAAAGCAGAGAAGTACACTGGGATGGAGTGGGAGGAGATGAAGAGGAGACAATAGCCTCAAGCCTCTCTTGGTTAATTGGGTTCCTTATGTTGTGTCACTTACAGAACCTATTTAACAGTATTGTCAGGAAATTGTCAGCACAGGGCTGGTGAGCTGATTTGAAAGGAATATTCCTCAGCTTTCTTACTTCTATATTTGCACATTTCAGGGAACTGTTGCAAGGGGAGAGAGAATTCTAGGTATTTGGAAAAAAGTCTGTTTGAGTGTTTAAATCAATATTCAGCCAAACTCAAGACCAAGGTTGAGGCAGCATATTAATATCATATATTAAACTTCTGGGATACAAAGAGAAATGCCAAATTGTACACAATAATTACCATAATACCATTATTATTATAATTTCAAAATCCATTCATATCAATATTTGCTGCTACTAATCAACACTGTCAGTGGCTAGATGGCTCCTGTGTTATTTCTTGAGCACATTAGAAAAACTAAACAGAATTTTCACTGAGGTCAGTGGGAAATCGGAGAATCGTGTTCAACACTGCTGGTATAAGACCCTCTCAATTATAATTGACTGAGGTGAAGACAAATTTACTCTCAACTCTTCAGTGTGAAGATTTGGTCAGTGGTAGTCATGTGATTTCATTCAAATCAAGTAACACAGAGACGTTTTGAGCGCTGCTTGGGAAAAGTTAGTGTTGGAATATTACAGAAGCAGAGTTCAGACTAGTACTCAAACATCTTTCTGTTTAACATCTGCGTAAGCAATTGTTGCTTCACAAAGACTTGAAATGAATTTGTCCTTAATCTTTATATCTAGAAATGAGGATGAAGCAATGTAATTGGCATACAAAATACTGACTCTGAATTTCCATCTGTATCTTGGCTTTCCTTGCATGACACCAATTTCAGCCTCTTTCCTGGAGTGGAATGATTTGTCCATCTTTACAGCAGACTTTGTGTAAAAAATACTTGCTCTCTTGAAGCACAGCGATTTGATTCCTTATTCAGCAGGTTCCAGCAAATGAAGCTCTTTCTCTGCTAGCCCTGTATTATTGTTATCTGCATGAGACAATATTAATGCTTTCTTTTGTTTAACCAGCCTTTAAAAATGTAATAGCTAAAATTCCACATTGGTTAAACATTCGTATTTTATGAGGAGGGTAAAAGCTCATAGCTTGTCTTCGAATAAGAAGAATGATAAAAATGACCGTATTAGGGCTTCTTAGTTGGCACTAATGGTAAAGAACTGGCCTGCCAATGCAGGAGATGTAAAAGAGACAGGTTCGATTCCTGGGTTGGGAAGATGCCCCAGAGGAGGGCGTGGCAATCCATTTCAGTGTTCTAGTCTGGAGAATCCCATGGACAGAGAAGCCTGGTAGGCTACAGTCTGTAGGGTCGCAAAGAGTCAGACATGACTGAAGCAACTATGCGTGCATACATATATATAATAGATTATGCATATATATATGTGTGTGTGATATATAGACACATAGGTAAACATGTACTGACCATAACCTTGACCGTAAGCAGTACCTTGAAAAATGCCCCCAAGAGCCTTTTCCTTCATCAAAATTAGTTGACAATATTTTAATAATTATTTTACCAAACTTCATTTAAATATTTAAACACAATGAAATAAGTATGATTCACCATAAGTTTTTTTATAACTGACTTTGGAGCTTTTACAAATACTGAAATTTTAAGGCAACACAGTTGGCATCTTTTTCATGATGAAAATTCTCAAACAGCTTTTTAAAATTGATTCCTGGTTTACATTGAGTCAAGCCACCATAATCAAATTATATGTAATACTTCATTCTTATTTTGGCAAAAGTTTTAGAATCTAATTTACCATTCAACTCTATGCATGTTAAATTATAAGATAACATATTTTCATGTTCTATCCTATATTATTTTCAAAATTTTACAGACTTCTATTTATCAGCTCAAAAAAGACAAAAAATTTTCCTAAAGTTATCTGGTGGGCATAAACTGTCAATGGTTTTAATAGATTAATACTTTTAGTAAATTTAAGTGTCAATCTTTCGCCCCATTTGTAACTATTTCAAAGTTCTTAATAATGACTCTAGCACATAAATCTAACAGCTTTTACCATAATTATTAATGGTTGAGTTATTTTCGTTAGCAATGACAAATAACTCATCTGACTGATATTCTTCCTCCATATAAATCACATAAAATTTCATTTAAAGTTCTGTCTACAGTGCTTCCTTCTGCTTAAAATTAAATATTGAGATATTAGCAATAAATCAGAATCCCATGCCAGTTTGTAATCCTGATGTTGTCTTGGTAATTAGATATGGTGTTACTGATAAGATCACGTATCAGCTTAGGGATGCCAGCCAGAACAAGTACTGAAGTCGGCATCAGTCTCTGTGGCTTTCCAAAGGCCAAGAGAGAAGTTGAGTCTAAAAGTACATAAAAGGGGCAAAAAACACTTGAGTTCATTTGCAAGATGTGCTTATTTGAAATACATGTGAGATTTGCTGTCCTTATTCTCAGCAAAGAGAAGAAGGGGGCTTGCATCGATGGGGACATGTATTTAATAAACATTGCTAACATTTCTGTGTGCCAAGAGATATGCTAGGTGCTAGGAACATATGGGTGGAACTCTAGGTAAAGCCCTGTCCTCCCACAATTTCCTTTCTAGTGGGGAAGCTGTCTGGTAAGCAGATCATAACTAGTCTATGTGCCACATGCTGCCAGAAAGTGCCCACAGAGAAGCTTTAGGGGATAAGCCCTCAGCACAGTGGGAATTGGTTCAGTTTTCCAAAGGTGGGCATAAAGGCATTCCTTACAGAGGTAACAACATGAGCCCATGACCCAGCATCCTTAGGAAATTGAAACTGTTTGTCATATAGCCTGTGTTATGGGGCAAGGAGAAGAGTAATGACAGGTGAAATGGGAAGCAGATGATGCAAGGTGTGTGACGCCATGCTGGGGAGTGGTTTCTGAAATAATCGATAACCCAGTCGATCTGGGGTGAGATCTATGAAGTTTATGCTTAACAGGCAACATTGCTACAGGTAATAAGAAACTATGGATGTATTTTATTGCTTCTCTGTTTGTTTGTTTGTTTTTTGTTTTGTTTTTTTGGTTTTTGGGCCCCAAAGCATGTGAGATCTTAGCTCCAACAACCAGGGATCAAAACTGCACCCCCTGCATTGGAAGGCAAAGTGTTAACCGCTGCACCAGCAGGTAAGCTACCATGAATTTATGTTAAATGCAGGAATGCTGTGCTGTGACTATATTTCCATTTCTGCAAGATCCTTCCTGTAGCCATAAAGGTACAGATGAGGAGTCCAGTGAGAACTGCTGAGTTGTGGCCATTACGCAGGCAAGTCCTAGTGAATTGTGATGATGACTAGGGGGACGAGAATGAGATGGATTCCAGAGAAAACAATCAGACAGGATGGAAAGGACAGAGGAGCAGATTTCAAGGGGCAGGGGAGGGGTGAGGCAAAGGAATGTCACAGTGAGTTCAGCTACCCTGTCCAGTGATGGCAATTTGGAAGTGCCTGTTGGACATCCAATGGGAATGTTCGAATAGAACACTGAATTTAAGAGTCTGGAATATGGTAGAGAATTCCAGCCATGACTGGATTTGCACATAGATATTGTTGTTAGTGGTTAAATGTGCCCACAACTAGATGGAAGAGAGTAAGTGCATCTAAAGAGAGGGTATAGAATGAGAAGAAAAAAGGAATGATTTGGAGGTCTTTCAATTCTTACCTTGGACACTACTATGAACGTAACGGTTGAGCTGCACACCGCAGGCCTACATGTCTTGCCATTGTCCAGCTTTAATACTGAAGAAAGGGTCAGAATCAGAGACAGCATCAACAGTGTAATGGATGGGGGATCTTATGTGTCTGAAGCAAGGTCCTGGACCAACACCCAGTGTGTGAAGCATGGGGTTGTAGGACACGGCAGTGGTCTTCAGTAGTCCTCGCTCACAGGGGAAGGGAAGGTGGCCAGTTACAGCGGAATTGCCGTCAGGGAGGCTCACCGGAAACCAGCAGAGGGCCACACCCCCTCCTTGCTCCTTTGATAAGAACAATCTCTAGCTGAGGTTTGGGACAGGTATGTAGGAAAGTCAGTCAGGTGCGTAGGGTTCAGGTGAAGTAGGCGCTGATGGAGCAGGGGATTACAGAGAGCAAGGGAACAGCCCTCCTGAGTGGACTGGCCACACCATAACCAACGCTGGTGACTCGTCAGGGACACAAGGTGAGCAGGCAGGAGGAAATTAGGTCACCATCTGTAGCTCATAAAATTATAAGTCCCTCTCTCTGCCTCCAAAACCCAGCACCCACTAATTACCCCCATGAGACTGGCTTTCACGTCAGACAGTCCTCGCAGCACACTCTGCACTTTCATTTCTCTATCTTCCTAAGATATCTCTTATAATTGCTTTTATGTCATTAAAATGTGAGTGAGAGGGTCGTGGAGTATGATTTACTTGGCTTGTTTACTTGTCTAGTAATTATAAAACTCCTTTCCCCCTCTACGAAGATGAAAAGTAAGATCAATCCTGAGGAGAGCAAAACTATTTGGCAGTGAATAACTTGCCTCAGGATGATTTCAAAGGCAATCATAAAGACATAAAATGTGATGCCAAAAACTAAGAAACCCAGCTCTGTACTTAGCCTGCTCTTGTGGCATGCCCACTCAGTCGTGTCTGACTCTGCAACCCCATGAACTCTTATGTCGATGTAAGAGACCCGGGTTCAATCCCTGGGTCAGAAAGGTTCCCCTGGAGGAGGACGCGGCAACCCATGCAGTATTCTTGCCTGGAGAATCCTCACGGACAGGGAAAGCTGGCGGCTACAGTCCAGAAGGTGGCAAAGAGCTGGACAAGACTGAAAGGACCGGGAGCCCACGCACGGGCCACCTGGGGAGGCTTCGCTGCTCTCAGGGGCTGCGTATGCGGCCTGCGGTGCTGAAACCTGGTCTTCCAAGGAGAGAAGTGATGAGATGCCTGTGTGTGATCCTCCACACTCCACACCACAGGCTGAGAACCACTCCGTTTTTTATGGGAATAAATCAACTTAAGCTCCCATTGACCCTGCCCCTTTTGCACAGCTTATTTTCACAGAGGCTGACAGCTGGCCCAGTCTCCTGCCATTTCAAAACTGTTTTTACTGCCTAGCCCTTCAAGGGCACAGAAGTTCCTAAGTCTGGTATCTCAGCAGCAGCGAAGAAAAGCCAGCTCAAGTCAAAGGGTACTTGGACTGGCTTCTCGGTTTTTAAATTGGCATTATGTGATGCTTAATTGGAATTATTTCTTGGGGCCTGAGGGATAGTTGTTTCTAATCAAGATAAAAAGTAATTAGCAGGCAACTGTGAGGTGGGGAAAAGAATCTAAAATACCTCTGACCCATTTGATACAGTGTTTATATGTGATAATGGCTTCATGGCTTCTCATAAAAAAATTGATTTCTTTAATTAACAAACTTAAGACTGCAGTTTATATTAAGTCCACAAAATCATGGCTTATTCTCAGATCCAAATGAAGGAAATAAAGTCAAGGGACATAAACTCAATTTAATAAGACAAACTTGTTAGTGCCCTGCGAGCCTGCCTGAGTTGATTTCCCTCCCAGGCTGGATTCGTGAACTCAAATCCCATACTTCCCTGAAGGGAAGAATTCTGTTTTCTTCCCTAATTTTGAAAATATCAAGTTTTTCCCTCACTGCTTACAGGATGTCTCAAATGCCTTAGCATGGAGTAGAGGGCCTCTTATAGCAGACCCGCTCTATTTCACTTCCAGCTAAAACCTCCACATAACTGCTGTGCTTATCACGTACTAGGCGCTCTTCACATGTGGTCTGCAATCATCCCATCTGTCCCAGTCTCCAGAAATCCCCTCTGTCTTCTCTCCACTGCCAAAATCGAATTTTTCTTATATGCAATCTTCCCTTTGACAGGCTTTTGAGTCAGTCACCATTGTTTGAACTGAACACCACTTTCTTTATTTTTGCTTATATCTATGTTTAGCATTATTCCTTCTGCTGTATTTTATTTAAGTTTTATTAAGGTTCAGTTAATTTACAATGCTGTGTTAGTTTCAGGTGTATAGCAGAGGCCTCAGTCCTGTCTGACTCTTGGCAGCCTGTGGACTGTAGCCCGCCAGGCTGCACTGTCCATGGCATTCTCCAGGGAGCAATACAGGAGAGGGTTTTCCTGCCCTCCTCCAGGGGACCTCCCGACCCAGTGACTAAACTTGAGTCTTATGTCTCCTGCATTGGCAGGCAGGTTCTTTAACACTAGCACCACCGGGGAAGTACATGATCTTTTTCAGATTCTTTCCCATTATAGGTTAAAATACACTGAGTATAGTTCCCTGTCCTATGCAGCAGGCTCTTGTTTATTATATATAATAGTGTGTATCTGTTCACCCAAACTCCTAATTTGTCTCTCCCCTCTCCTCCTGTTTGGTAACAGTTAATTTTTTTTCTATACCTGTGAGTCTGTTTTGTAAGTAAGTTCATTTGTATCATTATTTTATATTCCACATATAACAGGTATCATATGGTATTTGTCTTTCTCTGTATGACTTACTTCAGTTAGTATGATAATCTCTAGGTCTCATATTGCTGCAAATGGCACTATTTCAATCTTTTCCATGGTTGAGGACCATTTCATATAAATATATAAGTATATTTATATTATATTATGTTACATTATTATATGTGTTTATATTATATAACATTTCTATAATTATTATAAAATATATATTTGTATAACATATAATAATATATAAATTAATATATTAAATATAATATATATATTATATATTTTTTAAAATTCCAATTTCATGGGTGCAGTCACCATCCACAGTGATTTCCTAAAGGAAACCAACCCTGAATATTCATTGGAAGGAATGATGCTGACATTGAAGCTCCCATACTTTGGCCACCTGATGTGAAGAACTGACTCATTGGAAAAGACCCTGATGCTGGGAAAGATTGAAGGCAGGAGGAGAAGGGGACGACAGAGGATGAGATGGTTGGATGGCATCACTGATTCAGTGGACATGAGTTTGAGCAAACTCTGGGAAATAGTGAAGGACAGTGAAGCCTGGCATGCTGCAGTCTATGGGGTCACCAAGAGTCAGAAACAATCGAGTTACTGAACAACAATATATATGTGTGTGTATATATATATTATATATATAGTTATATGTGTGTGTGTGTGTGTGTTTATGGTTAAAAAGCTGAAAAATTTCCTGTTAAAATCAAGAACAAAACAAGAATGCTTAATTTCACCACTTTTATTCAACCTAGTATCAGAAGTCCAAGCCAAAGTAATCAGACAAGAGAAAGAGAGAAGATGGTATAATATTCCTTATTTACCTGTCTCTTTTGTACTAGGAGAATTCCAATAAAGCTCCTTGAAATCAAGACCAAATAAACTTCACATAGCAAGTCTGCAATGGGATTTATTGAACTAATTGAACATAATTAGATTAATTTGTGCTCAATAGTAACAGGAACATATGAAACAGAAATGGTAAGAGATATAAAGATCATGCATCTTGTTATAAATGCCCATTCATTCAACAGTTTTTTTTTTTTTTTTTAAAGAAAGTATTCTTTTCAGTCATGGTTGTAGGTTCTTAGGCTATATCAGTAACTAAAATATCAATGATCCCTGCCCTTATGAAGCTTTCAGTCTAGTAATTGAACTGATCAATACAGAATTTTTAAAAAAGGAATTGGTAGAAAGTGACACATGTTATGAAAGAAGAAAGATACAGCAATGTAAAGGTGTCTGTGAGTATTAGATATGGGATTGATTGTAATTTTAAATAGATTGATCAAGATGTGTCTCACTGAATTGGCAGCACTGGAGGAAAGACTTTAGAGGTAAAAAGTTAGCCTAATGATATCTGGGAGATGATTTTTCCAAGTAGAGCCAACAACCAATGCAAGGTGTCCGAGGCATTGTTAAGGAAAAGCAAGGAGGGCAGAGTGTCTGGAAGAAAGTTAAAGTAAGAGAAAATTGATAGTAGAGGGGCATTAGGTGTTTGTTGGGGGGGAGGGGTAGAGTCAAGGAGGATAGGATGTGTAGGGCCTTGTAGTCCACTTTAAACACTTGGCTTTGATGATTAGAGAAATGGGGAGCCATTGCAGAATTTCAAAGTAAGTAGTGGGATGACTTATCTCGGACTTTCGGATGCTCTGTTGAGAATATCGTGTGCTGTGTGTACTGTAAGTGCACAAGCGTAGAAGGGCTCATAAGAGGCTATGTGAAAGTGAAAGTCGCTCAGTCACGTCTGACTCTTTGCGACCCCATGGACTCTACAGTCCATGGAATTCAACAGGCCAGAGTGGGTAGCCTTTCCCTTTTTCGGGGGATCTTCCCAACCCAGGCATGAGAGATGCTAAAGGGCAAAATTCAGGTGGCAACAAGACAGATGCTACAAAGTATTTAGATTTGGGGTATTTGGAGATAGAGTCAACAGGAGGGATATCTTATGTGGGGTGAGATAAAAAGAAGAGCAGACGATGAGTCAAAGGATTTTTGTTCTGAACAACTGAAGAAATGGTTTCACCATTTCCTGAAGTGGGAAAGCCCATTTCCACACGTGAAAGGAGAAGATCAAGAATTCAGTTGCAGACATACAACATTTAAAATGCCCACCAGATATCCACGTGGAATGCCAGTGAAACAGGGGGAAATATGATTCTGGGTGCCAACATAGAAGGCTGAGGTGGGGGATTCAAGTTTGAGAGAAATTGGAATTTTCATGGCATTTAAATCATGAGATGGGATGAAATCACAAGAAAGCTCCCTGGGGAACTTGAACATCAAGGAAAGGAAGGATCAGCAAAATGAGGCCAGTTTGGAAATGAACTAATTTAAAGTGAATGCTCCAGGGAAGTCAGTCAAGCAAGCAGGGGCTGCGTGTTGAATACACACTAGACTCCAAGGCACTATGCTGAAAGGGATGCAGCAGAGCCAGAAATGCTCTTGCCCTCCAGCGGGAAGTAGGATAGACAAATGTGCAGAGACAAGAAGATGCACATGCCAGAAACGTTGTTACTAAGGAAAAGAGTCAACATGAAAAGCAGAATTATAATACGTTTATAGAAAGTCAATTTGTCTGCTCTCCCAGTGGAAGTAGAATTTGATTTGGTTCTTAGAGGAAGAGTTTGATCCTCGAATAGAGAGGACATTCCAGCAATAGGAAGAGCGTGGGCGAAGAAGCAGATGTGCAAGACCAGGCAGCGAGGAGGCTGCAAACGAGGGCTCAGTAGGCTGGAAAAGCGGGTGAGAGCGTGGAACAGACACTCTGGTAGGGAGACTCGATCATGGAAATGGAAGGGGCCTGTGGAGGCTGTCTGAGTTTGGCTGTTACTAATAAAAGCAGGATGTTTGAAGACACAATTGATTGTTCCCCGGGGACACAATGTCCTTCCTTATCGCTCCAACTTTTTCATCACTAGACTGCTCTGAATTGTTGCCCTAGTTTTCTTTGATGATGTTAGTGACCAAAAAGCCTGAACAGTACTCTGATGTCAGTTTCATTAATTTTTTAACTTTTATTTTTAACACTTACCTATTTCTGTATTCGTTTGGCTGCATCAGGTCCTGTTGCCGCAGGCAGGGTCTTCGTTGCATCCTTGGGATCTTTAGCTGCAGCACGTGGGCTCTCTAGCTGTGCCGCACGGGCTTAGCTGTTCTGTGGCATGTGGGATCTCAGTTCCCCAACCAGGGGCTGAACCTGAGTCGCTGCAGTATAAGGTGGATTCTTAACCACTAGACCACCAGGGGAGTCACTGACTTCTCATTATATATTGGAGTGTATTTGATTAACAATATTGTAATCATTTCAGATGTATGGCAAACTGATTCAGTTGTACATATACATGCATCTATTCTTTATCAAATTCTTTTTCCATTTAGGTTGTTACATAATATTGAGCAGAGTTCTGATGTCACTTATAAGGAAGAAAATTTACAAAGACATTGGTAACATTTTCCAGGAAGATTTTAGCCAAATCTCCCCAATTTAAATGTCACAGCATAAATGGTATAAAACTTCCCAGATCAACTCAGTTCAATTCGATTGGCATTTATTAAGCATCTACTGTAAGCCTGGAGGTTAGCTCCATTCATGTGACATAAAAATGAATAGTTCATGGCCTCAACCTTGATTTTTCACTGTCAATATTTCTGGAAAACAATGCTTTCAGTATGTTGTGATATGCTGTGAGATAGTATGAGCGTCTAAAAATAAGAACCCAGAGGAACGTGAAATTTATGCTGGGGAATCTTCCTGGTAAAGGTGGTACCTATTCACCATGTTTTGAAGGTAGCCAGGCAAAAGGACAGACACCCAGTCATCAGTACTCATTACCTATGAGAGCTTAGACTAGCGAAAGGGGTCCTTTCTTCTATTTATGTAAACCATAAGATGTTCTTTAATTTTTATTTTTTTTAAATAGAAAGTTGCCATTTTGTCATACAAATGGAAAGAAGCTGAGTCCTTTTGTAATAGTCACCAGGTTTATTACACGACAGGTTCAATGATATTTGTAATTATAACTTCTACTGCACACTTTAATAAATAGAGAGGTCATCCCACAAAGAAATCAGGAGGCGGGCTTCCTAAGGATCCAGAACGACATGTGCAGAGGACTGGAAGGAAAGAGAAGCAAACGGTGGACCAGATATTACCGGAGCAGGGGCCACAAGTGCTGCATGGAGATGTGTGTCTGGGGTGATGCTGACATGTGCTTCTCTGGAATTCCCCCGAAATCAGGAAATGGGTGAGCATGGCTTTCAGCCCAGGTGGTACTCTTCATCACCCTGTATTTTGGGACATGGAGAATATGTGCTAAATGGACACTAGTTCTTCTCTCAGACATGTGTCTAGTTTGTCATCTCAGAGTGAAGTAGCCTCTCAGTTACCCAGTAAAACTCACTCAGTTTACTCAGTAAAAGTTAAGGGAAAAAGTACTCATATGTTCTAAAAAAAAAATAAATAAATCTCTCATGATGAAATAAATAAAGTGAATAGTTAGCTACAAGCTAGTCATTGTTATAAATGAGAAGCATTCATGCTTTTGGACTCTGAAATCCAAGTATGAAGATTACAGAAGACATTGACAGTATCAGCTAAGTGATGCATGGCTGATAATCCCAAAAGAACCTCTCAAGATAATCAAGTAGGCAGTCTCATTGAAGATGACCATGAGTCTTTGATTTTTACCAGTGGTGTTTATTAGCTCAACTAAATTATTACATGTGTTTGAGTTCTGTTGACATTTAAGTGGAAACAGAGAGGAAAATAATATTTCCTCTGGGGTATCTAGCCCATCATCACTGAATTGAATCAGAAAGTGATCATGGATCTGACTATGAGCTCAACCCCACTCTCCATATTCACACTGGATTCCTAAGAAAGTAAAGCTGAGTAATCAAATAGCAACTTTAATGAAGTTTTTCAAAGTTTTGATGATTATTCAAATCATCATAGCTGCATTGTTTTTATTACTCTGACACTGTTTTATGCGGTATCCTACACCGGTTTCCTTGGAAACAAACTCGGAAATGGAGTGTTGCCTGTAGAAAACATACCAAGGAAAACTCTTGGGACATACACGTCCAGAGAAAGAAGGAGAGCAGGGAGAAGGTGAGCCCTGCTGACTGCGGCTGCAGCCTCTGAACATCGGACAGGAAGCTCTAGAGCTGATCAGTCCTACAGAGGTGTTCCTAGTAGGAGCATGGGCTGAGGTCTCTGTAGTCCTCGATCAGCCTGTCATCTGCTGCTGGCTGTCCCTGGGTCAGCAGAACTCCCACAGGAGGCTGTGTGTCTACAAGGATCAGCAATGGATGTTCCAGCAGCTGAAGGATGGGTACATCCACTCTGAAGAGGGGATTTGGGATATGGTGATAACACCAATTACACACTTCACCCACTGCTGGCTGGATTCTAGGCATACCTTGTATTTAGAATCATGATGAGAAAATAAGCAAGTCTCTGTGCTTGAGCAAATGTCATCTGATCTGGTTCAACGGGTCGTAATATTTGGAATCCCTACGGGACCAGGGGAGACCTTTGAGTTTAAAGTTTTATTTTATTTGAGGGATTTCCTTGAAAATCAGTTTTAGTTGATCAAAACTTTCAAATCAAATTTTGATATATTTTTCTTGATTTGCTTAGCTTTGGAATATTGCTCTCGTAACCTATGGAAAGGAAAAAGGTGAAATACAGCAAATGGAGACAGAAGAGATGGAAAGTGAAGCCACCAAATAGAAGACTTGCTTGGTGTTAGATTTCATTTCATCTATAGGATTGAGAAATCTTGCTTATTAAACTGTCCACTTTGTTTTCTGATTTGTTCCGGGCAGAGGAAAGAATTAGCAGCTTAGTGTCTGGATGTGCTGGTATGCTTGTGCCAGAATAGAGTGTCAGGGCAAGCGTGTCAGGCTTCATGGAGAAATAGGGCATGAATGGTCCACTGGGCGAGGGGCAAAGTCCTCGAGGAAACAGTGGGAGCCCTAGGCTGGAAGTTTGAGCCGTAGGCTCATGCCACCACCCTGGACTAATCATGCCCTCTTGGCCATGCCTTCCCCTGTGTGCTAATGATGCTAAATTGCATCAGTCGTGTCTGACTCTTCGTGAGCCTATGAACCATAGCCAGCCAGGCTCCTCTGTCCATGGGATTCACTAGGCAAGGTTACTGGGCTGGGTTGCCATGCCTTCCTCCAGGGGATCTTCTTGACCCAGAGATCGAACCTGTTTCTCCTACTTCTTCTGCTGTAGCAGACAGGTGGATTGCTTACCACTAGTGCCGCCTGAAAAGCCTCTTCCTCGATTTCTCCAGCTGTTAAATGGGCCTAGTTAACTTGCAGAGTTATGAGATCAGATAATAAGTCTCTTTACAGATTTTGCAAAGTATAGAGCATTAAGAAATAATTCATAGAAAATGGAGCTATGACCATAGAACTCAGTATGAGAGGATTGATAGAATAAATTAGGAAAGTCCAAAGTTCTAAGTGAAAGTTTCAGACCACTAAGTATCACCTTAGAAATATTATTTTGAAATAAAATACGGAGGTGATAATCTATCAAAAATGCTAAGCACACTGCCCACCCCCCACCCAAATGAAAAACAGCACATGGGCACTGATATTCTCTGTTTTTAACTGAGTCCTGGTGTGAGGTGCGCTGTAAAATGTAAAACACTCAGGGAATTGGATGATTATTCAGCAGTAGACAAATGGGCATGACCGTACTTTTTTTTTTCCCATTTCTCCACTGAGAACTTCTAGGCCAGTTGATACATAAGGACCCCACTCCTTTTTTCTTTAACTGACTAAATTAGTACAAAATAAAGGCTATTAGTGGAGACCAAGAAGGTTTCTTCGAAATAGTGTTTCCTCCACACCCATAAGTCCAATGCCTGCATGCAACATGCTTACAGTTTTTCCTTAATTGGAGTACAGTTGACTGACAGTGTCATGTTAGTTTCAGGTGTACGGCAAAGTGATTCAGTTATATGTGTGTGTGCATTCAGTTGTGTCCAACTCTTGTTTTCCAGGCAAAAACACTGGAACGAGTTGCTGTTTCCTATTCCATGGGATCTTCCTGACCAAGGGATCGAACCCAAGTCTCTTGCATCTCCTGCATTGGCAGGCAGATACTTTACCACTATACCACCTGGAAAGCCATATATATATTCTTTTTCAGGTTCTTTTCCTTATACATTATTAAAAATGTTAAGCAAAATTCCCTGTGCTATACACTTGTCTTTATTGGTTATATATTTTATATATAGTAGTGTGTATATGACTGAGTGATTGAGAATAAGCACATGTGTATATGCAACACTATTTCCAATAGGCAAGACACAGAAGCACCACATTTTTTAAATGCATTTATATTTGTTTTCAGTGATGTATGATTCTTATGCACTGGACAAATGCATAGGACTTTGTAAATCTGTGAGGTCAGATTAGATACAGTTTAGATTTAGATTGAGGAAGAACTCCTCTCTTAATAACCTGAAGACTTTATATATATAATACGCCCATTCTTCAAAGAGGATTAAAGAAAAGTCAAGCAATTGTAGAGATACTGTTGCTAATGATGAAACGCCTGCTGGATGATCAGCTTTTCTCTTTAACTATTAATAAAAGTGACCTCAGTTTACTTAAAATAAACTTGACCTGAATAAGCTTCCTGCTCACTTTTATGTTCTAAATGGGTGTTGCTTGGTATAAATACAATGAGCAGTGACAGACAACACATTTGATAGACAAGTACTAAGGCAGGAGATCAAACATGAATTCTACAAAGCTGTGTTAGCACACCATAAACATAATAAACAAATTCATGAAAAGAAAGTTCATGAATAATGGATGAGGGATTCATTGAACACTATTAAAATATGCAGACTCTGGGTGGCTGACAGATTCCAGATGGAATAGGTCCAAAGGACAGGTGAGTGAAAGATAGGCCAACAAAGAAAACTTGATTAAAGAATGCGAGGAGAATATCCCCAAATGGGAGCTCTGGAGAGCAGATTTTCATTGTATCTATCTAAATCAGTTTGCCAGTAGAAGAATATGCAACATGTATATGACATTAATAAGCAAAAGTATAGATAATAGTGGAAAAAATAAGAAAATAAAAAGATCAGGAAATACAAAGTTAAATGGACAAACATTGCAAATGCAAAGAGCAAAAGTCATGATGAAATAAAAGCAATATACTTTCCTTTCCTTTAGTCCATCCTAAAGGAAATCAGTCCTGGGAGTTCATCGGAAGGACTGTTGTTGAAACTGAAACTCCAATATTTTGGCCACCTGATGCAAAGAGCTGCCTCATTTGTAAAGACCCTGATGTTGGGAAGGATTGAAGGCAGGAGGAGAAGCGGATGACAGAGGATGAGATGGTTAGATGGCATCACTGACTCAATGGACATGAGTTTGGGTAAACTCCGGGAGTTGGTGATGGACAGGGAGGCCTGGCGAGCTTCAGTTCATGGGGTTGCAAAGAGTCGGACACGACTGAGTGCCTGAACTGATACTGATACTTTCCTTTCATAGGAGCCAAATGGGCAGGAGGAAACTGGCTGAGAATTTGGGCTGCTTCAATAATTTGAAAATTCAGAAGAAGCAAGATATGCTGAAAAGACCCAAAGATTCTTGCTCAGAGAGAGCAAAGTCGAGATATGATTTGTTCAAGAAAGAGAGATGCTTTTCTGAAAAGCTTTCTCAATTCATATTTTAAAGACCAATGCTTAATATACTAACAGTTCTTTATTTTGCATTAGTGAAAGAGAAACGTTCTCATAAATAAAATTTCCAGGTAATGACAACGTTTTCCATTCAAGCATCACTTTAAAAATCATAGATTTCAACTATAAAAATGAGAAATATATGTATCCATGCTTTTCTACCTTTAGGAAATATCATCGAGTTTTTTTCTTCATAGATAAGTTTCACTACAACTTACCTTCATTATTATAGCGGGAACAAATGTGATAATATTTTTTATGTAATACTATAATTTACATAGTAATAATAGTAGTAGTATTAGTTGCTCAGTCGTGTCTGAGTCTTTGTGATCCCATGGAGTGTGGCTTGCTAGGCTAGTCTGTCCATGAGAAAAGGCAAGCGTACTGGAGTGGATGTCATTCCTTCTCCATATATTACACATGTTGTAACTAATTTAGCTGTTACCGTGGTTCTTGCTCTCAAAAAGTAACTGCTGTTTATATTGGCCCATGCATTTATAACTATGTCGGTACTTTGGACTTAATGTAGATGGAAGAATGCTTTGTATCTTAGTCTTCCAAGGTTGAAAGATTGGCATATTGTAGCTTACATTTCTATAACTTTGTATAGACAGTCCAGGTTTGAGAGAAGAAAAGTAGCAACTTACACGGAGGTAGAAAAGTCATAGGTTCTAAAAGGAGTTGCAGAGATCCATTAAGATAATCCTTGGAGGTTTTGCTGAATCGAAAGATAAAGCATTAACAATAGGAATATTAATAGAGGCTAATCTTTCTGAGAACATTCCATTTGTCAGATGTTTTGTTACATATTGACAATAATTATCTCATTTATCTACCAAACAGAGGTGACATCATCGAGATGGTGGGTAGGGGATCCCAACCTTCATCCCCTCACAAAAATCCGCATTAGACAGGCATCCACAAACAAAAATAGCTCTAGGAGAGTCCACTTAAGAAACTTCATCAGTGCAGTACAACAGTCTGAGATTAACCGAACAAAAAAGAAGGAAGACAGCTGCATATTGCTTGCCTCATCCCATCCGTCAGGCTGACATTGCTCAGTGACAAGAGGGAACTCCCCATTGAGAAATAGTTTCTCTCACCGGGAAAAGAAGGCCAGGACCAGGAGCCAATCCAGACCTCTGGATTGGTGCAAGTGCAAGAAGCCAGCTCATATATCCGCTTGCTTATTTTAGCCACAGACAATATATCTGATCATGTGTATATTTATAATTCATATACATATATATTAATATACAAAAATCTCCTCTTTGGTGCTAATTTCATTGTCAGATATCCATTCTGGTTCTAGCTTCCATCCAGGGGTTATCTCTCTCCAATATAGTTTTGTTGTTTCCTGTTTGGCTTTTACCATTTATTTCACTCAGGTGAAAATACTCCCTATATTAAATCCCCTTTGTTTTTTCCATTTCATGTGTGATGTCTCTTTTACTGTTTGGAGCCTGATAAACCTATCAAAATCATAGTGTATATTTTTGTGTGTGCATTCATGACACTTAAAAAAAAATGATTTGCAGTAGAAATGTTATTAGTCTTCATATGGACTCTGAATATTATTTATTGTAGTAAAATTTATTTTTTGTTTAAAATATTTTATTTAAAATTTAAAAGTTTATCACTTATTGTAGTAAAATTTACATATAGAGAAAAGCGGGAATCATATTTTCAACTTATTCTTGTGGTAGATGTATGCAACTTTATAATTAGCACCTCAGTTCAGATACACACCATTTTCTCCACTCTAGAAAGAAAGTTCCAGAGTTCCAAGGCTCTGAAGAAATAAGCATAACTGGTAAAAATTATTTAAAAACCAATCACTTAAAGTCTCTGAAGGGAATTTCCTGATGATACAGTAGAACCCCATACTACCATTGCCAGAGTCCTGGGCTTAATCCCTGATCAGGGAATTAAGATCCCACAAGCTACTTGGCATGTCCCCCTCCAAAAAAAGTCTCTAGAAATTGTCCTAAGAGCATACAGAAAGTAAAGAAATATTTATTAAAGATAATCTACTAAAACACAATAAAATAGCAAGTCCGTGGTGCTCAAAGTGTGGCCTCCTTTCCCCCTCCCAGCTCAGCGCAGCGGAAGTTCTGTTCAGGGGGACGCAGCCAAGGATACTGCCCTCGCTCAGCTCCAGGTCCCGTCAAGAGCTGCAGTATCCTCCCTGGAGGCACAATCTCCCCAGATTCCTCTTTCTTTAAATCTGAGTTGCAAAGGCTTAATTCAAGGCTGGTGTTGCTGGGAAGCTGGGGATTCCCTTCTTTCACACAGCCTTTCATATCATGAAAGATGAGGCAGAATGATAATCCTAGAACCCTAATCATCTCACCTTAGGTCATCAAAAGGCACTCAGGGCACTCATGGCGTACCAAGTGCTTTCCTAGAGCACTGTCTTATGCAGGGACAGGAAAGTCAAAAAGTCCAGAAGCTATGACATCCGCTTTAAACTTCATCTGCAGTAGGGGTGTCATGGGGCTTCCCTTGTGGTCCAGTGGCTAAGATTCTGTGCTCTCAATGCAGGGGCCAGGTTTGACCTCTGGTTAGCAAACACCAGGGATTCTCAGGTATTGTTCAGTCACCCAAGCATTTCCAACTCTTTCCAACCCCATGGACTGCAGTACACCAGGCCTCCCTGTCCCTTACCATCTCCCAGAGTTTGCCCAAATTCATGCCCATTTCATTGGTGATGCCATCCAATCATCTCATCCTCTGATGCTCTCTTCTCCTTCTGCCCTCAATCTTTCCAAGCATCAGGGACTTTTCCAATGAGTCAGTTGTTCACATCAGGTGACTAAAATGCTGGAACTTCATCTTCAGCATCAGTCCTTCCAGTGAGTATTCAGGGTTTATTTCCTTTAGGATTGACTTGCTTGATCTCTTTGCAGTCCAAGGGACTCTTGGGAGTTCTCTCTAGCACCACAATTCGAAGGCATCAATTCTTTGGTGCCCTGCCTTCTTTATGATCCAGCTCTCATAAACTTACAGGACCGCTGGGAAAACCATAGCCTTGACTACACAGACCTTTGTCGGCACAGTGATGTCTCTGCTTTTCAACACACTGTCTAGGTTTGTCATAGTTTTCTACCAAGAAGCAATCGTCTTCCGATTCCATGGCTGCAGTCACCACCCACAGTGACTTTCCAACCCAAGGGGAGGAAATCTGTCACGACTTCCACTTTTCTCCATCAATTTGCCATGAAGTAATGGGACTGGATGCTATGATCTTAGTGTGTGTGTTTTAATATTTAGTTTTAAACTGGCTTTTTCACTCTCCTCATTCACCATCATCAAGAGGTTTTTAGTTCCTCTTTGTCTGACATTAGAGTGGTGTCATATGCATATCTGAGGTTGTTGATGTTTCTCCCCACAGTCAGTTTTGATTCCAACCTGTAGCTCATGCAGCCCGGCATTTCTCATGCTGTGCTCAGCATATAGGATTAAATACACAGGGTGAGAACAGATAGCCCTGTCGTACTCCTTTCTCAATTCTGAACCGATCAGTTGCTCCACACAGGGTTCTAACTGCTGCTTCTTGATCCCCGTACAGGCTCCTTAGGAGACAGGTAAGATGGTCTGGTATTTCAATCTCTTTAGAAGCTTTCCACAATTTGTTGTGATCCACACAGTCAAAGGCTTCAGTATAGTCAATGAAACAGAGGTAAATGTTTTCCTGGAATTCCCTTGCTTTCTCTATGATCCAGTGAATGTTGGCAATTTGATCTCTGGTTTCTCTTCCTTTTCTAAACCCAGCTTGGACATCTGGAAATTCTTGGTCTGCATAATGTTGAAGCCTATCATGAAAGGTTTTAAGCATGGCCTTACTAGCATGGGAGCTGAATATAATTGTCTGATGGTTAGAATAGTCTTCAGTGCTGCCCTTCTTGGAAATTGGGATGAGGATTGACCTTTTCCAGTCCTGTGGCCACAGCTGGGTTTTCCAGATTTGCTGACATATTGAGAGCAACACTTTGATAGCATCATCTTTTAGGGTTTTGAATAGCCCTACTGGAATTCCATCACATCCACTAGCCTTACTGACAACAGTGCTTCCTAAGGGCCACTTGATGTCACACTCCAGAATGTCTGGCTCTGAGTGACTGACCACACCATTGTGGTTATCTAGTTCATTAGGATCCTTTTTTGTAAAGTTCTTCCATAAAAAACCTGCCTGACAATTCTGGAGACTTAAGAGACATCGGTTTAATACCTGGGTCAGGAAGATCCCCTGGAGGAGGGCATGGCAACCCACTTTAGTATTCTTGCTTGGAGAAGCCCATGAACAGATGAGCTTGATGGGTTACAGTCCATGGGGTCGCAAAGAGTCAGACAGGACTGAAGTGACATAGCATGCCTGAACAGGGAACTTGATCCTTCATGTTGCAACTAAGAATCCGCTTGCCACAACTAAGGATCCTGCATGCTGCAATGAAGATAAAAAAATCCAACATACTGCAACAAAGACCCAGTGCAATCAAATAGATAAATTGCATATTAAAAATTAAATAAAGCAAGGGTGTCAGTCCAAAAGAATTACGCCACGAACCTGGCTTAGGCACCAGAGCTCTGGATCTGATATTTTGACCAGAGTTAGAGACAGTTTCCCCTCAGGAGCTGAACTTATTTAAAACAGAGAAAGGAGAATTTCGGTCCTAAGGGAACTTTTAAAAAACAATGAAAATTTTGATAGTAAGCAAACTAAATCATAAGCTAGCTATGTTATCAGAGAGAACTAAGAAAGAGAGCTTAGAAGGGTCCTCTAGAGATAAGAACAAATCACAAAGACCTATTTCAGAAACAACCACTGCAAAGAATGCCAACAGCCTATGGAATAAGTGATGCCCCAGGGTATTGTTGAAAATAATAGAGCAATCAGCTGGCAATTAGTGAAACATAATAGCTGAATGTGGTCAGAAAATGAAAGAAGGAGCCTTATTAAAATCTTTGTCTTGTCAAGGTGAATTTGCAAATATCCAATCTGTGTAGTTTGAAAAATAACATCAGAGGAGTCACATGGCAGGAGAAAATAGGCATCATTAAAATAGTTCAGCCAGTCATTCAAACAAATTTAAAAAGTGAATAAAAACAGGAAAGCAGATGTGGGGAGACAATAAACCAGAATATCTGCAATATATTATCTATAATCACTAGGTTTCAACAAAAGTTATAAAGTTTGCAAAGAAACAAGAAAGTCTTACTTATATACAGCAGAAAAAAGAAAAACATAATGTAAGCAACAAAATCTGCCATGAGAAGTTGAGAATTGAAGAAACCTGTGGGACTTTCCCGGAGAAGGCAATGGCACCCCACTCCAGTACTCTTGCCTGGAAAACCCCGTGGACGGAGGAGTCTGGTGGGTTGCAGTCCATGGGATCGCAAAGAGTGGGACACGACTGAGCGACTTCACTTTCTTTCTTTCATGAAGACTTCATGATAGACACCATAAATATGTTCAAATAAATAATGGAAATCATGCTTAATGATGAAAAATTTACTTCAATATCTCATCAGGTAGAGAATATCAATATAGATAAAATTACTTTAAAAAAGGAAAATCTAGATTTGAATAATACAACTGAAAGGAAAAATTTGCTAGAGGTGTTCAAGAGATGTGAATTAGCAGAAGTAATTCAGAGACTTGAAGAGACATAACAGAGATTAGGCAATCCAAATAACTAACATTTAAATATTTTCTTTTAAAACAGATCACCAGCCCAGGTTGGATGCATGAGAGAAGTGCTCGAGGCTGGTGCACTGGGAAGACCCAGAGGGATCAGGTGGAGAGAAATTGTAATAAAAATAAATCTGCTTTTTACATTTTTATCTGTTCTGGTTGGTCCAACTTCCCATTTAGTATCATTTTATTCTGAAAATATCTTTCTGCATCTCTTTTATCTGAAAAATTATTTAGATTTCATTTTGAAGAATATTTTCCCTGGATACAAAATTATTTCTTATTTAGAACTTTTAAAATATTTTCCTATTTTATGGGCTCCTTGTTCCTGGGAATATTTATTATAATCATTTTCTTGTTTGTAATCCACTTTTGGAAATTATTTCATCTCTCTTTCCAGCACTTTGACTGCAAAGCATTTTGTAATGATCTTCTTTGGATTTATCCTGCTCACAGCTGGCTGAAATTCTTGGAAGCACGTGTGAAATTTGACAATATTTCGGCTTTTTTTAAAGTATATTTTCTGTCCTCTTCTATGTTTCTTTTACCCTTTGCAAACTTTGTTTACATTTAAATTAGACAACTTCGTATTGTCCTACATGTAGCTGTGTCTCTGTTAATTTATATTGTCATCTTTTTTCTCTCTGTGGAACAGGGCACATAATGTATATTGTTCCATTTTTAGCTTTTTTATTCTTCTACCATCTATTTGTTATTACACCAATACATTGAACTTTTATTTCAGATATTCTACTTTTTAATTTTAGAATTCAAAACTGTTCTTTTTTTATCGTTTGCATTACTGTGCTGTTATTTACCATCTGTTCTTTCACTGTGGCATCTTTTTAATGTTATTCAGCATATTTATAATAGGTTCTCCAAAGTGCTTGTCGGATAATTCTGGCGCCTGTGTGAACTGTAGGTCCGTCTCTATTGTCTGACTTTTTTCTAACCATGCGTTGTGTTTCTGTGTCCTCAGGGCACTCAGTCGGCTGTATGATCTGCATTATGCCTACTTATGTTACAGGGCTTCTGCCTTTTGCTCTCTGAATAATGTTACTTTTTGTTTACATAGGTAGATAAATTGCTTGCTGACAACCTTGAGCTTCTGGATGCTTGGTTTCATATGTTGTTAGTGAGAGTATATTTAAGTTTGTCCTTTGTGTTGGGGGAAATCCTTAGGTATAGTGTATATTCTTTAATCACTAACTATGGCCTTTTTTGATTTTTAGTAGGCAGCTTGGTGATTCATTCCTCTAACTTGGTGGGATTACAACTGAAAATTCTATTAACGTCTCCTTCGTGGCGGATGATAGTTGAGGTCTCTGTGCATGGCTTTTTAGTTTTCCATCTGACGCTGTTTCCTTTCCCACACTGTACAGTTCATGGCTCAGATACAGATTTGACATTAGCTTACATACAGACTTCAAGTGCTCTTTTTTGTGGCTTCCTGCTTTTCTGGAAGTCGTCCACCCTGCTTCCTGCAGCCCCAGAAAAGGGCTTTGTCCTGCGTGCTCTAGAGCATGCATTCAGAAAAAAAAAAAGAAAGCCATGAAAATATAAATCTAAAACTTGAATTGTTAATGATGTTTTAAAATTGCAGTTTAGTAGTTATTTTAAAAGTTTACTACCAACATTGTTTTTTTCTAATTAGTTATTAAGGATATGTCATAAATGGAATGATTTGAGTACTTTTGCTTGGAGACTGACCTCCTTGCTGAGGTCATAATTATGTATAAGTTACCATTTAAATTTGTTTATTTCAAACAGGGATTATAATTCTTTTAAATAATATTTCCTTCTAATAGCTTCTGCTGTTTTTCTTAGTTTAACTTTACTTGTATAATTCTGTCAGATAGCACTTTTATACTATTATTCAACCTTAATTATTATTATTATTGCTATTAGTATTTTCATATATAATTATTTTTAAGTTATAGAACATTTGACTAGTTTTCTAAGAGTGAATTTAAAAATAGGTTTAGATATTAAATACTATTATGCTTTTTCAGTATCTCTTAGGACAATCATACATCTACTATTTATTTTTTGGCCTAAAGATAGGATGAATGCTATTAATAGATGTCATGATAATGAATCATTCCAATGTTTCAGAATGAATATTGCTTGGTCAGAGAGTCTATTTTAATACATTAGTGGGTTTTATTTTCCAACTATTTATTTAGAATTGTTGAATCATTATTAATAAGTGAAATAGTATGATTTTTCCACATATTTTTAAGGTGGTGATGCAAGGTTTGCAAGCTTCAAAAAATATTAGGAAAGCTTGGACTGCAAGAGATCAAACCAGTCAATCCTAAAGGAAATCAGTTCTGAATATTCTTTGGAAGGACTCATGCTGAAGCTGAAACTCCAAATGTCCCTTGAACAACACAGGTTTGAACTGTGTGGGTCCACTTATACAAAGATATTTTAAAAAATAAATATGCACTTGCCCTCCATATTCACTAGTTAAGCATCCATGGATTCAGTTAAACATGGATTGAAATTTCCATCCACAGGTGATTGAATCTGAACTTGGGAAATCCAAGGATACAGAGGATCAATTGGATTTCTTGTACTACTTTATTTTATACGAGAGACTTGAGCACCTGCAAATGTTGGTATATAGCAGACTTCTGGAAACAATCCTTTGAAGATACTAAGGGAAGAGTATTTATTTTGATTAAAAACTCATAAAAACTCAATTGTCAAGGCTTCTTGTGGGTTTATATTTCTTTTTAAATTTATTTATGGTTATATTTATTTCTTTTAGAATTTCTACCTTTTCTTCACTTAATGTAGTTCATTTTTTATACTGCAGTTTTTTTCAGGCAAATCTTAAAGGCATTAACATTAATATACATTCCTTTTGAATATTTTATTTGATTATATCAGTTGCCATTTAATTGTATATTAACCTCTAGTTTTATTTTTAAAAGACTTTATTTTTATAGATGCATTTTCCCTTATTTTCTAAATAAAACTGAGCTGTAACACAGAGCTGTAACACAGATCCATCCAAGAGCTGGGCCTTCGCTTCAAATTTTTGTTGTGATGAGACAGAACTGAGGAAATTACACACTCCCCCTACACTCTTAAAGTTTCGCTTTTCATATTTAAGTCTTTAATCCAAAGGTAATTAACATTTGGAAAACTGCGAGATCAGAGTACTTTTTTTCTTTTTTCCCTTATATTAACAGCCAACTGCACTAAAAGTATTTTCTGAATGCTGCATATTTTCTTATTTGTTTATCCATTCAATTGATATTTATTGAGCATCTATTGTGTGTCAGTCATGGTTTCAGATATTACACTTCACTGAAAATATTAAGCAACTTGAAATACATCAGCAAAAAATAATAGAATCTTGTCCCTAATGGAGTTTGTGTTATTCACAGCATGTAAGGGAGTCCTATAGCAAAGAGTGAACATAGTAAACTATTATCATATAAAATACATCAGAAGTGGGTAAATACCCTTAAAAATAAGAGCAGGTCAAAGCTGGATGGGAGAAATTTTATTTCAATTTAGACTAGGTGGGATAGGGCTTATTAAAACAAAATTTGAGCAAAAATCTAAATGAGGAAATCTAAGAATACTACAGAACAAGCATTTCAGAAGCCCTAAAGAGCTTGCTATTTTTATGCAAAAATAAGATGCCAAGATGTCAGGGAAAGCAGAGGGAGGGAGGAGACTCTGGAAGATAAGGTTTAGGAGTGAACAAGGAAGCGGAGGGCTAAAACACGTGATGCCTTTAGGACACAGAAAAATGTTGGCTTTTGCTAAGTGAGACAAGAAATCACTGCAAAGTTTTAGCCAGGAGTGATCCAATCTGCCTGTCTTATCTTTTAAAAAAAAATGACTCTGAAAATTATACACTTGTCACTTTTTGTACTATTTGTGTTTTTCTAACGTTTTCTCAAGGTCATGAGAAGACTGAAGATATGTTCCAGAATAAAGAGATTGAAAACACAATTGAGTGCAACATGTGGCCTTGAGTTAGATTCTTCGTTGTAAAAGGCATCACTAGATGAATTGGCAAAATTTAAATGGGTCTCTGGGTGAAGAATATACATTTCTTTTTACCTTTCTTGCAAATTTTCTTTAAATTTGAAATCTGTCAAATAAAAAATATTAAAAAAGGATCATTTTGGAAGGTGCATTATTAAAGAGATGATAAAGTTATCTAGCAGAAGATGATGATGGCTAAGCCTACAGAAGGCAGTAAAAAGTGGTAAAGCTGTAGGCACACTTTGAAGGTAAAACCAAGAGAAGTCCCTGGTGGATATGTGGCTTTCAGATGTTCCAAGAACATGGGCTGTAATACTTGCCAAATTGGCTAGAATATTTGAGTTGCCACTTCCAAGATGAGAATTTGTTTAGTCACTAAGTCATGTCAGACTCTTTTTGCAAGACTCAAAAAGAGTAGCCCACCAGGCTCCTCTGTCCATGTGGTTTCCCAGGCAAGAATACTGGAGTGGGTTTCCATTTCCTTCTCCAAGGGATCTTCCTGATCCAGGGGCTGAACTCATGCCTCCTGCACTGACAGTCACATTCTTTACCACTGCACCACCTGGGGGCGTGAGAGAAGAATGGCTGTGGTGAAATAGATTTGTAGAAAGCCAAAGTGAGTGTTGTTCTGCTTTTTGGAAGGTCTATCAGACATATTTTGTTTGCATTTTAATGTGCTTTGTCTGATGCCTACTCCAGCCACTTTTGCAGAGTCCTGTTCAGGGCACATTTTAACCATCCTTCTGTGTGTGCAATGTGGCAGTATTTTGCCTAAAGCTCATGCCTTGCACTTCACATTTCATGCCCCAGAGACTTCTCTACATCTTGAAATAGTTTTGGGAACAACCTCTGCATTCATACATGCCAACTCCAAAAGAGACCATTCTGGGGCAACATCTCCCAGATAAACAGTTCTTAGATGGACTTCAAAAGACTCTTCATAAGGTCCAGAACTTTGAGAGTCTAAAACTCGCAGAGCAGGCCGTTGAAGTACAAGTGATACAGGGAGAAAATAAAGAATGTGTATCCAAGAGAAGGAAGTGATCAACTGACAAATTCTAGCACTCAAAAAAGGAAGACCATGGCCTCCAGTCTCAACACTTTGTGGCAAATAGATGGGGAAATAGTGGAAACAGTGACAGATTTTATTTTCTTGGTCTCCTAAATCACTGGACAGTGACCACAGCCACAAAATTAAGACACTAGCTCCTTGGAAGAAAAGCTATGACAAACCTATACAATATATTAAAAAGCATAGGTATCACTTTGCCAACAAAGGTACATGTAGTCAAAGCTGTGATTTATCCAGTAGTCATGTATGGATGTGAGATTTGGATCATAAAGAAGGCTGAGTGCTGAATAATTGATGCTTTCAAATTGTGGTGCTGGAGAAGACTCTTGAGAGTCCCTTGGAGAGCAAGGAGATCAAACCAGTCAATCCTAAAGGAAATCAACACTGAATATTCATTGGAAGGACTAACGATGACTACTTGGGCTATCTGATGTGAAGGGCCGACTTATTGGAAAAGACCCTGATACTGGGAAAGATTGAGGGCAAGAGGAGAAGGGGGTGACAGAGGATGAGATGTGCATTCAAAGGAATGATTGGAGTGGATTTAACAGAAAATGAAAATAAAGAGTAAAATAAACATGAATTTAAAAGTAAGTTAAAAATTAGTAATAAAAAACACAAGTTTGATTGTTCAAACACTTCCCACTCACATTCTATTATTTGTGTTCTAATAAAGGAACCGAGAATTCTAGTCCCAGTGGGAACCATGATTATACTACCTCTCTGTTGCTGCGAATGAAGCCAAGAACAATTTTTCTTGGAAATGTAGCAGTCTCCATCAAAATTAGCTCATTTATATTCAGAATTTCTTATTTATTGACAAATATAATACTCAACATTATATGTTTTTCTTTCTAAAATTGCTTTAGCTATGGCTCGATATCTATGTAAGAAAAGGTTTTATTTTAACTTTGTTAAAGCAAGAGTTACTTTTTTCTTTCCAGACATGAAGGTTATCTCTGTATTTGTGTCTTATACTTATTTTTTTTTATGTACATTATGGTCAGAAAATTTATTCTCTATGATGGTGAGTCTATACAAGTTAATCAGGCTGTTTTTTTCTCTCTTAGAATATACTCCATTTTAAGTATGTTCACCATATTCACCTATATTCAAAAAGAACCTGTGTTCTCTATTTATGATATATTAATTTCTATAGCTTTTTGTTAGAGCTTACTAATCTTGTTATTTCAATTTATTGTATAATTGTTTTTTTTGTTCATGCGCTTCCTTTGTGAGATTTTTTTCATAATTTTAGTGTCATATTTAAATAGTTTATTTACTTGTATATTCTGTCTTTTATCATTATATGAAAGTTATATCATTAGGCACATATGTGCTATTTTAATAGTATATAATTATCAATCCACTTTTTTAATGCTTGCTTTCATTCTATTTTACAAGACATTAAAATTGTTTTATACCTACTGGTTTCTTTTCTTTTCTTTTCAGATTCTTTGTATTTCAAATTCTTGCATTTCCCACAAGGCTTCTTTATTCATGGGATTCTCTAGACAGGAGTGCTGGAGTGGGTTGCCATTTCCTACTCCAGGGGGTCTTCCTGACTCAGGGACTGAGCTTGTATCTCTTGTGTCTCTTGCATTGACAGGCAGGTTCTTTACCACTGGTGCCACTTGGGAAGCCCTGATGTTTTCTTGTAGGCCACATATTGTCATTCTGTGCCTTGCTTTTCTTAAACAACATAGTAACAAGAGTTTTTGAGGGGTGAGTTAAATGCACTTATGCTTACTGTAATTTCTCTATCAAAACTCACTTCTACCATTTTGTTTCATATATTTTTGAATTGTTGTGCTTTCCCTTTTTCCTTCCTGGCTTTCATTGGACATAAACTTTTTACTTGATTATTTGAAAGCTGTATTTTTATTTCTTCCTCTGGTGATGTTTCTGTTTATCTTTTTCTAGCTGACACTGCATATTTCACAAAGTTTGTATTTCTCTCCACACATGCAGTTTGGAATCCTCTCTTCCTATAGTCTCCACTGACTCCCATTGCACTATGCCTTCCCATTGAACTGGCATTATCTGCTGGATTTTAATACATTGCTATAGGTTACACAATATATAATTTAAATGTATTATTCTTTTAAACAGCAACACATTTTACAAATTTATTTATTCTTACTTTTTTCATCATTTTTTTGTTTTGTTTTATTTTATTTTGTTGAAAATGATTTATCAAATTATTGTTAAAGTGAGATTTTTTATTATGAGCAACCTAAGGTCCTGAATTCCTAAAAATATTTTATTGTGTCTCCTCATTTAAAAGAATATGCAATTCTAGGATCAAAATTATTGTAAGTATGAAGACAATATTAGATTTTCCCCTCCACATTCAATATTGCTGATGAGATGTCTGATTAAATCTTGTCACTGAAACTTTCTGAAGATATACGTTTTAATGCCTGGAAGATTTCAGAATTTACCATTGTGCTTAACCTTAAATTTCACTAGCTACAAAAGTATTCTTATCACTGTATTTGGTATTTCTCTGCATATCTGTGTGTTTCTGCTTCATATGACTAATATTTTCACATGCTTGTTTTATGTTTGACTTCCCAGGTGGTGCTAGTGGTGCCTGCCAATGCAGGGGGCATGAGAGTCGAAGGTTCCATCCCTGGGTTGGGAAGATCCCCTGGAGAAGGGCATGGTGACCCACTCTAGTATTATTGCCTGGAGAATCCGATGGATAGAGGAGCCTGGTGGGCTACATTCCATACGGTCACAAATAGTCAGACAAGACTGAAGCAATTTAGTATGCACACATTATGTTTCATTAACTAAATTGCCTATCAATGGCATTAATTCTATTGGACTTTATAAAAGGTGTTTAGTTCCTTCTGCTTATTTATCAATGAGTAGATGACTTTAAATGCAAATTCATATTTACCTACAATATCAGTTGTATCGACTGGCACTATGTACCAAGAAACCTAGGCAAGAAGCATGTCCAGCTTCTGGGAGCCCTCATTAAGACAGACTGGGCAGATGGAGTTTGCTCTTCCATCAGTAAGGTGACTGGCTTTCTATTTAGCGCCTCACTGATACTAGCCTTTGCCAAGGGAAAGTCACATGGCCCCTATGGGAAGGAGAGCCACGGACCGGTCAAAGAGAAGGAGGACACAGTCAGTGCTCCTAGTTGTAGCAGGTGGCTTTCCTTTGTCAAGCTGAGCAGGTGCTGTGGTTTCTCTTTTAGTGACATCAACCAGGGTTCTTGGGCTCCTTAATCAATAAAAATTGATAAACGGCAGGCAAGAAATCCAAAGGCTTTACTGGGACCCCTGCTGCAGAAAGGTGGAGCAAGAACAAGTAAGAGGCTACCTTGCTGGCTTACCCACTGAGCTTGTTCTTTATCTGGGGTGAGGGTAAGAGTATGTCCAGCGGTCACGCCGCAGGGGTGGCTAAGGCGGTTTGGCCGCCGGGAGTGCGGAGTGCAGGCCCAGGCCCAGCACCCTGGTTTTGCCCCCAACACTCTGCTTTTGTTCCACGCTCTTCAAAAGAGCAATTGTTTTGTTGTTGTTGTTTTCTTTATATCTTTTGTCCAGAACGTGCCCCAACTCATATACATGCAGTTATTTTCAGTCTCATATGGTTTCTTCGTCTTTTGCTGCTGAAGGAGATGTTTGTCCAGATTTAACTATTGCAGCAAAGGGCCCAGAATCTAGCCTTTACCTGGACAGGTGATGTTCCCCATGGTACAAAGAGCAAATGGAAGGTATCAAAGTGAAGACTTCCCTCCAATCCATCTCACTTATGTCAGGAAGTGTTTTCTCTTCAGACTAGGGTATTTCAGTGTTCATGCTGTTCCAGAACGTTTTCCTTCGCTTCTTGGACTTAGCTGGGCTTGGGTGTATGTGGGGGTGGGGTGGAGGTGGGAACAGCACTGGTAGCTAGGGTTTAATTCTCATTTTACCCGAACTCTGGAATCTCTTAAAATTATTATAATCTCTCCCAAGTATGTGGTTGAATTTCCTTTCTCATCCTTCCATGGTTTAAAAAGTCTTGCTAGATATTTATCTGTTAAATGGTCATTTCAAAGAAACAGCTCTTGGTTTATTTAGTCTTTGAAACTTTTTTTTCCCAATGCTATTGACTTTATTTATCATCTTGCTTAGAATCGCTTCCCAGTTTGTTTAAATGTAAATTTGTTATTACTTTTTCATATTACTAATAAAAATATTTTTGACAAAGAATTTTTCCTCTCAAAAAAAGTCAGGCATTGTCCTGACTTTCTTTCCAAGTAACATTTGTCCTTGAACTGTTTTAAGGAAAACATTTCTTAATTTCCAAATGGTTACCTTTTTTTTATTTGTTTCTCAGTATTTTCTTTGTTTATTTCATTATTATAAATTTTCATTAAGAATATACCCTATAAACATTCATTTGAGAATTTGTTATGGGCATCCTTGATTTATCAAATTCTTTTTTTTTTTTTTTTGATTTATCAAATTCTTAGGGACTTATTTGAAAATTTACTAATGCAACCTTTATTTTTTTAAGCAAAGTCTCCTTTACTTGATGATCTCCTTTACTTCATATGTCTACATTTATACTTTGTTTATATATTTGATGTAACTCAGATTTAGGATTGCTATAACTTCATGGGTTCTGTTTTCTATCCGTGTAATTTATTACTTTTCTTAGTTGAATATTTTCAGCTATAATTATGATCTTAATATTATTTTTTGTAACAGGTACTTTTACTTGGTCACTCACTGAACTTGTTCTTCGTATGGGATGAGGGTAGGGGTATGTCCAAGGGTCAGGCAGGAGGGGTGGCTTAGGCCCTTTGGTGGTGTTGAATGCAGTGTGCATGCATAGTACCCTACTTTTGTGCAGGCTTTATTTTCATCCTTTATTTATCATTTTTTATAGCTATACACTTAAATCATTTTTATTAATACCAAGTGCATCTATCTTTACTGGAATACTTCAGACCCTTCATATTTAATATAGCATGCTTTACTGTGCCCTCTCTGTCTTATTTTATAACAGATATTTATTGTATCTTTTAAATTGCATCTTTGTTTTCAATTTTCTTACTTCGCTTTCTGCGATCAGTTTTATCTCTTCAATGTTTCCTCTTCACATACCAACCACTCCCTTACCTCTTCCACACATAAATATGCACATGGCTTCTGTCCCTTACTTTGAAATTCTACAATGCTTGCAAAGTTTAGTTCTGATCCTATGATTTTTGGGTCATAGGATCATAATAACATGACTGTATGTCTAAATTTATACTTTGTTTATATACTGTGTTCATATTTTATGAGAACCCCATGAACAGTATAAAGGCAAAAAGATAGGACACTGAAAGATGAACTCCCCAGATCTGTAGGTGCCCAATATGCCACTGGAGATCAGTGGAGAAATAACTCCATAAAGAATGAAGGGATGCAGCCAAAGCAAAAACAACACCCAGTTGTGGATGTGACTGGTGACAGAAGCAAGATTCGATGTTGTAAAGAGCAATATTGCATAGGAACCTGGAGTTCCTATGGATTCATGGAGCATAGGTCCATGAATCAAGGCAAATTGGAAGTGGTCAAACAGGAGCTGACAAGAGTGAACATCGACATTCTAGGAATCAGCGAACTAAGATGGACTGAAAGGGGTGAATTTAGCTCAGATGACCACTACTACTGTGGGCAGGAATCCCTTAGAAGAAATGGAGTAGCCATCATAGTCAACAAAAGTCTGAAATGCAGTAGTTGGATGCAATCTCAAAAACGACAGAATGATCTCTGTTCATTTCCAAGGCAAACTATTCAATATCATGGTAATTCAAGTCTATTCCCTGACCAGTAACACCAAAGAAGCTGAAGTTGAACAGTTCTATGAAGACCTACAGGACCTTCTAGAACTAACACCCAAAAAAGATGTCCTTTTCATTATAGGGGACTGGAATGCAAAAGGAGGAAGTCAAGAAACACCTGGAGTAACAGGCAAATTTGGCCTCGGAGTACAGAATGAAGCAGAGCAAAGGCTAAGAGAGTTCTGCCAAGAGAACGCACTGGTCATAGCAAACGCCCTCTTCCAACAACACAGAGAAGACTCTACACATGGACATCACCAGATGGTCGACACTGAAATCAGACTGATTATATTCTTTGGAGCCAAAGATGGAGAAGCTCTATACAGTCAGCAAAAACAAGACTGGGAGCTGACTGTGGCTTGGATCATGAACTCCTTATTGCCAAATTCAGAATGAAATTGAAGAAAGTGGAGAAAACCACTAGACCATTCAGGTATGACCTAAATCAAATCCCTTATGACTATACAGTGGAAGTGAGAAAAAGATTTAAGGGACTAGATCTGAGAGACAGAGTGCCTGATGAACTATGAACGGAGGTTCGTGACACTGTACAGGAGACAGGGATCAAGACCATCCCCAAGAAAAAGAAATGCAAAAAAGCAAAATGACTGTCTGAGGAGGCCTTACAAATAGCTGTGAAAAGACGGGAAGTGAAAAGCAAAGGAGAAAAGGAAAGATATACCCATTTGAATGCAGAGTTCCAAAGAATAGCAAGGAGAGATAAGAAAGCCTTCCTCAGTGATCAATGCAAAGAAATAGAGGAAAACAACAGAATGGAAAAGACTAGAGATCTCTTCAAGAAAATTAGAGATACCAAGGGAACATTTCATGCAAAGATGGGTCTGATAAAGAACAGAAATGGTAGGGACCTAACAGAAGCAGAGGATATTAAGAAGAGATGGCGTGCTCGCTTCGGCAGCACATATACTAAAATTGGAACGATACAGAGAAGATTAGCATGGCCCCTGCGCAAGGATGACACGCAAATTCGTGAAGCGTTCCATATTTTTGCCATGACAGAGGTACCCCGGTGCTCCTCACCACTGTCCCCGATGTCTGGAAGAGCTGCAACCCCAGTGACCTTGGCGAAGGTCCACAAATAAAGGGCTGATGGAGAAAAAAAAAAAAAAAGAAGAGATGGCAAGAATACACAGAAGAACTATACAAAAAAGATTTTCACGACCCAGATAATCACGATGGTGTGATCACTCACCTAGAGTCAGACATCCTGGAATGTGAAGTCAAGTGGGCCTTAGGAAGCATCACTATGAACAAAGCTAGTGGAGGTGATGGAATTCCAGCTGAAGTATTTCAAATCCTGGAAGATGACACTGTGAAAGTGCTGCACTCAATATGCCAGCAAATATGGAAAACTCAGCAGTGGCCACAGGACTGGAAAATGTCCTTTTTCATTCCAATCCTAAAGAGAGGCAAAGCCAAAGAATGCTCAAACTACCACACAATTGCACTCATATCACACGCTAGTAAACTAATGTTTAAAATTCTCCAAGCCAGGATTCAGCAATACATGAACCGTTAACTTCCATATGTTCAAGCTGGTTTTAGAAAAGGCAGAGGAACCAGAGATCAAATTGCCAACATCTGCTGGATCATCCAAAAAGCAAGAGAGTTCCAGAAAAACATCTATTTCTGCTTTATTGACTATGCCAAAGCCTTTGACTGTGTGGATCACAATAAACTGTGGAAAATTCTGAAAGATATGGGAATACTAGACCACCTAACCTACCTCTTGAGAAACCTGTATGCAGGTCAGGAAGCAACAGTTAGAACTGCACATGGAACAACAGACTGGTGCCAAATAGGAAAAGGACTACGTCAAGGCTGTATATTGTCACCCTGCTTATTTAACTTATATGCAGAGTACATCATGAGAAACGCTGGGCTGGAAGAAGCACAAGCTGGAATCAAGATTGCTGGGAGAAATATCAATAACCTCAGATATGCAGATGACACCACCCTTATGGCAGAAAGTGAAGAAGAACTAAAGAGCCTCTTGATGAAAGTGAAAGAGGAGAGTAAAAAAGTTGGCTTAAAGCTCACCATTCAAAAAACTAAAAGATCATGGTATCCCATTGCATCACTTTATGGCAAATAGATTGGGAAACAGTGGAAACAGTGGATGACTTTATTTTTCTGGGCTCCAAAATCACTGCAGATGGTGATTGCATCAATGAAATTAGAAGATTCTTACTCCTTGGAAGGAAAGTTATGACCAACCTTGACAGCATATTAAAAAGCAGAGACATTACTTTGCCAACAAAGGTCCATCTAGTCTCAGTTCAGTTCAGTTCAGTCCAGTCACTCATTCTTGTCTGACTCTTTGCGACCCCATGAACCGCAGCATGCCAGGCCTCCCTGTCGATCACCAACTCCCTGAGTTGACTCAAACTCATGCCCACTGAGTCGGTAATGCCATTCAGCCATCTCATCCTCTGTCGTCCTCTTCTCCTCCTGCCCTCAATCCCTCCCAGCATCAGGGTCTTTTCCAATGAGTCAGCTCTTCGCATGAGGTGTCCAAAGTATTGGAGTTTCAGCTTCACCATCAGTCCTTCCAATGAACACCCAGGACTGATCCCCGTCTAGTCTAGACTATGGTTTTTCCAGTGATCATGTATGGATGTGAGAGTTGGACTATAAAGAAGGCTGAGCACTGAAAAATTGATGCTTTTGAACTGTGGTTTTGGAGAAGACTCTTAGAGTCCCTTGGACTGCAAGGGGATCCAACCGGTCCATTCTAAAGGAGATCAGTCCTGGGTGTTCATTGGAAGGACTGATGCTGAAGCTGAAACTCCAATACTTTGGGCATCTGATACAAAGAACTGACTCATTTGAAAAGACCCTGATGCTGGAAAAGATTGAGGGGAGGAGGAGAAGGGGCCGACAGAGGATGAGATGATTGGATGGCATCACCGACTCAACAGACATGGGTTTGAGTAAACTCCTGGAGTTGGTGATGTACAGAGAGGCCTGGTGTGCCACGGTTCATGGGGTTGCAAAGAATCTGACAGGACCGAGTGACTGAACTGAACTGTACTGATGACATAAATAATTAAGGGTTTAAGTAGGGCAGATGCCAACAAGATGAATGAAGAAAAATAAAGCTGCCAAGTGGCTCAGCAAATGTTGAAGTACACTTATCTTCAACATAGTTGTCATGGATATTAGTGCTGAGAAGTTTCCCTTTCCGCAAATGTCTATAGAAGATGAGTGAGTGTGTCTCCAATGTCAGTTAGTGGAGCATTTCAGAGGAGGAGCAGAGAGGACGTGAAGTTCTTCCTTCACATGAATAATGCAGGGCCCACCAGCTGATACCTAAGAAACCCGTGGGCTGGTGTATTGGGAGCGTGAAGGGTGGCGGGGCTGAGAGGCGCTGATACAGAGACTGCATAAGCCGGGGCTGTATCCTGTGGGGTCGTGTAGGCCACTGCAAACTCCTTGGCTTCTATTGTGAATTAGACATGAGTGGGTAGCTTTGAGCAGAGGAATGACATGATCTGATATGTCTTATGGGATGTCTTTAACTACCAAGCAAAGAAGAGACAAGGGTATAAGGTAAGAGAACAGTTAGGAAGGTACTGCACTCATCTGGATGAGACACAGGGTAACATGATTATGGTGGAAATAGTGGAGATGGCAGAACATGCAGGACTTCTAATTAATCTTGGAGATAAAGAAAATAGAATGTTCTGATTTACTGGATATAAACCATGAGAGAAAGAGAAGAGTCAGGAAATAGCCCAAAGATTGGGTCCAAGAAACCAAGAAATGGAGCTATTATTATCTGTGGGTGGGCTGGTATAGGAGGAAAGATTATTTGTTTAGCATTGCCATATTTAGTTTGCAATGCTCATTGCATGTCCAAGAGGAAAATGTCAAAAACACAGTTAGATGCATGAGCCTGGAACTCAGGGTAGAATTTACATTGGCTGGATCTAGGATTCAGGGCTTATAGATTTTTTTTTTCCCTCAGAATCTATAGATGTTGACATTCTGTTCTCAATTCATATTACATGAATTTTATAATGGAATGAAAAGAAGAAGAAAGAAAAAATGCTCTACTATACTTGATGCACACTGGGAAAAAAGTTACTAAATGATCCTTAATAACAGGCATTCTTATTATGATTATATATCCTTTTAAAAATATTCTTATAGTTATGTACCCCCTTTTTAAATTATATTACCATAAGTGTAGGTTTCTAAATCTTCAGATTCAGAGTATAAAATGCCATCTGAATCACAAAAAGCTATGAGCAGTTATTCACAAAACAAAGACAGCACTTTGCCTTTTAAAACATAGACAAGGATCTTGGTCTCTTTTAAAATATTAGGAAGGATAAGCTTATATTACAGTATATTGCAGAATTTCTGACTTTGCATTTCTTATTAGATTAAATTCATTGGTTTTCCTTCTCAATAGAATTGCATATTGCAATATATTAAGTTATATTGAAAGTTACCTGAAAGCTTTTGCCAGATACATATCTGGTCCTGGGCAATAAGTCCTTTTCAGTATATCAGTCATAAAAAAATGTTTTTAGATTTAGAAAGCCTAGGCTAGTGCCTAGGCTAGCACCTAGCTAGTGCCTATGCTAGCACCTAACATTGAACAGCATGTAGCACACGCTCAAGCAGTGACATCATCACCATCATCTCCTCCATGGATTGGTTTGCACTTTAACATGGGTTTTAGAATCTATCCTCCTTTGAGCCATCCTTCTGCACATCTGTAAGTCAATTTTCTGCCATGTCATTTCCACCCTAACTATTTTTTAGGTAGTCATAAATTCTTCACTGGAACAATTTTCTTTTAACTCAGTTGGCTTCAAATTCATCTCAATTTGTTGC
The DNA here is from genome assembly GCF_910594005.1 of Cervus elaphus. NCBI lineage: Eukaryota > Metazoa > Chordata > Mammalia > Artiodactyla > Cervidae > Cervus > Cervus elaphus. The sequence goes on along the minus strand of NC_057847.1, from coordinate 78,197,580 downwards.
CCTGTCTCATTAATCATCAAGGCCATGCTTCTTTGATGTACATGTAAAGCAGTCTTTGTACAATTTTACTCTGATTTATGGAGCTAATATCCAAGAGTCTTTTTCATCTGCATATTTCATGTATACATATATATATATATATATGTGTGTGTGTGTGCATGTATGTATATACATATACTCTTTTATGTTGTAAAATTTCTTCATAAGAACTACACTTTTGTTTTTGTTTATTCAAAATTCTATTGTCCACGCCTAACAAAACATACTATTCATCTCAAAACCTTGTTTGGTTTCTTTTTGGATCTGCCTTTCTATTTTCCTGGGCATCTTTAGTTTTTTTCTTTTTAAAAAACATTTTATTTTGTATTGAGGTAGTGGCTCAGCTGGTAAAGAGTCTGCCTGCAATGCTGGAGATCTGTGTCCAATCCCTGGGTTGGGAAGATGCCCTGGAGATGGGAATGGTTATCCACTCCAGTATTCTGGGCTGGAGAATTCCATGGTCTGTAGAGTCTATGGGGTCACAAAGAGTTGGACACGACTGACTGACTTTCACTTTCACTTTCTTTCATAGCCAGTTAACAATGTTGTGATAGCTTCAGGTTCACAACTAAAGGACCCACCATACGTATATGTGCATTCACTTTCCTGCAAACGCCCTGCATCCAGCTGCCACCTAACACTGAACAGAGGTCCCTGTGCTGTTGTTGGTTATCAACAACCAGACCTTGTTGGTTATCCATCTTAAACACAACAGTGTGTGCACATCGACCTCAAGCTCACAAACTATGCCCTCAGTGCTAAGGCTTGATGATTTAGATTTATACTATTACATTTATCAGTCTAGAAGAAGGATGACAAGCTGCATGAGTTGTTCCACAAGAGAACTTTATCTCTGTGGTTTTCTTGCTAGAAAGCCCATTAGAAGTCAGTTGTCTGCTGGATGAGAATTGAATATCCCTGTATTATCATTGGTTGACTTAGTAGAGATGAAAATCACTCTACATACAGAAGAATTCTCCCTCCCTTCCCATTCTTGTTCTTCTAGGTTAGAAAATATTCCTCATTAGGGTCAGTGTATTTAGCTCCTATATTAAGAATTCTAGTCAGAAAAAAATCAACACTTCTAAGCAAATAGCTAAGTCTGTTTCAAAGGAAATAATTTCAATAGCTCCTAAAATTCTTTTCTGCTTTGTATGTGGCCCTCTAAACTAGAAGTATAAGTGGTATTTTTAATTTTTTCCTTTTTTTATAATATATAATTAGCCTTTCAGTGATAGTAGTTGTGTCTTAGGATCTCAGGATTTCTTTTTTCCAATTAAAAAAAATTCAATTGAAAAGATCCTTTCCATTTGGATCCATCTCCACTGAACAAACGAAAAAAAAAACTGAATTTTGAAGATTTGTGTGTGTGTGTTAGACTATTCATTCAATATAATCACTGCTCTCTCAAACACTCCCATATTCTTTAGGCTTATGGCTGTTGGAAAATCTATTTTCTGATTGAGTTTCTCTTTTGATTTTAGGCAATAAAATGAAAGTAAAAGGAATGTCGGCATAATAACTTTGTCAGGACCATTTTCAAGCAGATGCTTTAGAGCCCTTGCAAGATTTTCCTCTCACTCTAATGCCAGATCTTCTCTTCATCTTTTCCCCTGCTATATCCAGATATGAGTATCTCCAGATATGGGTCTGGATTACAGACTAAAAATTATGGGGAACAGAAGCACACTAAACTGAAGTCATTATTTAATGTGAAAAAGAAAAACAAACTTAAATATTTGTTGTAAGGCACTGAATCTGCTAGTTGTTTGTTATTTCAGCATAATCTGTCTGATTCAAAGGGGATTTTCCTATGCATTTGATTTATTGTGGTTACACAGTTTTTTTTCTTTTAAGAAAAACTTTACAAAGATTTTTGATGCTATTGTGTGTGTGTGTGTGTGTGTGTGTGTTTTCCTTTTCCCCTTGAATAGGTTGGTGTATCACCAAGAAGAAAAGTGGTGGACATTGGCTCAAATTGTCCAGCCAACCTGGTATGATATGAGTTTAATAGGTCTGAGGATGGGCAATGAGTCAGGTGAGAGCAGAAAGCACATTAGTTTGTCCTTGTTAATGGAGGACTCTATTCCCACTATAGATAAAGTACATCAAATAGCAAATTTTGGAGAGTAAAGAACCCACCTGCCAATGCAGGAGATGTAAGAAATATGGGTTCAATCCCTGGGTTGGGAAGAACCCTTGGAGGAGGGCATGACCCACTCCAGTATTCTTGCCTGGAGAATCCCGTGGACAGAGGAGCCTGGTGGGCTACAGTCCATAGGTCACAGAAGCGGACACAACTGAAGCGACTTAGCATGCAAAGAAAGGTTGAGTGAATTTCTTTTGACTGACACTGAGAAAAAAATATGTGACTACTCCATAATGCAGAAAATCTGTTGTAATATAAAAAAGGGCATATATATTACAAGAATGTTCTGCAAGGATCAACTGCTCCAGACTCCCACATTTTAGATAAAGAGAGCCAAGTCACCAGTAAGCAATATCTGTATGACTGAATTTTGAACTTAATTATATGTAGGCTAATGTCTTATACAGAAGACGGCACCAGATAATGAGATGGCTGGATGGCATCACTGACGCAATGGGCATGAACTTGGGCAAACTTCGGGAGATGGTGAGGGACAGGGAGGTCTGGTGTGCTGCAGTCCATGGGGTCGCAAAGAGTGGGACACAACTGGATGACTGACAGATAGAAACACTGTCTTATACACAGTCTCAGTTTTCCCACATAACAGGCAGACATCTGTTAAGATTTAGCTTTGTCTAAATTAGGCAAATCTCTTTTGAGCAATTGTATTCTTAGTGTTAGTTGTCGCTTAGTCATGTCCAACTCTTTGCAAGCCCATGGACTGTAGCCTGCCGGTCTCCTAAGTCCATGGGCTTCTCCAGGCAAGAATACTGGAGTGGGTTGCCATTCCCTTCTCCAGGGGATCTTTCTGACCCAGGGATGAAATTCAGGTATCCCTCATTGCAGGCAGATTCTTCACCATCTGAGCCACAAGGAGAAGTTATAAAGTCATTGTCTATTTCCGGCAGCTGTCATATCCTATTATTATCAGAATGTGCACTCCTAAGGGACCCTTAGTAGGTGCTGAGCTTCCTCGGTGGCTTAGTGGTAAAGAATTTGCCTGTCAGTGCTGGCGGTGTGGGTGCAATCCCTTGGTGGGGAAGAACCCCTGGAGAAGGAAATGGCAACCCACTCCAGTATTCTTGCCTAAGAAATCCCATGGACTGAGGAGGCTGGTGGGCTACATACAGTCCAGGGATCACATAAGAGTTGGACACAACTTGGTGGCTAAACAACAGCAAACAGCATCAAACATTTGCAGAAGGAGTGGAAGTTACAACAAACAGAAAAAAAAGAATATATGAAGTTGTCTGGCTCAAATAAAAGACAAGGCCAAGCAGTGGTAAGGACACAGAGATGCTGGAGCTCTCATACACTGCTCTGGTGAAAGGCGAGGGGTGTAAAGACTTTAGAAAGAACTTTGACAGTTTCTTAGAACATTAAACATCGTCCTAAGACTCAGCAGTCCCATTCTTAGGAATTTACTCAATAGAAATGAAAACATATATCTCCATAAAACCTATGAACAGATGTTTATATTAACTTTGGGCTACCAAGGTGGAGACAGTGGTAAAGAACCCACCTGCCAATGCACAAGACAAGAGAAGTGGGTTAGATCCCTGGCTAGGGAAGATTCCCTGGAGGAGGGCATGGCAACCCACTCTAGTATTCTTGCCTGGAGAAGCCCATGGGCAGAGGAGCCTGGTGTCTACAGGGCTACAGTCCATAGGGTCTGTTGGACATGACCAAAGTATCAGCATGCATGCACACAGATTTATTCAAAAGAAACCCAAATTGGAAACAACCCATATGTTTGTCAACTGGTGAATGGAATTATTGCATTGGCTTTTCTGATAGCTCAGTTGGTAAAGAATCCACCAGCAATGCAGGTGACCTGGGTTGGGAAGATCCCCTAGAGAAGGAAAAGCTACCCACTTCCAGTATTCTGGCCTGTATAGTCCATGGGATAGCAAAGAGTCGGACAGGACTGAGTGGCTTTCACTTTCACTTTATACAATGTAGTATTCTCCACAATAAAAATGATCTATTAATATAGGCAAAAATAGAGATCCGTTTCAAACACATTTTAACAAATGAAAGAAATTAGACATAAAAGACAGTATATTACAAGATTTTTTATGACATTTTAGAAAAGGCAACCTAATAAAGACAAAAATCAGATTGCCAGAGACCTTGCCTCTGGTGGAGGAAAGGAATCAGTGAAAAGGGGGCATGAAGTACTTCCTTTAGTGTGATAGAGCTATTTTATATTAATATTTTGATTGTGGTAGTGGTTAAAGGAGGACTGAATAAATGTATTTCACTCACCTCCCTGAATGAAATGAAATGTCCTGCATTGCTTATTTATGTTATTTACATCATATCTCTACAAAGCTAGAATTATATGTTATGACATTTTCAGAAAACTAAAGAAAACTCACAAATTTAATGTTTACTTTGTGGTAACATTATGTTGTGTTCCTTATAATATCCTCAATCACTTCAGCAACATCCAGAATTATCATCATTCCCTTTCTACAGATAATATATCTAAAAATCAAATAACATAAATATCTTGTGTAATGTACTGAAGTATTTAACAGGGTTACTTTTATTTTAGAGCACATGTGTTAACACATGTTATGATGACTCTTTGACCAGAAAATTCATTCTAAGCATTTCTTGTCACATAGGATCATGTTATGTTCCTGCTTGCAATGTTTCCATTTGTTTTCTCTGCATATGGAATACTATCCATATATCTCATCATGGCCTCTAAAGTCCCACGTGCATAGATCCCTCCCAGATCCTCTGATATATTCCAAGCCTTCCCCCGTGTGGTCCGTGGGCTCCAAACAAGGAAAGGAATCTTGCATGTGTGCGTCCCTCCTCTTGGAGATGCCTCCATTGTGCTCTTCTTATACAGGGTTGTTGCATTCTTCAGGGCTCAAACTAAATGTCATTTTGTAAGAGCTATACCAATCCACCCTTGCTGTTATAGCTTATTATCATTTTTTCCCAACAAATAAACCCAAAAGAGATGCAAAAAGCAGAGGAGAAAAGGAAAGATATACCCATTTGAATGCAGAGTTCCGAAGAATAGCAAGGAGAGATAAGAAAGCCTTCCTCAGTGATCAATGCAAAGAAATAGAGGAAAACAATAGAATGGGAAAGACTAGAGATCTCTTCAAGAAAATTAGAACTACCAAGGAAACATTTCGTTCAAAGATGGGCTCAATAAAGGACAGAAATGTTATAGACCTAACGGAAGCAGAGGATATTAAGAAGAGGTGGCAAGAATACACAGAAGATCTGTACAAAACAGATCTTCACAACCTAGATAATCACAATGGTGTGATCACTCACCTAGGGCCAGACATCCTGGAATGTGAAGTCAAGTGGGCCTTAGGAAGCATCACTATGAACAAAGCTAGTGGATGTGATGGAATTCCAACTGAGCTATTTCAAATCCTAAATGATGATGTGGTGAAAGTGTTGCACTCAATATGCCAGCAAATTTGGAAAACTCAGCAGTGTCCACAGTATTGGAAACAGTCAGTTTTCATTCCACTCTCAAAGGCAATGCCAAAGAATGCTCAAACTATCGCACATTTGCACTCATCTCACACGCTAGTAAAGTAATGCTCAAAATTCTCCAAGCCAGGCTTCAGCAATACGTGAACTGTTAACTTCCAGATGTTCAAGCTGGTTTTAGAAAAGGCAGAGGAACCAGAGATCAAATTGCCAACATGCACTGGATCATGAAAAAAGCAGGAGACTCCAAAAAATCTTCTATTTCTGCTTTATTGATTATGCCAAAGCCTTTGACTGTGTGGATCACAATAAACTGTGGAAAATTCTGAAGGAGATGGGAATACCAGATCACCTGACCTGCCTCTTGAGAAACTGATATGCAGGTGAAGAAGCAACAGTTAGAACTGGACATGGAACAACTGACTGGTTCCAAATAGGAAGAGGAGTACATCAAGGCTGTATATTGTCACCCTGCTTATTTAACTTCTATGCAGAGTACGTCATGAGAAATGCTGGGCTGGAAGAAGCACAAGCTGGAATCAAGATTGCTGGGAGAAATATCAGTGACCTCAGATATGCAGATGACACCACCCTTATGGCAGAAAGTGAAGAGGAACTAAAAAGCCTCTTGATGAAAGTGAAAGAGGAGAGTAAAAAAGTTGGCTTAAAACTCAACATTCAGAAAACTAAGATCATGGTATCCAGTCCCATCACTTCATGGCAAATAGATTGGGAAACAGTGGAAACAGTGGATGACTTTATTTTTCTGGGCTCCAAAATCACTGCAGATGGTGATTGCAGCCATGAAATTAAAAGATGCTTACTCCTTGGAAGAAAAGTTGTGACCAACCTTGACAGCATATTAAAAAGCAGAGACATTACTTTGTCAACAGAGGTCCGTCTAGTCAAGGATATGGTTTTTCCAGTGGTCATGTATGGATGTGAGAGTTGGACTGTGAAGAAAGCTGAGTGCTGAAAAATTGATGCTTTTGAACTGTGGTGTTGGAGAAGACTCTTGAGAGTCCCTTGGACTCCAAAGAGATCCAACCTGTCCATCCTAAGGGAAATCAGTCCTGGGTGTTCATTGGAAGGACTGATGCTGAAGCTGAAACTCCAATACTTTGGCCGCCTGATGCGAAGAGCTGACTCATTGGAAAAGACCCTGATGCTGGGGAGGGATTGGGGGCAGGAGGAGAAGGGGACGACAGAGGATGAGATGGTTGGATGACATCACCGACTCAATGGACATGAGTTTGGGTAAACTCCGGGAGTTGGTGATTGTCAGGGAGGCCTGGCGTACTGCGGTTCATGGGGTCGCAAAGAGTCAGATACAACTGAGCGACTGAACTGAACTGAACTGATTGCTTAGGACCAAATAAGTACTTAATAAATATGTTTAGTAAATAGATGAATAAATCCAGATTAGGGTACCATAAATAGGCACAGATAAAAAACTCATAATCTGGCTCAGAAGGCAAGACCAAAAAAGGAGAACTTGCTTTCAAAGCTGAAATTTGAGGTCTGTATATATTAATGAAAATCAACAAATAGTAATAGGTTTGCTAGAAAGACAGAAGCTGGGAATAAATCAATTAAGAGTGTTGTCTATATGTAAATTAGAAACATCAAATAAATTAAACTGCTGAAATTGGAAGATTAAAAGAATATTAATGAGCTGATGGAAATTTGATAAGATTTCCAAAATGTTTTTCTTTTCAATTTTACTTTGCTGAGAGCCAAATGTGGGGAAAAAGGCATTTTTTTTCTTTCTTTTTTTTTTGGGGGGGGGGGAAGGCATTTTGAGAGTGTCTTATGCCTTCTGAATGTCTCATAAACACCATCTGCTAAAGGGCGCTGACTGAGACCTTCATCCTTTGAGCTAAACTAGAAATCAGGCTGAGTCACTTTTTATCTTCCATGCACATCAGAAATTGAGCAAGATTGTTTCAAAAATTAGCACATGCTCCTGAAAAATGTCTCCTGCTGGTATTATTTTTGAGGCACGTATTTCCCTGTGATAGGTAGACTATTTTACTGCCCTGACACCACCAACCACATGTTTGAAGGGGTGCACAGAATGTTTCATCTCTTTATGGGACTTTGCTTCCCACCTCTCATTTCCAGACACGATTTTGCAGGAGTTAAACTAGGAACTGTGGAAAACTAGGGAAAACTAGGATTTTTCCAAACACAACAGCCTACCCTCTACCCCCATACATTGTCAAGGAATTGACCCCTTCATGTACTTTCGTCCTATTATATTTGACAACACAATAGATCCATGTGTCTTCACCATCTGCACAAGGATGTACACCCCTAGTTGCCTCCACTACACTCTTTATCCCAATTCCCTCAAATTCTATGCTTCTAGAATTCAGGTCAATGAGCTATTCTCATTTCTTCAAGCACTTCTTTGAGTAGTTCCTACACTTTCTTTCTGGGTCATAAAACTAACTGATTCTGACAACGTTGCTTCCACTTTAAAAGGAGAACTTTAATTCAAATTTTTGCTCTGATCATAAAATAAATATTTTAAAAAATGATAGTAAAGTTGGACTTCTCTATTTTTTACTGTGATTCTTCTATGTTTGAAAATGAAATGAAGTGTTATTGCCATGAATAATAGATATACGGATGGATGGGTGGAAGAATATTTTGATGAACAGGGAATAAATAAGTAAAATGAGACAGTTTATTATAGGGACAATTCTCCCACAAAACTGACTTTGAACTGAAGTCTCTAGTTGTCATTTAATTCTGTCTTAAAGTTTGAAATGAGGGAAAGATGGTCAAAGTGGCCACAGGGTTTTTTAAGAGGGTTCAGTGACTACCTATAGATTCCCATCAGGTATCTGACAAGAATCAAGCACTGGCAGTTGTAAGGGTCCACTGCCATGGGACTTGCTAATAGAATAATTTCTTTCCGTTGTTAGCAAGATCAAAAAGTGACTGTAGTTTCAAAAGCAGTTAATTGCGTAACATCACCAGGGCAGTGTACAAAATAGCAGAGATCTAAGGGAAAAATGCAAAGGGAAAAACAGAGACTGCTCAGAAATAAGCGATATTGGAGTCTGTCCCTGTGCGAAGACAAAGGCAGACGGCTAGTGTGGAATGTGCTTCTGAGAGAACAGTGTTTCTAGCAAGCTTTCGTAAAGACTTCTGAGTAAAAAGCATATGTATAAAATATACATATATGTGTAAAAGAAAAAAGTAAAAAACAAAGAGCATAGAAATATTGTTATTCATATATATAGAATATATAGAATATAGATATATATATATTCATATATAGAAAGTTGCTCAGTCATGTCCAACTCTTTGCGACCCCATGGACTGTGTTCCATGGAATTCTGCAGGCCAGAATACTGGATTGGGTAGCCTTTCCCTTCTCCAGTGGGTATTCCTTACAGAGGAATCGAACTGGTGTCTCCTGCATTGCAGGCAGATTCTTTACTGAGTTATCAGGGAAGCCCAAATTAAATACTTATAGGTGATCACTACTGTAGTTCAACAAAAAATGTTTAAATTCACATTTCCTTTTAATTCTTTAAATTCAGTATTTATGAAAAAAAACATATATATATATGTACATATAAATATAAAAAGAAAAAGAAATTCCATGCAATTTTTTGGTAAGAAATATAAATTAATTATGGCAATGAGGACTGAAAATTGGGCCTCTTTCTTCCCATTCTCATGTGACATTTAGTGAAATGAGTTCTCTCAACTCTAAAGCCCTGCTGAAATACTCCTTTTAAAAAGTAATTAACAACCCAGTATTTGCAGTATCAGTCTAATAATCAGACCCACAGAATAACAAATGAATCTTCTCTGAAGAGGAACCAATATCCTGTTTGCCTTCAAAGGACTGATTTTGGATACGTGCAAAGGAGACAGATGAACCAACTAGCCACTTTGCTTTTTCCAGAAAAAGAGCTGTAGCTGGGTGATGTTTGTCTCTACCACTGGGGTTTTAAACCACATTTTGATTTAAAGCACATGAAAGGGAGGGCTATTAAATTAATGATCAGGATATATTTAAAACGCCTGTTCTTCAGGGTTCAGAGCCTCTTCCTGGGGCCTGTGGCCTGGGCCACAGGGCAGAACTAGGCTCCCTATGAGGGAATGCTGTTCTCATCACCATGGTGCTAGTTTACTTTTCACATATTATCCCTTTGTCCTGTTAGTCTCAGAGAGGGTTCTCTAATGGCTAAGCTGCTGTTTGTGCTTCTTAATATATCACAGGATCATCTGTCACCAAGTCTTCCAATCAGCAGATGGTAATTAAGTGACTGTTTTATAAAGAATGCTCCTCGATGATGCTAAAGAATACCAGTGTGTAATAAAATGAGAAAAATAAAAATAAAACAGGATGCCTTTTTATATATTTTAGTGTTCAAGTGATCTTCTTTTACATAATGAGTAGGAGAGATGGTGATCTTTATTGATTTATTTATTTCGGGTTCCCAAAAGCCTTCTGACCTAAAGCTATGTATTAAAATTATATATTGGCTGTGGAAGGTTTAGAATTTCTGCTTCTGAGATAAAGTGTTCCTGTTTTAGTGTTGCCAGAAGACTGCATTACAGAGAGACTTCCTTTCATTTTCATTGCATTTACTATATAGTACTTTAATTTGTTTATGGACTCTTGGATGAAGTGTTTAAATATCCCAATTAGAGAGTAGGAGGAATATTTGTATATTGTGCTCTATGGCTAATTTTCCTATAAATTTATTTTTAGAGTTTATTTTAAATTCTCTATTTAAATTCCAGAAAAGAAAAACCTTGATAAGAAACCTTTTTCAAGCTTCTATTAAGTTTACATTTGTCTTGTAGCCAACTATGCTACAGGAGCTATGCTTTGGAAGGAAAATATTGATTTAAAAATTATTGACTCTCATTACTTTTGAAGAGACTGGCAGCATTAAAGGAATTATTGATACTAACATTCTAAGAATTTTATTTCCTACTATGTCAGGGGCCTCTTAACTACTTTTAAGAGACTAAGTTTGAATTAATTGGAGTAAACATAATTTAAAAGTTTCAGAATTTGAATTGCTATGAATTTTAAGTATGAAGTTTTGTAAAAATATTAATTTCTTGGTATTTGCTAACCAGACAGGCTGTTGGAAGTGACATCTAAAATCAACATTTAGTGGTAGACTCAAGGCTAATTTTTTTTTTTTTTTTTTTGGTAAAATGATGTTTAGTTGACATAATCATTATATTAGTTCCAGGTATATAATGTAATAATGGGCTTCTCTGGTGGCTAAGTGGTAAAAAATCCACATGCCGATGCAGAAGACACAGGTTTGATCCCTGGATCAGGAAGATCCCCTAGAGAAGGAAATGGCAACCACTCCAGTATTTTTACCCGCACCAGTATTCTTGCCTGGGAAATCTCATGGACAGAGGAACTGGCAGGCTACAGTCCATGGGGTTGCAAAAGAGTTGGACATGATTTACCAGCTAAACAACAATATAACATAATGTGTTAATATTCATGTATATTGAAAAATGATCACCACAAACAAGCTAGTCAATATCCTTCACAATTTCCTGTGATGATATCTTTTAAGATAGACTCTTAGCAACTTTCAGCTATGCATACAGTATTATTAGATGGTATTATTTAAATCTTTTTATGAACCCTTGAAATCAAAGTCTGGGCCACTAATTTTGTAGAAAAAGCACTGATTTTGGTGTTAGACTCCGGTTTGAAGTCTGAGATTGTCATTCTATATTCAAATAAGACAGTTTTATGTTCTATACAGCTGTGAAGTGGTTTCTGTGACATCCAGGAGATGCTGTGAAGCACAGTGATGGAGGACAGAGATCCTGAGCCGCCTTCTGTGCTGACATCCTAGACCCTCCTCTGGCTCGCTCTGTGACCTGAGGCTGGCTCCGGAATCCCTCTGCACGCTGTGAACAGGAGGACATTCATAATATAGCATGAATATTGAGACTTAATGAGTTAGCAAATGCTTTTAAAGTCTTCTGGCACATATTAAGTGTAGAAAACACACTAAAAAGTTTGCTATGATCACTGTTATTTGTTTATTTTAATTGGAAAAATGTAAATATTATGGAATTTTGGAATGATGGGCTTTGTTAACAGATACATCTATATTCTAATCTATTATTACTCTAACTATATGTATTTTCAAGGCAGTATCTGATATTTCTAAACCCTGTTTTTCATGTATGAAAAGAGGATAGGGATAAAAAACTACTTCAAAAATTATTACAGGATTTCCCTGGCAGTCAGTGGCTTAAGACTCCACACTCCCAAGGTGGATTTCAATCCCCTATCAAGGAACTAAGATCTTGTATGCTTCCCAGTAAGTCCCCTGCCAAAACAAAAAAGGGGGGGTTAAATAAACCATGTAAAAGACATAGCTTTTACACATAATGCATGTATATGTGTGTAAATGCATATGTGTATGCGTAATTGCATGTAGTATATATGTAATCAAGATACCAGTGGAAGTCTTTTAGCCCCTGAGCTGAAAAGGGCCTCAGAGGGACATTAATTAAACATTCTCTCAGTAGCGCAGAACCCTCCATCACAGCTGGAGGCAGTAACCAGAAAGCAAGACAAGCAGCTTCAAGCAGAACATTTATCCACACCCAGCTTAGAAAGCCTTTGCGTTCCCAGTGGGGACTTGCCTTTTCTCCCCTTCACCTGGTCTTTCCCTCTTTAACTCCACTTTTAAGTGTTCTCTCCTCTCCTCTCTCCTCTTCCTCAGAATCAAAATAAAAGATCTTACCTTATTTTATGTAAATTACTCTGGGTAATTTTTACTGTCTTGGAAAGTTTTGATGCCAAAAGGTAGAAATAAAAGTATGTTTCTATCTTAATGTCTATTCATTTCTTACCATATTAAATGAGAACAGATCAATAGATTCTAAGTAAATCTGGAGAGTATATTTAAAATAGTATGTCAAAAATATAAACTGTATTTATATTTATAAAATGTAAATATATAGTTTACATATAATATACACTATAAATTATATTTTATATAAATATAAAAATATCAGACTTCAAATTAAATTTTTAGGACTTCAGAGAACACCTAGTTATTATCAATTTTTTAATCCACTCTGAATACTGAATCACATAGCTGAAACTTCTTTAAGAAGAGATTTTGTTTTATTTTATTGAAGTGTAATTTATTTACAATGTTGTGTTAGTTTTTACTATACAGCAAAGTGACTCAGTTATACTTATGTATACATTCTTTTCCATTATGGTTTATCAGTAGGGTCTTCTTGTTTATTCATTCTAAACATAATAGTTTGCATCTGCTAACACTCATACTTCTAATCTGTCCCTCCTCTACTCCTCCTCCACCTTGATAAACGCAAGTCTGTTCAAGAACAGATTTCTTGTCTTTACATTAAAAATTGCCATAATTTGATGCACTGGAAATGTTTAGTCAGTAACTATCATGTGATTGCATTTATTTTATTTTTATTTTGTGAACCAGCATCATAAGGCCAGTTATTAGCCAAATAAGAACATCATCATGAACTAAAGATTAAAATTGTGTGAGTGCCTCTACACGAGGTGACAATAAGCTGCATGAGAATGAGCCATTTTTCCCACTCCCACGAGGTCTTGGATGTATCAACACAAGTGAAACAGCGATGTGGAAAGAGTACAAATTCGAAGGGGTGGGCAATCCTCTTTCAGAACTTTCATTTCAGCTGAAATTAAAATGTATATTACTGAACCTGAGCTTGGTCATTTGTAAGTGAAGGTAACAGCTCTATTTTGCAGGCTGGCTATGAGCGTTAAAAAAGATGAAACAAGCAAACCGCAGAGAACGGTTGGGCATATCCTGGTTGCAAAATTACTCTCATTCCTTTGAGGGTTCTCCCCATTTTCTTCCACTGAGTTTTTAGAGACAGTCAACTTCAGCCCTTGTAATGTCACTTTTCTTCTAATGGTCTTCTGCTCCAGAAAGTAAGTTCAACACACTGACTGTATTCATTGCTTTTTCCACATCTAAATAAGTATCTGACCCAGCCCTCGCCACCACTCTCTCCCATAGCCCCAGTGTAGCTTTGACACTTGACAGTTTGTTGTATATGGTGTGTTATACATCGGAGGTCCCCCAATAACAACACCTTTGCACAAACAGACTTACTGACCAAACACATAGTGTCGCTATTTTGCTCTTGAATCTGTCCTGTTAGTAAGTGAACTGTCTTTTGCCTAAGAAAATCCATAGCCTAGCAGGGGACTTTTTGGTTGAACATTTTTAAGCGTCAGGTTGGGAAGTGCTCCTTTGATGAGTGAACCGGGAGATGAGTGCTGCTAACAGCTTTTTAGCAGAAAACTTGGAGGCTGCGAGCAGTTAGAGCTGGGTTTAAAGTTAAGCCGTGTGCAGAGGGACCACTCCCAGGAGTTAAAGGAGGTTCAGAATGTCAGCTCACTTCCACCTGTCCTACCGCAGGAAAAGATGAGTCAGCCTGTGGGACCATTTGAAATCTAGGTACAAGTAAATACAAACCAGAAAAGAAGCATCCACTTAAAAAGCTTATATATGTATATGTGTACACACACACACACACACACACACACACACACACACACATATATATATAGTCCTGGAAGCCAACTCTGTGCATCAAGCCCCTTCAAGGACAGATAGATCTTCCCCTCTGGTGGTGGTGTCTGGTTTTTCTTTGATGGAGACATTCTCCTAACTTTCCTTTGATGACCTGACTGCCAGTAACAGACATGTATTGATGGTGACTGCCTTTGATCTACAAATTTGCAATTGTTTGGGTCTTGGAAGATGCCAAATCTGACCCAGGACTAATCTGTCATTTTCTCTGGCAAGGTTTACAAGTATACTTGCAACTCATGTGTACAAAGTCAAGGCACACATTCTAGGTGTGGTGATTACTTTTAGATATGTATTCCACTTAGATCTTTCAGAAACACAAGTGAAATAAGTGGCTGTGATGCTATGCACATTCTTAATTATCTGCACTTTTTATATTTATAATGTCATTTATTAAATGACATTATTATGGCATGCACACATGGGCATTCCTGCTCTGAAGCAACACTTTCTTTACCCTTTCTTCTTTTTCTCTTTTTCATTTTTAAACACATTGCTAGTTTACATATTTCTTTCTAGAGGGACCAAGTACTTTTGAATTCTTTCTCAGAGGAAACAAAGGCAAAACAAATTTCTTTTAACTGTATTATATATCTCCTTTATGTCCCCATAAAACGCAGGTGCTAAGATGCTCTTTCATCCCAACACCTGCATTTTATGATTCTTATGATATAATATATTTTATTTGTGACTCCTTAAAGTAAATTTAAATGCAAACAGAAGAAATGGGATTCATTTAAAATGAAAGACAGGATGGCAATATGTTTATCTGAACTAATATTTTTAAATACCTATCAACCCAGAAAGGATTCATATAGGCTCTAAAAGATAAATGAAATAAATAGTCTTATCTGCCATTTAGTCACCTTTTATTCCTTTTATTATGGATCACAACTGGAAATTTTTGATCAAATTGCAAGTCGATCTCTTAAATGATAGGCATTATTATACTTGGATCTGAGTCATCTATGCTTACAAAACCTGACAAAACCATGAAAGTCTCAAGTTTTGTATAACTCAGGTGCTGTAATTAATTACACATTCAAGAAGATAAAAGAAAATGCCTAACTGAAATTGGCTATAACACTTCTAATTTTCAAATAATGACAGAATTATAAGTGAAGCTTCATAATGAGTTTTCTTTTGTTTTTTAGTAGCATAGACCTAATCGAGAACCAACGTCTCAAAGTAGATGCTGCATTTATAGTCTAGGTAGGCTACCCACTCCAGTATTCGTGGGCTTACTTAGTGGCTCAGCTGGTAAAGAATCTGCCTGCAATGAGGGAGACCTGGATTCGATCCCTAGGTGGGAAGATCCCCTGGAGAAGGGAACGGCTACCCACTCCAGTGTTCTGGCCTGGAGAATTCCATGGGCTGTATAGTCCATGGGGTTTCAAAGAGTCAGACACAACTGAGCGACTTTCACTTTCACTTTTAGGGCACAGAGGAATGCCAAGGGGAAAATACATGACAAGAGAGGAATATTTTATTAAACAACAGTTTTCCTGAAAATATACTTCTGACTAAATTACAAGACTTTGGGGAAAATGATTCCTTTGACCCACACTCCGTTTAGGGTAATTCAGAACTGAATAAAGGCACAGAATGGTTGTATTGGCTGAGATCAACTTTAAACATAATGTCTTCAATTTCATAATTACAGAAACAAAGGAAGAAGCCATGAGAGATGTCCAAAGATAATCTATCACTGGACTTTATGTGGAAAATCATCTTCTCCTCACACAATTGTGTTTTTAGGGTGGGTTGGTTATTTTCAAATCAACCTAGAAAGAGGTATCTCCCCAAAATGAAGCACTACATTTAAATGAGAGTTTCAGTCTTTTCTTAGAGGCTGTGAACTTTTAAGCAACAGCATCCTATCTCTAACACTCAGTAAACCATCCTGAAGACAGTCATGACAAATCTACTTTATGAGGTCGTTTGGTGAATAAATAATGAAGTCCCTCGTGTAGCACTGCTTCTGTGCTCTGAAATGACTGGAAAGGTGTAATGACTCATTCCTTTAGTAGTATGAAAGTATGCACCCAACTTTATTCCCCAGTAGGCAAGGATTCCAGGCTATGATGGAAATTGTTTTTATTGCTAGCACTCATGGCCTTTCAGTCAGGCCCAATACAGATACTAAAAATGGTATCATCTCCTTTAACTTTCCTCCTATGTTCCTTGGCCGTGGCTCTCTCCTGAGTCTGGCATTATTATATCTTTGGGTAGAATTTCGTTTGGACCATAGACCCTGCAGTGTAGGTCAACTGTACATAAGTTAGTCTTTGCTTTCTCTCTCCTGCTAATGTAGTCCACCTCTCCTGGCACAACCATGGGAAAAGGAGGAAGTAAAGGCGTTTAAGGAATGAAAAAAAATACCACAGTTCACTGATGGATACAAAGCATAACAAATGGGGAGGTAAGGTAAATTGTCTGGCTTACTCTCTGAGCCATCCCTTACAAACTGCGTGACCTCAAATCACGCTACTCTCCTGTGAGTCAGTTTCTTCACCTATAAAATGGGTGATAATTTAGAAGTGTTATAAAAATGAGACTATCAGAGGAGTTAAATGAGTTAAGAGTCATAAGGCATGTAGAACAATATCTCTAAGTTTTACTAAGTTAAAAAAAAGTGAAAGTAACCATCTTTATTATGCAAGCAGGTGGCTCCTATTTAAGTTGTCTTGAACTTATGAATTAGGGACTGTATTTCCCTAATTGGACATTTTAAAGGTGATTTGGTTGCTGACAGCTTTATTACAATGAGCATACAAATGGCTGATATCAGTCTTTCCTTTTAACATCTTAATTAAAAAGAGAGAAGACAAAAAGAATAAATAAGCTGTCGTCCCACATTTCAGTCATTAGAGGAATCCCATTGGAGTGACCATCTGAAGTGAAATTCAGTTGCTCAGGCATCAACTTTAAGTGGATATTTGATCCACTGAATCACAGAGTCATGCCCAAGATCTCACACAGGTGGACAAGACCTGCCCCTTCTGGGAATGTCTACTAGGAGGATGATGGCCACGCAGAACAAGAGAGGAAATCCACATAGAAATCCAGCAGTCACGTAGGAAGAAACTGCCCATTTCAGAGCTGAAACTTCAGGAAGATATAGAAACATCATAGATAAACTAACAGAATATCATTTCTGGTTCTTGGTTTCAAGGAAAGTGTTCTGATCTCACTAATTTCAAGAGAAAAATAGAATTGGTACTTGTAGTTTTTACTTTTTTGTCTTCCATTAGACAAGAACAAAAGTTCAGTTGTTTTTTTTTTTTTTTCCTAAACCATCTGATTTTAAGGAAAAGATATGTTTCACTTGTAGAATTCTAGCAGGAGGACTTTATCTAATTCTGAAAGACTAGTTTAGGATACATTGAAATATGACATGATAAAGGGGAATGAGGTGGCGTCCCCCTTTACCAGTGATAAAGAACCCACCTCCCAATCCAGGAGACATAAGAGACCCAGGTTCAGTCCCTGGGTTGGGAGGATCTCCTGGAGGAAGGCACGGCCGCACACTCCAGTATTCTTGCCCGGAGAATTCTATGGACAGAAAAGCCTGGTGAGCTACCGTCCCTGGGGTTGCAAAGAGTCAGACATGACTGAGGTGACTTAGCATACACACGCAAGGGGGATAAACAAAGAACATCGTCCTTGGTCTGAGAGAAATGTTCTGGGGATTTCCTTGGGAATCCTGGCACTGCCTTGGGTGGTGTTTCCCGTCTGAGCCTCTGGGTGCTCGTCTGCAAGGTGAGAGCAATTGAGCTGCGGTGTGGATTAGGTGAGGTGTCTCAGGCAAAGCTGTGTATGATTGCATCTGACATTTAGTGGGTACTTACAAATATTTACTTATCTCCCTTTAATACCATCAAAGGTAAGCTGAATATACAAAAAAAATTACCAGGAATGAAGAAAAGCTTAATAATTGCTTGTTAAAAATAACTGTTCATGCTTTGAGTGCATGTATCAATGTCTTGAATGTTTTCATATGATGACAGATGGACAGTTATGTCAGCCCTCTGTCCTGACCCCACACTCTAAAGAAATTTTTCTTTAATAATGTTAAAGATAGGTTTATTTTGTTTGCTTGTTTGGCAGCAAGTACCATTTATAAGTATCAAACCTTTGCCTAGAAAGGAAGAGGAAACTTTGAGAAAGTCATTTAATCTGCACATAGTTCCTGTTTCTTTAACAAAGATGTCCTGAAATATGACTCATGGGGAGTGAGTTTGCAAAGTATTTCTCAATTTATCATTAATAATAGAACATATTTACACCACCACCACCAACAAAAAAAAACAGATTGTAATACTAGGTTATCTATGTGTCTAAAGGAAAACAGATATGATTTTAGACTGAGTGAACCATCAGATTTCGAACTTTCCTTATTGGTACATCTCAGATCTATTAAAACTTTATACATTTTTATCTCTAGACACTTATTATTACATAAGCCAAAAGAACATTAAGCTATGGTATTTAGAAGTAATCACTCAATCTTTAGAAATACCCCACTTTTATATTTGCAGTTTTAATTAAGCCTGAGTGGGTAGAAAAATGTTTCAAAACCGCCAACCTATTCAAAAATGAAATGCGCAAAGGCAGATATTTGTATTCTGTGATCAAATTCATGGAAAACCTGTTGAAGTGGGAGACGTCTAGTGCTTCTCAAGATAGCGACTGTTCTGCTTAATGGATTATCAAGAATTTATTATATAACAAATGCTGTTTAAATGTAAGCAGTTCCTTTCTTTCAGTAGAGAAGGTTTTAAACAGTATGTGATGATGATGCCCATTCACTAAGCCTCTTCCAGCCACTCTCACAGAGACCCTGGGTTTTTTCTTTTACCTAAATTATTCCTGATCCTTTGATTCCTAGCCCCACCTCCAAATGGGGACCTTATCTTGTTAATTTTTCCCCTAATTTCCTCTCTCCCAAGAGAAGGAGTTAAAGGGTCCTCTCTCCCTCCGACAAGCGCAACCACCTTGTTTCACCCTGCAGCCCACTCCATCACTGCAGGAGACGCGGGGCCTCTGGGATGGCTGCCTGGCGCTGATACCAACGAGGGTTCTTGGCCTCCTTAATCAATAGAAATTGACTAGAGGCAAGACAAGAAATTCAGGCAAGGCTTTATTGTGGCCCATGCACCCACATGAGGGAGGGAAAACAAGTAAAAGTTTCCTTGGCTCTTTACCTGAGCTGGGAGTGGGGGGTGATTTGGCTCTTTATATGGGGCAAGGGCAGGGATGTGTCTGGGGCTGGGCCTGAGGGATGGGTTAGGTGGTTTGCACACCTCCTTGTGGCAAGAGAGTTCCAGAAAAACATCTACTTCTGCTTTATTGACTGTGTCAAAGCCTTTGAGTGTGTGAATCACCATAAACTGTGCAAAATTGTGAAAGAGATGGGAATACCAGACCACCTGAACTGCCTCTTGAGAAATCTGTATGCAGGTCAAGAACCAACATGGAACAAGAGACTGGTTTCAAATTGGGGAAGGAGTACATCAAGGCTGTATATTGTCACTCTGCTTATTTGACTTCTATGCAGAGTACATCATGAGAAACGCTGGGCGGGATGAAGCACAAGCTGGAGTCAAGATTGCTGGGAGAAATATCAGTAACCTCAGTTATGCAGATGACACCACCCTTATGGCAGAAAGTGAAGAGGAAATAAAGAGCCTCTTGATGAAAGTGAAAGAGGAGAGTGAAAAAGTTGGCTTAAAACTCAACATTCAGAAAACTAAGATCGTGGTATCCAGTCCCCTCACTTCATGGCAAATAGATGGGGAAACAGTGGAAACAGTGTCAGACTTTATCTTGGGGGGCTCCAAAATCACTGCAGATGGTCATTGCAGCCATGAAATTAAAAGACACTTGCATCTTGGAAGAAAAGTTATGACCAACCTAGACAGCATGTTAAAAAGCAGAGACATTACTTTGCCAACAAAGGTCTGTCTAGTCAAGGCTATGGTTTTTCCAGTGGTCATGAACAGATGTGAGAGTTGGACTATAAAGAAAGTTGAACACAGAAGAATTGATGCTTTTGAACTGTGGTGTTGGTGAAGACTCTTGAGAGTCCCTTGGACTGCAAGGAGATTCAACCAGTTCATCCTAAAGGAAATCAGTCCTGAATATTCATTGGAAGGACTGATGTTGAAGCTGAAACTCCAATACTTTGGCCACCTGATGCAAAGAGCTGACTCATTTGAAAGACCCTGATGCTGGGAAAGATTGAAGGTGGGAGGAGAAGGGGATGACAGAGGATGAGATGGTTGGATGGCATCACCGACTCAATGGACATAAGTTTGAGTAAACTCCAGGAGTTGGTGATGGACAGGGAGACCTGGTGTGCTGCAGTCCATGGGGTTACAAAGAGTCGGACAAGACTGAGCGACTGAACTGAACCAAACTCAACTTGTAGTGTTTAGTTTGGAGGGGCATGCACAGTACCCTGCTTTTGCTCCCAACACCTGGTTTTTGCTGCTGACTCCAGAGAGGCAGTTAGGTCTTTTGGTTTTTTTGTGTCTTCATCCAGCATTTGTTCCAACTGCACACGCATGCAGTTGTTTTCAGTCCCATACAATTTCTTTGTATTTTGTTGTTTAAGGAGAGGTTTTCCCAGGACCAGACACTGCAGCATAGTGTTCTGGATCCCAGCCTGTCTCAGTCCCTTGATGAAATCTCCTGATGGCTGGCTGAGAGTGTTGTGAATTCTCAGCTCTGAAATAGCACTTGGGGCCTCTAACTGGAGCTTTCCTTCCAGACACCCCTCTCCTGACTCTTCTTCCCATTTTCTGATCTCTCTAGCCATCCCAGTTTTCATTAGCTTCAGTGTCATGTGTGAGTGTGTGCTCAGTCATGTCCAAAACTCTTTGCAACCCTGTGGACTACAGTCTACCAGGCTACTCTCTCCACGTGATTTCCCGGCAAGAATACTGGAATGGGTCGTCATTTCCTCCTCCAGGAGATCTTCCAGACCCAATGGTTAAACCGGCATCTCCTGTTTCTCCTTCATTGGCAGGCAGCTTCTTTACCACTGAGCCACCTGGGAAGCCCTAACGTTACTATGTCATCATCCGTTATCTGTCTAGAATGCCTGCTCCTTCCTGTTTTCTCTTCTTTGAGAAGCAACTATACCATCTCTTGCCCCTGGTAAAAAGTACATCAGCTATCCCCTCCTTTATAAAGCCTTTCTAATGGTATTTTGTTCTCTCAGCCATACTGCTCTTTGATCACGTATTGCTTCTCCTACAAAAAACAACTCTGTAATACACGGACATACTTATGGATGTGTTTCCTTCACCACAGCAGGAGTCCCTGCATGGATGGATTCTGTGTCAGTTCTCTCTGCACCCACAGAACTTAGCATATTAAATATGCATGCTTTAAAATTAATAAACAAAAAAGCAATTAGGTAATATTTTGAATAAAATAATAGTCAAATGAATGAATAAATCAATGAATAGTCAAGTAGGTGAACAGATACATAAATACACAAGAATAAAAGGATGAGACTATAATGACATTTTCTATTAGTTTTCCATATTTGCATGTTCCTGACCAGATGTAAATATTGCATATGCTTGACAATGCAACTGTGGGTGTGGGAGCTGGTCAAACAGATACGCCTGGATATGCAGAACTCTAGACTACCAATTACACCCGAATTATCCCCACTTGGGAAAATGGAGCCACATTTTTATATATCAGGGCTACTCGTAGTTGAGGTTCAGACTGTGGGTGGGATTGTGTGGTGAGACAGGGACAGGCGTAATTTATTATCAGACACTAGTCACAGTGACTAGGAGCTGGGGCACCACCTGGGAGAACTGTTCAATAATATATGAATCTTTAACCACTTATAGGACAATGAGATGTGTTGACTGAGATATGTGGGTTTTCCCCAGGAACACTTTATATTAGGAGCTTCCTCACTATTGCAATGAAGTGCCAAATCCAGTTCAGACATTTCCTTTTTAATGATGCACCATCTGCCCAACACCACACACACACACACACACATACACACACACACACACACACACACACACACACACACAGAGCCACCACCAGTCTCAAAGTTCTAAATATGGTTTTAAAGTAGAGCAATTGTGAATAGAAAGTTATAAAGCTCTTGAAGTTAGTAAGTCACTGCCTGAAATTCTACATGTGTCCCTTTCTGCTTCCTTGGATAAATAATGAGAGTGGGGCGGCCCTGAGAGTCCAGTGGTTGAGACTCCAAGTTTCCAACGCAAGGGACATGGGTTTAATATCTGGTCAGGGAACTAGGTTCCCACACGCCATGCAGGGTGACTAAAAGATAAAAAATAATAAAAAATAGCAGACGCTAAGAGCTTTATTTTTCCATCTACATAATGGGATTGCTTCCTTGTGTGCTGTGCTGTGCTGTGCCAAGTCAGCCAGTCATGTCAGACTGCTTGCGACCCCATGGACTGTAGCCTGCCAGGGTCCTCTGTCCATGAGGACTCTCCAGGCCAGAATACTGTAGTGGGTTGCCACGCCCTCCTGCATAGGATCTTCCCAACCCAGGAATCGAACCCAGGTGTCCTGCACTGAAGCAGCTTCTTTATCATTTGAATCACCAGGAAAGCCCAAGAATCCTGGACTGGGTAGCCTATCCCTTCTCTAGGGGATCTTCCTGACCCAGAAATCAAACTGGGGTCTCCTGAATTGCAGGTAGATTCTTTACCAGCTGAGCCACCAAGGAGGCTTCCTTGTTTTAATTAATGGTTTGTCTTCGAGGGATTTAGATTCAGTTCAGTTCAGTTCAGTCGCTCAGTTGTGTCTGACTCTGACCCCATGAACCGCAGCATGACAGGCCTCCCTGTCCATCACCAACTCCCGGAGTTTACCCAAACTCTTGTCCATCGAGTCGGTGATGCCATCCAACCATCTCATCCTCTGTCGTCCCCTTCTCCTCCTGCCCTCAATCTTTCCCAGCATCAGGGTCTTTTCAAATGAGTCAGCTCTTCGCATCAGGTGGCCAAAGTACTGGAGTTTCAGCTTCAGCATCAGTCCTTCCAATGAACACCCAGGACTGATCTCCTTCAGGATGGACTGGTTGGATCTCCTTGCAGTCTAAGGGACTCTCAAGAGTTTTCTCCAATACCACCGTTCAAAAGCATCAATTCTTCCGTGCTCAGCTTTCTTTATAGTCCAACTCTCACATCCATACATGACCACTGGAAAAACCATAGCTTTCACTAGATGGACCTTTGTTGGCAAAGTAATGTCTCTGCTTTTTAATATGCTGTCTAGATTGGTCATAACTTTCCTTCCGAGGAGTAAGCATCTTTTAATTTCATGGCTGCAATCACCATCTGCAGTGATTTCGGAGCCCCCCAAAATAAAGTCAGCCACTGTTTCCACTGTTTCCCCATCTATTTGCAATGAAGTGACAGGACCGGATGCCATGATCTTAGTTTTCTGAATGTTGAACTATCACTTTTAAATATTTTCGTCATTATATTATTACTGTTCACATTGTTGTTACTCCACCTGCACTAATGTTATTTCAAAGTAAAAATTGTTGAAAACAAGCATATTGTTTGCTAACCTTCCTTCAAATTTGGATTAATACATTTATTCTGAAGTGATGATATATATATATAAGTATATATTAGCATATTATGAATTTAATAATATTGGCTTAAAAAATTTTGGTTGAAAGCAAACTAGTTGATTAGACATTTGATTGATAGAATAGGGAAGTAATGAATCTTTACTATCATTTTACTTATCTTTAATTTTTAATACTTTAAAAGAATTTTTTGCACACCATAAAATATTTGTAGCATTTATCCTACCTTTTGCTGTTTTTGTTATTTATTCTAATTTCTTTTTAGCTTTTTCCATATACTTTGATTTATTCAGAAAAGTGAAAATTTGAAAATCTATATAAGTATGAAAAATAAATATATCATTAAATAAATCTAGGTATATCAGTTTCCTGGACTGTACAGTATCTAATGTAGAGTATGTATTAAAATTATGCTGTTGTATAAAGATATTGAATGGCATAGGAAAATGGTTATGGTATATAAGGGGAAAATATGTAGCCTATGACTTAGAATATTCAGAGTTATCCCAAATACATTGGGTTGGGGAAGGTGCTGAAAATACATTCACCATAACATGGTATAAGGTTGAAGTCACTGATAAATAATTTTCACTTTTTGGCATTTTCTAAATTACATACATTGAATACATAACATTGACTATGTTATTTTATTAGAACATTTAAAAAATTAAGATGGGCTTCCCTTGTGACTCAAACGGTAAAGAATCCACATGTAATGCAGTAGACCCAGGTTCAATCCCTGAGCAGGGAAGATCCCCTGGAGAAGAGACTGGCTTCCCACTCCAGTATCCTTGCCTGGAGAATTCCACTGACAAATGAGCCTGGCAGGCTATGACCCATAGGGTCACAAAGAGTCAGAGAAGTTTTATGAGTATTCATTTTCAATTACATATTTCTCCACAAACAAAACTAATCCAAACTAAATTTCCTTTTAAACTAAGTCTGAAAGATCTAGTGTCTGCCTCTAGTAGTGACCTTTAAGTTATATTTCTTCCATATTTTATGTATTTTTTTCTCAAGTTGGTCCTCAAACTAGCTAACTTAACTGTTTCAAACTCATTCCCTGTAAAAATGTGTTACCAGTCTCTAACATTCTGCTTTCTATCAAGACTCACGATAAACCCCACCACTATTTCCTGACGCCAACTTTAATTTCTAAGTCACTGGCTATGGCTTGTTGGAGGCACTTGAAGTCAGTCGGACCAGGGTTTGAAATCCAGTTCCCCACTTTGTGACATGGAGAAGTTTATTTATTTCTCTGAAGCACAGTTTACTTACTTAGCAAAATGAAATAATAATGCACTTACCTCTCAGAATATTCATAGAAATGATAACATTACATTTACACATTTCTCCAGGTGATTTCTTGCATATAATAAGTCCTCATTAAATTCCAGTTTCTAACTTCACCCTCTTCTGGCCTTGTACTCATGCTTAGCAATCAATCCTTATGCTGATTATCATTTCATAGTTACTTTGAATATGTTATTTGTTCTATTGTTTATTGTTCCTTTCTTAATTAAAAAAAGTTCTATTATTTGGTAAAGCAAGCATAAAACCATTGCAAGTGATGAACCAATGTAAAAGTACATGGAGAAAAACTTAATTATAGACCTACATTCTTGCCTCTTAATGAAGTAATTCATACTAACAAGTTAGAATGATGATTTCCAACTCTCTCTGAGCACATACAAATAAAATTACACACATCTGGGATATCTGCTCTTGTTTTTGTTTCATTTTAACAACTTGCTTTAATTTCATCGACATCCTTGTAGAACAATGATATCAATCTAGATACACATTCAGATAATTTCATAATTTTACTATATGTATAAACTCTTCTGTGCTCAGTCATTCAGTCATGTCTGACTCTTTGCAACCCCATGGACTGTAGCCCACCAGGCTCCTCTGTCCATGGGATTCTCCAGGTATGAATATTGGAGTGATTTGCTATTTCTTACTCCAGGGGATCTTCCCAAACCAGGGAATTGAGCCTGAGTCTCTTTCATTGGCAGGCAGATTCTTTACCACTATGCCACCTGGGAAGTCATATATATATTACAGTTTGTTAAATTTGTATGATTTTGATATACATTTAATTTTTTATTTTTTGACACTTTGTCTAAATCAGAAAGCCAGTTCCCACTGTTAACATAATCCTGTTCCCTCCCCCAACATTCAAAGGATGAGTTATGATGGGTCTACTGAGTGTTTATTTCCCTTTCCAGATGAAAACACCATAAATTGTTGTTAAGAAAGTGTTTTAGCCCTATGGCTCCAATGGTAAAATTCTGCCGGCAATGCTAGAGACCAGGGCTTGATGCCTGGGTCAGGAAGATCCCCTGGAGAAGGGGATGACTTATCCACTCCGGTATTCTTGCCTGGAGAATTCCGTGGACTGAGGAGCCTGGTGAGTACAGTCCATGGAGTCATAGCCAGACATGACCGAGTGACTAACACTTTCACTTTTCCTTGTTACTTAGGACTCCATTCATTGTGACTCAGGATTATGAGGAAAAGATCAACAGAATTTCAACAGCTCCAAAGGAAACATTGGTGAGTCACCAAATCATTCATGAGACCACCAAACTTTACATTTCTTGTTATTTAAACAATAAATGTCCTCTGGTTGTAAAATTTTGTTAATTCAGTCTCCCCTTAATTGTTAATAAACACCTTCAAGTACACACATAGCAGGAAGTTTTGAGTGTGTATGCTGCCAAAGCAAGCATGAATGTTAATATTTTAATTTCTCAAGTGGATGAATGAAGGTTACATATGAAAACCTGACGACCTTTGTCTCTTTCTAAGTTTCAGTTGGCCCTTTATCAGGAATGGAGCCCACTCCTTGGGTAACATATTACTCAGTATGGTAGAGCTATAATTCATAGATCTGTAAACTCATGCAATCTGTTTTTAGAGCTAAATATACTTTAAGCATCAAAACAAACTTGAAATGACATATAATCCATGCTTGAGGAAGTGGTTTGGGACATTGGTTAGAACATTAAATTAGCTCATTATTCCTTAAGACATGTTTTAACTGGTTCTTATTCCTTTCTTATTAACCAGGTTTGAGGTCCATCTTTACTTTCAAGTCAAATATTAGCTCTAATTATCCTTACTTAATACTTATTATGATCAGGATGCTACATTATATACTAGGAATACAAACACATAAGAAACAGTCCTTTTTTAATTCAATACTTCTTTCAATGAATATTCCTTGAGCATCTTATGATACCTTTACCTGATGCTTGGATAATATGTTGTGTTAGAAGTCAGGGAGCTCACAGAGCTTATAGGAAAGGGGCTGTTCCTAATAACTTGGTGAGAATGTGTAAAAGAAGAAAAAAAGGAAGTAGGGATGCACTTTAGGCATGAAAGATTGCATCAGCAAAGCCAAAGAACTGGGAATGCACAGGATTATACTGTGCATAAAACATAAGCATAAATATAAATATAAAACATGTATATAAATAGAATATATATTGTAATATATAATATATACATATATTACACTGTGCATAAAACATAAACAGAAGAGTTTGAAACGTATACACTGAGCCTGAGGAGACCATCTGGGACGGTGGCCAGATACCCCACCCCGGTTTCCTTCATCTGACTGTGCAATGCAAGTGATGATTGTAGGGGGAATGGGGGTCTGAAAAGACTTTCAAGGAGGAACTTGAAGACATTCTTAAAAACTAAGAAAGAAGTCTCAAAAGCATAAACCTATTTTCCCATTATTTATCGTAATTTAAGGAGAGTGCAATATGTCCGCACAGAGAACATTAATAGGAATCAAACAGCCCTCCCCTGTTTTTAGGGCGTGAGTGACTACTGCGGGAGTATGTCCCCCAGGTCTGAATCGGACTATAAAGACAAAATTTTTGAAAAATACCACACGCTGAGAGGCCTCTATGATCGTTGTGTTTGTTTCTGAAGTGTCACTACAAAGATTTATAATGAGATGTTCTGGAGGACATACAGGAAACTTCAGCCAATTATAGGGAGTGGTTCAAATCCAGCCTACCACCTGTAGGATTTGTAGGGTGCTGGAGCTAAACATAGTTCTTACATTTTAAAATAATTTTTAAAAATAACACAAGAAGAATAATTTTTCACAATAGAACAATTATGTGACGGGGAAGTTTCTGCGTCAGTTAGATTTGGGGGGACATAGTCATGTTTGCTTGTTTATGCTATCTGTGGTAAATTTTGCACTAAAATGGTGGCGCTTAGTAACTGTAACAAGCTATAAGGCCTGCAAAGCACACAAACCTCACCACTAGGCCCTTTATAGAGTTTATTTCCCTGTTCCTGACAGAGAGGTAATCATCAGCTAGCTAGTTATGCCCACAAGCACCAGGGGTGACTGTCTAGGCAGGTGTACTGAGGGGGGTGCTGAGACTCAGGGGGACCAACGCTCTGATCTGGCCGCACATCCTCCTCCTTCCGCAGCTGGTCTCCTGCTCTGGCCCCCACGCAGACAGAGGCCCAGGCTCTCTTAATTCTCTAGCACTGACTTTCACTGTTCAAAAGAAACGTCAAATTTTACCTGTCTGTTAAGAGAGGGAGTTATTAGCAAATGATGTGATCAATAAGAGGTCAATTTCAAAAATATACAAACAGCTCATACAGCTCAATAAAAAAAATAAATAAATTTTTAAAAAATGGACAAAGGACCTAAATAGGCATTTCTCCAAAGAAGACATCCAGATGGCCAGCAGGCACATGAAGAGATGCTCTGTATTGTTCATTATTAGAGAAATGCAAACCAAAACTACAATGAGGTATCACCTCACACCAGTCAGAATGGCCATCAGTAAAAAGGCGACAAATAGTACATATTGGGGGGGGGTGGAGAAAAGGGAACCATCCTGCTGTATTGACAGGAATGCAAATTGTTGCAGCCACTATGGAAAAGAGAGTGGCAGTTCCTTAGAAAACTAAGAATAGAGTTGCCATATGATCCAACATTTCCACTCCTGGGCACATATCTAGAGGAAGCCATAATTTGAAAAGATACGTACAGCCCTATGTTCATAGCAGCACTGTTCACAATAGCTTAGACATGAAAACAGCCTAAGTGACAGATAAATGAAAGGATTACATTATATATATAATGGAATACTAGTCAGTCATAAAAAATCATAAAATAATGCCATTTGCAGCTACACAGATGGCCCTAAAGATTATCATACTAAGTGAAGCAAATCAGAAGGAGAAAAATAATATATCATTTATATGTGGAATCTAAAAATGTGATACAAATTCACTTACAAAACAAAAATAGATTCACAGGCATAGAAAACAAACTTATGGTTACCAAAGAGGAAATCAGAGGAGGGACACATTTGGAATTTGGGACTGACAGACACACCCTCCTATGTATAAAACAGGTGAACAAGGACCTACTGTATAGCACAGGGAACTATACTCAGTATCTTGTGATAACCTATAATGTGATAGAACATGAATGTCTAAAACATTGTAAATCTTTGCTATATATCTGAAACAGTGTAAATCAACTATACTTCAATAAGAAAAAAAAAAGTTAAAAGAGAGGGAGGGTTTAGAACCAGCTATTGCAGGTTGAAGGAAAGAGGTGTTTTGCTTTAGGCCTCACCTGGGTGCTCAGTTCTTTGTCCCCAGTGTGCTTATTTAGGCTGTGATGGTGGTGGCCAGGTGGGGATGGATACATATTCATCTCTCCCATTCTGCACCATTCTCTCCCAAAACCACATCCAAACTTCATGTTCTAGTTCTGAATTCAGCTGTTTGCCATTCTACTCTCTTTGATTTCTCTGAATAATGTCTCCCTGAATTCTGAGCCTCTTTACAAAGGTTCTACTGTCCCTTACTTGAGCTTACTCACATAACACGAGCTGATAGCATATATATATATAGCTTGGGCTGCCTTCAGGAGACTCCTGAGTCTCAAGTAAACACAAATAGAGAGATAAGTTTTTTTTAATTTACCTCCAGATGAAATAGGTTAGATGAAATTTTCAAAAGAAGAACATGCTTTGGGACTTCCCTGGTGGTCCAGTGCTAAAGCACTTTCACTGCAGAGACTGCAGATCAGTCCTGGTCAGGGGACCACGATCCCATATGCTGCATCGTGTAGCACGTGTGTTTTTCATGAATTTCCCAATGGTCTAGTGATTACACCTTGGCATTTTCATTGCCTAGAGCCCAAGATCAATGTCTGGTCAGGGGGCTAAAATTCCACAAGCTGAGTAGTGTCACCAGGAAAAAAAAAAGGAACAAAACGTGGACACTTCTTCCAATAAAAGTCAAGGTGATAATTTGATCGAGGGACAATCTGACCCTTTAAGTAGACATTTACATTTGCAAGGACACAATAATAATAACCCTTTCCTTAAAAACACACTTGTGCTAAGCAAATTTAAGTAAAGCACCAGCTAAACTAATATTGTTTAACATCTATAATAAGGTTCACAATTTCCTGTGACCCTTGTCATTCTGATTTTGTATTAAATGTCATCCTGTAGGTAAGATATGGGTGAATGGTGCGATGTAGTCGATGATGATTTGAGTGCTTCTCCCCTGAGAGTCTGTTAAGGTATACATCTCAACTCTTTTCTATGATTTGTATCATATTAACTTAAAAAAAAAGTATTTTATTGAAGTACAGTTGATTTAAAATACACTAATTTCTGTCATACAGAAAAGTGATTTAGCGATGCATATATATGCATTCATTGTTTTTCTTTTCCATTATTGTTTACGATAAGATGTTGAATAAAGTTCCCTGGGCTATACAGTAGGATCTTGTTGTTTATCCATTCTCTATATTCTAGTACATTTGTGTCACATTTTAAATTTCACATGTAAGTGGTATCATATGGTTTTCGTCTTTGTCTGACTTTATTTAGTGTGATAAACTCTAGGTGCATCCATGTAGCTGCAGATGGCATTATTTCATTCTTTTTATGGCTGTGTACTATTTCATTTTGTATGTTTACCACATCTTCTTTATCCATTCATCTGTCAACAGACATTTAGGCTATTTCCGTGCCTTGGTTATTGTAAATACTGCAGCAATGAACACTGGAGTGCATATAGCATTTTGAATTTTAGCTTTGTCCTGATATGTGCCCAGGAGTGGAATTGCTAGACAATATGGCAACTCTATTTTTAGTTTTTAAGGAACTCCCATATCATTGTCCATAGTGCTTGCACCAATTTACATTCCCACCAACAGTGTAGGAAGTTTCCCTTTTCTCCATATCCTCTCCAGCGTTTATTGTTTGTAGACTTTTTAATGATGGCTCTTCTGACTAGTGTGAGTTGGCGCCTCATTGTAGTTTTTATTTGCATTTCTCTGATAACTGGGGATGTTGATGTTGTGGAAATTGCTTTAGAAATTATGTCTTACCATTGCTTAAAAAGCGTGTGGCAAAGGCAATTTTAATTTCATTATCCTGTCTATTTGTTCTTATTTAGATTCTGTATATTCCATATTGAGGACTTACTTCCATTTCAGTGCCTCTGCATTCTCTTGTAACCCACTATTACATTTGAAATCAACATGAAGCTTTCACTATTTGAAACATAGACCTCTTAAGGATTTATCATCGTGAAGAGAAAATGTTTTTATAGTAGTTGGCACTGCACCAGTCTTTGCTGCACTGTTAGAACTGAAGGAAAGTATTTTTTAAAGTATTTTTTCACTTTCAACCAATACCTTTGGAGTAAGAGAATAAAGAAAGTGGACACTTGCTTCTTACTGCCCCTGGTGAAACAAGTTTGTGAAAGAGCTTGGATAGTTTTAGCAGAATGAGGTTTCTTGGGGACCACCAAGAGGTCATTAGCAGTGCCAGTTTGGGTATTTGAATAGGCACTGTTTCTTTTCACATTTAATACACTTCATGGGAAGATAGTTCTGTTCATTATATTTTATTTATGTCTGATGTTCAATGACCCAGATAATTTGCCTAAAATCATGCAGCTTTTTGAAAACTGAGGCAAGAGTCTGTCTGTCTCCTTGATTCTTTGATCATAAGCTGCCTAGTCACTTGCTCACCATCCGCCCATAGAGGATAGAGTCTCTGTGGACAGCTTCTAGTCACAGCCTCCTCCTTAAGCTTTATCACCTCACTTCTATCAAAGTCCCAGAGAGAAATAGCCAGATGGTCAAATTAAGCTTATTAAAGAGGTTTTACTCATAAAGGATCAATTTACAAAGACATAGACAGAATGCCGATGAAACACACACAAAGTCCAGTAACCCAAGGCCAGATAGCAAAGAGGGAATAATTACTGGGACCTTGAAAGATAGTTGGGCAGATCAACCTTCATTTACAGAAACCATGATGATGGGCACAATCAGTCCAAAATAACCAAAAGAAGTAGAAGCCAGAGGAACAAATACCTTGATTTAGTTTTCCTTCCTTCTCCAATCTTCTGGTTGAATCCATAGGAGCACCTTGATATTACCTACACAAGTCTGCCTCATTGGTCAGAGGACAGAGAGAGAGAAGATCTGCTGGATGGAGGCAAAAAGGGGAGACATCGGGCATCCTTCTGCTCCCTTTCACACTCTCGTCTTGATCGCCTCTCTAGTCACAGATACATAGGCTTTAGCCTCCTTTCCACTCCTTGAACATGCACACAGACCAATAAATTTCTTTTTTAGGAAAAAAAGGAACAGAACATGAAGATTTATAAAAGCATGTCTATCCAAACAGCAAAAAGTAAGAAGTCTTGTTCTGAAGAAAACACTAAGGATGTGCCTAAACAATCATTTGATAAAGAGATCATGATCTCAATTATTCATTTTAACAGAAGCTAGGAGTAGAGATAAGATCATAAGAGCAAAGTCACTGAGAGCTAGAACTAAACGGGACAGACAAAGTGAGATGGAATGAAGATAGCCGGACTTCTTGGAATTTATTGGATGGGACCATAAGGCTATTTGGCTGTGAACAGTGCACTATCCTTTAAGAAAAGTACGGAAGGAACCTAAAGGTAATTGAGGGCTGACATTTTCTCTACAGACTCACACTGCACAGGCCTGGGAGCAAGGCTGCCTCCATCCTGGCTTCAGACAGTGAGACTGAAGAGCATATAGCCCCATGGGTGAGGCTCAAGGCATGGACTTCATCAATGTCTTAAACAAGTTACTGCATAAAAAAGTTACTGGGCAGCAGACAGCTGAACCACTTTCCTCATTTCTAAATTTCATTGCCTAAGAGAACATTTCACTGGATCCCATCAAAGTTCAACCATAG
This sequence comes from Cervus elaphus, assembly GCF_910594005.1. Lineage (NCBI taxonomy): Eukaryota > Metazoa > Chordata > Mammalia > Artiodactyla > Cervidae > Cervus > Cervus elaphus. Next base: position 78,164,400 of record NC_057847.1, on the reverse strand, counting down.
TTTACTATTTGTCTTAGGATAAAAGCATTATTTGGCCTTTCTTTCTTAGTCCAACTTTACTTTTAAAAACTACATATTTGGAACATTATACAAAACTATCATTCATCTATGTTTATTTCCCAGTGGTGTGTTGGGCTAGAGGAGACCCTCTTGGCCTAAATTCTCTGGTTGGTGAGTAGAGATGGTTTGAGACAATTGAAGCCAGCTGATTGTGATTGCATGACTCATCTCACGTGAATTTAGTTAGAGATTCCTCTGCACCACACCTTGGTCATGCAACACGGAACAAGACTGAGAAGGCCACACCCACCGGCAGTCAACATCACAGAGAAAAATGAACACGCACGCAGACCAGTGAATTATGTAATTTCACACAGTGAGACACTGATGAGAATGGGTTAAGGAGGTCTGTGGAGAAATCACAACAACACAGGTTGGAGGCTGAGGGTACTGATGAACATGGAAGATTTCTCAGGGAGACCAGTGAGAAGGTAGTCAAACAAAAGCCACGGCCACAGCGTGTGTGAAGATCTGGAGTGAGGAAGGCTCTCTTCAAAGGTGAGCAGGAAGGATGTGACGCTCTAGTGGCATGAGCATCAGGAAGGCACAGAGAAGCGGAGTGAGAAAAGGGCAGGGTCTCTTTTAGAAAAACCAGGAAGAAACTATGAAACTAAAGAGGAAGACCTTTTCCTTACTCAAGACCATAGAGTATGGGAATCTAAGACCCCGGTCAACCTGCATAGCCTTTTCTGCCTACACTCTGCAGTGACACTGACCTGGAGCAAACTACGATAAAAGTGGTCTGAAACTTAAGCCCTGGGGTTGCTTCTCCGTCCTGGCCTATCCTACATGCAACACGGTCTTCCAGTTTCATTGGAAAGCAACCGTTTAACCAACTTGCCATCCAGTTGGATTTCTCTGTGCCTTTGCTATTAAAAATTGTGCCCCCAAGCAGGACCTTGGGTCCATTGGCACTGTCAGTGATGTAAGCATTTCCTGGGAGGAGGAAGAGAAAACTTTTCACTACCAGTCTGCTGGGGCCTGTGCAGACGGTGCTTCAAAGGAGTCCCTCTGCACTTGGAGTCCATGAGCCAATGGGCTATGCAAAGACATACATTTCAGGACTGGTTTCTCTGTTCATGTTCAATTCTGGTGCTTAGGAGCAGGGACTTGTGCTGATACTTTGGGCAAAAAAGACACTTCCTTTAAGGAAGGGAGCAGGCCTGACCCTTATGCTCAGTAAGGGGTAATCGTAGGCTTTTTATTTTTCTTGCTTTTATTCCTTTTTGTTGGCCTTGTAATGGGTTTGCTTACAAAAGATGTATTTTGTTTAACCAAATATTAAAAATGGAAACTTTGTACATAAAAATAAATAATAATAATTCTGTCCCAGGTACAAAATAATTTCATCGCTATATCACAGACAACATTCTACTTATCCCCCACTCAAATGCCAGATCTCTTATAAAATAAAACCTAATACCCAGAATTATATTGAGTTTCTATGTCCCTATATTATCACTTCATGTTCATTTGTTTAGTATCACTATACTTATTTCATTCTTCTTGCTATTACAGTTATGTATCTTTTGTTTGTTTGTTTCATCTTGATTCTGGAATCCAGGAGATCTGAGACGTCATGGGTCCTAACATCATTTTCTCATTTGATCCAAAAAGCATCTCCCGAGAATGCCTGGTGGCAGAATGAAGCTTTCAGAGAACTTGACCAAATACTGTGTTTTGCAGACTTGTTTTTCCACCCTCTACTCATCTGAAAGAACTGAGCACAGGTCTTATTTTATTCACATTTACACCCATAAGACCAAACAGAATTCCTTACAGCATGCAAATGCTCAATAAATAGTGATGAATGATAAATGAATAGAGGTTGGAAGTTTAAAAAAATGTTATTTACTGAATTCAGTTTAGAAATTCAGAAAAAGTCAAGAAGTGTTTTTGAATACTCAGGTTGTACAAATGAAATTTACTAGGTATTGAAAACTAAAAATTACAATTCTAAGTTAGAATTCTCTTACTTTTTGAAATAGTTTATTGTGGAAAATTGTAGTACTGCTTCATCAAAAGCTCTTAAAAATATGAACATTATTAGGGTTTGATTTCACCAACAAAATGATATTTATCTTGTAAATAGAAAAGCATTATTTAGATCTCAATTTTTACATCAATTTTTTTTATAAAATGAAAGTCTACAGTGCTAGAATATTTATCATTATATATTTATATCAGATATAAATATGATTTATAGTACACATTTTCAATAGTAGCTCAAAACTTTATTAATAAAATGTACTTCCTATATCAATATTATTATAAAACTTGTCTTATATATTTGTATAATTCATAATTTGTACCTTTGCTCAATGAAATTGTGGGTTTTTCTTGTGGCTCAGCTGGTTAAGAATCCCCCTGCAACGTGGGAGACCTGGGTTTGATCCCTGGGTTGGAAGATCCCCTGGAGAAGGGAAAGGCTACCCACTCCAGTGTTCTGGCCTGGAGAATTCCGTGGACTGTATAGTCCATGGGGTTGCAAAGAGGACAGGACTGAGCAACTTTCACTTTCAGTTTTCAATGAAATTGTAGACAAAGTATATTAAATATTGGTATTTATGATATCAACAAATTAATGGGTGATTTAATTATAATTAAAAATGAATTACTTCAAGCCCATGATTAAAAGACTACTGGTGTCTAGTTACACTTAGAAATAATTCTCAGTTTGAAATGATGTATCAGAATTGGGGAATGTAGCTAAGTGTTGAAGACAAGTGAGGAAAGAAAGTGACACTTAACCATGACAGCTATGATGCATTTGCCCAAGTAGAGCAACATTACAGCAGGAGAAAACGGGTGCATGTGTATCACTACCATGAATTATGGCAGGAGGATTGGATATCGTCTTCGCTTGCCTCAGCATTATCCTTTCCACAGTCATCACTCCTCTCCCCCCTCCCACAGTTTCTCCCCCCTCCCACAGTTATTGCTGGTGTTTTCCTAAAGGATAAGATGGGAGTTTGCTTCACAATCCCATTTGTTCTCAAGGCATTCCACATTCATCCCTTCAGCAAACTTCCACTTGCAAAGTCTTTCATGGAAGAAATAGGAGAGGCCGGGTTGTACACCCAGGTAAAGAAAGTAGACATTAGATACTGAAAATGAGGTCCTTTCATTGGTGGAGTTACCATCAACATTAAGTTACTTTCTCTCCTTCATCCTGCATTTCCCCATGGAAGATTATTGACAGAGAGGCATCTATGAATCTGTTCCAATTCTTGAAGATATCTAGCTCATAATGTACAATAAAAATATGTTTATGTTTCCCCCAAGAAGATGAAAATGTTTTCTTCACCTTTCTTTACAGAAAACACACTTCAAACTCAATGGCTCAATGGAAAAGACTTCTGCGGATCCTATCATAGCTCAAAAAAGCAATATAGAAAACACTGATCCATTTATAATATAATACAGTTTATTTAATGGGGTATGAATCATATTTTCATACCAAGTAGAAAGAGATGTGACAGTTTGAGACAGATTCCTCAAAGCTGATGCTAAGGAAATTTCTGTAAGAACAAATGTTTCTTTAATCACTTCTCTTCTAGTATTGGAGATACGCTTGCATAATAAAAATGTTAAAGTTGACAAAACTGAAATTCAACCAGAGATGGAGTGGGAGCTTGCACTTGGCATGGGGAGCATTATGGTCATGTGGGATTTCATTTCTCTTTTTTTTTTTTTTTTACTTTGCTAACCTCTCCTCTATTATCATCTTTCCTAATAAAATAAGAAATGAAAAATTTCATTCCCTTCCTCTTCGCTCCCTTGCAAAACTCCCAGAATTATACCCACAACTCCCATAACTTTACTTACTTGGAGAAGTAATCACTAAAACCAAAATTTAAAAGTCCTAATGAATAATAAAAATGCTAATAAAGCACATCTTACCTTTCAGTTTCCATCTAGTTCTATACAATAGGCCATAACTTTGATTTACCAGATAACTAAAGAGATACTTGTTTTTAAACAGGAATATGACCATACTTGTTTTTAAACAGGAATATGGGTTTCTATGAAACCCACCATAGAAGGGGTTTCTCTGGTGGCTCAGAAGATAAAGAGTCTGTCTGCAGTGTGGGAGACCCGGTGGGTTGGGAAGATCCCCTGGAGGAGGAAATGGCAACCCACTCCAATATTCTTGCCTGGAAATTCCATGGACAGAGAAAACTGACAGTCTACAGTTCATGGGGTCACAAAGAGTGGGACATGACTGAGCGTCTTCTCTCTCTCCCTCCATGACCACAGAATTGGCTACAATGAGGCCATGACATTAGGTCCTGGGCAGAACTAGGGGGCAGAGGAACACCATTATTAGCCCTTGAGTTTCTGAGTAACCTTGAGTAAGTCACTGAAATTCCATGTCAGTTTCTTTAAACCTGAAATGAAAAGCTTTTGCTAGATAAACAACATGTTTTTCTAGGTATACAATTACAGATTCAAAGTGAGTGTTGAAGGTAGAAAAATAATCTAAGAATTTTGCTAACCTGATCAAGGTATCACCAAAAATCCAGGCAATTTCAAACTCCCAGCAATGTCTTCTTTGAAAATGAGCGGGCACTCATGAGTGTTGTGAGTAAAACATGATTTGGATGAAGAATCTTTCACAGACACGGCTGAGGAAAAGAGTCATTTTTGCAGAACACATTATCATTTAAATTATTTTCCATTGACACATCAAAATTACCGATTAAAAAGGTTTTAAAAAAAAATTGAGCAGACAGGAGCTAGCTCTGAGAATTCCTGGTATTTCTTTTGACTTGAAAATGTATATTGCTATGCTAAGCTTATGATTGAATAGTTTGCAAATTGCCTTTTTTTTTTTTAATAGTTTGAATATCTTTGTAAAACAACAGTCTCACCTTGAATTTTTAGGTGCTTTCACTACTTTAAATATGACACAATTAAATGTATCTATGAAACAGAAATAGACTCACAGACTTAGACAACATTACTTGTGCCAAAGGGGATGGAGGGGTGGGGGAAGGATGGACTGGGGGTTTAGGATTAACAAAGGTAAACTATTTTATATAGAATGGATAAAGAACAAGGTCCTACTGTATAACACAGGGAACTATATTCAATACTCTATGATAAAGCATAATCAAAAAGAATGTGAAAAAGGATACATATATAGGATTAGCCAAAAAGGTCATTCTGGTGAACTTACACAAAAATTTCATTTGAAATTTTGTAATGAATTTTCATTTGAAATGAATTTCATTGAAATTTCATTTTCATTTCATATATATGTACATATATATGTACAACAAATGAAATTTATATATATATATATAGGAGAAGGAAATGGAAATCCACTCCAGTACTCTTGCCTGGAAAATCCCATGGACGGAGAAGCTTGGTAGGCTACAGTCCATGGGGCTGCAAAGAGTCGGACATGACTGAGCGTATATATATATAAAACTAAATCACTTTGCTATACAGCAGAACATTGCAAATTAACTATACTTCAGGAAGTTTTTTTTTTGAGGTTTAAAGGCAAAAAACAAAAACCTCACATTTTCAAACTTCACTTTTATGGCTAAGAAACTGTTCATGATAAATATTGTAAAATAAATGTATATACTTATTAACTGTTTCACTGCTGATATTTATAAGTTGAATTCTAAAAATATATATATATATATATTTTGAAGCAACCAGACTCCTTTTTTTCTTCTGCAAAGTGAACAAAAATATATCTTGGTTAAAGGGTCATTTGGATGAAGAATCTGGCCAAATTTAAACAAAGACATGAATATAAGAGTGGCGTGACTGAGTGGTTAATTCTGCTGCCTTTTCAGTTTGCTATAGTAAAGTGATCACAAGAACTATCACCATTCTAGGGCAACAGCTGATTTTAAAACTTAATGTTATGTCTACTTTCCAGCGCCATAATGCCTAAAGTTGTCCTGAGCTCCCGTAATCATCCCTGTAGTCCCTGCTGATTGATTTTTTAATCCCAGATTAATAGAAATTGGGGATCAGAATGATGACAGTAGAAATCAGAGATGATGCCTCATGCCTTTGAAGAAGCCGATGGGAAATTACAATTTATTTGAACTTTTGCATTTACGTCTTTATGAAATTCAAGAAATAGTGGCTCAAAGCAGATCACATGAGAAAAATCCTTTATTTCTTAAAAAAAAAAAAAAAATAGTGCTTGCAGATTGTCCAGCTGTTATAAACGAGGAAACTCATAGACACGGGTAAGAATATTCACTAATCAGTCTGACTGTGAAATGCTCTTGATAGATTAGGTTAGACAAGAGCAGGAAAAGCTTGCTGAGAGAAAAGCCGGGGTCTAGAAGGATTAAAGAAGCCAATGCAATGTTAAAATGAGAACACGGCTGAGCACAACCCTCCGCACGGAGAGATGCCTGCCTGAGACTGACACATAAGCTTATGTGAGCAAACAGTCCCTCAATGTACCGTTTAGTTTAGCAAATATTCCCCCCAAGCTTTGCTGAGTAAACTTTCTTTTAATTATTTTGACCTTTCGGGTTACTCAGTTTTGTTCATCGAAAGGTGTGAAACAACAAAACATAAAATAAGACCTAAAAATAAACATAAGCAGCATCTATCCATTTCAATAAATATATGTGGTTGAATATGTAATTAATTTGTATATCCCATTATATTGCCAAGAACTATAAAGACACAGACCTTTCTATTTTAAAAATAAATGTCTTAGAGCTCAGAACAACACCCTTCAAGGATGTTTTCCATCCATCTTCAAAATCTTTGCTATGATTTAAAATTGTCCTTGAGACCCCTGTCGAAGGACTCCGCCGTGGTCAGAATTCAGGGAAAAGGGGAACAAGGGGCCTGCGTTCACCTCCTGTTGGAACTTTTCCAATTGCAGTTACTCTCGCTACCACAAGGTGGCAGTAGTGAAAACCAGACCATCGCGCCTGGTGGACTCCGGTCACCGCGTCCACAGCCGAGCGTCTCTTCACTCTGCGGAGTAAAGGAGCAGCTGAGAACCCCGCTGTCTCGAGCTTAGGGACGTATCAGCATGCTGGCACCTGATTCAGTAAAGGTGCTCTGCAGACGCAGGGCAGCTGCTACCTTCCAGGAAGGGGGCTTCTTTCTTCCCAGAGAGCTTTTGCTAAACCGTATTCACCAGGTGCTTGGTGGTAGTAGCTTTATATAGCTAATTGAAATAATAGCAGTCATTATTATAGTTTATTATTATATAAATGTGGCTGTATGCTAGAGTAGTTAGTACAATTTACATATGTTCGCTTAATCTTTACAATCCTAGGAAATTAATCCCGTGGCTCTCGTTGTACCGACAAGAGACTAAGGCGCAAAGAGGTCTGCGATTTGTCCGCAGCCACGCCGCTTGCAGCAGCGTGTATTAAAGAGCTAGGATTAAAGCCCAGTTCCTCTGACACTACTGACCGTGCACTTCCCCAAACAGGGCAACTCTCTCAGCTAATGCACAAGCACCCTCCCCGCCCAAGCTGTCTGAGGGGGGCTTATGGGCCCTAACACGGAGAAAGCCCCTCAAACTCTCAGACCCCCAAGGCCCAGCCCTATTTTTAACCCAAAGGAAAAAGTGGGTGATTGCAGTGGACCGCTTTGAGAGTGACTTTTAGTCACTCGTATTCAGTGTTTTTGTTTCCAGGAAGCTGGGAGGACAATAGGATCTCATACCTTTGCAGTTAGGGATGCTCCCAGGACCGGTTCTAACTGGGACTGAAGGACGTTTTGTTTGTTCAGGCTGAAACATTTCCAAGTGATGCAACTTTAGCGTGTCTTTCATACCATTGCCCTGGAGGACGTCATCACTTCCAAGCTGAGTGGCAAAAATGCAGTGGGAAACAGCTCATAAAGCTCTATATAAAAATAAATAGATAAACCAATCAAAAAAATGGGCAGAATATCTAGACATTTCTCTAAAGAACACATACAGATGGCCAAGAGGTATGTGAAAATATGCTCAACATCACTAATTATTAGAGACATGCAGATAAAAACTACAATGATGTATCACCACATACCACTCAGAATGGCCATTATCAAGAAATCTACAAATAATAAATGCTGGAGAAGGTGTAGAGAAAAGGGAACCCTCTTGCACTGGTGGTGGGAATGTAAATTTGTACATGGACTGTGGAGAAGAGTGGGTAGGTTACTTAAAAAAATGTAAGTAGAACTACCATATGACACTGCAACCCCATTCCTAGACATACAACCTGAGAAAGCTATAATTCAGGAAGTTTATATGCACCCCAATGTCCATTGCAACACTATTCACAATATCCAGGACATGGAAGCAAACTAAATGTCCATCAGCAGATGAATGGATAAAGATGTGGTACATAAATACAAGAGAATATTCAGTTCAGTTCAGTTCAGTTGCTCAGGCGTGTCCAACTTTTTGCAACCGCATGAACCACAGCACGTCAGGTCACTCTGTCCATTACCAACTCCCGGAGCTTACCCAAACTCATGCCCATTGAGTTGGTGATGCCATCCAACCATCTCATCCTCTGCCATCCCCGTCTCCTCCTGCCCTCAATCTCTCCCAGCATCAGGGTCTTTTTTAATAAGTCAGCTCTTTGCATCAGGTGGCCAAAGTACTGGAGTTTCAGCTTCAACATCAGTTCTTTCAATGAACACCCAGGACCCATCTCCTTTACTATGGGCTGCTTGGATCTCCTTGCTTTCCAAGGGACTCTCAAGAGTCTTCTCCAACACCACAATTCAAAAGCATCAATTCTTTGGCACTCAGCTTTCTTTATAGTAAGAGAATATTACTCAGCCATAAAAAGGAACAAAATTGAATCATTTGTAGAGATGTGGATGAACCTAGAGTCTGTCGTACAGAGTGAAGTACGTCATAAAGAGAAAAACAAGCATCATACATTAACACATTATATGGAACCTAGAAAATGGTAGTGATGAACTGATTTGCAGAGCGAGAATGGTGGTGTTTGGTAGTTTAGTCACTAAGTCATGTCCGACTTTTGCAACTCCATGGACTGTAGCCTTCCAGGCTCCTCTATCCATGGGATTCTCCAGGCAAAAACTCTGGAGTAGGTTACTGTTTCTTTCTCCGATCCAGGAATTGAACCTGGGTCTCCTCCATTGCCAGCAGATGATTTACCGACTGAGCTATGAGGGAAGCCCAAAATGAAAATCGCTCAGTTGTATCCGACTCTTTAAGACCCCATGGATTATCCAGTCCATGTAATTCTCCAGGCCAGAATACTGGAGTGGGTAGCCATTCCCTTCTCCAGAGGATCTTCCCAACCCAGGGATCGAATCCAGGTATCCCTCATTGCAGGCACATCCTTTACCAGCTGAGCCACCAAGGAAGCCCAAGAATACTGAAGTGGGTAGTCTATCCCTTCTCCAGCAGATCTCCCAAACCCAGGAATTGAACCGGGGTGTCCTGAACTGCAGGTGGATTCTTTACCAGCTGAGCTCTCAGGGGATCCGCATGTAAAACCGTAACTAGTGGGAACCTATTGTATATCACAGGGAGCTCAGCTCAATGCTCTGTAATGACCTAGACGGGTGAGATGGGCTATGGAAGGGAGGTCCGAGAAAGAGGGGATACAAGTATATGCATATACATATATATTCATATATATAGCTGTTTCACTTTGTTGTAGGGCATAAACTAACACAACACTTTTAAGCAATTATATCCCTATTAAAAAATAATCAAAAACACACTGGAACCTCATCAGCCAAGGAGGGTGAATGAGTGTGTGGAGCCAGGCTTTGACCCCATCCCCACCTCCCCACTAAATCATAATGGAAAATGGACCCAAAAATAAAGAAGTCTTTACTGTGCTATGAGATCCTGTTTAGTATTTTTTTTTCCATTTAACCTATTTTAACTCATAGAGGAGTTTCACATGCATCACTCAGACAGATTTTAGCAATTCCCCACTCTCTCCATGAACACCTATATGAAAACCTGAAGGCAGATTTTCTGGCCAACTTGGAAGGAAGATAAAAAGGAGTTGACTACCATAAACAGATGAAGGAATAGGAAGGTGGGTTCTGGAAAGAATATGGCTGAAGAAACTAAGAAGATGGAAAGATTGCCCTTTAATAGAGGGGGCCAGAGAGCTAAGACACTGTCAGACATGAACCTGGTCTGACTTGAATGAAACCGATCACCTTATTGAGACTATATCTAGGACCACTGGCAAAGGGCACTGCAGTGATGTCTGCACGTGAAAGCATGGCCAAACTAGAGCCGATGGACTCCAGTCCCAGCCAAGAGAGCGAGACTGCCTCTGCCCGTGAACAGACACCAGGTCAGCACCCTTGCTTGTCAAGTGCTCTCAGACCCAGGGCTTTTCTTTCATTTAAAATCACTTATTAGATTCATGGGGAAATATTTTTAAAAAACGGAATTATACTATAAACACTATTCCTTGCTTTACTTTTTAACAATTATCTATGTAAGAGATCTTGTATATCAGTTAAACTGAAACAGTTTAATAATATTTCATTGTATTCATGTATCATAATTTTAGTTTTTTTCTTTTTTTTTTTTTTTAAATTCAGGTATCCAAGTTCTTGTTGTGACTGAAGTTGCTGCAATGGACATCTCTTGTATATTACATTGGTAAGTGTGTAAGATGAATTGGAAAAATGAATCCCTTAGCTGCTGGGCCAAAGTATATATGCATTTTTACTTTTAAAGACATTGCCAAATTTCCCTCTGGAAATTTTGTGCCAGTTTATACTCCCATCAGCTTTTATGAGAGGTCTTGTCTCTCCACACACAGGCTGGTATTGGGAATCATTAAACTTTTCTCATTTTTATTTTTCTGATAGAAAATCCTTATTTTATTGTTCTGACTTTTATTCCATTTGTATTTTGCTGCTGATGCCAAAAATCTTTTTATATGCTTATTGGGCATTGTTCTGTACATGGTAAACTGTCTGTTTATATTTTTTGCTGATTTTTAAATCTCAGGTGGCAATATTTTTTCTTATTGATTCATATAATTTATTTTTAATTAATGAAATTAATATTTTATATATCATATTATGATTACAAATTTCAACTTGATTTTCATTTTTTTGAATTGGTTCACATTCTTTTCTGTCATAAATATATTTGAAAGATAATATAGTACTACATGTTAGACTATCTAGATATAAGTTACAGTTCTACTGTTTTACTAGCAATGTGATATTAGGCAAGTTACTTAACCTATCTGTGCCTCAATTTTCTCATTTATAAAATGGGTATAATAAGTTAACCTACTTGTAGGGCTTGCTGAGGATAAATAAGCCTGTACCTGTAAAATTGTAGCATGATGTATAACTTATGGTAATTTTATGTTAGCTCTCATTTTTTTCTCTTTTTCCTGTGGTCAAATATATCAATATTTTCCTTTATAGATATAGGATAATCAGTTTTGCTTAGAAATCAGAAAGTTTTTGACACAAATTTTAAAAGCAAGTAACATGAACAAATTAGATCTCGATATATTTGGCCTGTGAATTTATCCAAGATTAACTATGTAATTAAATCTAAGTGCACCTCTGGGATATCTGATATCCCAGCAACTTGGAATGCTTTAGAATTTGCAAAAATGTTAAAGAAAAATGTGAAAATTGTTTAGAATTATACAGTCCCAGTGATGTGTGTGTGTGTGTGTGTGTGTGTGTCTGGAGTCTCCCACTTCTAAACTGTATTTGGAATGTGTAAAATACCCTCTTGCCCACGATGTTCTTCACATAATTGGTCTCAAATAATAAGGGTAAAAGGGCTGGGCTTCTTGGAGAGGATTTTGTTATTTTTCCTTCTAAGGGAGGAATGCTGCTGAGACATATACCCTTTATTGCTCCACACATTCACCTCTGGAATGTGGAAGTTGTTTTATGCAGTCAGATGATTTATATAAGACATTCATGAAAGGCATAATTTGCACACCCATGTCGAGAGTTCCTAGAAAGACAGTATCTGAGTTATATGTCTAAGACAGAGTGCAAATATCTAGCAGTGAAGCTTCTAACTGGTAGACTTATGTCTACCAACATAAGTAGATCATGCAAAGATCTAAGGAAAATCGCCTGGTCCCTAGGTGGACAAACTTTAACCAGTGGTATAATAGAGGTGTTTAAAGCTCTTTCTGTGCAGAAAACATTGGTTCATGGAATGTCAATGTGGCTAGATAGGCTTTTAAATTCTGTTAAAATTCCAAAGTGGAAGCACAAGCCCCTCTTCTCCCCTTCTTCCCAGCCTCATGTGTTTCTCTAAGTAGCACGGACTTGAAAGTTGAGATAAAACTAGACTTAGTGTCTGGTTCTATCATTTAACTCTGTGTATCCTTACTTTCAAATGTAGATGTTAATGTGAAACAATCAGGATTATTAATGAAATTAACCTACAGAGGTGACATATATGAATGACATAACTTTTGTTTACCTACTAATGTTTTTGCTATTGTCATTAATTACTCTCTTCAATATAAAAGTTGATCACATCGCAGATGTAGAATAGTGAGAGTTTTATTCTCATGGTATATTTACATGTTTTAGAGGAGTCAGAACCAGGTCACAATTTTATTACGGGGAAATCACCTGTCTTTGCCATCTTCAGGAAAATATGAGCATTTTCTAGCATACAGGGAGGACAGCAATGCGACCTGACAAGTCCTTTCTCTGAGCCTCGTCCTGATCGGACTCCTTGCTGACCCCCCACCTACGTCTATAACAGAAAGCCGAGTGTCTGGGAAGGACGGTGCCCTGAGACTGCCGTGCCCGGTCTTTTATTTTTATTTTTCAATTTTTACAATCACTTTTATTGGAGTGCTTCAGTGTTAGTTTCAGCTGTACAGAGAAGTGAAACAACTATGTCCATACATATGATACATATGAACATGTATCTCCACTCTTTCTAAGACTCTTTTCCCGTGTAGGTCATTACAGACTTTTGAGTAGAGTTTCCTGTGCTATCCAGTCTTTTGAATACTACATTTAGAAAGCACTCCTTGAGAGATGTACTTAAATCACATTATGGTGATTATATGGTATAAGAATATGGAAATTGACAGAGACAGTCTTTGGATAAAATCTCACCACTTGCAGTAATTGATTTAACAAACATATATTGAGCGTGAACTATGTCCTTAGCTCTGTGCTAAGCTTTGTCTGACTGACTTTGTGATGGTGAGTAATTTAAAGACTATATCTGTATAAAACTATAACATTTATATAATAGTATAGTGTACATGCTCATTAAATGTTAAGCAGATGTCATTTATACCATCTGTGCACATATATAATGATATATTTTAAAGTTCTTAACACTGAAGTTATCTGCAGTATGTGTTGTATACATGTGGATTCAGTTTTTAATCTACTAAATATTAATGTGCTATCAGCCTCCTACATAGTAGGACTTTCAAAGATGACATTAAGTCTTTATGTACAAAGCAATCTCACTTTTAGCATGACAAGGTGCTTACAAGTTCTAACAAATTATTATTCCTAACTCACTACCACCACTCTACTTAGAAATCATAGCCTTGAGAGGACAAGTAGGAGAAGGGTTTGATAAGAATATTGGAAAATGAAATTCTATAAGATAAGGGCAAGTGAAAAAGAGCTAATATTTTCAAAATAACTCTCCCAGGCACTTATTAGATATTTGCAAACTTTACTCTCATAAAACCTTATAAAATGGATAGTATCTCTATTTTTCATAAGAGAAAAATGAAGCTTAGATAAGTTATAAGCTTTGCTCAAGATTACACAACTAATAAAAGGCTCTGCTGGAATTGAAAATAAGGTTTGCTCATTTAAAAACTAACAAATTTGTACACAATTGAAAGTGGGAAAAAACCCTTAACTTTTCTCAAACAAAATAAAATATGAGACTAACAGGAAAAAAAAAAAAAACAAGTAGGGAAAAATTATTGTCTAAGGTCAGAGAACTTGTTCTGCTTGTTGAGAATGTGTATCCTTAGGAGGGTTTCTACTATAGAATGTGATGATTTTAAATGGCTTATTTACTGTAGAATCAGGGCTTCCTAGAAGTGTGTCATGAACAAAAATAATTAATGAGAAAAAATCAATAATAAGATGAGAAATAATGCAGAGAAGATTTGGGGGGAAAAATTAGAAGGAAGGCACTTAACTTTAAGGCTAAGAGACATATTCAGACAGCTGACTATAATTTGGTGACCAAAAATCATTGAATATAAGAAGTCTAGTTGAAAGTCACTCTTGCCAACACAAACCGATGTTTAGCGAAGATGTTTTGATGCTAGGTTTAGTTTAGGGCTCACTATGGTGTATAACACATTGATCAGGATTCCCAAAGATTTTCTGGATAAATGCAGATGACTCAGCAAGACATCTGTGGTGCTGTTACATGTTGGGGGGGAGACAGAACAAGCAACCACTGCAAATTTCTGTCTATAAAGTGGTTGAGGAGACCATGAGTGCATCTCACCCTAAAGACCCTGGAATAAACTGAGGAAAAAGGTGGTCAAGATGAGGATCAAGGCAGATTGGACTAGCAAAAGTTCAGGAACTTGACAAATTATGCCCATACAAAAACCTGGAAATGAATGTTTATAACAGCTTTATTCACAATCACCAAAGACAGTAGCCAATCAAGATGTCCTTCAACTGAATTAACATATTGGGCTACAATTATACAATGGAATATTTTCAGAGATAAAAATAAATCAGCTATCGAGTCACAAAAAGACATGGATGACTCTTAAATGCTTATGCTAAGTGAAAGATACAAGAAAAGGCTACATACTGTGACTGCATGATTCCAAATATAGGACATTCTGGAAAAGGTAAAGCTATAGCAGTGGATGAAAAGGCAAAATTATAGTGATTGCCGGGAGTCTGAGGAGTGAGGAGGAAGCTTGATTGGTAAAATGCAGAGGAATTTTTAGAGTGAGAAAATTTTTCTGTACAATACTATAGATATATGACATATGCACTTGTTAAAATCAATAGAACTTTAGAGAAAAAGATGAACCTCAATGCATGCCCCAAAATATTAGAGGTAAGGTGATCTCGGGATAGAATACAAGATATAAGAAAATAATTTCACTGTATTACAAAAGTATGAAGCAACCTCTCTGAATGAAGTAGGAGGGGAAGATGCTCATCTAAGTAAATTTGGATATAAGTTGAACCTGTAAATCTAAAGATACAAGAAACTATACATAAACATTGTAGGTAGGGCTCCCCTCATGGTTCAGATGATAAAGAATCTGCTTACAATGCAGGACACCCAGGTTCAATCCCTGGGTCAGGAAGATCCTCTGGAGAAGGAAGTGGCAACCCACTCCAGTATTCTTGCCTGGAGAATTCCATGGACAGAGGAGCCTGGTGAGCTACAGTCCATTGGGTCAGAAAGAGTCAGACATGACTGAGTGAATGACACTTTTCTTCTTTCCTCTGGATAAGTAAACTCATTATTATTTTGTAATAAAGAATTGAATCATTACTTTGGAATAACCCAGATGGGAAAAGATTCTGAAAAAGATTGTGTACATATATACATATAACATCAAACAAAATTCTGGTAGTCATTTTTTCCCCCAGGAATCAACAAGCTAATACTAAGATTTCTATGGAAAAATTAAATAGCTTCCAGTAGCCAAAACAATAATGGAAAAAGCAATAAAATTGGAGGAATCACACAGCCTGATCCCATGACTTACTATAATTCAGTTCAATTCCATCACTCAGCCGTGTATGACCCTTTGCCACCCCGTGGACAACAGCATTCCAGGCTTCCCTGTCCATCACCAACTCCCAGAACTTGCTCAAACTCATGTCCATCGAGTACGTGATGCCATCCAACCAGCTCATCCTCTGTCGTCCACTTCTCCTCCTCCCTTCAATCTTTCCCAGCATCGGGACCTTTTCCAGTGAGGCAGTTCTTTGCATCAGGCGGCCAAAATATTGGAGTTTCAACTTCAACATCAGTCCTTCCAATGAACATTCAGAACTGATTTCCTTAGGATGGACTGGTTGGATCTCCTTGCAGTCCAAGTGACTCTCAAGAGTCTTCTTCAACACCACAGTTCAAAGGCATCAATTCTTTGGCCCCCAGCTTTCTTCATAGTCTAACTCTTACATCCATACATGACTACTGGAAAAACCATAGCTTTGACTAGATGGACCTTTGTCAACAAAGTAATGTCTCTGCTTTTTAATATTCTGTGTAGGTTGATCATAGCTTTTCTTCCAAAGAGCAAGCGCCTTTTAATTTCATGGCTGCAGTCACCATCTGCAGTGATTTTGGAGCCCAAGAAAATAAAGACTGCCACTGTTTCCATTGTTTCTTCATCTATTTGCCATGGAGTGATGGGACCGGACACCATAATCTTAGTTTTTTGAATGCTGAGTTTTAAGCCAGCTTTTTCACTCTTCTCTTTCACTTTCATCAAGAGGCTTTTCAATTCCTCTGCATTTTGTGCCATAACAGTGGTATCATCTGCATATCTGAGGTTATTGATATTTCTCCCAGCAATCTTGATTCCAGCTTGTGCTTCATCCAGCCTGAAACATTTCCCATGACGTATTTTGCACATAAGTTAAATAAGCAGGGTGGCAATATACAGCCTTGACATACTCCTTCCCCAATTTGGAACCAGTCTCTTGTTCCATGTTGGTTCTTGACCTGCAAACAGATTTCTCAGGAGGCAGGTAAGGTGGTCTGGTATTCCCATCTCTTGAAGAATTTTTCAGTTTGTTGTGATCTACACAGGCAAAGGCCTTGGTGTAATCAATAAAACAGATGCTTTTCTGCAATTCTCTTGCTTTTCCTATGATTCAACTAATGTTGGCAATTAGATCTCTAGTTTCTCTGCATTTTCTAAATCCAGTTTGAACATCTGGACGTTCATGGTTCACATACTGTTGAAGCCTGGCTTGGAGAATTTTGAGCATTACGATGCTACCATGTGAGGTGAGCACAATTGTGCAATACTTTGAACATTATTTTGCATTGCCCTTCTTTGAGCTTCCCTGATGGCTCAGAGGTTAAAGCAGCTGCCTGAAATGTTGGAGACCCAGGTTTGATCCCTGGGTCAGGAAGATCCCCTGGAGAAGGAAATGGCAACCCACTCCAGTATTCTAACCTGGAGAATCCCATGGAAAGAGGAGCCTGGTAGGCTGCAGTCCAGGGGGTCACAAAGAGTCGGACATGACTGAGCGATTTCACTTTCTTTCACTTTTCTTTGGGACTAGAAGGAAAACTGACCTTTTCCAGTCCTGTGGCCACTGTTGAGTTTTCTAAGTTTGCTAGCCTATTGAGTACAGCACTTTCACAGCATCATCTTTTAGGATTTGAAATAGCTCAGCTGGAATTCTATCACCTCCACTAGCTTTGTTCATAGTGATGATTCCTAAGGCCCACTTGACTTTGCATTCTAGGATGTCTGGCTCTAGGTGAGTGATCACACCATAGTTATTATATGGATCATGAAGATCTTTTATGTATAGTTCATCTGTGTATTCTTGCCACCTCTTCTTAATATCTTCTGCTTCTGTTAGGTCCATACCAGTTCTGTCCTTTATTGTGCCCATCTTTGCATGAAATATTCTCTTGGTATCTCTAATTTTCTGGAAGAGTCATTCATTCCCATTCTATTGTCTTACTCAATTTCTTTGCATTGCTCACTTAGGAAAGCTCTCTTATCTCTCCTTGCTATTCATTGGAATTCTGCATCCAAATGGGTATATATTTCCTTTTCTCCTTTGCCTTTCACTTCACTTCTTTACTCAGCTTTTTGTAAGGCCTCCTCAGACAACCATTTAGCCTTTTTGCATTTCTTTTCCATGGGGATGGTCTTGATCCCTGTCTCCTGTACAATGTCATGAACCTCCGTCCATAGTTCATCAGGCACTCTGTCTATCAGATCTACTCTCCTGAATCTCTTTCTCACTTCCACTGTATAGTCATAAGGGATTTGATTTAGGTAACACCTGAATGATATAGTGGCTTTCCCTACTTTCTTCAGTTTAAGTCTGAATTTTTCAATAATGAGTTCATGATCTGAGCACAGTCAGCTCCCAGTCTTGTTTTTGCTGACTGTATAGAGCTTCTCCATCTTTGGCTGCAAATAATATAATCAATCTGATTTTGGTATTGACCATCTGCTGATGGCCATGTGTAGAATGTTCTTTTGTGTTCTTGGAAGAGGGTGTTTGCTATGACCTGTGTGTTCTCTGGGCAAAACTCTATTAGCGTTTGTCCTGCTTTCATTCTGTACTCCAAGGCCAAATTTGCCTGTTACTCCAGGTATCTCTTGACTTCCTACTTTTGCATTCCAGTCCTCTATAATGAAAAAGACATCTTTTTTGGGTGTTAGTCTAGAAGGTCTTGTAGGTCTTTATAGGCCCATTTTATTTCAGCTTCTTCAGCATTACTGGCTGGGGCATAGACTTGGATTACTATGATATTGAACAGTTTGGTTTGGAAACAGAGATCATTCTTTTATTTTTGAGATTGCACCCAAGTACTCCATTTTGAACTCTATTTTTGACTCTCATGGCTACTCCGTTTCTTCTCAGGGATTCTTGCCCACAGTAGTAGATATAATGGTCATCTGAATTAAATTTTCTCACTCCAGTCCATTTTAGTTCACTGATTCCTAAAATGTCAATGTTCACTCTTGCCATCTCCTGTTTGGCCACTTCCAATTTACTTTGATTCATGGACCTAACATTCCTGTGAAATACTGTTCATTACAGCATGGACTTGACTTCCATCAGCATGGACTTGACTTCCATCAGCATGGACTTGACTTCCATCAGCATGGACTTGACTTCCATCAGCATGGACTTGACTTCCATCAGCAGTCGCATCCACAAATGCGTGTTGTTTTCACCTTGTCTCTGTCCCTTCATTCTTCCTGCAGTTATTTCTCCACTTTTCTCCAGTAGCATACTGGGCACCTACCGACCTGGGGAGTTGATCTTTCAATGTCATATCTTCTTGCCTTTTCATGCTGTTCATGGGGTTCTCAAGGCAAGAATACTGAAGAGGTTTGCCATTCCCTTCTCCAGGGGACCACGTTTTGTCAGACCTCTTCAGCGTGACGCATCCATCTTGGGTGGCCCCACACATTGTGGCTCAGAGTTTTATTGTTAGACAAGGCTGTGGTCCATGTGATCAACTTGATTAGTTTTCTGTGATTGTGGTTTTCATTCTATCTTTCTCTGATTGATAAGGATAAGAGGCTTCTGGAAGCTTTCTGATGGGAGAGATTGACTGTGTGGGAATCGGATCCTGTTCTGATGTGCGGGGCCTTGCTCAGTAAATCTTTAATCCAATTTTCTGTTGATGGGTGGGCTCTGTTCCTTCTCTGTCCTTTGACCTGAGACCAAACTATGGTGGAGGGGAGGAAGGTAATGGCGACCTTCTTCAAAAGGTCCTGCCCATGCACTGCTGCACTCAATGCCCTCACCTCTGCATTCGGAGACACCTGGAGGGCTCAAATAGAACCTTGCGCTCACCAGGACGCAGAGACCCCACGGAGACTGAGTCAGACCTGTGTCTGAGTCTCCTGCTGCAGGGGAACCCCTGTCACACAGCCTGGGGCCTAAGCCCTCTTGGAGGAGGTCACCGTTAACCCCCCATAGATCCGCAGAGCAGATGCCCCACAAACTGCAGAACAATTGTACCAAAGAAATTCTCGCACTGTTAAGAAAGTTCTAGGACCCACAGCAGGTTCCCCAACCTGGAGACCTAGCAAAGGGACTGAGAACTTCCAGAGAATTTGACTTTGGAGGCCAGTGGGATTTGATTACAGAACTTACACAGGGCTGGGAAAACAGACTCTTGGAGAACACAAACAAAACCTTGTGTGCACCAGGACCCAGATGAAAGGAGCAGTGAATCCACAAAAGACTGACCTAGACTTGTCTATGAGTGTCCAGGAGTCTCTGGTGGAGGCATGGGTCAACAGTGACTTACTATAAGGCTACAAGATTTAGGGACATATTAGTCAATAAAGCAGAGTGAAAAACAAACAAACAAACAAAAAAACAACCACATACATATACATGTTTAACTAGCTTTGGAGTAATAATAATTGTATGTGATATATGTAAATCTAATCTTGTATTAAAACTCATGAAATTATATACAGAAAATAAAGTTAATTTTGCTTTTTGTAAATTTCAAAATTTGAATACTTCAGAGAAAAGACATGCAAATAGTCAATAGTCACATGAACAGAAATATTTAACAGAATTAATAATAAGGCTGTTTAGTTGCTAAGATGTATCTGACTCTTTTGCTATCCCATGGAGTGTATCCCCTCAGGCTCCTTTGTCCATAGGATTTCCCAGGAGAAAATCCTGGAAAGGGTTGCCATTTCTTTCTCCAGGGACTCTTCCTGACCCAAGCACTGAACTTGCATCTCCTACATTGGCAGGAGGAGTCTTTACCATTAAGTCACCAGGGAAACCCTAGTAGCAGGGAGATTCATATTAATATCACAGCATGATACAGTTAAATACCCATTTAATTGCTAAAATTACAAGGAGTAACTGTACAAAGGGCAGCAAAAATACATAGCGCTGTTGTGGGGTGACGGTGTGAAACACACCTGATAGAGTCTCTTTGGAAAATAATTCAGCAGTTCCTAGTAAAATGCAACATGCATTTATTTCAATCTAGAAATTATACCCCTAGGCATATACTGAAGGAAAATGAAAACATACCTTCATATGAAAACTTGCACACAAATAGTCACAGAAACTTTTTTCAAAACAGGTATAATTTGGATATAGTTCATCAATGATTGAATGGAAAAACAAATTATTGTATATTCATACAACATAATACTACTCAGCAATAAAAATGCAGGAAGTACTGATGCACAAAACAGCACTAGTGATTCTCATAAACATTACTATAAACAAAGGAGGCTGACAGAAACGTGCACATCACACGATTCTGCTTGTTTGAAACGATACAAAGATAATTTGAATCTTTATTTAGAAAGGTATTAGTGATTGTGACAACATCACGAGATTGTCCTAAAAGAGAACTTGTTTATTTATTTATTTTTGGCCTAATAGAAATATTTTATATCTTTACTTTAGCATTGGTTACATGATGTATAAATCTGCCCAAATTCATTGAAAGACACATTGAAGCCAGGTCATTCTAACATACGTAAAACTACACTTCACAAGTTTGATTTTAGGAAATGAAGTGAAATAATTGCATTTTGCCTCAGAAAAAGTGGAGAGATTTTATCTTTTGCTGCTTTCAGTAAAAGAATTGCTGAAAAATGTTCTCAGAGTGACATGACTCCATATGAAACCTCACATCTGAAGGAAAGAAAAAAGAATACCAGACAGTGCTTTAAAAAAAAAAAAAATCTATCTTTGTGTCTATCTATCTACCATGTACCTATGATCTACCTGTCTGTGTATCTACTCAGCTCTCTATCTGTCATTTCTGTGTCTCTGTTTCTCTCTTTCTGTCTCTTTCTATCTAGTCACCATCTATGCATCTACCACCTAACCATTTATCTTTTTTTTTTTTTTCTTTTTTCTTTCTGTCTATTCACCATATTCTCTTTCACCTAAGAAGTACTTCTGGCTTTGTATATCTCTAGTAGAGCACATGCTACATTGTAGTATAGTTGGCTGTTTTATATGTCTGATTAATTTGATTTTGTGTTTCCCAAGTGTGTAGACTCCATTGGTCTTTCTCACTAATATTTTTGCAACAGTTTGAATGGTTTCAAGCTGATTCAGCAAATAATTGTGAAAGAATGAAAAATTTAACTGGTGGAAAAGCTGAACTCTTGATGCTGAGAAAACGTTTCCTATTTTTCATAAGAAAAGTCCATTGATGAGTGAGAATTTAAAGTTTAGGGACCAACTGTAATTTTTATTTACCATGAAAGAAAAATAAAATAATCATTTCTTTTTAAACAGACTACTCTAGGCAACGCAACTAATGCAGTGTAGCTTCCACATTGGAAAAGATAGTGGTCTAATTGAGATTAGTAAAAGGCCTACACACATCACAACATAAATATTAGATACACAAGGAACAGTGATATTCAGACTTTATGAGAGGGAATCATTCGAAGGACATAAAAAAGCAGAGAAGAGAGAGTGTCTCTGTGGATTAGTTGGTAGGTTAGTTTGAACAACAATATTTTGGTTGAAAAATAAAGGGCATTTCTAGGGAACAAAGGAGACAAACAGGAGAGGTTTTATACACAAAGTGCAATGAACTCAGACAGGCAAGTTATGTGGGGATCAAATTAAGTGTAATCTTGAAGGACAAACCTAGACAGCGTATTAGAAAGCAGAGACATCACTGCCAGCAAAGGACCATATAGCTAAAGCTATGATTTTTTTTTTTTTTGCCAGTAGTCATGTACAGATATAAGAGTTGGACCATAAAGAAGGCTGAGCACCAAAGAATTAATGCTTTCGAATTGTGGTGCTAGAGAATACTCTTGATAATCACTTAGACTACAAGGAGATCAAACCAATCAATCCTAAGGGAAATCCACCCAGAATCTTCATTGGAAAGACTGATGCTGAAGCTCCAATATTTTGGCCACCTGGTGTGAAGAACCAACTCATTGGAGAAGACTCTGATGTTGGGAAAGATTGAGGGCAGGAGGAGAAGTGGGTGACAGAGGATGAGATGATTGGATAGCATCACAGACTCAATGGATGTGTAACTGAGCAAACTCCGGGAGATGGTGAAGGACAGGGAAGCCTGGCATACTGCAGTCCATGGGGTCGCAAAGAGCTGGACACGACTGAGTGACTCAACAACAACAAAATCTCAAAGGAAGTGACAATAATTTACTTGCTATTTTAGAGATGCTATTGAAAGCTTTTTATTCCTTAGAGTAATCCACTGCACTCATATGCTGAACAATATCTTAATAACTTTTATGTGCCGCTCCCTGAGCTAGGCATTTCATATACACTATGCTAAAAAGCTATCACAATATCCCTAAACTGAGAGTAAGATAGGTTACTGACATTGTCCAAGATCAAATAGGTAACAAGCAGAGGAGAGCTGTAACGGACTTCTATGACTCCAAAGAGTCCTGTACTCCTACTCTATCTGATTATAAACAAGGCTATGCATTTCCAACACCGTTTAGAATCCTCCAATCCTCCATCCCAAGTTATTATCACAAGATGTGCTAGCCTGAGCTTTACACTCCCCATCCATTTCCAATTGCATTTAAATTCATACCCATGATCTTATAAGAAAGATCTTTACTTCATTGGGTGCTGCCTTAGTCTCCTAGCAGTATCTACACCTAGCAGAAGATAGAACTTTATCATCTGTGATAACCTTGAGAAAAAAACAAAACCAAACCGAAAACCAAACCCTGTTTATTTGGAAACCAACACTTCCCAGAGTTTTGTTTCTTAAACTGCTTGAAAATTCCCAAGAAATAGGTTTCTGCTAGATCTGGCTTCTCTTACAACTCCTGCCTTGTCATTACACTCCATGGGGGAGTGGGGGCGGGAAGACTTGAACTCTGTTTGAAGGAGAATTTTTAAGGTTATAAGGTCTGCAGATTAGCTTTTACACATCATTTTAGGAAATTTTCAAAGTCCCTAACAGCCCACATTACAAAATGAATGAGGATGTATGCTCCTCACCCCATGTGGTTTCTCTCTATTTAGCAGGATTACTTCCTGGGCTTAACAGATACAAATCACTTTTTAATGATCTTTCCCATTCAGACATTTGATCTCCTAAAGAGCTGTTGGGTGTATTCAGTGATATGCAATAAATGAGTGCTGCACAAAATATAAAGCAAGGGAGAAAATGGTCCATTGACTCTGGCTGAGGCACTATTCAAATATCTCAAGACCTAATATTCTACTTTAACATGAATCCTTTAAAGTTGTATTTGTGTGATTTCTAGAACAAGTATGCTCCTGGCTCACTGATCGGAAAGGTTCTGTCAGCTTTGTAGGCATGAAAACCCTCAGAGAACAGATTCTGTTAGTGAGCTACAGTGATCAGACACAGCAGGTTAAATTTCCCTTGGATTATTGTTCTTAGGATAGCATATCAAGACACAAATGCCATCACCAAATTATGTATACATCCTGACCAAAGACAGGGGTAGAGAAAAATAATTATGGTGAATGGTTGTCTGATGCCCCTGAGATTCAACATTCTTACTCTGGGAAGATGTTTCTCTTTATCATTCTTCTCTGCTGTTGCCTCTGCCATTCACTTTTCCCAAACAATGTGTCACCGTATCAAAAACATGTATCCAGTGTTTATTCATGTTTCTTTATCACTGGCTATTGTAAATATGTACAGGAATGAAACATATTTTGTATTCATGGGATAGTGTGCTAAAAATAAGCCACTAATGACACTTTCATGATACACCTCATAGACTGCATTCCATGAAGACAAGACATCTCTTCCACAGATTCTTCAGGCACATTAAAATATTCCTAGTGT
Source organism: Cervus elaphus (assembly GCF_910594005.1). Classification (NCBI taxonomy): domain Eukaryota; kingdom Metazoa; phylum Chordata; class Mammalia; order Artiodactyla; family Cervidae; genus Cervus; species Cervus elaphus. The sequence goes on along the minus strand of NC_057847.1, from coordinate 78,139,865 downwards.
TTGGGAAGACACCCCAATTTATAACTACCATTTTAGGGCTTGAAGACCCCATACCCTTTGAAAATATTTCAGAGATTTATGGTATGTGTTTTTGTATGTGTTTGTATGTAGAAAATCCTATTTTCTCGTCTAAATGCTAACTCTCTCAGATACAAAAATCTGGCAACATAAGTCTCATTTATTTTTGCATCCAGATGATATTTTAGGCTTTATTCTTTCTAAATTTACTTTCAGACATACAATAACTTAGTCTGTCTGTACATACAAACAGGAAAGCTATGACAAACCTAGACAGCATGTTAAAAAGCAAAGGCATTGCTTTGCTGAGAAAATCTGTATAGTCAAGGCTATGGCCTTTCCAGTAGTCATGTATGGTTGTGAGCGCTGGACCACAAAGGCAGAGCACTGAATAATTGGAACTTTGGAATTGCAATTCTTTGGAATTCCAGTACTTTGGAAATGTGGTGCTGGAGAGGAGTCTTGAGAGTCACTTAGACAGCAAGCAGATCAAACCAGTCAATCTTAAAGGAAATCAACCCTGAATATTCATTGGAAGGGCTGATGCTGAAGCTGAAGTTCCAATACTTTGATCACCTGATGTGAACAGCTGACTCATTAGAAAAGACCCTGATGCTGGGAAAGAGTGAAGGCAGAAAGAGAAGAGGGTGACAGAGGATATGATGGTTGGATGGCATCACTAATTCGTGGACATGAACTGGGGCAGACTCCGGGAGATGGTGAGGGACCACGAAGCCTGGCGTGCTGCAGTCCATATGGTCACAGAGAGCTGGACACACATAGGTGACTGACAACAGCAACAACTAAACTTTAGACAAAATTATTTTGATTCATCTTCCAACTCACTACCTCTTCATCTGTATCCATTCTATTCAACATCCAGTCTGTTAAGTTTTCTAAGTCTTAATTTTGGAAATAAATACTCAAATTCTAATGCTAATTTATTTGACAATTTGTAAACCAGAAGACATATTCCTGGTATCTCTATGAAGATGTGACCTCCCCAGCTATGAGACATTCTTTTCTGTTGATTTTGGCTCCTTTCATATTTTTGGTTGAATTAGTGAATTTTAATTATTCTGCTTTGGCAAATTCCTGCTTAACTGCCTGTGTTATGTGCTGAAACCGGCCAGCTGAGGTGGTGGTAGGCAGGGTGTGTGCTGCAGGTGATAGCGGGTTTTCCTAAGGATGTGGAGAATTCTTTCTTTCCCTGCTTTGAGAAGGCTAAGGGGGCAGCTTCCGATGGATGTGACCTCTGAGTAAAAGCCCTTGCAGATAGCTCCTTCACGTGAGCAATGTAAGCAGACGCACGTGAAGGTTTACCTTCTCTGAGTACAACCCTTTTATTTCCTGACTGCCGTCTGGTGGTAAGAAATTTCCCAGGACTTTTTTTTATTGCATTTCAGGCCATGCTGTTACCTGGGTCTATGTATTTGGCTTGTTTTGCTTTCTAAATTTGGAAATTCTTCACCATGTATGATCTGCTAATGGCGCTTTTTTACTTTTTCACACAGACTGCTTATTAACGATGCTTCCTTGTGCATGTACCCTGTAAAGACTACTGTTCTAGAGCTCAAGTTCAGGATTCAGCATGAACCGAAGGGACAAAAGCCCTGTTCTTACTCATCAGTTTGGAGAACAAGACCATTACCAGACAATTAAGAAACAATACAGACAGTTCAGGGCTTCCGAGGTTAACACTGAGCTTAAGAGTATGCAGGCCAGTGCAGAAGACAAAGGAGACTGAGTCAGGAATATCCCCTGGAGTGAGAGATGGAAACCCACTGCAGTATTCTTTCCTGGAAAATTCCATGGACAGAGGAGCCTGTCCATGGAGGCTACAGTCCATGGAGTTGCAAAGAGTCGGACATGACTGAGTGTCTAAGTATGCATAGATAGTTCAATGACCAAAGTTAAGTATCTCTAAATTTGATAAAGAAAGAGAGGAGGGAAGGAAGGAAGATAGAAAGAAAAGGAGGAAGGGAAAATAGGAAAAGGAGGGAAAGAGGAACGGACAGAGAAGAGGAGGAAAGAAGGGAGCGAGCAGGGAGCAACAGAGACTGACCGGGTGCCGCTTCACGCTGCGCGGGGAGTGACGTATCTCTGAACAAGTGCCCTTTGAACAGTCACTCGAATGAAATGACGGAAGCATGGATACGTGTGGGAGAAGATAAACAAAACAATACGAAGCTTTGAGGGAGGTATGTTGCTCATAGATAAAGGGTAAGACATTTGGAAGGCCAGGGCAGATGGATTTTTGTGAGCAACAGGGGGAAGAATAGTAATTTGAGTAGGTGGTTGTAGATCCAGGCACATGATGGAGACCTGGTGCACTGGGAAGACCCAGAGGAATCGGGTGGAGAGGGAGGTGGCAGGGGGGATCGGGATGGGGAATACGTGTAAATCCATGGCTGATTCATATCAATGTATGACAAACCCACTGGAAAAAAAAAAATAATAATAATAAAAAAAAAACTATAAAAAAAAAAGAAAGAAAAAAAAGAAATACAAAAAAAAAAATAAAGAGATAATTACAAAATAAAAAAAAATAAATTATATCATCATCATGTCAGATTATCAAAGTTCTATATTTCATCCATAAAAGGGATTAATTCTTTTTAAAAGCATTTCCCATTGATATTTTCCTCTTATGATGACTATTGATATTATAAGAAATGAGTACTTTGTAGAACATATATCTTGAGAATCTTGCAATAGGAACAGTTGCTACTACATATTGGTGATTTTATGATTTTGACTCAGAGGTCAGATCTACATTGCCTGACTTCTAATCAAAATGCATTTCTATAATTCCACATCTTGACCCAATCACATATATTAAATTTTCCCCATTTCCTCACAGGTTGCAAATCATAGCATATATCTTCAGTTTAGAATGTAAGAAACAGAAAAGTATAAAGCTTTTTGAGAATCAATCTATAGGTATTGCCAGCCATAAAACTTAAAGGCCAAAGTGTTAAGATTAGATGTTGCATAAGTCAGGAACTTATGTGGGGATTTTGATTCTGACTGCATTGATATTGTATATTCTGTATTGGTTTTAGTCAGTGATAAGAAGTTATCTATCATTGTAATTGTCACTTTTCCCTTTCATCCTGTATTTTAAAAAAAATTATAATATTTTAAATACCTTGATTTTGATAGTAATAAATTTATCTAAAGCCAATTCAATTTAGGAGGAAAAAAAAACTATATATATATATATATTTTCAAAATATCCTTATCGTGTACTAAACACTTGCTGTTCACAGCCTTACATGAGTCTCATTTCATGCTGATATTACACATTTGAAGCAGATATTAAATCCACATTTTAAAAAATAGCAAAGTTAAAAATTATTTTCTTCTTGCTTAGAGAAATGTGGTAGGGAGATAATAGAATCACATTTCCAGCACCCTTTCTAATGCTAAGATCAGTAGTAAATTACACTCATTAACCAACGTTTATATTAAAAAATACAAAAGTCAGTGATAGAATCCTTACCTTTAATAATCCTTACCCCTAAAATAAACTTCATGCCTAGCATTGCATTTATAATAATAATACTGACAATTTAAGATGTTTTTCTATACATCATAAATTCATGTCTTTTATTTTCCATACTCCTTAATGTAAAGATAAAGAAACAAAGGTTCTGATGGATCACAGTTTGCCAAAGTCCTGCAGCTGCAGAGTGGCAGAGCCGAAACGCAAATGCAGCTGCTCCACCCCAGACCATTTCCCAGGGAGCTCCTGCTGTCTCTCTGCGCCTCACCTCTACCTGTGCTAAGCTCAGTGAAGCTTTCTCTCTGGGGGTGAATTAGCTATTTCTAGATATAAACTCAAGGTCTTAAAGAAATGAGCACAGTCATGATTTTTTAAGATATATGTTGAGCTCACTTATCCAGCCTGATCAATGTCTGAATACAGTGAATATAGTGGGGAGGGGAAATGCATAGGAGGAAACGAAAATAGCATTATGCAAAGTGAATACAGAAGGCGGTGACAAGTTCTGCATGATTTAAGGGCAGACAGAAAAAGATTGGTCTTATTTTCTTCAGGATGAACCCTTGGTCTCTCCTCATTTCACAAGGGAACAGCATATCTCAGAAAATGAATGTATCTTCAGATTTTAATGTCATCACCACAGAACTCTCCGGAAGGTGTTGTTATGACCTTCCCCCACACTGGAGGATTTCATGATGTATGTTCTGTTGATGAAAATTCAGAAGACCAGGGGAGCTGATGAAATATAACTAAGTGATTCAGAGAGTAAATATTGGGTTCAGTGCCTGGTTGCCTCGTATTTTAAATATTTCAGTGCTCCCTGCATGACTGGACAGGGGTAAAGTATTCACTATTTTGCAACTTCAGCCACACACACACACCCCTTAACAACATCATTCAAAATGCGTACTGTCCTCTTTAGAGTCATGGGCTTTTGATGATAGTAATCAAAGAATACTGCCTTTGTAGATTGGAGTCATAGCCATGTTGAGAAATGATAACTGTTAAGGACATTTCTTTTCGGTAACTGTGTGCTTTGCTAGGTCCCTTTCTATGATTTAAAACTGCTGACAGTGGGATTGGAGGGAGCAGGGTTATTTTCTCCCTAACAGAGTGAAAAGTAACATAAGGAAGGCAGATATCCATGCCTGGAATATGTAAAAAAATTGATCTGTAAAAATAAGATGCACTCTGAAGGAAAAGCCAATAGGAAAGATTAGAGATTAGAAAGAGTGGTTTGCATACTAATGCAGGCCAGGATTCAGAGACCTGGGATGTTAACTTAGAAAATGGGATTTAGATGGGAGATGTGTGTTTGGGGGCTGAGGGAGTGATAGGCAGAGAAATAATGCCTGGGGTAAGGAGCAGGCTTCCTTGTATTCATCTTGCCTTTAATGAAGAAAGGAGATCTGATTCAGGAGACAGAGACAGAAACATTTAAATATAGAAAATTCTCCTGTTCTCTATGTAATGAGTTATTTTCAGTCTTCTGGTTTAAGTACCCTGACAGTTAAGCAAATACACAGAAATGAAACCATGAGGATGACAAACTAAACTCTTGAGCATCTGGTTCTATAATGCATTAAGCTTTTCCCATAGTAAGAGTCCCCTAGGAGCCACATAAAATATGAGTAAGTAGCTTGACAACTAGGAAAAGGTTTTGAACTGGGAATCTGGAAGTGTGCACTGTGATCTTATGCTGTTTACAATGACTGTAAGCTTTGTCTTCTTTGACCTGATGTTTCCTGCCTGGTAGAGATCACATCCCTTTAGGTACATATGTATGATATTCATAGATGAGTTTTTTTGTCTCCATATTGTTATCTAATCCTGGTAAAATTTTGTGAGATAAATATTATACTTTCTTTAGGGACAATGAAACTGATGCCTAAAGAATTTCAGTAATTTTTACAAAATCACATTTCAAAGTCTTGTGGAGACAAGACTAGGGGAAAAAAAAAAATTTCTTTTCTCGAGAAGGTGGTTATGAGAACAAGAAGGGCTTCCCAGATTGCTCAGTGGTAAAGAATCTGCCTCTAGTACAGGAGACTCAGGTTTGAGCCCTGGGTCGGGAAGATCCCCTGAGGAGGAAATGGCAACCCACTCCAGTATTCCTGCCAGGATAATCCCATGGATAGAAAAGCCTGGTGGGCTACAGTCCATGGGGTCACAAGAGGCAGACACAAATGAGTGACTGAGCATACAGGCATGAGAGCATAGAAAGTGTAGGGGACTTTATTTTTATATCCTGTCTACATTTGTAAACATACTTGGTTAGGGATCTATTTGTGTAAAACTCTGCAAAATAAACATAATTATTTCATGGCATCTTCATGAAAATTGAAAGAAGGAACACACTTTTTGAAAAAAATATATCTTAGAAAATGGACCAAAACAGACTGGACAATCTCTATACGTGTATTGTGTGTAGATTTTTATAGATATCTACCACCACCAACGGAGAAGGCAATGGCACCCCACTCCAGTACTCTTGCCTAGAAAATCCCATGGACGGAGGAGCTTGGTAGGCTGCAGTCCATCGGGTCTGGAAGAGTCAGACATGACTGAGTGACTTCACTTTCACTTTTCACTTTTATACATTGGAGAAGGAAATGGCAACCCACTCCAGTGTTCTTGCCTGGAGGATCCCAGGGACGGGGTCACACAGAGTCGGACACGACTGAAGCGACTTAGCAGCAGCAGCAGCAGCAACACCACCATCAACTCTTGAGAGTCCCTTGGACAGCAAGGAGATCAAACCAGTCAATCTTAAAGAAAATCAACCCTGAATATTCATTAGAGAGGCTGATGCTGAAGTTGAAGCTCTAATATTTGGCCACCTGATATGAACAGCTGACTCACTGGAAAAGAAGCTGATGCTGGGAAAGACTGAAGGCAGGAGAAGCGGGTGACAAAGGATGCGATGGTTGGGTGACATCACTGATGCAATGGACATGAACTTGGGCAAACTCCAGGATATGGTGGGGACAAAGGAGGCCTGGCATGCTGCAGTACATGGGGTAGCGAAGTCGGACATGACTTGGCTACAGAAAAACCACCACCAATTACAGTTTGAACAGATTCTTTACTTTTCCCCTAACCATTAAATCTGAAAGATCTCATATTATTTGTAAATAATTTTCTCTTAGACTATCAGATTTCATCACATCTTTTACAGTCCTTTACATAGTTGCCTCTCTCTTTCCCATCCCCCAAGTTAGAGTTGCATTTGAAGTTAACTCTTGGCAATGTGTTCCTTTGTACATTCACTTCTGCATGTGGTTATTGTTTTGGGAAATGATCAAACATTGAGATTGGGGGTCGGAATATTGCCCCTAAACTGTTAGAACCATTTCTGTCAAAATATGGAGGACTAATCATGTTAGACTAAGAAAAATGCATTCTGATGACTGAGTCCAAATAACTCAACTCTGTCATGAGAAACTGCTATCCAACAACAACAAAATATCTTGGGAAAACTCACACTCCAAGTTAACATCAAGGCAGAGACTGGAACTTGTGTCCTGGTTCTTGATCTCCTGGGTTTTTCTTACTTTCAATACTCTTATAAGATATATAAGACATTCCTGAAACAAGGAGTCTTTCACCAGAAATTGCTAAAGCCAGTGTGGAGTCAGTGTGGCTGGATGAAAACACAGAATAGCTCTTGAACTACTTTTACCTTAAAGATATTGAACCGGGGGACTGCCCTGTATTCATCGCAGGCATCAGAGGTTAGTCGTGATCCATCTGTGAGTCCCAGTGTGAATTTGTTACCCTTTTCCATGCAGACTTTCAAGCAGCCATCACTAGTTAATCTCAACCAGCCCATTTGGTTGCCAACTCACAGAGCAGAGCTATAAAATGCACCACCCCATCAGCCTCAGTCAAAGGACTGGACTCTGTCTCTACCACTTACTGGCTCTGCAACCTCCTGAAAGTTACTACCCATGAGCCTCAGTTTTCACAGTGTGCAAAATAAAGATGAAATGGTTTCCACCTCTAAGAGCAATGCTCCTCAAACTTTGGCATGCAGCAGACAATCTGGAGAGCTAAATACATCACAGTGGCCCAAGCTCATTGAGGTACAAGCTCCCCGGCTGACTCTGATGTAAGCCTGCTTGTGAACCATTGTCCTAGAGTATAAAACAGAGCAGGAAGAGCATTTTTCACTATGTGACACAAAGATCCAATTTATTACAATTACCTTCTTCTATGTTAAATGCCTTTAAGCTCCATTTTAATTTTAAATGTCTATAGTTCTATGGTTCTATGAGAAAGATGCTTTAGCAATATATAAAAGAATTAACTAACTGAAAGGAATTCTCATTTTTACTCAAATGAAATTAATAAGCCTACAAAAATTGTTAAACATAGGTAAATATGCACTGTAATAGGTTTTAACTGCCCATGGATAATACCTATTTAATAGCAATATAGAATATTGGAGGTGTTACTGTGGTAAGAATAGAATCCTGTATTCCCATGTCAGTAACTTGACTTAGTAATAAAAGTAAATAATTCTGCCTAGCTTAAGTGGCTTGTGAAATGTACCTAAAATAACATCTTCAAGACATGTTAATTCCTTCTAATTGACAGTTTGCAAGGATTAAGGTCTTCCATCACTTCAGTTGAGTGAAATGTAGGCAATTGCTTAATAAACCAAACCTGTGCTTTGTGGAAATTTCCATGGCAAGTAAAATTCTTGAAACTCTAAAGCGAACTAAGATACAATCTACTCCTTTGTTACCCTTCCATTCTCAACAGCCTGAATCTTTAGATATCACATGTCATACCTGGTATCTTTGTCTAAGACAAGTTACAATGCCTTTGCCTTGTGATTTCATGTGATTTCAGTAGAAGAGAAACATTTCAGCACCAGACAGGTATAGACAATAATTTGTCTTAAAATCACAAAACCCTGTGGTAGAATCGTTTGCTACTTAGGAACAAGATGATAGACGTGGCTTTACAAACAAAACTCATAGTCCAAGCTATTGTGTATATATATATATATATACTACAATAGCAGGTACACACATGGAAAACAAGAATCAAAACACATAATTAAAAGCCTATAATATATTTGGCATTATCTTAGGCATTTTACTTATTGAAATTTCCTCTTAATAAAAAACCTTCATAAGAACAAATACTTCAAATTTATTTACATAATAAAAATAGAGTCATGAATATGGAAAGCAAATTTATGGCTACCAGAGGTGTCAAGAAGACATAGAAGTACTATACAATAAATATCTTAATGACCCAGATAACCACGATGGTGTGATCACTCACTGAGAGCCAGACATCCTGGAATGGGAAGCCCAGTGGGACTTAGCCTGTATCACTATGAACAAAGCTAGTGGAGGTGATGGAATTACAGTTGAGCTATTCCAAATCCTGAAAGATGATGTTGTTAAAGTGCTACAATCAACATGCCAACAAATTTGGAAAACTCAGAGGTGGCCACAGGACTGGAGAAGGTCAGTTTTCATTCCATTTCAAAAGAAAGGCAATTCCAAATAATATTCAAACTCCACACAACTGCATTCATCTTACATGCTAGCAAAGTAATGTTCAAAATTCTCTAAGCAAGGCTTCAACACTACCTGAACCAAGAACTTCCAGATGCTCGAGCTGACTTTAGAAAAGGGAGAGGAACCAGAGATCAAATTTCAAACATCCACTGGATCATAGAGAAATCAAGAAAGTTCCAGAAAAACATCTACTTCTGCTTTATTGACTATGCCAAAGCCTTTGATTGTGTGGATAACAACACACTGAGGAATAAACTTAAAGAGATGGGAATACCAGACCACCTTACCTGCCTCCTGAGAATTCTGTAGGCAGGTCAAGAAGCAACAGTTATAATCCAACATGGAACAATGGACTGGTCCCAAATTGTTAAAGGAGTACATCAAGGCTGTATATTGTCACCCTGCTTATTTAACTTATATACAACATTCATCATGCAAAATGGTAGGCTGGATGAAGCATGATTGTAGGGATGAAGATCAGTAACTTCAGGGATGCAAATGGCATCACCCTTATGGCAGAAAGTGAAGAACTAAAGAGCCTCTTGATGAAAGTGAAAGAGGAGAGTGAAAAAACTGGCTTAAAACTCAGCATTCAAAAAACAAAGATCATGGCATCCAGTCGCATCACTTCATGGCAAATAGATAGGGAAACAATGGAAACAGCGACGGACTTTATTTTGTTGATCACCAAAATCATTGCAGATGGTGACTGCAGCCACGAAATTAAGACACTTGCTCCCTGGAAGGAAAGCTTTAACAAACCTAGACAGCATATTAAAAAGCAGAGACATTACTTTGCCGACAAAGCTCCATCTAGTCAAAACTGTGGGTTTTCCAGTAGTCATGTATGAATGTGAGAGATGGACTATAAAGAAAGGTAAGCACTGAAGAATTGATGCTTCTGAACTGTGTTATTGGATAAGACTCTTGAGAGTCACTTGGATTGCAAGGAGATCCAACCAGTCCATCCTAAAGAAAATCATTTCTGAATATTCATTGGAAGGACTGATGCTGAAACTGAAACTCCAATACTTTCACCACCTGATATAAAGAACTGATTCATTAGAAATTACCTTAATGCTGGGAAAGATTGAAGACAGGAGGAGAAGGGGACAACAGAGGATGAGATGGTTGCATGGCATCACTGACTCAATGGACATGAGTTTGAGCAAGTTCTGGGAGTTGGTGATGGACAGGGAGGCCTGTTTTACTGCAGTCCATTTGCAAATAGTTGGACAAGACTGAGCGACTGAACTGAACTTTCTCTGTATGCCATCTTGCGACTGCTTTATCCCAGCTTCTCTTGTTGAAATCCAGGTCTTTACTTCCTGCCTGGGATGCTGTAAGAGCTCTCTTACTGGTCTTCCCCTGTCTCATCCCAATCAGTTTCCCCCTCCAGACTCCAGAGAAAGATCTTTGCAATTTGCCAAGGTGATCATGCCATCTGCCTGAAAGCCATTTGATGGTCTGAAGTTAATAGGATCTGTGATTGAGAAGAGGTCAGGAAACTAGGAGGATTAAAAAAAAAAAAAAAAGAGGGAGAGAGAGTGAGTAGCTCAATGAACACCAGGTAGGTGGACAACTCTTGTAGTTGTTTCTTTTGTTCCCCAAAACGTAACTGGGTGGGCTAGAACTGTCCATTTACACAGTTCCTGAGTGGAGAAAGGAGGTTCTGGATTTTATTAATAGCTTGCCTTTTTTCTTTTTTTCAGTTATAGCAATACTGAAAACAAAGGAAAAGAATCTTGAAAACAAAAAATCCTATGTACTTGGATTGCATCAGATGTTATTAAGTCCATGTTTGCTGGACCTTTGTCTTCTCACCTAATAATCTTTATTTTTTTAATTAAATTAACATTTGTGTTTATGCTAATTACATTATTTTTAATAATATCATGAATACACCATGCATTTCTTCAGAGTTTGCTCTTTAGGCAATGTCTATATATAAAGTAGACAGTCTGAGCCCACTATTACTGAACTAGTTAAGCAAAGACTTTTATTAATGTGCACTGCTATCCCCTTGCCAATGTACAGGTACAGCTCTTCATTGTTTTTTGTCTGTCTTTCTCATCCTGGAAATACTTTTTCCCCACATGGGAACTTTATGTTGTATCTATCTGGATGCCCCAGACCCAGTAAAATCTATGCCAACACATCCCTTACCAAAAATTATTAATACCCCCATTTGCCAAATTTGAAGGAACAAAATTATCAGGATCCAATTGTCCTGAATGCCAATCTGCATTTCTGTTGCACTTTATGATTCAAAAAAATAAACATACTAAGAAAGTTTTCAAAATGCAAATTTCACAGTTTCTTTGATAGCATCTTTAAAAGTAAGACTCTCCTGAGACAGAGACAAATACAGTGGTCCCTACTAGCTTTCTTGAAGAAGCTTTTGTAATTTAATTCTCTACAAGGTAAAGTCTGGATGAAAAAAGCAAAATAAAATAATTTAACTTCTATGACAGAAAATGAAATTATATCCAACAAAGGCTGGTGCTCAGCATGTTAAGAACCACAAAACAATAAAAGCAAGGCAACCAGATATCTAGAAAAACGGGCAATGAATAGAAACAGACAAGTTGGGAAAATATATATATATATAAAACAGTAATGTTACATTGAATAAAATTTTCTAAGTTACTAGCAATCAGAGAAATCAGATTAAACGATCATTTTTCACATATCAGAATGTAGACTTTAAAATGCTTGATATCAACTCTTGGTGAGTTTGCTTGGAAGTTGAAATGCGTATATACTCTTGTGAGAGAATAAATTGGCATGGGGAAATTGAATAGCATTTTGAAATTGCTATCAAAATACAAAGTACAAATGCCACATGATCCAGTAATTCTTTGAGGCATCTTCCTTAGAAAATTATTCACATGTAAAAACAACAAGATCTGAAAGAGGATTTTTATTAAAGAAAAACAAAAAATTAAGAAGGTAATTTCTAAACTGATATATTCATATGTTAGAATATTGCATACTATTTTATAAGGTTGAAATGGACAGAAATCTACTGTTGAATAAAAATAGCTTGTGAAAAATAATATTTACTGGATAATAGAATTTTTATAATTAAATATTACATATTTTATACATGTGTGTGCACCATAAATGTCAATGCATTATAAAGAGTCAAGAAGGTCAAAGCTAAGTTAATAACTATGATATCTTAGGGAAATAGATGGGAGAAGAAAGGGGGGTTGTTTGAGGACTATAATATAAGTCCAATTTCCCTACTGTCATGTTTTAATTTTGAGTAAAAGGAAAACATTTATGAGTTCTCTATTTTGTAACTAAATATTAATACTATTTTTTAAAAAAAAATAAAGGAAATAGAGAGGTGCTATAAAGTATAGCATGCATATAATTAGCAGCAAGCTTGGAAGCTGTATAGCTAGCATTCCCTTTTGTTTTTGCAATACTGGGGCTTATTGATCTCAAGCACCTCTGAGCAAACTGTCAAAACGGGGGAGGCTGATGCCTGTTGGCTTAACACAGGGGCTTTAAGTCATGTAGTTCTGATTTCTGAAACCACCACCTGAAGATGTTCATCTTTGTCAAATTGCTTGACCTGTATATACTACAATCGCCTCATAAGTTCAATAAGAGTATTAAAAAAAGAGTAATAAAAAAATACCACCTATGGTAATGGTGAGAATAAATGGACTCCTCAGGAAGTCATTAGACCAAGGTGAAGGAGGTCGTGAACCTCAGCACATAAGAGCCCCTTTAGTGACCTGCTGTGCAGAAAGTTCCCCGTTCTTTCTTTACACACACGCTTTGTTCTACACGTGAAATCCCCAAGAAGCAACATTCAAACTATGATTCTAAAAACATGAATTGAGTACTTTACAAAAGCAGGAAGATGTAGTATTTTTAACGTGTGTGCATGTCAGTTCTGTCCGAGTCTCTGTGACCCTGTGGACAGTAGACAGCTCTTCCTAGGTGGCACTAGTGGTAAAGATCCTGTCTGCCAATGCAGGAGACGTAAGGGACAGGGGTGTGGTCACTGGTGGGGACGACCCCCTGGAGGAGGGCACGGCAACCCACCCCAGTATTCTTGTCTGGAGAGTCCCGTGGATAGGGGAGCCTGAAAGGCGACAGTCTATAGGGTTGCAAAGAGTCAGACACAACTAACGCGACCTACCATGCATACGTGCACAGACTGTAGATACCAGGCTCCTCTGTCCATGAGATTTTGCAATCAAGAATACTGGATTGGGTTGTAATTTCCTTCTCCAAGGGATCTTTCCGAGCCAGGAATCAAACCTGTGTCTCCTGAGTCTCCTGCATTACAGGCAGATTGTTTACCACTTGAGCCATCGGGGAACCCCAGTACTTTTAATATCTCCTTTTAAATTATTTCCCATATTTATGTAAGATGAAAGTTAAAGTATCATTCATTCTTTTCCACCAACTTGAAAAATTTCAGCTCTTATCAGGAAGTTTGAATCAACCTGATGGTTTATTTAACATATGTTTATCAATCATATATTCAGTGACATAAAACAAGACATTAAATTGAGCCAGTTTAAAATTGGCTTCAAAGATTTACAACTTCAAATTCTTCATCTATTTTAGTTTAAGTTTGGATTTGTCATACTCTGACATTTTTATATGTTACCAAAATGTCATCAAACTTGGGCAAAAGAAGCTAGTATATCAAGTGCCCTTGAAGTGCTTCCTACTCCAAATTCTATGTTAGTTATGGCTGAAGTGCATGACCTATATAGGGAAGTAATTTTTTTTTTCAGAGTTCAAGACAAAATGTTAAGTTTTAGAAGCCAAAGATTATAAGGCAAAGGCCTTATCTTAATCTGATTCTCTCCATTCCATTTATCATCAGTGCATTTTAAGAATCACACACACACACACACACACACACACACATTTCCATTTAGAAGGTGAACTTCCACAGAGATCATGACTATTAGAACATTCTGCTGCTATAAAAAAAAATCATAAATATATTCATCTTCAAAATCTTCAATGATAGCCTAATTCTCCAAATCCAAATTCTTCTCCTGCGTTTGAGGTTCTGAACAATCTATTTTGTTTCATCCTACCAATGCGCTCTTACTTCCAGCATTACTCTCACTGAGTCTGTAATGACTTTACTATCTTGAAAAGCATGATGATAATCGTTTTCTTTACTTTACTCAGCAGAGACTGCCTTTCCTCTCTTTTCAGCCATTTGAATTTTTAGTCATTCTTTGGCAGCCAGGTCACACTCACCTTCCTGACGACCTCAAGCCTTTACGAGTTGGCCAGCACATATTCTCCACATCAACCAACACAAAGCTTTTTAAAATATTATTTAGTTTGCTGAAGTTTAGTTTAGTTTGAATAAAGACAAGTTTCATTCACATCTTCAAAAGTTGAATGCAAAATCTTTGAGAATTAAGATTTAGAAGCAGTTTTACATGTAAATGACTTTGTTTCATAGGGCAGACAAAAGAGGGCAGATGACTTATATTTGATTATCAATGTAATATTTCAAATTTATTTTGCAAAATAACCTCCAGTACACATAAGTATTCAATAAATGCTTATTTTGAATTTATTAAGCTCTGGATCTTTTGTTAGGCCCTGGGAATACATCAGTGTACAAGTCAGACTTTTAACCAATGTCCTCAAAGTGTTTACAATTAACAATGTCAGGTAGAGGTAAGAAATTCGTGTATTTGTTACAGAAACAAAGCTACGACAAGCAGTGACTGGGATTCCTGGTGACAGTTTGATTTAGAGGCCCAGGTTTTACACCATTGTCCAAGCCCGAAGGAAAAGAGGGGATCCAAAGGACCCTAAAAGAAAAATAAAAGCACATGTCCCCGTGTAAGGCCAGGCTTGTCTATGTGGTTACACATAACTAATCTTACCACACTGATCAGGTTCCTGGAATGCATAATCAAGGCGTCTATAATCAATTATATTCAAATAAAGGCCATTTAATTAATAAGGAATGACAATACAATTTATTATTACTATCGATGGTGCCAGAGTTGATGCATATAAGAAAAGAAAACAGCTTTCTTCAGACCCTGCAGGAGATCATACCAGGCACCCTCAGAAATATTTGCTGCCAGGTTGTAGAGCTTAAGTCCTCTTTAGCCACGCACATCCCATTCACGGATGAAGGTAGTTTTGCTTAAAAACAGATTTAATAAGGTGAGCAATATTCCTGGTTTCAATTTTCTTTATAACCTTCTATCATTATTACCTTGTATATACGTAAAATTATTTAAAGCATTTATTCTAAATTTATTTAGTTATAGAGGTATATTTAATAAATTATCACCTCCAGCTTTAAAAAATAATCTACTCTAGGGTCTTGGAGGTATTGTATTAATGCAGCTTCAAAAAGAGAACTATATACTCACTTTGTTTTCTTTTTCTAATTTAAAAGAATAACAATTATTGACTGTGTGAATTTTGATACTGTTTTAAGAGGCAATAAAAGTTACTATACAAGTGATATTCTCTAAATGATGAGATAATTTTTGTAGCATTTTTGGGAATAATCATGTTAATTTAGCTAATATTTTGCCAAATCTTAGTCATATTAGAAGTTATAGATTTATAAATTTTAATATTTTTATAAAAGAAAGATATATTTTTCAAATTGTATTATAGGCATCTTCTATTTTAATGGTTTTTTGGTTTGATTTATAATATTTAAACCTTTGGAAATAAGGAAAATGTACCTTGACTTGTCCACTTGACCCAGGCTATGTAAAAGTTAGGGGTGATGGTTTGGAATGTTTATCTCCATCCTCAAATACAGGAAAACCAGAGATCTCTGGAGAGGGTGAGCTGGTGGGACAAGGATCAGTAAGTGGAGAAAGAGAGGAAAAAATGAAGTATCTTTTATTACTTTCTAGACTTGGCCACCTCAATAAACTTCCTGACCATCTGGATATGGGCTCCTGGCAGACCAAAGCTTCAATGCAGACAGTGGAGTCAAGCCTCCTGAAAATCAGAAGTCTTTGTTTAGAGATGAGTTTTATCCAGCAGGACACTGAGTGTTGTCTTTCATCCAGGAGGGGATGGGGCCTCTCTGACTGACAGGAATCAAGACAAAGAGGCTGAATAGTTTTGAGGGAGATGAATAATATGAATATAAATAAGCCTGTCTTCACAGCAAGTAGGGTAAGAGAGCTAAATGATTTAGTGATAAGTAGAAAACTAGATGCTGAAAGCCATGAATTTAATGGGCTTTTCAAAACCATCAAACTTATAACCAGAAGCAGGATACATTTACTGTTGAGTATTAACACATTCATTTTATTATTCCAGACAAAGAGAGTGCCTGATCATGTGGAGGAATTTCTCAGTTAGATACATCATACTTAAGATTTCAGTTAATAGATTAGTTAACTCAATATTTTGGCAAACACTGATAATGAAACAGACCTCAGTTTTTACATTTTAGTTCATCTCTGCTAAAATCCCTTACAAGAAAGTATTTTCCAGTTTCTATAGAACATAAGTATAGCAATTAGAAAGCTAATGTGGGGAATTCCCTGGTGGCGCAGTGATTAAGACTTGCCCTTCCAATGCAAGAGGTGCAGGTTCTGTCTTTGGTTGGGAAGGTAAGTTTTCACATACCTCACAACCAACAAACTAAAACATAAAACTGAAGCAATATGTTAACAAATTTACAATATACTTTAAATTGTCTACATCAAAATAAAAAAAAAAGGAAGAAGAACTCTTTAAGAAGGCTAATGTAAATGTTTTCTGAAACTATTATTGATACAGATAGCTCAGCTGTCATTCCAAGTTCTTTTCTCAATACAAAGAGTTGATACCCTCACAAAGTTTTAAGTAGGACACCCAAAATGGGCACAGTTCAGCCACCTTTTCCCAACAGACAGGAATGCAGTGTCCCAGGATTAAGCATCAACTCTCATTCTCATTCATTCTACTTCACTAGGGTTTCCTTGGTGTTTTGGATGGTAAAGAATCTGCCTGCCTGCAATCTGCCTGAACCCAGGGTTCAGTTCCTGGGTTTGGGAAGATCCCCTGGAGAAAGGAATGGCAACCCACTCGTGTATGATGGCCTGGAGAATCCCATGGACAGAGGAGCCTGGTGGGCTACAGTCCATGGGGTCCAAAGAGTTGAACATGACTGACTGACTAACACTTTCATTTTCTCATTCTCTGGCCAAGAGTTGCCATCTGCTGATCACCCCGTTTTCTTCTAAGAGGAAGCCTATCCCTTCTCCAGCAGATCTTCTGAACCCAGGAATCAAACCAGGGTCTCCTGCATTGCAGGCAGATTCTTTACCAACTGAGCTATCAGGGAAGCACATCAACTTTATAAGGTTTCATCAGAATTATAAGTGAGTGAACGTATCTAAAGTGCTTAGTGTAGTGTGTGACACACAACTGGTGTTATAAAATCTACTGCTTTTACTAAATAATAAAAGAAAATGCTTGGTATTTAGCAACCGTTCCCATTCCCTTAGTAGCAGTTCTTAATATTACTCTTATTTAACATCTGTTTTATCTTCCTTGTTTTATAGCTCATCTTACTTGATGCATTAGGGACAGAAAGGAAGTAGAATAGTCAATAAGATTCAGATCACCATTTTCCCTTCCTCTTCTGATTTTTAAGAAATTCATATATAATTGTAATTATTCATTCATACATTTTATCCTGGATTCATTCATTGAACAAATATTTGTTGAAAAGTTGCTCTATTTCAGACTCCATATTGAGTACTTGAAAGTATATTTTAACTTTTATATAATTCTCAAAATAACTGGCCCTTAGGCATTATGGTACTCATTGTATTGAGGAAAACTAAGTGAGGACAATTCTCTGGTTGTCCAGTGGTTAAGACTCTGTGTTTCCAATGAAAAGTACATGGGTTCTATCCCTGGTCAGGGAACTAAGATCCCATATGGCATATGGTGTGGCCAAGGCAATATTTAAAAAATAAATAAATAAATAAATGAGACATCAAGAAACCTGTAAGGGTTCATTCAGAGCTCCGTATATAACTGATCCTACATTGGATTCCTCTCCCTCCCTCAAACTACCTTTGGCAGTGTTTGTCTACTCTGTTGTCCAAACCAAGTGTAGGACCTAGTTGTTTAAGAATGTAAAATGTACGAAAGACGATTAGTCTCTATAACTCCTATGTATGTGATGGTTTTACAATGTTTCCAAATTATAATTCTGTGCTTCTAAGAATTTAGTCTCTGAAAATTATGTTGTCATAGACAGACGTGGCTATCATAGGCAGCCTCTGA
Source organism: Cervus elaphus (assembly GCF_910594005.1). Taxonomy (NCBI): domain Eukaryota; kingdom Metazoa; phylum Chordata; class Mammalia; order Artiodactyla; family Cervidae; genus Cervus; species Cervus elaphus. The sequence goes on along the minus strand of NC_057847.1, from coordinate 78,121,523 downwards.
AACAACTATTTTTCAGGTGAAATGGTATTTCCAGCTGTATTCATAACCACTCTCTACAATTAATTAGTTCTGCTAGGTGGTTGATTCAATTTGGTCATCAGCTCAACTTTAGAAACCAGATGCATCATTTTTTATTTTTTTTCAACCAAATATTGTTGCTGATGAACAAGCCCAGCTGTAAGATTATATAGGGTGTTAGCAACCACTGAATTAGCTCCAGGGAAACATGGATTATTGGAAGACTAACTCAGTGATTCACTCACCAATGTCTGGGAGACTTGGAGGGAGATGGGGTTAGGCATACACTGTGTCTTGGCAGGCTCTTTTAATTCTCTTGAACATTGAATAAAAACGAAAAATTCCAAAAATTACATTTCTTCAAAACTATGGACCAGGTTTCTTTTCTTGATGTGTCAGAGTGGGAAACATTGCTAGTATAAGGGCTTCAGGAAACTTTCTTACTTTTTCTCTTTTTCACAAAAGCAGCTGATGTTCAGGTGGGCCTCCAATTTTTGCTTTCTGGTTCTATAATGATTTTAAATTGGCTTATCAGAGTCTTACATAAGGGAATTTTTCTCATTTTTTTTTTATTATCTTCACAAAATTTGTCATGTCTAAATAATATTCATGTGTGCATTATTATCAAATTTTCAATTCATTTAGGTATAATTGGATGAATGGTTGCTATGGCTTTAACTTTTAAATATAAGCTATTCAGACATCTCCCCTGGATCTTCATATTCATTACATTCATATTCTTTAAAATAAGTAAAGCATGGGGAAAAAAAAGAAAAAACAGTAAATAAGGAAGAACAATGCATGAGCTATTGACCAATAAAGAATTAATTCTTCTTTCAGGATAAAATATTATTATCATCATTGTTATCCTTAGTATTTAGAATCCATAATAATAGCAACATGCAGAACACAACACACCCCTTTCTTTCTCATCACCCTCTGCAGTAGGTACGGACCATTACCATAATATTGCTTGGGTTCATCATTCTCTTGAATTTCTCATGTCCCTTAACATGTAACGATCACAACCACGCTCTGTGCCCTATACGCTCAGGCTTTCTGAATTCATGGTGTGTGTCATCTACATTTTCTCTTTAGGACACTTCCCTCAACCTGTAAATTAGATTCATAAATAAAACAGTGTTGTATATCCAACAGGCATAGTTAGGGTTGCTTTTTCACTAATTTACACATAAAGATGCTTCCTGCATCTTTATTGATTTTTTTTTTTTTTTTAGAAAATATTGTCTTTAGGGTTAGGCTACACACTGTGAGGTTTTTATAATTGTCATTCTTCCACTGCAGGAGAAACTGCCCAGTCACCATTGAGTTTCATTCCATCATTCCTTTGTTGAAAGTCATGTTCTAATAAGATATATTCTTTTAAGAGATCAACCCACTGTCAGGCTTTCTTTTCTCCAATATTGCTGCTTATACCTTAGAGAAGTATTGGCTAGATATCTATCGCTGTCTGGAGAGCTAAAATCCACACCCATTCCATTACCTCATCCTTTCTTTTCTGTAATTTACTCCCTTTTCTATCCTCTTAGAAAAAAGTTTTTGCTTCCCCCAATTCAGATAAGTTTAGCATCAAATTTGGGTGTGCAGTTTTAATATTGTGTATATAAATTCCATGCTACCCACTGGCCTTCATCGTTCGTCTTTGTTTTATTTTAATATATGTGCTTCAGCCTATGAAATCTTAACCATTTAAAATCACTTTCAAAGTGAGAATACCATTGCCTTTCAGAGAGATAATAATAGGAAGAACGATATTACCAATGTGAGTAGGCTTCAGGCATAGGTAAAATCAAGCTAATACAACACTGGAGGGAAGATTGAAAAGGCTCCTGAATACCTAGTGATAGAGTAACTGCACTAGAATCAAGAGGATGATTATACTAAACATAGATTCTTAGCTCCACCTCAAATTCTTTGAATCAGGAACTCCAGGCATGACTCTGTGTTAGTTACTATTTATTCTGTGTAACAATTAGACCAAAGTTTAGCTGCTTATAACAACATTTTCATTATCTCACATAATTTCTGAGGGTCAGTCATCAGTCAGGTGGTCCCGATCCAAGATCTCTCTTGAGGCAGAATCAAGGCATTAACTTGGCCATGGTCATCTGAAGACGTGATTCAGGCTGTCAGGTCTACATCCACATACCTCACTGGCATGACTGATGATTAAAAGCTTCAACTTTAGAAGGGGGCCACAGCTCCTCATCACATGGGCCTCTCTTTAGGATGGCTTTAGTGTCCTGATAATTTGACGGCTGACTATCTTCAGAGTAAGCTATCCCAGAAAGAGGACAAAGAGGAGACCAGGATGCATAGTCATCACATCACACATCATCACCTTCACTCTATTCTGTTCTTTAGAAGTTGGTTACTAAGTTTAGTCCACATTCAAGGAGAAGGAAATTAATGTCCAGCTCTTCAAGGTAAGAATCTTAACAGAATTTTGGATTACTGTCAAACGATCCCATAACCTTAACTGCAATACAGGCTCCTCCCCTCCTAAATCTTAAAGCACAAGCAGATTGGAAGCTAATATAGCATCCCTCTCCCAGTGCAGGATCCATGCTAGACAGCGGCGCCTGAGCCATGATGACTTATCTCTGCTGGAAGACCTCACTTCAAGGACCTCATTTAAAATGGTGGTCCATTCTCTCTTAGAACAGACCCAACTTAGAAAATTTACTTTCATCTATATATTATACTGTCTGTACTAAGTAATCTCCCTATATCAATTCTATTTTTTATATATTTAGGGAATTTGATTCTGTAGGGTTGTAGATGTTATTCTAAAATCTGTCTAAATTAATATAATGAAAAGGAAGGCCACAGAAATGTGGTATTTTCTGGAAAATTATTCAGAGTGAAGTAAGATGAACAAGGAGCCACAAAAAATAAAGCCTGGAACTGGAGGTGATTTGAGGTTGAATGCTTCAATGAAAGAACTATATTTTAAATGATAAAGAAAAATATATTCAAAATGTTGTTGCTGTTCACTCAGTCGTGTCCGACTCTTTGCAGCCCCTTGGACTGAGTGCACCAGGCTTCCCTGTCCTTCGCCATCTCCTGGGTTTGCTCAAACTCACGTCCATTGAGTCCCTGATGCCATCCAACCATCTCATCCTCTGTCGTCCCTTTCTCCTCCTGCCCTCAGTCTTTCCCAGCATCAGGGTCTTTTCCAGTGAGTTGGCTCTTCACAGCAGGGGACCAAAGTATTGGAGCTTCAGCATCAGTCCTTGCAATGATAATTCAGGGTTGATTTCCTTTAGGATTGATTGGCTTGATCTCCTTGCAGTCCAAGGAACTCTCCAGAGTCTCTCTAGCACCACAATTTGAAAGCATCAATTATCTGACACTCAGCCTTCTTTATGGTCCAACTCTCATATCAGTGTATGACTATTAGGAAAACCATACCTTTGACTCTACGCTCTGCATACACATGGCAAAGTGATGTCTCAGCTTTTCAATATGCTGTCTAGGTTTGTCATAGCTTTTCTTCCAAAGAGCAAGCATTTTTTAATTTCAAAATACATCTTCACAATGTTGTCAAGAAACTTGAATTTCATATGTGTGATATAGGTTGTGAATGAAAAATGCTGTCTCTATATCAGTAAACAAAGGATGTTACAGCCATCAAGCCACTGCAGATGTCCCTAAGGATAAGCCCTGTGGAGATTCAGGATAAGAAAGAAAAGGATATTGACCTCAGACAGCTAAGATGCATATCAAAGGAATGATTTCAATAAGCCCAGATGCTTGCATCTTCCCACATGTAGAAAATTCATGTAGTTAAATTCTTTAACTCAAGATCTCTGTTTTTCTTTAGTTAGCAATAATCTTTTGACATTCTAACTGCCTGCTTTTTGTTACAAAAACTCTTATATGTCTTGGCTTCACACCTACTTCTTTGGAGCAGTTCCTTAAAAGTATCCCAGAGTCTGCATCCTGGGCTGAAGTCAATAGTTTTGTCTGCCAAATAAAACATAATTCTCAACTTTTAGGTTCTGTATTTTTCAGTTGACAAAGTGCTATTAACAATTCAGAGCTGAGAAAAAAAAAGCTCTGTTTTTCTTCTGGAAGTTATACCTTGTATAGTCATCCTTCAGAAAAACAAACAAACAGCAACAACCAAAAAAAAACCTTTTAACAGTCAATATTCCATTGTTTATTTAAAAAAAAAGAATTGAGGAAAGAAGATAGTTATTTGAGGGCATAGCAGATCCTTTGAGCAACAAATAATTCTTCCTCCTTCTTGAAGTGGGGTGTGTGGCAGTAGGAATACAACTCATTTGCTTACCTCAAAGTGTGTGGTAGCAGAGATACCTGCAAGAGGACTCTAAAACAGAGCCACACCTCTCGGTCTCTGAATGATGGTGCTGAGACGCCAAGCATGTGCCCTATCTTTCAGCTATCATGATGGTGATGAGAATTTAGAGAGAGGGAATGATATTCTGCAACACAGAATAGGAATTCAGCAACTTCCCTGGTGGTGCAGTGGTTAAGAATCTGCCTTCCAAAGCACGGGACAGATATTTGATCGCTGGTCAGTCATGGAACTAATAACCCACATGCTGCTTAGCAACTAAGCCTGCAAGCTGCAACAAAGATCTAGTGCAGCCAAAAAGAATGAATAAGAAAGAGAAAAAATAAGGAAAAAAGAAGAGATGCAAATCTTTTCCTTGGTAAGTTTGACAGATGTGGGTGGAGTTTCCGCGGATCCTGTGAGCCCATACTAGATCATAGAAAGAGCTGCAGCCAGCAATGGCTGGCTCCCTATGACACTTCCTGGCTAGTGTCACACCACATGGAAACACAAAGACATCTGCCATTAGAGAGAGACTGTGGAGGGCGATGCCAGCCGTGACCTCAGGGCTGGGGTGTGTCTCTCATCTTCGCCCAGGTAAGACATCAGCGCCTGGAGACAGTAGAAAATGCACTGGGTCTCTCTTGCTTAAGTTCCTTTGCTACCAATTGGCCTTTACCCACAACATGAAAGTCCTTTCTGGCTCTTTATCTTCAACCCATCACTTCTACAGTGGAAACAGAGGGAAGAAGCTTTCAGACTCCCCTGATCTCCACCTCACTCCTTCAAGGACCACCACAGCTAAAGAGTATTCTATCTGATCTTTTAGACAGAAGTACAGAAACTATGGAGGCACTGAAATTTTGCAACTCTAAAGCGACTGAAAACATTGATTATGGGCGCAAAAGATCATCGAAGCACTAAGATAACATATATCAGCAGCTTCATTTTTTTCTCTGCTCTCCTCCTACTGAGTGTGATTTGCATCTTTAGGGTTGTGACACTGCGAACTCTGAATAAGACAATTTTTTTAAACCTTCACAAAAAATGAAACTCTTCCATACATTGCTGAGATGAAACTGTTAATTTAAATTTGTTGGAGGTCAGAGGATAAATTTGTGTCATGTAAAGCAGAAATTGTCACCTTCTTGACACTGAATAAAGTGGAAACAACATGATGCTGACTGATATTTACTGACTAAAGGATGTCATCACTAGGTTATGTCCATTGCAAGTATTATTTTGAATTTAATAATACTTCTGTTGGATGACATATGTGTCACCATTCATTTTAAATAACTGGAAACCAGGGTACAAGCTGGACTGTGGCAACAAATAAACCAGATTGTCAGGCAACTGGAGTTTGGTGTACAATGAGGATTTGAACCTAGGCAGTCTGATTCCACAGCAATAACCATCTTTTCTATATTCTATTTCTTTAATGAAAAGTAGGAGTAAAACCCACACCATTCCTTATCCTTCAAATGAACTACTCCCAACTAAGTCCCATGCTCTGTTTATTTTGAAAATGTGGTAGTACTGCTCACATGACTGGAAGATGTCACCCCATAAATATCCAAGTTGAACCCTCATTTAAAGAAGAAGATGCACTACTAACTCTTTTCTTTTCAGAATGGAAAGGATGAATGCTACATGCCTGGACTTCAATATGGATCTTAAGACACTGACAGCTTGCATTCATTTTTTCTGTTCAGTATATATCACATATTTCATGATTAAGTTTCTCAAATTTCATTTCACTCATTCATTAACTTAATCATTAGTTCACATAGTCATCAAATATTTATAAATTTATGAAGTATCTATTGTGAACAAAATACAGTGCCAGATGATGAGAAAACCAAAAGGATAAACATCAGATAAGATTATAAGTCCTTTGGCAAAATGATCCCTCAGCTATTTGGAGATGAGCAGGAATTAGCCAGAGAAAGAGGAAGAATCATTCAGGCCAAGAGAAGCAGAAGAGAAGAGAGGTTTCTCAGAGAATGATATGGCAACATGTCAGTTATTTCAGTTAGACTCACATGCACACGTGTGATCCTGGGGAGCTGGGAACAATCTGAACACTGTATTTTCTTTTAAGGAAATAGGAGCCTTTGCAGGGAAGAAAATAAACCCGAGCCAAGTCTTCTGATTTTGTCTTATGCCTTTCCCAGTAGAACATATCTCTGTTTTAGCTTGTCTCATTGATTTTCATTAAATTTTAACATAATTTGGAGTACATTAAATTAAATAGGAGCCTCTGAATGGCTTTAAACTTACAAGTGATATGATGAATTTTGCATTTTAGAATTTGATTCTCACCTATAGAAGTTTAAAATTGATTGTTGAGGATCAAGAAGGAATTCATAGGGCCTGAACTCGATCTCAGGCCTGTCCGTGCTGGCCATGCTCGGCTGCCTCTCCAGTGGACTCTGAACTCTCTGCTTAGTGCCTGTGAGGACGACAATGGAAGGATAAGACCCCCTCCAGACAGAGGAATCCTGAAGATCACATCCAGGCTACTCATTGCCTAAGAGGAAGCATACCGTAATCACACCTGTCTCCGGACAGGTCATAAACTTTTTTTCGTATCTGTCAAGATGTAGTCACAGGCTTATCGATTATTAACTGGTTGGAATGTAACTGCGGGCTTATTGACTATTGACTGTTTAAGACATGTACACATGGGGCAGGTGGTGGGTTAAGACACGTACACATGGGGCAAGTGGTGGGTTTAGACACGTACACATGGGATAGGAGGTGGGTTTAGACACGTACGCATGGGGTATAAAAGATTTTCACAAATGCTGGACGGGGTCCTTGGCTAAGAGGAGACTCTGCCTTGGGCCCGCCGGCGTAATAAACTGCACTCCACTATCTGCATTGTCCTTCTGAGTGAGTCTGTTTACCGGAAAGCGTGGCTATAACAAGGAGAAAAGGAAATCAAAATTTAAGTAAGGATATTAAAAATTTAAGTAAGAATTGATGAAGATTCTGCTTCAGTTCAAGGTGGAATAACAATAATCTGATCGACCCTTTTTATTGAAGCAACCTCAAAATGAACAAAATATATGAAACTACATTCTTAAGGACATTGAGCATCCATCAACCAAGGATAATGATGAGTGAGAGAAGGACGATAAATCAGATGAACTCTATGACCCATTCCAGCTAACCGTCAACAGTTTCCAGACCATGGTACAGAGAAGGGGAAGCCAGAGCCAAGTGGACTTCTTAAATGGAGAGTATGGATCTGAGGAGACATATACTCTCCTCAGAGTATTGTGCTGGTGTTCCGGGACTAAGTACTGTGAAGAGGAGATTTACAGAGATTAAGCTCCAGATATCTTCAGAGAATCCCCTTACCGTCTATTTAGTTAGCACTTAGCACATATTCAATACATGTAAGAACAAAACTGCTTCCTTGGTGACTCAGACAGTAAAGAATCCATCTGCAATGCAAGACACAGGTTTGATACCTGGATTAGGAAGATCCCCTGGAGAAAGAAAGGGCAACCTACTTGCCTTGAAATCTCATGGACAGAGGAGCCTGAGGGGATAACAGGTCCACGTGAATTGATTAGAGGAAAGAATATCCCATGAGCTACCAAGTCAGGAAGAGGGTCAATTTCCACAAGATGAGAATATCTTCTGATTCACAGGGCACTGTGCGGAGTGCCCTGTCTCAGTCATAAGGAACAGTGACCTTTACATCAAACACTGTTTTAGTCCCATCTAACACATTGTAAAAGCATGATCTGAAGGATCCAGCTGTTTCCAAGTACATTGGAATGCAATCCAGGACAAAGCTCAAGATTTTTAGAAACACAAAAATATCCGATACTCTGGACCAAGAGATTATCATACTAATAAAGTCAGACAGAGAAAGACAAATACCGTATGATATCACTTATATGTGGAATCTAAAATATGACATAAATGAACTTATCTATTAAACAGAAATGGACTCACATAGAGAACAAACTTGTGGTTGCCAAGGCAAGAGGGTTGCAGGAGGGATGGATTGAAAGCCTGTGGTGAGCAGATGCAAACCATTATATAAAGAATGGATAAACACAATCCTACTATGTAGCACTGTGTGTGCGTGCCAGTCATTCAGTCATGTCTGACTCTTTGTGAACCCGTGGTCTGTAGCCCATCAGACTCTTCTGCCCATGGGATTTTCCAGGCAAGAATACTGGAGCAGGTTGCCATTTCCTACTCCATGGCCTCTTCCCAACCAAACACATCTCCTGCATTGGTAGGATTCTTCACCACTGTGCCAGCTGGGAAGCCCACTGTATAGCATAGGAAAACTATTCAGTATCCTGTGATAAACCATAATCGAAAACAATATATGAAAAATTACATATATCTCTAGGGTTTCCCTGGTGGCTCAGAAGGTAAAGAATCTGCCTTCATTTTGGGAGACCTGGGTTGGATCCCTGGGTTGGAAGATCCCCTGGAGTGGGGAACAGCTACCCACTCCAGTATTCTTGCCTGGAGAATATCATGGACAGAGATGCCTGGCAGGCTACAGTCTGTGGGGTCACAAACAGTCAGACACAACTGAGTGACTTTCACTTCACATATTTCTCTAGATCACTTTGTTAGACATCAGAAACTAACAGGACATTGTAAGTCAGCTATACTTCAAAAACTAAATTAAAAAAAAAAAAGAACACATCTAACTTTAACGAGTTAACATTCAAGATGTGTGTCATCTAGTCAAAGACTATCAGGTGTGTAAAGAAGCAAGAAAATATGACCCATAACGAAGAAAACAATTAATCAATTGAAATAAACACAGAACTGACACAGATGTCAGGTTTAGCCAACAATGACATTTGTTTTTAAAGTTGCTATAATTGTATTCCATATGTTCACAAAGCTAAGAAGCTTTAAAAACCACAAACTTGGATGCATGAAGAAAATTGCACCAAAATCAAATTGCTTAAAACCAGTGATAAACAGAAACATTTTTTTTTTTTTAAATTTGTCATCCAAAAAAGACATATTCTGTCCATGGGAACAAAAATAAAGATACCAGTAGATTTATTGTTGTGAAGAATGTGAGCAAGAAGATAGTGGAGCAACATCTTTTAGGTAAGTGAAAGAAAATGCTGTCACCCCATAATTCTATACTCAGTGAAAATATCTTTAAAGTGAAGTGAAAATGACATATAAAACCTAAAAAAAAGAATTACCATCAAATCCTAGCTACAAGAAAGATGTTACAGAACATTCTTTGGGTAGAAGGAAAATAACAGCACATGGAAATCTGGATCTACGGAAAGAACACCAGGACTGGTGACTACATCTGTGTGACATAAAAGACAGTGCAGCTTCTGACTTTCTCTCTTGTACTAACTGTACTAGAGAATCCTGTTGATAATACTGGAGCAATTCATCTAGCCGATGTGGGAGGAACTATGATCTCTCACCAAGAGCCACAGGAGCAAATTTTATTGAAAGCAGACCCTTCAGTAGATCCCACAGAAGTTGTAAAATAATAAATGGCAGTTGCTTTAAGCAAAACAAAAACAGAAGTGGAAAGGTATATATTATTAATAGCATGGACTTTGCCTCAATATTTCTCTGCTGCTGCTGATGAGCTCTACAGAGGTGCTAATGCTTGTTTGGAGATAAAAATGTGTAAATATGTGCACTTCAGCATTGTCTATAAGAGAAAATATTGAAATTAACTGAAATGTCCCTTAATATGGATTTTGTAAGCAAATTATGGTGAATTAATTTAAAAAAAATAATGAGGATATTAAATAAGAAGGTAGCAGGAGTCTCACCATAATAGCTAAAGTGTCTTTTATTTTTATTTAATTTTTAGTGAAGTATAGTTGATTTACAATATTGTGTTAGTTTCAAGTGTATAGAAAAGTAATTTTATTTATATATGGTATGAAGTGAAAGTGAAAGTGATTCAGTGGTGTCTGATTCTTTGCGACCCCATGAACTATACAGTCCATGGAATTCTTCGGGCTAGAATACTGCAGTGGGTAGCCTTTCCCTTCTCCAAGGGATCTTCCCAACCGAGGGATTGAACCCAGGTCTCCCACAATCCAGGCAATTTCTTTACCAGTTGAGCCAAAAGGGAAGCCTAAGAATACGGGAGTGGGTAGCCTATCCCTTCTCCAGCAGATCTGCCCGATGCATGAATTGAAACAGGGTCTCCTTCATTGCAGGTGAATTCTATACCAACTGAGCTATGAAGGAGATATATATATATATATTTTTTTTTTCCTTTCCATTATAGGTTATCACAAGACCTTGAATATAGTTCTCTGTTCTATAGAGTAGGACCTTGCTGCTAAGTCACGTCAGTAGTGTCTGACTCTGTGTGACCCCATAGATGGCAGCCCATCAGGCTCCCCCGTCCCTGGGATTTTCCAGGCAAGAACACTGGAGTGGGGTGCCATTTCCTTCTCCAATGCATGAAAGTGAAAAGTGAAAGTGAAGTTGCTCATTCGTGTCTGACTCTTAGCGACCCCATGGACTGCAACCTACCAGGCTCCTCCGTCCATGGGATTTCCAGGCAAGAGTACTGGAGTGGGGTGCCTGCCTTTGCCTTCTCTGAGAGTAGGACTTATTGATAGTCTATTTTGTATATTGTAGTGAAATGCAGTACTTGGATGCAGTCTCAAAAGTGACAGAATGATCTCTGGTCGTTTCCAAGGCAAACTATTCAATATTACAGTAATCCAAGCCTATGCCCTAACCAGTAACACTGAAGAAGCTGAAGTTGAATGGTTCTATGAAGTCCTACAAGATCTTTTAGAACTAACACCCAAAAAAGATGTCCTTTTCATTATAGGGGACTGGAATGCAAAAGTAGGAAGTCAAGAAACACCTGGAGTAACTGGCAAATTTGGCCTTGGAGTAGGGAACGAAGCAGGGCAAAGGCTAATAGAGTTTTGCCAAGAGAATGCACTGGTCATAGCAAACACCCTCTTCCAGAAACTCAAGAGAAGTCTCTACACATGGACATCACCAGACGGTCAACACCGAAATCAGACTGATTGTATTCTTTGCAGCCAAAGATGGAGAAGCTCTATACAGTCAGTAAAAACAAAACCAGGAGCTGACTGTGGCTCAGATCATGACCTCCATATTGCCAAATTCAGACTTCAATTGAAGAAAGTAGGTAAAACCACTAGACAATTCAGGTATGACCTAAATCAAATCCCTTATGACTATACAGTGGAAGTGAGAAATAGATTTAAGGGACTAGATCTGATAAACAGAGTGCTTGATGAACTATGGACAGAGGTTCATGACATAGTACAGGAGACAGGGATCAAGACCATCCCCATGGAAAAGAAATGCAAAAAGGCAAAATGGTTGTCTGAGGAGGCCTTACAAATAGCTGTGAAAAGAAGAGAAGGGAAAAGCAAAGGGAAAAAGGAAAGATATACCCATTTAAATGCAGAGTTCCACAGAATAGCAAGAAGAGAAAAGAAAGGCTTCCTCAGAAATCAATGCAAAGAAATAGAGGAAAACAACAGAATGGAAAAGACTAGAGATCTCTTCAAGAAAATTAGAGATACCAAGGGAACATTTCAGGCAAAGATGGGCTCAATAAAGGATGGAAATGGTAGGGACCTAGCAGAAGCAGAAGATATTAAGAAGAGGTGGCAAGAATACACGGAAGAACTGGACAAAAAAGATCTTCACGACCCAGATAATCACGATGGTGTGATCACTCACCTAGAACCAGACATCCTGGAATGTGAAGTCAAGTGGGCCTTAGGAAGCATCACTAAGAACATAGTAGAGGTGATGGAATTCCAGTTGAGCTATTTCAAATCCTGAAAGATGATGCTGTGAAAGTCTTGCACTCAATATGCCAGCAAATTTGGAAAACTCAGCAGTGGCCACAGGACTGAAAAAGGTTCATTTTCATTCCAATCTCAAAGAAAGGCAATGCCAAAGAATGCTCAAACTACCGCACTCCTCTCACATGCTAGTAAAGTAATGTTCAAAATTCTCCAAGCCAGGCCTCAGCAATACATGAACTGTGAACTTCCATATGTTCAAGCTGGTTTTCGAAAAAGCAGAGGAACCAGAGATCAAATTGCCAACATCTGCTGGATCATCCAAAAAGCAAGAGAGTTCCAGAAAAAAGATCTATTTCTGCTTTATTGATTATGCCAAAGCCTTTGACTGTGTGGATCACAATAAACTGTGGAAAATTCTGAAAGAGATGGGAATACCAGACCACCTGACCTGCCTCTTGAGAAACCTATATGCAGGTTATGAAGCAACAGTTAGAACTGGACATGGAACAACAGACTAGTTCCAAATAAGAAGAGGAGTACATCAAGGCTGTATATTATCACCCTGCTTATTTGACTTATATGCAGAGTACATCATGAGAAACACTGGGCTGGAAGAAGCACAAGCTGGAATCAAGATTGCCAGGAGAAACATCAATAACCTCAGATATGCAGATGACACCACCCTTATGGCAGAAAGTGAAGAGGAACTAAAAAGCCTCTTGATGAAAGTGAAAGAGGAGAGTGAAAGAGTTGGCTTAAAGCTCAACATTCAGAAAACTAAGATCATGGCATCTGGTCCCATCACTTCATGGGAAATAGATGGGGAAACAGTGGAAAAAGTGGCTTTATTATTTTTTTTTTTTTTTGAGCTCCAAAATCACTACAGGTGGTGATTGCAACCATGAAATTAAAAGACACTTACTCCTTGGAAGGAAAGTTATGACCAACCTAGATATCATATCAAAAAGCAGAGACATTACTTTGTCAACAAGGTCCGTCTAGTCAAGGCTATGTTTTTTCCAGTGGTCGTGTATGGATGTGAGAGTTGGACTATAAAGAGAGCTGAGCACAGAAGAATTGATGCTTTTGAACTGTGATGTTGGAGAAGACTCTTGAGAGTCCCTTGGACTGCAAGGAGATCCAACCAGTCCATCCTAAAGGAGATCAGTCCTGGGTATTCATTGGAAGGACTGATGCTGAAGCTGAAACTCCAATACTTTGGCCACCTCATGGGAAGAGCTGACTCATTGGAAAAGACCCTGATGCTGGGAGGGATTGGGGGCAGGAGGAGAAGGGGACGACAGAGGATGAGATGGCTGGATGGCATCACCGACTCGATGGACATGAGTTTGAGTAAACTCTGGGAGTTGGTGATGGACAGGGAGGCTTGGTGTGCTGTGATTCATGGGGCCACAAAGAGTTGGACACAACTGAGCGACTGACTTGAACTGAGTGTGGATATGTTAATCCGAAACTGCTAATTTATCCCTCCCACACCCCCTTTTCCCTTTGAAACCCATAAGTTTGTTTTCTATGTCTATAAGTCTATTTCTGTTTTGTAAATAACTTCATTTGTTCATTTTTTTAAGATCCTACATATGAATTATATCACGTTTGTCTTTGTCTGATTTACTTCACTTACTATGATAATTCCCAGATCAATCCATGTTGTTTTGGATGGCATTATTTCATTCTGTTTTATGATGATACATATTACATGGATGATAATATTACATCCGTATACCACTTTTTCTTTATCTGTTCTTCTGTCTATGGACATTGAGTTTGCTTCCATGCCTTGGTGATTGCTAAAAGTGCTGCTATAAACACTGAAGTGAATGTGCCTGTCTTTTTGAATTAGAGTTGTCTCTGGGTAAATACCCAGGAGGATGATTGCCAGATCATAGATAGTCTTACTTTTACTTTTAATGGACCCTCCATACTGTTTCCATAGTGGTTGCCAATGTGACTTTTAAACACAGGTTTAAAGTATAAAGCGAAAAAGAACTACAGTGCCTCTTGATGAAAGAGGAGAGTGACAAAGTTGGCTTAAAACTCAGCATAGAGGAAACTAAGATCATGGCATCTGGTCCCATTATTTCATTGCAATTAGATGGGGAGACAGTGGAAACAGTGAGAGGCTTTACTTTTCTGGGCTCCAAAATCACTACAGATGGTGACTGCAGTCACGAAATTAAAAGACACTTGCTCTTTGGAAGAAAAGCTATGACCAAAATAGGCAGCATATTAAAAAGCAGAGACATTACTTTGCCAACAAAGGTCCATCTAGTCAAAGCTGTGGTTTTTCCAGTAGTCATGTATGGATGTGAGAGTTGGGCTATAAAGAAAGCTGAGTGCCGAAGAATTGATGCTTTTGAACTGTGGTGTTGGAGAAGACTCTTGAGAGTCCCTTGGACTTCAAGGAGATCCAACCAGCCCATCCTAAAGGAAATCAGTCCTGAATATTCACTGGAAGGACTGATGCTGAAACTGAAACTCCAATACTTTGACCACCTGATGGGAAGAAATGACTCATTTGAAAAGATCCTGAGGCTGGGAAAGGTTGAAGGCAGGAAGAGAAGGGGATGAAAGAGGATGAGATATTTGCATGGCATCACCAAGTTTTTGGACATGAGTTTGAGTAAGCTCTGGGAGTTGGTGATGGACAGGGAAACCTGACATGCCATAGTCCATGGGGTCGCAAAGAGTTGGACACAACCGAGTGGCTGAACAGAACTGAATAACATCATTTCTTGGTTCACAACTTTCCAAGATATGGCTTCTCACCTGCTCTTAGTTTTATTCTCTCCTCTATACCTTTACTCTCATCCCTGCCTTGGCTTATGCTATTTTTGCCATTCTGCACTCCTGATGTTCCCCCATGTGCTAGGGATATACCTACCCTAGCCTGCTCACTTAACTGTTTCTCTGCCTGCAATGCTCTTTCCTTGAAGCCATAAAGCTATCATTCCCAGCTGCAATAACAGTTTAGATGTGATGTTCTAAAATAAACCAACTTTGACTACCTCATTTAGTATGACAACCTGTCCCCCCATTATCACTCAGAATTCCCAATCCACCTAAGCTTGATTTTTGCCGTTGTTTATCACCTTTGAAAAGTGTAAAATACCTGAATTTTTAATATTTTGTTTATTGGCTATCTGCTATAAAACAACATAAGACCCACAAGGAAAGAGTGATTTATTTATGTATTTTTTTTTTTACTGATGTCATGTTCATTGAGAAATGCCTGGAAAATAGTAGGTGCTCAATGAGTATTTTTGCATAAATAGAAATTATTGAATTTCAGTGTGATTAAAGGACAGCCCAGTGATGCTTTATCCACTTTCATTCTACAAACCAAACTGACATCAACTCATTAATAATTATTTGGATATACGTGGTGATCATGTATAGTGCCAGTGCGGAATATAAGTTACATGTTGGAGCAAAAGTAAAATTTGAAGAAATAAGAAAGGAAGGTTATACTTTTCAGTAACGGGAACAAATTTATGAAATGGGCAGAGGTTGAAAAAAATAAGGCGTATCAAACATGGTGGAATTTGCCTATAATGTAAAGTACACAATATACAGAAATTGGAATATTTCCTTTCATTTGTATCAGTTATTTTTATTTTTTTTTAACATTCATAGTGAAGAAATTGGACTTAACCCAGGTTGTGATTAGCAGATGTCTAAGGTGGTCCTGGTGGAACTGGGGAATCATGGAGAGGAGGTAGAGGGGTAATCAACCAGAAGTCCATTTACAAACAAGTGTCCTGCAACAAAGTTCCAAGTTGGAGTGCGATCTATAAACAGACTCAAAAATCAAAGAGGAGTGATGGTCTTGAGGAGCATCCTTTTTCTTGCTCAATGTGTCTCCCATGTCAACATAACTATAATTATGTCTGGGTCTCATCTAGGGTAACGGGACACAAAGTAAAACTAAAATTACCAGTCTGTCAATATTATTTAAAGAGAAGTAAGAACCACTCATGGATCCTTCCAACAGAGTGTAGCACATTCACTCATACATTATACACGCACAGTCTCGTCTACCTATTTTAGCTACACATGACAACTAGCACAGGTGAGAGGGATGATGCCCAGCAGAGGGAAATTTTGCGGTTGTCATTGGGCTGTCATGTTTTGTGGGGCTAATGTGGAATGTAAGCAGCATGTTGGAGGGTATGTAAAGTTTGAAGATTATTCATCAGATATAGGGGGTACCCAAGTGGGAAATGGTAGCATCAAATACATATCGTGATACTCAATGTTTGAGACAAGGTCACGTCTGATGAATTCCTCTGTGTCAGGTAAGGCAGTGGTGAAGCCTGTGTAGGAGAGGTGGTGCTTTGCAGGTGTGCCCCACCCAGTTCATGTCCAGAAAACAGTAACGAGAAACATATTAATCCTCACTGGAACCCATCCAAGGAGTAGTGATTCAAGGGGAAAATGGAGATTTGATTGTTAAAGGGATGTTGGCTTATAATACACAGCTCAGTAACTCCAAACAAATCAAGGATCATTGTAAGGGACTGAAGTTGTTTAGAAGCAAAGGGGGTCATTAGTAATATTTGGATTAGAATTTTTTTTAAGTGACCATAAACACAAAATAAAAACAGAAAGGCTCTTTAATATGAAGAGTTAAATAAAAAAATGAGCAAGCAGACTGCATATTGGAAGACTAGAAGGTTAACATATTGCAAATGGGTGCAACTCACTCATAACAAAGTAAATAGATTTTAGTTTGACAAAGAAAACAAAATTCAGCAAGATGTAATAGAGAAAAAAGTTCTTATGATTAAAAAATTAGAAAAATATAAAATAAGCACAAAAAAGAAAACAGAAGTAACAGTACTGATATCTCAACAGCAGTGATATATCAACAGTATTGATAACAGTAATAGAATTAAGACTAGAGAGTTAAAAAAGTTAAAGATGGACATTTCATAATGGTTAAGTCTAAAACTGACCATAAAGAAATACCAGGTATTCATATTCATGTATCCAATTAACACAGCAACAGTTTTTATAAAAAAAAATTTTTCTTGAGAACCAAAAATCAAAACTCATATAAGACTTTAAAACATCTCTATCAACCTAATACAGACTCAAAGCTCAAAACGAAAATGTATAGAAAATATACACCACATAATCAATAAAGTAGATTTTATAGATTTTAACTCTGGTAACATCAAACACATCACTTTTTCTGATTGTGATAAAATTTACATATTCTCTTGTAAACATCAGCTCTCTTTCTGTTTAATGTAAATGCTATTTAGAACTACAAAATATTGCTAGTGTTGTATTACTTAGCATTTAGAGTCCTATTCATATTGAAACTTATTTTACAAGCTTTAATTGGAATAATATTAGATATTAAGGCATTCTTGCACTTTCTGAAAGGTACTCGTCCAGAGATGTTTGTGTTGAAGAGGATAACTTAATATTTTTCAACTTTATTGGTATATTTTGGAAAGCTCTATTTTATTTCAAATATGTTGTGCTCATTCTAAAAAGGAGAGAAATGCTTTTTCTTTTTGGTGATTCCTTCATCAGGCAATTGTTGTTCTGTGGCTAAGTCATATCCAACTCTTTGGGATCCCATGGACTGCAGCATGCCAGGTTTCCCTGTCCTTCACTATTTCCTGGAGTCTGCTCAAACTCATGTCCATTGAGTCAGAGATAACACCCAACCATCTCATTCTCGGTTGCCCCGTTCTCCTCCTGCCCTTAATTTTTCCCAGCATCAGAGTCCTTTCCAATGAGTAGGCTCTTCATATCAGATGGCCAAAGGATTGGAGCTTCAGCTTCAACATCAGTCCTTCCCATGTATACCACTGCTAAATCACGTCAGTCGTGTCCGACTCTGTGCGACCCCATAGATGGCGGCCCATTAGGCTCCCCCGTCCCTGGGATTCTCCAGGCAAGAACACTGGAGTGGTTTGCCATTTCCTTCTCCAGTGCATGAAAGTGAAAAATGAAAGTGAAGTCGCTCAGTCGTGTCCGACTCTTAGCGACCCCACGGACTGTTAGCCTACCAGGCTCCTCTGTCCATGGGATTTTCCAGGCAAGAGTACTGGAGTGGGGTGCCATTTCCTTCTCCAGGGGATCTTCCTGACCCAGGGATCGAACCCTGGTCTCCCGCATTGCAGACAGACGCTTTACCGTCCGAGCCAGCAGGGAAGCCCCGTATTCTCATCTATAATCAGGGTGACTTTCCTTTAGGATTGTGATTTGATCTCTGTGCTGTCTAAGGGACTGGCAAGTATATTCTCCAGAATCAAACATCTCCAGTTTGAAAGCATCAATTCTTCAGCACTCAGCCTTCTTTTATGGTCCAACTCACATCCATATATGACGGCTGGAAAAACTATAGTTTTCACCCTATGGGCCTTTGTTGGCAAAGTGATGTTTCTGCTTTTTATATGCTGTCTAGGTTTGTCAATAGTTCTCCTTCCAGGGTGCAAGTGTCTTTTAATTTCTTGGCTTCAGTTACAATCCGCAGTGATATTGGAATTTAGTGATTTTGGAATCAAGCACTTAAAACCTGTTATTTCTGTTTAAGAAGCACCAGAGTTTGAATCCAGATCAGAATGACTCTCCTCCTAAGGCTCCACAATAGCATATTATCTTTGGATTCTTTGACTATTAAGCCAAACTCAAGTAAATCATCGATAGGTATAATTTTTCTGACATAGTTGTTGTTTTGATAATATCAGTAAGAATAGCATACTAACTGATATGGGGGAGTGGAAGGTACAAACAATTGGGTATAAGATAGGCTCAAGAATGTACTGTATAGCACAAGGAATATAGCTATTTTGTAATGACTGCAAATGTTAACTAGAATAGGTTACAACTTGCAGTTGCCTTTTATTCAAGGCCACATATGTGCCAGAAGAAAGTAGCTCTTTTGCCCCTCACCTGTTTGCCCATGTCTGTTGCCCTTTAATCTTAAAAGCACCTAATTATAGGAATGAAATCACAAGGCCATTTGACCTAACTGCTGATTTATGCTCTCTTGAATGCACACCATGCCTTGCTTAATCTGTTTTTCTAGATAAAAAGAAGAATGAAGAATTAAACAGTTAAAGAATAACCAGCTCTCTACCCCTACCACCCCCCTTAGCAATTCTGTAGGGGGATCACAAGGGCAAAATTACATCTGAAAAGAGATTCAACTAGTCTGCACACAATGGAAAATAATGCAGACAGAAATTAATTCCCTGACTCAATGATTCAGAGATTCTTCTCTCTCTCTTTTTTTTCCTTTTTAAAAACTGTCATTGCTGAGCAGAAACTTGGGAGTTGGTCTCAGGACAGAAGCCCACCTTCCCTCCAGATTGCTGGCGTTTCTCATTAAAGCGCCTTTCCTTTCCACTGGTACTTCCCTCTCAGTCACTTGCTTTGGAGCGGCAAGCCACTGAACCTGAGTGTGGTACTGAGTTCAGTACCACCAGTACCTTCCCATACTTCTGTGCCTTCCAACACTAGAAAAACCCCGTGGGATATTGATGTAGGATCCTTTTACTGAGAAATAAAAACTAAACTGATAAGTAACATCTAAAAGTACTTCTTTAAACCTGGCACCATTTTTTTTTTTTTAATGATATGTAAATGAAGGGTGATTGTCAGGGCCAGAATATAAGACTGGTTCTTTTTAGATACAAAAGCCATGCTTTTTGTCTCACGGGACAGCCTTGCAGGTTTCCATATCTGCCCTACTTATCATCTGCTTGCTTTGATCATGAAATGATATTGCCCTTCCTGATGGACTGTGTCCGTATTTTCTAAAGTTGGCCAGCACAGTTCTTCCCATCTCACATACTCTTCTGAAAACTTGTCGGTGCCACACTTGGCTATGGAATCTAATAGTCTTTAACAGAACGCAGTGGGAGTATCAGTGGGTGACTTTTGAGGCCAGGTTATAAAACCCACTTCAGCTTTCCCTTTGCTGGCTGGAACACGTGCTAGCCCTCTGAGAGTGAATGTAGGCGGTTCAGCACCACCCCTGCTGCTCCGGGGTCAAGGAGCCTGACGATCCACCCCGGTAGGCTGCCTCCAGCTGCGACAGCCCCGGCCACCATCTGACCGGCCGTAGCTCAAACCCTGAGTGACAGCAGCCAGGCAGAGTCCTGACCCACCCAGACTGTCAGCCTTTGTTGCTTTAAACTGAAAGTTTTAATGTGGATTTATTTTCAACAATAATTACTGGAATAGAAACTCATGGCAAGGGCTCCCCTGTACGCAGGCAAAACCTCGTACAATACCTGTTTTTGTATGTAATGGTTTATTAGAATAGCTATACCCGTTTATTTATATATTTCCTGACTTATTCAGTGCTAAACATCAGAGTTTAGTAATTTCAACAGAGACCATCTAGCTTGCAAATTCAAAAATATTTTCTATCTACTCTTTTACAGAAGATGTTTGTCAATCCCTAGCCAATGGAGTTCTACATTTTTTCATACTCTTGGACATGCACAGAGCACGATCTAGCCTCTCAATCTTAATTTGCTAGCCTATTATATAATTTTTTAAGTTGCCACATCTTATTTAGGTTGTAATTGTGATGCCTTTTTGGTTAGCATGAAACGATTCATTTTTCTCCATGCGGCATGAGGGATCTTAGGTCAACAACCAGGGATCAAACCCAAGTCCCTTGCATTGAAAGAGTTAAGTCTTAGCAGCTAGAATATCAGGGAAGTCCCTTGTAGAATATTTTTTAAATGACATCTTTATTTTTCTCTTTATACCCATACCCTCGTGTGGGTCCCACCCACACTGATTCTGAGTTGCTTTATGTGATTTTCTTCACCCAGTTGGTCTTTAGCAAGCATGATACAAACAGAAATTTGAAAAGTGATTAAACATTGGCACTTGTGATTTCTCAGTACTGGAAACACCTGTATGAACCTCCTAAAAATGCTTGGGCTCACTTCCTAGAGGATCAGAGACCGTGCCCCGGTTGTAGTGAGGATTTCAACTGTCTCGACGTCCCAATTGTCCAGACCTACACCTGAAAACTCAAACATGTTAATGAGTCCATGTTAGAGTATCCAACCCTTAAAGCAAGTCCACAGTCATGACACATGTTAATACCCACTGTTTACAGATAGAGGATTTTGAGGTTCTTTGATGCACAGCAAAAGCTATTAAAGTCTACTTTGATATTCTCTGCTCATACTCTTTTCATACAGTGGCAAGCAAATTCAGGGCAATCATTAGTCTCAAAAGTAACACAGGTTAGGACTTCCCTCGTGGCTCAGATGTAAGGAGTCCACCTGTCAACACAGAATATGTGAGTTCGATCCATGGGTCAGGAAGATCACCTGGAGACGGGCATGGCAACCTACTTCAGTATTCTTACCTGGGAAATCCCATGGACAGAGGAGTCTGGTAGGTTACAGTCTATGGGGTCACAAGAGTCAGACGTGACTCGGTGACTAAACAACAACATAGGTTAAAAAGATACAAGAGTCTAACAAAAAATTATCAAACTATACAGTGATTCATTATTCTTTAATAAGAATTAGGAGTCTGGGTAGAGAACACTAATGTTTTACATCTCCAATCTTTTAGTTTGGTTTTAATTACAAAATCCTGGAAGAGAGGGCTTTGGCTCTGGCTTGGTGTGATCTAACTTGGGTTCTCATTGACTGGAAGAGACAAGAGAAAAATATGAAAAGAATCAGGAAGAGATGGCGATAATCAGATTCAATGAATATTAGAATAAAATTTTAAGGAGCAAATAATTTTAAAACCACCTGAGTTCAGTCAGTCCATGATAGGTGAGTTAGCATTAGAATCTAGGGCATCCAAACAAGTCTATAGCTTGGTGAAAATTCTCTCCTCCTCACTGCCTATGCTTTTTTGTGTTTTTGTTTTTTACCTTCATAGAAGGATATTTATACACACACACATACACACACACACACATATATATATATTTATTTATATATATGCTGATACCACACACCTGAATAAAATAATCCTTCAGCAAATTTCATTTTCTAGCATTTCATTTCCCAGTGGTAATGCCAAATAAAATGTAGATAAAAACGTTAAGTGTAGCTACCTGCTGCTTTAGCACTGGGCAAGATTCCATCTGTGGGCATTCTAATAAGCTCAAAATGAGTGCTTTGTCTGAGGCTGTACAATCAGAGGATAATTTAGAACAAAAAGTAAAGGTCAGGCATTTAATGCTGCTATGAGTGACCTTTTCACTGCCAAGTCTTTGTGAAAGCAGCAATGGTATTAGCAAGTTTAGATGCATCTTTTAAAAGAAGTGGCACAATTTCCTCTAGGAACCTTGTTTCCACTTTGGAAGGACTCCCATGGGGATGGAATTCTGCTGAAAATAGTCACAGGAAAGCAAAATCCTCCTAGTCCTCTTGAGAGATTCTGTGAGGATGGAAAAGCTAAAAACCAGAGCCAACAACTTCCGTGCTAAATATTAATGCTGAGCATTCAGGTACTGACTTTGAAGCTTGAGTCCAGCAAGAACTTCTCTTTCCTCCTCGGAAAGAAGGTGGGGTCTGCCAGAGGTCAGCTATGTTATTAGCCTTCAGTCCATAAACTACCTAACTGGCTATTACGCTCCTTTTATTACATGACCTTCAGCTGCAGAAAGAAAACTTCCTCTTTAACCCCAATTCCCAAGGTCACAAGAAATAAAATTAGCATCTTGTAATAGTGGTTGGACTAAGCTCTTTTCGCATAATGAATGTTTAATAAATGATATTTGAATTAAATAAATTAACTTCCATTTTAGAGAAGGCTCTGTGGATTAACACTTTGAAGAAAATAATGTGAAAAACTGGGCTTCAGTTCAGCAAATGGTACAGAACACGCACTGTGGATCCTCAGAAGCATCAGGCTCTTTTACTCCCCACGTCTCTTCACAGAAAGCTCCACGCACAAAGTCCCTAGTTCACCAGTTTAGCAATGACACAGTATATTCACTACAATTCCTCAGTTTTTTCACTATTTTCTTTCACAGTGGAGCCTTGTTAGTTATCTATTTTAAATATAGTCCTGTGTACATATCAGTCTCAAACTTCCAATCTATCCCTCCCCCAGGTAACCATAAGTTCATTCACTAAAACTGCGAGTTACTCTATTATTGTTGTTATTATTTTTGCTTCCCTGAGGCTCATCAGAGACCCACTGTTTTCCCATATCCAAAGGACATAACTATGTTTTCAATTCAGCCCATTTTTTCAATACCATTTGATAATACTGATTTTTTTTTTAATCTGGATGTACCCACATCCTGACTTAGTGAACCCCTTTCTCAGTCTTGACCTCTGGCTCCATCCCCCACCGCCCTGGGCTCTGGCTTTGGAGTTAGGGGTAGGTTGGCTCCCCACCTCCACTTTCCGTCTTCTCCGGAATGATCTCTGGGCTTCCTTTGCTTTCTTTAGCACAGAGATCTATCTTGAACCCAGAAGCCACTATGAGTACATACTTGGCCTTCATTCATTCAGGAAACATGAGGGAAAGTATATGTTTCTCCAGATGTTAAATCAAGAAGCAAAGGTGCCTTCTGGAATTGTAGAAATGAGCTGCCAGAAAGAGTTGAAAGCAGAGAGCTGATTGGAGGTTGACTCTGGGAAACAAGAGGAGGTGAAGTAGTAATTCTTTCTTTTCTTTATAGACTCCTCTGTTCTAGATGATTTTGAAAATGTCACTCATGGACCATCTCATGACAATCAACATGGTTAGTTGTAAAAAGATGTATCTTCAAGACCCTAAACCAGGCTAATCAAATCAGAAATTCGGGGTTATTGCATGACATGGTAGATAATGCTTAGAACTATAATTTTAAATATTAATTTGGCATCATATCCTAGGGATTTTTGTGGGTTTTTATTTTGTTAATTTTCATATCTAGTTTTTGAATTTTGCTTTTGCACTGAAACAGCCAATATTTGTTTCTTTTTAATCTGTGTATTTTTGTTGATTTTGTTGTTTTAAAATATTTAAATTTTTATGTTGAACTATGACCAGAATCTGAGACATTTGTATATTGTTAACAGGTTTTTATTTATTTTTTTTTTTGTATTTTAAATGTTTAATGTCTTAAAATTCAATCTGTTTATTTGAATATAAGGTTATTTTGTTTGGCATAGATTTTATGTTATAGCATTGATATTATACTTTAAGAATTTCCATTTCTTAGTAATTTCATGTAGTATTTCTCTATTAAAGATATTAAAATCTGATAAAAGTATATAAAATTTCTCATTTACAAGTATGAGGTTTTTTCAATCTAACCTTATAATTCTAACAGGTTTTACTTTATATATTTCACTATCATATTCTTGAGTGCAAAAAGGCCCATGACTATTATATCATTTTTAGAGATCTTACCTTTCATAATTATAAAATATTTCTCCTTGTCCTTTTTAAATGGTTTTCACCTCAAGAACTACTTTCTATGTTATTAATATTGCCATATCTGCTTTCTTTTCTTTCTTAAAGTTTTTAATAGCCCCCAAACCTACGTCTATCTGTCCAGTTCAGCCTTTATATATGCCATTTGCTTTTAATGTGTCCGTTGTAATAAGCATACATGTACATGTTAACTCTCAGAATCTGAGATTCCAAGTTATTTAAACTATATTTCTTTCTCCTGTAAAAACTGATGTATTTGTTCTATTTTCACCCAACATCTGTTTTTTTTTTTTTGTTCTGTTTTGTTTACAGTCCATTAATATTTCTTGGTGGGTCTTATTTTTTCCACTCTGATAATTATTGATTTTAATATGTTTTATCTGATTCTTTATTTATTTATGAGTATTTCTATTTCATTATATTGATGATGAAATTTATGAAGTATTTAAAACATTTGTCCTTATAAAAGATATTTGGGAATCCTTTTGCTGATATAGCCTCCTTTCTGACCCTTATTATCCTCTATCCACTGAATGTCTTTGATGGGGGGGGGGAGTGTTGCTGTTTTAATTTAATTTTAGACATCTTTATTATTGTAAATAAATATAATGCAACATTTTATTTATTTAAATCTTACTTTAAGCAAAATAATCTTTTGCATTAAAGTCTATTTTTGTTTGGACAATGAAGTAATCTCATTAATTTCTTAATATGTTTTTGTTTACATATTTCCTTGATATTTTTCTAAACAATTGTACTTTTCCACCATGCGTGTTTAGTAGGGGCTAGCTTATACAGTTGCTTACCTTGGTCCATCCTCTTGAACTTTGGATCCTTCTTCAATGCCCAGTGATATTTTCTTGTCTGATATAAACCACAAGTCAGAAGAAAAGAATGTTTGCAAGGACAGTAAATCAAAATGGTTAAGAACTCAAACTTCAGGGTTAGGCTCCTGGAGTTACTATACATAAAATATTTAGAACATTATATAATAAGAGATGTAGCAGTAATAACTAGTGTTATATACTTCTCTTTTGTAACAGCTTTATTGAGATAAAAGTTGTATTTAATGCAATTCAGTTCAGTTCAGTTGCTCAGTCCTACTGTTTGCGACCCCATGGGCTGCAGCATGCCAGGCGTACCTGTCCATCACCAACTCCTGGAGCTTGCTCAAACTCACGTCCATAGAGTAGGTGATGCCATCCAACCATCTTACCTTCTGTCATCCTCTTCTCCTCCTGCCTTCAATCTTTCCCAGTATTGGGGTCTTCTCCAATGAGTCAGTTCTTCGCATCAGGTGGCAAAGTATCAGATCTTCCAATGAATATTCAGGAAAGATTTCTTTAGGACTGTCTGGTTTGATCTCCTTGCAGTCCAAGGGAATCTCAGGAATCTTCTCCAACATCACAATTTAAAAGCATCAATTCTTTGGAGCTCAGCTTTCTTTATAGTCCAACCCTCACATCCATACATGACTATTGGAAAGACTATAACTCTGACTAGATGAACCTTCATTGGCAAAGTAATATCTCTGTTTTTAATATGCTGTCTAGGTTGGTCATAGAAATATATATATATATATATATTTTTTTAATTAATTGATTTTTGTCTTCCCTGATGGCTGAGCTGGTAAAGCATCTACCTACAATGCAGGAGACCTGGGTTCAGTCTCTGGGTCAGAAAGATCCCTTAGAGAAGGAAATGGCAACCGACCCCAGCATTCTTGCCTGGAGAATCCCGCAGATGGAAGAGCCTAGTAGGCTACAGTCCATGTCCTAGTAGGCAAACAGTAGGACACGACTGAGCGGCCTCACTTTCATTTTACTTTTCAAATGATTTTTAGTACATTCGTGAGTTATTTTACCTTTATCACTATCAATAAGAAATCCTGTAACTCTTAGCTATGACCCCCTCCCCTCTCATTCAAACTCCGTAGCCCTAAGCATACCATTAATTTACTCTTTTCCTATTGAATTGCTTATTTGGGCCATTTAGTATAAATAGGATTATGTAATATGTGGTTATTTATGACTGGCATCTTTAAATTAGCCTAACGTTTTCAAGTTTTGACCATGTTTTAATGTATATTAGCATATCACTTCTTGCTGAATAATATTCTGTTGCTTAGAAATACTACATTTGTTTATCTATTCATCAGTTATGTATATTTGGGCTGTTTTCAATTTTGGGGTATTATGAATAAAATTGTTATGAATGTTCATATACAGGTTTCTTTTTTGTGAGCATCTATTTTTCATTTCTCTAGTATATAGACCTAGAAGTGGAACTGCTGGGTCAAATGGTTACTCTAGGTTTAACTTCTGGAAGAACTGAAAAACTATTCTCTAAAGTGGTTGCATCATTTTACTTGCCATCAGCACTGTAAAAATGTTCACATTTCTCGATACTCTCATCAACTTCTGTTAATAACTGATTTTCTTGGTTATAACCACCCTAATGTGTGTGTGTTTTAAAATGTAAGTTTTGGTATTAGAATGTAGGTGAGGTGAACAGATCAGGAGATGACTGTTGTTGAAAAGAGTTTGTTTTTCACAGTTCCCATGAGGAGGAGGTGCACTTGGCCATGCAGGCCATATGTGGAAGCACGAGGTTTGGTTTTCACAGGAAAGAGAAGGCAAGGATTGGCCCCTGAGAATGATTTCAGAGGACCCTGAACTTCCTGGGGGGCACTAGTGATAAAGAATTTACCTGCAATGCTGGCGGAGACATAATGAGACTTGGGTTCTAGGTCAGGAAGGTCCCAGGTCAGGAAGATCCCTTGGAGAAGGGAATGGCAACCCATTCCAGTATTCTTACCTGGAGAATCCTATGGACAGAGTAAGACTTAGCATGTTAACACCAAATTATAGGGCTCTCCCTAGTTATCTGTTATCCTACCCTGGAATAATTAGGACATGTGATAGTGCATTCTGGCCTCTAAGAGCCAGATAGAAGAGTTGGCTATTGTGTAAACTCTGGATTGGTTGGTTTGCATATGAAAGGCACAATTACAGGAGAGTCTTTTTTTTTTTTTTTTTTTTTTTTTAATCTGTAAGAATTAGCCTCTCCTGGGAGGATTAGTCCCTCCCAGGTCGACAGACCCTCAGGTGCCAGAACACTGAGAACCCAGAAAAGAATTTGCTCAGATGCACGTATCTAAAGAACTGTCGCTCCACATTTTGTTCATGTGTCCTTTTTTCATACTACCAGCTGCTACAGGCCTCCTTGCATGATTTCAAATTCCATGGACAGGTCGAACACATCTAGAGGGTATAAGGCAATGGTTATACTGAAACCATTCAGTAATAATCTGCATTATGAAAGATGTTAGATGTATGAATCATTGGTCTTTAAGACATTGGACCTGTTCTTATTTTCACAGTCTCAGTCTGTCCTGAAGCCTGTTTTTGACTTCCTTGGTAGACTGAGGGATGAGGAGGCTCTCTTAAGTTTCTCTCTTTCCCCGTCTCTCGCTCACACACACACAGAAATGGACGCACACACACAGTTTAAAGAACCTTAAACATGGCAAAATCCGTGTCTTTGTAGAGCACTGAAGGGTCAAGAACATGCTAAGATACACACAAATACTATATCTTGTGGAAATTTAAAAATGTTAAAAATGTACAAGTTGTCAAAAAGAGTCAATGCCTGATATTAGGTTACTGTTCATCTTAGTTATATGTCATTAATATAACAACAAATAACGTTATTGTTATTAAATATCACCAATAAATATAAACAATAAATAAATATTTATTGTTAATAAATAAAGTCTTTCAAACTTTGTAAGGATAGATAATAGTAAATAAATTATTTCAAAATATGAATATGTAGAACTCCATTTATTTTGTAGTCTTATTTTAATTCCTATAACAAATCTAATACAGATGACCCCCCCGAAAATCTTATAACTAATGCTTTTTCTCAATAAGATGAAATGAGTAAAATATAAGTTGAATTCATTGGTGACACACCATGTCCAACACAGTTTAAGCCAGCCATGCAAACATGGTTTAATACTAAGAATGGTGACATTATATCCCATCAATACCCCAAATGTTTACTAATAATGGTAATTCCTACTTGCACTTTTATGGGGCAGTTTTTCTGTCATTATGTAGCATAGCTATCTTTTATGTGTCCCTGAGGTAAGCCTTTAGGGTGCAGAGACATGGAGGAATTCATACACCACTTTCTGAGGGTTGGAGGTGAGGGAATATCCAGGTAGTCACAATCTGTACTATTAACATTTGTCTTATTAAAAATCACTTGTAATCCCCACTGTAACTTTAATAAAATGCTTAAATCTATGAATCTATATTTTCATAGATGAAGCTATAGATTCATAGATTTAAACATTTATAGATTTACAATCTATAAAGTGCTTCAAGTGAAGGCGCATATACTGAGCTTGACAAAAAGTAAAATAATATGATAACCTCAAAATAAACAGCTTAATACTGAAACTGTTGGAATTAAAACACTCAAAAATGTGAGTTCCTACATATAACGTCTTAAATAACCAGCCTGGCAATTCCAGACAATCACATGAAGCAAAAAAGTGTAATTTTTAAAAAAGATTCATTATATATTCAGATCAAAATTTAGGTGTGAAACCAAGCAGCCCCCTTTGCGGCCCTCCAAGGTTTGAATACAAAAGGCTTCCTGTGCCCCCCATTTCTCATTTTTAGGGAACAGGCTTCAAACCCCTGGAGTTTCCCTGGATTCCAAAAGGGCAGATTCCAAGTTTCTGATTAGACACAGCAGGCTATGTAGAAACAAAGGAAGAGCAGTTAAGAAACAATAGTGCAGCCTTGGGGCAGTTCTGGTCCCTCCTCAAGGGATGCATATAACAATATAACTACCAAGTTTTTCTGCAGGAACTAAGGTCTATAGCCAGGTAGAGGATGATAACTTCAGGCTGAGCAAAAGATTCCTGAAATGAGGCCCTGTCAGAAGAAAGTCCAATCAGAAAAAAGTCACACACCCTCAGACCTCACTCCAAGAGTTTCTAAAGACTTTTAGAAACTCTTGAAAACCATCTGAGCACCCAGGTCTTTTGAGTACAAGCCATCTGCACTCCTTGCTTAACCCTGAGATAAAACTTTCTCTGCTCCAAATTCCAACATTTCTGTTTGTTTCACCACACTGAGTATCAGACACACACAAACTAGTGTTAGATGAGGATAAATTTGAGATTTCAGTTCAGTTTATTTCAGTTGCTCAGTTGTGTCTGACTCTTTGCGAACCCATGGACTGCAGCACACCAGGCTTCCCTGCCCATCACCAGCTCCGAGAACTTACTCAAACTCATCCTTGCCATCCAACTATCTTATCCTATGTTGTCCCCTTCTCCTCCTGATTTCAATTTTTCCCAGTGCCAGGGTCTTTTCCAATGAGTCAGTTCTTCAGATCTGGTGGCCAAAGTCTTGGAGTTTCAGCTTCAGCATCAGACCTTCCAATGAATATTCAGGACTGATTTCCTTTAGGATGGACTGGTTGGATTTCCTTGCTGTCCAAGGGACTCTCAAGAGTCTTTTCCAACACCACAGTTCAAAAGCATCACTTCTTCAGCGCTTAGGTTTCTTTATAGTCCAACATTCACATCCATACATGACTATTGGAAAAACCATAGCTTTGACTAGATGGACCTTTGTTGGCAAAGTAATGTCTCTGCTTTTTAATATGCTGTCTAGGTTGGCCATAACTTTTCTTCCAAGGAGCAAGCGTCTTTTAATTACATGACTGTAGTCACTATCTGCCATGATTTTGGAGCCCAAAAAGATAAAGTCTGTTTCCATTGCTTCCCCATCCATTTGTCATGAAGTGATGGGACTGGACACCATGATCTTAGTCTTCTGAATGCTGAGTTTTAAGCCAACTTTTTCACTCTCCTCTTTCACTTTCATCAAGAAGCTCTTCAGTTCTTCTTTGCTTTTTGTCATAAGGGTGGTGCCATCTGCATATTTGAGGTTATTGATAATTCTCCCAGCAATCTTGATTTCAGCTTGTGCTTCATCCAGCCCAGCATTTCTCATGATATACTCTGTATATAAGTTAAATAAGTAGGATGACAATGTACAGCCTTGACATACTCCTTTCCTAATATGGAACCAGTCTATTGTTCCATGTCAAGTTCTAACTGTTGGTTCTTGACCTGTATACAGATTTCTCAGGAAGCAGGTCAGGTGGTCTGCTATTCCCATCTCTTGAAGTATTTTTCACAGTTTGTAGTGATCCACACAGTCAAAGTCTTTGGTACAGTCAGTAAAGCAGAAGTAGATGTTTTTCTGGAACTCTCTGGCTTTTTCAATGATCCAACAGATGTTGGCAATTTGATTTATGGTTCCTCTGCCTTTTCTAAATCCAGCTTGAACATCTGTAAATTCATGGTTCATGTACTGTTGAATCCTGGCTTGGAGAATTTTAAGCATTACTTTGCTAGCCTTGAGATGAGTACAGTTGGACAGTGGTTTGAACATTCTTTAGCTTTGCCTTTCTTTGGTATTGGGATGAAATCTCACCTTTTCCAGTCCTGTGGCCACTGCTGAGTTTTCCAAATTTGCTGGCATATTAAGTGCAGCACTTTCAAAGCATCATTGTTTAGGATTTGAAATAGCTCAACTGGAATCCCATTACCTCCAATCCAGCTTGTTCATAGTGATGCTTCCTGAGGCTCACTTGATTTGCATTCCAAAATGTCTGGCTCTAGGTGAGTGATCACACCACCATGGTTATCTGGGTCATGAAGATCTTTTTTGTATAGTTCTTCTGTGTAAATAAATTTAGATTTATTAAGGGGAAAAAAAGGAAAATACAAATAAACATCTATTTGATACAAGGTGAAGAGGATTTTGTAAACTCAAAAATTAGAGATAATAGTGACATGATTATAATTAATTATAAAAGAATTTGCTACATTCTTTTTTCTAAATAACACAAATTAAAAGTTAAATAACTAGAATATATATTTATGTAAGTTAAAAATAAAAGGAGTGATATTGTAAATTTATGGGGACTTTTCTTGGTGGCTCAGACAGTAAAGAATTCACCTGCAATGCAGTAGACCTGGGTTTGATCCCTGGGTTGGGAAGATCCCCTGGAGAAGGGATTGGAAACCCAATTCAGTATTCGTACCTAGAGAATTCCATGTACAAAGGCTCCTGGAAGGCTAAAGTCCACAGGTTCACAAAGAGTCTGATATGACTGAAGTGACTTAGCACTAGCACTATTTTTAATTTATAAATATCTTACAAATTGATAAATAGTATCACCTCCTCTACAGACAAATAAGTAAAAGTCATAAATATTATTTTACAAAAAAAATAAAATGGTTAATATATGTAAAAAAAGGTTTAGGCTTACAATCATTTTAAGAAACAAATTAGTACTACACAATGTTAAAACTTTTTACCTATCAAGTTTTCCCTGTCCCCAGAAATAAATCACAAGAATACATAACAGTAGGTAATTTCATGTGGTTAATTAATAAGAATGACAAATTGGAAGCACTTTAATTGCTCAAAATGGGAAGTTGATCAAATAAATGATTATCCAGACAATGTAGTAATAGGCATTTGATATAATATTTAAACTCCTAACAATTATGTTCTTTAATGTGGCTAAGAAAAATCTTAGTCTAATAAATTATTACATGCTGGTATGATATGTGCCTATGCTTATACATTTTGCAATATTTAATCTAATATTTTTACCATAAATTGAATTAATTGTACAGTATAAAAACAAAAATGCCACCCTATATACACACATATAGCATATATTATGTATATTTTAGGAAACTAATAAATAAAAGTAATGAAATCCAACTGTAATTTCTAACATTTTTTGGATGCTTTTAAATCTTCTTGGTTGCCTAACTGTATTTTATAAAGTATCCATAGTAATAATTTTAAAAGAAATGCAGAGAATGATAGATGTACAAAAACTGGTCTTTACTAGTAGAAAACTGAAATAATGAACTTCTAATCAATGTTACTAGAGTTTTATGATGTATTATATTTAGAGACATAAACATATTTCTACCTATCTACACATAGGTATGTCTCTATGTGTGCATGCATACTAAGTCACTTTAGTCATATCTGACTCTTTTTGACCCTGTGGCCTGTGGCCCAACAGACTCTTTTGTCCATGGGATTTTCCAGATGAAAATAATGTATTGAGTTGCCATGCCTTCACCAGGATATTTGTATACCTACATATGAATATGTAAATGTATATATGGAACCACGACTCAGGATTAAAGAAATTGATGACTAGCAGAAATTCTTAATTGCTTCCTTCAGAACAGCAGAGAAGAAAACAGCTTGTTGAAATTCCTTTTCCTTCTAAGACAAGGAATTTGGTTGATGCCAATTAGAACCACTATGACTGAGCAGAATGCACCTGCTTCTCTGATGGGTGATCTTTAGAGGTCACAACCTAAATTTCTACCACATGTTTTACACCAACATTTCCCAAATTTTCATATGACCCATGAAGAAACATGAAGCTTTCTTAAATCAGGTAAACAACCACAATTTCTCTTTCTTCAACACCCCGAAACTCTGAAATATCTACTTCATCTTCCTATAGAGGAGAACATTTGAACTGGCTTCCTGTCTCTGCTTGCCCCACTTGCAATGGACCTTTCTTTCTGAGAAAGTCTGGTGCTTCAGTGTTTGACTTTTCATCGTGTACTGACAAATTACTCAGTGTGGTACACATATATGTATATGCATATAGATCAGGTGGGGATCAGGTATCTATCAGATAGATCAGATGGGGAGAGACTTCTACTCCATTAGGCAGGATAGCACCCACTCTCTGCAGGAAATAGTTACAGCAGAAAAAGATCTCTGCCTCAATTCCCAAGGAGCATCTTGAAGATGAAGTCTCTCAGAGGGGAACTGTTAGGGAACCTACTGACTAAAATCACCTATCCTGACCAGTCAAGATAGTAGTCACTTGCATGAATTATCATAACAACAAGAGGTCCTGGTAAGGAATGCAGAACTAATGAGCTACCACCGACTGGAAGAATTCAGGGAAAGTCAAAAGGAGAGAGGAGATGCCAGTCCATATGCCCTACCAGCTACACAGAATCCTTCCTGTTGGAATCCATCCAAATGCACAGAATCATTGCTGTTGGAATCCATCTTGAATGAGTGATGCATGTACCTCCAGAAAGGACTTTAAGTCAGAATGATCGACCAGAGACAACCTGGAAACTCATCCTATCACCCTAAAACCTGAGACTGCAAGCCATGTGGCAGGGCGGTCTTCCTGGGTTCCCGTTCCTGCTTTCCACCTGGAGCCCCTTCCCAATGCGGTCCTGCTTTGTCAGTAGATGTAGCTCTGCAGGCAATTTATTTTTGAGTATTAAACAAGAGCCCACTCTCGAGCCCTGAAAGGGGTCCCCTTTGCAGTAGAGCAGCCAGAAGAACCAAAGAGGGTAGAGGAGAGTGCCTTCCCCCCTGGAGATAGAGAACAGCTGAATGAAATGATTAAAAGATACCAATAAGAAACTTACTGATATGAAAAAATTACTCATTTTTCAGAAAACATAGCAAAGTCATATTGGTTTTTATGAATATATATTGAAATAAAGCCTTATTGTTTCCCAATGTTTATTCACATTCCCCCAACCTAATTGTTTTCATTTTTATGTTTGGTTTCAATGCTTGATCTATGTTTCTACATATTTTTATTTTATTACAATAAAATATGCAGTTTTCTGTTTTCTAACTCAATTTTATGTTTTTTAAATTTTTCATGTTGTTTATAATCTTTATATTTATTATTTATTAACTACATGATACCACTGTGAGTTAATATAGGACATTTACTGAACCTAGGTGATACTGTAGTTTTAGCTGTTTTTTCCTTTATGTTTTTACCCTTAAAAATTACATGGCTATGAAAATCTATTTAGATACAAATTATTTCACTTTTTTCTGATTTTTTCCTTAAAACAGATCTTCAAGAATGTGTGTATGATGTTAAATAGTAAAAAAAAATTCTTTTGGCTTCCAATAACTATCATACTCATAGTTTCTAAGGCAATTGCTCTGATTCACTAAGTTCTTGGCAATACAAAAGTGTTTTAAGCAATTCTGAGCTTTACTAAGATTAAATATCATAAACATTTCATTTTTCAAATAATTGTTAATGTATGTTACCTCAATAGCATTAAGTATTTCTTTAACATATCACCTTACTATTGTTTCAATTTGCAGAGATTGAATATTTGACATTACTTTTTCACTTTAATATACTGTCTTATTTGAATTCTTTATTTAAATTATTTACTAATTTATCATTTTAAAACTTTATATAAGCATTTTTGAAAGCTGATTGAAAAAACAACTATAAGGGCACATTTTGAGAAATATATTTTACATAGTAAATATGATATGACAGGAAATTATGTCAGGCAAAACAACAGCATTGTGGTTTTGTAAGAGCCTATGTTTTCAAAGGATGCTTATTGAAATATTTAGGAGTTAGTGGTTTTTTCAACTGCTTTAAAATGCTTCCTCAAAAAAAAAATAAAGTAGAAAAATAAAACAACATATAAAGCAAAGCAAAAGTGCCAAAATCATGATACTTATTTCTTATTTATGATGAGTTTATGAGTTTTCATTTTACCATAGTCTCTATTTCTGTCTTTCCCAATGTTTACATGCATTTTTAAATACATTAAAATGGATATATAGATAAGCAAACACTTAAAATATATTTTAGGTAAGTGTAACTTTTGTCATATTTCTTGACTAATATTCTCTTTCATTCAAATTTGCAAATTTGATGTGCTAAACATCATGTTTTAGTTTTTATAAAGAGAATTAGTGACAAAGTTTAAGGTCCATGGATAATGTCATCCCTTGCTTTTTCTAAGAGGGCCAAGCAGGTCTCTCACCAGTAACCTCTCCACAACAAACACGTTCGCCTTCCTGTCTTGACTGTTCACTCTCTCTGTGATTATGACAGCTCACAGGGTTAAATTATCCGTGTATTGATTTGGACGTGTTGCTTGTTGTGCTCTGATTGAAAGAAACACAGTTCTCCCTCTGCAGTGGTAAGGCACGGTGGACAGATGGCATCATTTTCACAAAAGTCATTTCTAAAGTGCTTCCCCTCTGCTGACAACCATGAGTATATTTCCTCTTTTGAATTATAAAGTGTTGCCACTGAATAGAGATGAAGAAGATAATCTTTTTCCTTTGGTTATAAAAGGCCAACTAGATCTTTAAACTCAAAACAGTTCATGAGGCATCAGTTTAAGTGTAGCTCTGCAGAAATCTCAAGGATTGTTTTTTAAAAAATGTCCTTAGTAAAGTCAATTAATAGGCAGGAGATCAAAGATTCTATTTTGATTTTTAAATATATGTGCAAATGAACCACCATTAGTAGAGAAAAGAAAAAAAAAATTACATTTATTTAAAGTGTAAATTGTGAGCTAGTCACACTCACAGATATCATCTCATCAAATGTGCTCTTGAGAGTTAGGCGTTGAAGGCCAATTTAATGAGGAAGAAATCTGGAGCTAAGTGATGGGTCTGTGTTTTGAGTCCTACTTCTGTCTCATACCAGGATCCACTGTGTTCCTCCAGACACTGCTAAGCAATGTTTTGTAAGCAGGAGGGTCTGGGTGGCATGCACCACACTCACTCCCTTGGGAATTCATGCCCCCAAGTAAATGACTGTGTTAAATCACCTTAAATGAGATGCAAATGCTTTACAAGGTAAGTGAACCAGCCCTCCTATTAAATGTAAGCAGAGAAGAATGAAGATATATGTTCATAATCGATTTTCCAGACAGTAAGCACTAAATAAGGAAGCCGTATCTATGTAGAATCTTCTTTTTTTGTATTTCAAAATTTGAAAGAAGACTTTGAAATCTTTAATAAAAATCCTCAACATAGTCCCTCAGCAGTAACTGATTCTGTTTTCATTTTTAGAATAGGATGAATCTCTTCCCTTCCTAACCTTCAACATTGCTGCAAGGCTCAAAATGAAGCAAAATATTAGATGTGAAAATCTCTGCAAAATATAAAGTCATTTATGAATATAAGAATTGGTTTCACTGCTAGCCCTGAATTTTGGCTCAGTTAAGTGTTTGGCAAAGAAACTACTTTGATCGCTGCAAAAGTTCTGGTTCCAGTATTCTCCTATATTATATTCAGGATATAGCCAGTGAATTTGGGGAATAAGAGATAAAGACGAATTCGGGTTTAGAGGTCACTCTTTATACCCTAAACTCTGTAATCTTACAGGAAGAGCACTCAGTGTGGAATGTGAGTCTCACCCTAAACCGACCTTCTCACAGAATGCCAAAAGATTCTTTGACACATTGCTATTCATCTGAGTGTGGATTTCATTAACCAGACCTACTGTGCCAGAATTAATGTAACCCTTCTCTGGACCCTAAAGTGTTTCTCATTTTCAGGGGATTCTTGCCTTTGTTGAACTGTCCCTGAATGTTCATTAGTTTCGATGAGAGGTAAATGTCAACTTGAAACGAAAGGTGACCTAAATGCCGCAGCACCCTATGAGTATTAAAATAGAGCGCTCATGAATTAATGAGCCCGGTGGACACTTATTCCGGATGTGGAACAAGAGGCCGCGGTTCAGCGTTGACCTCATCCGCATGCTCGGGAAGCGGCATCGCAGCACCGGGTCCCAGTGCGTAAGAGAGCTGCTCGGTTGTGGGTTACAAAATGAGTTGGCATTATCATTTTAAATGTTAATCATGCACCTCGAAAGAACATGGGCCGCTTCCCAAAATAATATAATTCTAGCTCAGTGGGAGGCAGTGCGTGTGGTATAAAGAACACAGAAATAGAAATGGGAATGCCCAGCTTCGTTTATCACCTTTGGCGTTAATTCTTTGTGTCAATTCAGAAATATGACTTAAATCCTCAACTGTTCCCCCTACTCCTTGCCTCCTTCCACCTCATGCTGCTGCCAGGGAGAAAAAAAAAAAGTGTATTATTTTTATCAATGTAATATGTTCAGCAGGTTAATGATAAAATGGGGAAGAACAGGGTTTAAAATGAAAATTGAGTCACTTGTCCCCAAAGCTTCCTTTATCCACTGTCCCCAGACTCTCAGGATAGCCAGCTCCCAAGCATCTACCACCCCCAGACCAACACGCAAAGACAACCAGCTTTCATGGGCCCTGCACTGGATTCTTCCACCTCTCTTTCCTTTTCCTTTTTCTCTTTTTTGGCAATTGTCCACTTATCTCTAAACAATGTGTCTATCCCTTTATTTTAAGTTGTTTCAGCTTTGTAGACTACAAATTCATATTTTACAAATGGGGTACCAAGTGTTCCCCATTTTTGTAGTACTCCCCTTTCGCTCCAAATTTTTGAAAGATATCTTACTGTTTTTCCTTCTACTTTAGGTAACTTGGAATACCTTCTAATTTAGGTAACAACAATCTCAATTCTCTCTCTCTCTCGGAGTCTCCCTTCATTTCAGAGTTGGTATAAACTGACACTGATTCTGTCACTATCCTGCTGCCAAAAACTTAAATTATATATTATTTGTACCTTAAATTATTTTTCAACATTACTAAGGTATATGAAGAAGAGGCCAAAAATTCACTTTCTGTTCTGTATTAATTAAGTTACCAAGCTTTTATCTAAATCTTTATTCTAAAAGTTATCATAATATCTGCAATAAGTATATGATATTATTTATTGCAGATGCTATTCACTAGAAAGGGAAGAAGTTACCATTTCCTCTGCCAAAAGGCCTACCGTGATGACACTTGATGGGGAAAGCAGACGCCCGTTTCACCACATCGAGACGTCGCTGTCCCCTTGACTCTCAGCGGTTAGGTTCCTCCACTTTTCCGTCAGATGTTCTCTTTGGGCCACGCTCATTCCCTGTGCTACACTAAACCACCTGCCTTTTAAGCCTGTCGATTATCTATTTTACTGACATTGCGTTTCAGTGCTCCTGGGGTTGATAGGCTCTTTCTTATAGTATTTCAAACTTTTCTCTCTTTTGGTATTTTCTGCTTAACTTTTTTCTCAATTAATTTTGTCAGGAAGTAAACCTAAACTTCTTAGTGTTTTCATGTTTGACTTTTCCCTCCCTCACACAATTGATTTTCTGGCTTGGGTGTAGGTTGTCTGGCAGACCCCTTTGTCACTCTGAAGGCCTCTGACTATTCTCTTCTAGCATCCTCCTGGCTGAGGGACGGCTTCCTGATGGCTCAGATGGTAAAGAATCCGCCTGCAATGTAGGAGACCCGGGTTCAATTCCTGGGTAGGGAAGATCCCCTGCAGAAGGGAATGGTAACCCACTCCGGGGTTCTTGCCTGGAGAATTCCATGGACAGAGGAGCCTGGCAGGCTACAGTCCACAGGGTCCATGGGATCACAACTAAGCAGCTAACACTTTCACTCTCACTGGCTTGAGAGATATTAAATGCCCCTACACTTCAGCCTTATGGCTATATCACTCATTTTGGTCTATGCCTGAATATTTGAGCTTTGTCTCAACTTCTAGGACTAAGACTTGCTCTTGCACACTTGTTGGACTCCATGAAGTAGCTTCTTTGCCTAACAGAGCCTTGGATTTTGGCTTTTATTCTCAAATCTAAACCTACCCTGTCATTGTCTTGTGATATGAATTCTAACACAGAACAGGCTGCTATTAATTACCTGTATTTTCCTGTTTTTTAACTGATAGGGGACTCGGAATATCAAAGGCCTTAAGAATCTGTATTTTGAGTCAAAGTCCCTAATGAGGTCTGTGTTGTCCTGTGAGGGTTGTGTTCACTTTCTCTTTCTCTTACATAATGACTTAATCACACTCTGCCTATCACTGTATTCTGCCGTTTGTTCTACAGTCTTGTACCATTTCTCCTAACATCTTGCTTTTAAATTTCATTCATCCCCATGGATCTAAATTTGTCTCCCTTTGTTTGGCTTTCCCCTGGCAACAGCCCCTATGATAGATTTCAGTCTCTACAATTCCTATTACAAGGGCATTCTCTGGCGGTGGCTACCAGTGCATTAACCTCTCCGGAGCCTCATCTCATCTTTGGAGGAAGGAAGTGTAGGAGGGAGGGCAGAGAGAAGACTGACGACTGAGAGACAATAAACCAGCTTTGTTTTCCCCTTTTTCCCCCCAATCCTCGTGAAATGATCTTAACTTGTGTCCCTGCCTCCAGTCATATCCCTGATCATTCATACACCAAACTGATGCCAGAATTATTTGTGAAAATCATCCAAGCCATTATATTTGCCTGCTCCCATATTGCAAACATCAAAAATTGCCACACCTGATTAAGAGACAGTTTTGCGTGAAGAGGTGAAGAAGGTTTTTCTGAGATTTCAAGGGGCCTCAGTAAAGAAGACCAGATTATTAAGACTGTCCTGTAAGAAAGTGGATGTGATAGGAAACGGCTGGACTGAACTCCAAGGAATGAAGGAGGATGTAATGGTATAGGTGATATGGGGGGCTACAGTGGAGGGTGATGTGGCCCTGCCCCTCCCACTTTTTAATAAAGTCAGTAAACAAGACATTCTGAGTGGGATTTGATGTGCCCCAGTAAACAAAGAATGAGATTTCTGTGCTCATCTGATATGATTCAGAAACAAGAAGGTTGTTTAAATTCAGGAGTAGAATCTAAGTGCAGGATGTAAAGTTCAAGTATAAAATTGGCAGAATGACTGAGTTTACACAGGAATTGGAACAGAGGGTTAGGACAATTTATGTTCCATATTACTACAGAACCAGAGACCATGCTCACTCGTGTATTTCCTCATCCAGCCTCTAATTCAAGGATTCTGTCTGTAGCATCTCTGTACAGGGAGGGAAACATCGGTGTTGAAGTCTGACAGAGTTGGCCTCAAAAACAGTTCACTTTATAAACTGTGTGATGTTGAGCAAATAATTTTACTACTCTGTGCCCCAGGGTGGCTGTAGGGTTGACTTGAGACAAATTTAAAAGTCTTGATAACATTTTACCTGATTTGTATTTTGTTTTATCAACTTTGCCTAACTTGTATCTTTCTAATGATTAAGAATATTTCCCAAATTCCATGATAAGCAATTATGTTGACCAAGGAGTTGACCAAGGATAAGCAATTATGTTGACATAAGGAATTATGTCATTCCAAAAACTGTATCCCCACAGCTTTCACTCACTAGCTGGGTAGAAGTTTCTGGAACTGAGAAAAGTCAGATCTTTGAACTAGGTCACAAGATATGTGGTCAAGAGGAGACATTAAACTTGAGTCTCCCATGAATTTCTCTTCTCCTAGAGGCAGTATTTTTCCCTGCTGAGAGTTCATTCTAGGTAGGTAGATGTATTTTTCTCTAATATTCTTTGAAAATGAGATAGCAATAAGTATGTAGCTATATAACTATATCTTATTCTACCTTTAGAGTGTTATTTTGATTGCCCTTCATGACAGATAGACAGTGCCAACAATGGGCTATACAAACAATTTAATATCCTCTTTGAAGTAATTAGAATAGATCAACCTCATCTCCCTGCAACCTTTTAGAAAACTCTCTAAGACTTTCTCCAAACCTTGAAAGCAGCTGGGTCAACATGAGCTTTAATCCAGGGAGCAATATAGTCTCCTCTGTATGCATAGGGAGCAACCCACTTACCTTTGTAAAGCTTCCCTATTAGGCTGCCATATTTGACAGTTAGCTGTCTCAAGATGGATGTGTTTTCACAAGTGCCTTAAGCTTTGAGCATTTAAGATAACTCAGTAATTTTAAGTGAAAACATGCATTACAGAAGCAATTTTACACTTGCCATGCTTAATAATATTTAAGAGTGTACAATCACATTTATTCTTGCTTTCATTTCAGCAGACACACTATAGGGAATACTAAGTAGTTAGACTTACCATTATTATTGCAATTCATCTGATTCTTTTCCTTGTAAATGAATCTTTAATTAGTTAAGTTGCCACCACTGTGCTCATGTTTACAAAGTGAAGCTCTTTAAGACTAAGTTCTTGAAATTTGAAATAAACAATAAGCCCTGGCTTTCTGTTGCTTCTCTGTAAAATAGTAAAGGTATACCTTACTTGCTGCAAAGTTTTCTTTTAGGCTTCATGAGCAACAAGAGTCAAGCATTTAACTTTCTAACTACTAAACTGGTGAACCCTAAAGAATGCCTGATAATGAGTTATCACAGAGTGTATTGGGTGGATTTAGCAATGAGAACCCCTGAGAGTTCATGAGAGTGGACTGTAGGAGGGGGCAGGTCACACAGCAGAAACAGCCCAGAATTTGGGAAATTTGTACACAGTTGATGTTCAGTCACTCAGTCATGTCCGACTCTTTGTGACTCCATGGACTGTAGCATCCAAGGTTTCCCTGGCCTTCACCATCTCAAAGACCTGCTCAAACTCAAGTCCAATGAGTCAGTGATGCCATCCATCCATCTCATCCTCTGTCATTCCCTTCCCCTCCCGTCTTCAATCTTTCCCGGCATCGGGGTCTTTTCCAATGAGTTGGCTCTTCACATCAGGTGACCAAAGTATTGGACCTTCATATTCAGCGTTAATCCCTCCAATGAATATTCAGGATTTACTTCCTTTAGGATTGACTGGTTTGATCTCCTTGCCGACCAAGGGACTCTCAAGAGTCTTCTCCAACACCACAGTTCAAAAGCATCAATTCTCTGATGCTTGGTTTTCTTTATGGTCCAACTCTCACATCCACATGTGACTACTGGAAAAACCATAGCTTTGAATAGACGGACCTTTGTCAGCAAAGTACTGTCTCTGCTTTTTAATATATTGTCTAGGTTTGTCATAGTTTTTCTATGACAAAGAAAGCAAGGAGCAAGCATCTTTTAATTTCATGTCTGCAGTCACCATCTGCAATGATTTTGTAGAACAAGAAAATAAAGTCTGGGGTTGTCAGGGAATGTTTGACGGGAGGATTCCTACATGCTGTCTCTCATGAGTCCTTTGTCCCTCTTCAAGCAGAACAGCACGCTGCTCCCAGGGACTGAGGTCATTGTGTGAGGCAAGCATGAGTCTCCTTTAGTAAACATTCTCCTTAGGACAAAACAGCTTAATCTCCTTCCCCTTTCTTGAGATATGGATTGTCTCCTGACCTTGTGACTAACATTACCCCTTGTTCCCTTGGTAACAGTTGCTGTACGTTTGGTTTCTGATCTCTATCATTCCCGAAAGAAGTTTCTTGTACTGCAGCCTATATATACTCATAGAAAAATCATTAAAGCACCTTTGCTCCATCAGAGCTTAGGTCCCCGGGTCTTTCTTGTCTCTCTCTCTCTCTTTCTCTTTCTCTCTCTCTTTTTCTGGCTGACTCTCTGGAGCGTGGAGACCTGTCGTGCTCACTTTTCTGCCCGGGCTTCTAAGACCCCCTTGAGAGGGCGCCTGGTGCCTTCATGAACGATGCAAGTCCTGTGTCAAGGACTTTATTGGTCCTCTGCATAAACCAAGGGATATCAGCCTCTTTCTCTCTTTCACTTTCTTATCATCGACTCCGTACCACAAGGTTCCGGTCCATTAAAGGACCCCAACAGTTTCCACTGTTTCCCAGTCATTTGCCATGAAGTGATGGGACTGGATTACAAGATCTTAGCTTTTAGAATGTTGAGCTTTAAGTCAGCTTTTTCACTCTCCTTGATTCATCTTCATCAAGAGACTCTATAGTTGCTCTTCACTTTCTGTCATAAGGGTGGTGTCATCTGCATATCTGAGGTTATTGATACATTGATTGTACACTGATTTGTACATTGGCCTTCAACAAATGTTAGTGCCTTTCTCTCTTGGGTGAGGATAAAGATGGTGATGATGGTGATAGTAAAACAATAATAATAATCATCATAATAGAGGCTTAGGAGAAAATAATTTAATTTCCTAAGGTAAAATCTAGTCTGAAGAGTATCTTAGAATTAAAATTGAGGCAGTGAGTTTTCATATATTAGTCCTTCATCAAAACCTGACCACCAGACCAGGACACAGAGTTATGATATTAAAGACTTCTAAATCAGTGAGAACTGTTACAACATAGTAAACTCCAAGTTGATCTTTAAAAAAAAAAATGTATTTGTCAGTTACTAAACTCAGCAAAGTAAAAGATATATAAAACTGGCCTTTGCTCTAGAACATCAGAAGTTGATGGAAAGATGATACACACACACATACATGTTAATTATGGAATATTAACTTCCAAGACCTTGGAGTTAAAGACATACCTTTAATAGTATAATATCCATTTTATTACATCATTTCAGTTGCTCAGTTGTGTCCAACTCTTTGTGACCCCATGAACCGCAGCATGCCAGGCCTCCCTGTCCATCACCAACTCCCAGAGTTTACCCAAACCCATGTCCATTGAATCAGCCGTCTCATCCTCTGTGGCCCCTTCTCCTCCTGCCCCCAATCCCTCCCCAGCATCAGGGTCTTTTCCAATGAGTCAACTCTTCGCATGAGGTGGCCAAAGTATTGGAGTTTCAGCTTCAGCTTCAGTCCTTCCAATGAGCACCCAAGACTGATCTCCTTTAGGATGGACTGGTTGGATCTCCTTGCAGTCCAAGGGACTCTTAAGACTCTTCTCCAACACCACAGTTCAAAAGCATCAATTCTTCGGCACTCAGCTTTCTTTATAGTCCAGCTCTCACATCCACACATGACCACTGGAAAAACCATAGCCTTGACTAGACGGACCTTTGTTGGCAAAGTAATGTCTCTGCTTTTTAATATGCTGTCTAGGTTGACCATAACTTTCCTTCCAAGGAGTAAGTGTCTTTTAATTTCATGGCTGCAGTCACCATCTGCAGTGATTTTGGAGCCCCCCCCCCCCCCCCAAATAAAGTCAGCCACTGATTTCCCCATCTATTTGCCATGAAATGATGGGACCGGATGCCATAATCTTAGTTTTCTGAATGTTGAACTTTAAGCCAACTTTTACTCTCCTCTTTCAGTTTCATCAAGAGGCTCTTTAGTTCCTTTTCACTTTCTGCCATAAGGGTAGTGCCATCTGCATATCTGAGGTTATTGATGTTTCTCCCAGCAATCTTGATTCCAGCTTATGCTTCCTCCAGCCCAGCATTTCTCATGATGTACTCTGCATATAAGTTAAATAAGCAGGGTGACTATATACAGCCTTGATGCACTCCTTTTCCGATTTGGAACCAGTCTGTTTGTCCATGTCCAGTTCTAACTGTTGCTTCCTGACCTGCATATCAGTTTCTCAAGAGGCAGGTCAGGTGGTCTGGTATTCCCATCTCTTTCAGGATATAATAGCTTGCATCTGCTAATACCAAACTCTTCATCCAACCTTCCCCTTTGAAGTCTGTTCTCTACACCCATGAGTCTGTCTCTATTTCATAGATAAATGCATTTACATCATGTTTTCGGTCTCACATGTGAGTGATGGCATA
This sequence comes from Cervus elaphus, assembly GCF_910594005.1. NCBI lineage: Eukaryota > Metazoa > Chordata > Mammalia > Artiodactyla > Cervidae > Cervus > Cervus elaphus. The sequence continues at coordinate 78,076,562 of NC_057847.1, read as the reverse complement.
TGCTATTTGTCTTACTTCATTTAGTATGATAATCTCTATGTCCATTCATATTGCTGCAAATGGTGTCGTTTTATTATTTCTTATTGCTGAGTAGTATTCCATTGTATATATGTACCAGAACTTTATCCTTTCTTCTACCAATGGACATTTTTGTGGTTTCCACATCTTAGCTATTTTAAATAGTTCTGCTATGAACATATGGGTGCATGTATGCTTTTTAGAGTTTTGTCCAAATATATGCCCAGGAGTGGGATTGCATGATCATATGACAACTCTATTTTTAGTCTTTTGAGGAACTGACTCAATGGACATGAGTTTGGGTAAACTCCAGGAATTGGTGATGGACAGGGAGGCCCGTTGTGCTGTGGTTCATGGGGTCACAGAGAGTCGGACATGACTGAGTGACTGAACTGAATTGAGCTGTTGCATTCTCCTCACTCTCTGCACCAGTTTGTATTCCCACCAACAACGTAGGAGTTTCCTTTTTTCTCCCACACCCTCTCCAGTATTTGCTATTTGTAGACTTTTTAATGATGGGTATTCTGAGGTGGTACCTCTTGGTAGCTTTGATTTGCATTTCTCTAAAAGTGCAATGCTGAATATCATTTCATGTAACTATTGGCAATCTGTATGCAAAAAACAAGTTTTCTAATGTGAATGGCGCATGATGTAACTTGATTTATCTTTACCTCACACTAAATAGATATGTAACATGTCAAAAGTCTTTCCAGCCTGATATACATTTGGAAATTTCTAGTAATGCACACAAAGAAGCAGATAGGAGTCCCACCCTCCCATGAAAAAGAAAATCACTCAGCTCCAGTCAAATGCCAGCATTTCAATGGCAACACTATAGGAAAGAGAAAACACGGTAATGTGGTCTATTGAGCTGAATATTGCAGAGAAAAATGTAGCGTAAAAGAGATCCATGCGCATGTTTGTGTGTGTTTCAGAAACTAACTTAGAAAATGGCCGGCCTAGAAGGTATGTTCCCTATTCAATACTGAATAATAGTTAATACTTTAAACATAGGATTAATGACTAAAATCTGTAATAATTTTCTCTATATCTATAAGAAAAAAAATAGAAAATATTTTTTGAAGATCATTGAATATAGAGTTTTAAAAAAGAAAAATCCAAATGAGTAATAACCATATGAACAGCTTTCCTATGCATTATTTTTCTTTTTTAATTCACTAAGAATAAGAGTACAATAATAGCTACTATAATGAGATGCCACATTACTGTAGTCATATTGCTGAGAATTAGGAAAACCAGTAATTCCAGGGTTTGTTAGAGTAGTGGGAACCAAGGACCTTCATGCAATGCTGGTGTGAGGGAAATGTGGGATGACAAATAACATTCATTTTGTTAATTGTGCCCATAACCTAAGACCCAACAATTTCATTTCTGAACATAAATCCTAATTAGGCATACGAAGTCTATAAAGACATGCACAAAGATAATTATTAAAGCATTGTTTGTTTTCAGGAAGGGTTAAAGACAATCTGGAGATTGGATAGTTAATACAAAGTAGATATGAAGAATATTACACAGTATGTAAATGCATTAATGTTTATGTGGTGTGATGTGTGCTTTTTAAATATATGAAAATGTGAGATACAGGTGTCATACAGTCACTATCAGTCAGATAAAGTAGAAATAAAAACACAGAACAACACTAATAATTAGTCTGAGCAATATATACATATTTATATTTGCATGCATGTTCACTCAGTCATGTACAACTCTTTGAGATGCCCATGAACAGCTCTTTTGTTCATGGGATTCTCTAGGCAAGAATGCTGGGGTGGGTTGCCATTTCCCACTCCAGAGGATCTTTCCTCCTCAGGGATTGAAACTGTGTCTCCTGTGGCTCCTCCATTTGAAGGCAAATTCTTTACCACTGAGCCACCTGGGAAGCCATATATATATGGTATATATATATCACATTGAATTCATCCAAGGTAAGGAGACACACTGTGAGTCCTATTGGGGCTCATTTCCTTCCTCATGAAATGTACGGGGGAGTTAGGGACTTCATCGTCACTGCGCATCATTTCAGCAGCCGCTCGGCCGGGGTGGTTTAAGCAGCGCCCAGGGCACCGCGCAGCTGTGGCTTACACGCTGTTGCTGCAGCCTCAGGGCGATCGCTCGGTCTCCTCCGCCGCCGCCCTCACACTGAGCCCGTTACTCTCGGCCCTTGTTTCTGCTCTACCAGCTGCTGCCAACTCGCTGGTTCCGTGCCTCAAAATCAGATTCCTGAGAGAAAATCTGACTGTCGCCCTCCATCGGTCTGCATTATGCTGGGCGTTTTTCTCAAGGCAAACAAGCCCCTAGACTGCTGGGTGCCTCCCACATCGTGACTCTTCACATAGCTCCTACTTCTTGGTCCAATCTTCTGTGAACAGAACTATCATTTCTGGCTATCTTCTGCCTTGAACTCAATGGGCACATCCAAAGCCATGAAATTTAAAGACGCCTGCCCCCTGGAAGAAAAGTTATGACCAAAATAGACAGCGTATTAAAAACCAGAGACATTACTTTGCCAGCAGAGGTCCGTCTAATCAAAGCTGTGGTTCTTCCAGTAGCCGGGTACAGAGGTGAGAGCTGACTGGGAAGGAAGCTGAGCGCCGGGGAATCGACGCTTTTGAACTGTGGTGTTGGTAGTAACGGTCACTATTTCCAGAACTGTATTCTAGGGAGAGGTAACCCAGCGGAGCTCAGAGGCGACCCTGACTTGAGGAAATGAAGCTGCAGGTTCAGAAGGTCGGTTGGTTGGGTTTCGCAGGGTAGCATGCCAGTGAGGACGGAGATGCTCGGACAGGGAGCTCCGCGCAGCGGTGGAGGGTCCCTGCCGGGCACACACAGACAGCCTGGCTCCTGAGTGAGGGAACTGCCGAGGGCCGGGGAGGAGCAACCCGGGAGAACGGGAACAGGACCTGGTATTCAGAGAGTTCTGGAAATAGTGACTGTTACTACCATGCCAGCTAGAAAACTGTATTACTCTTGGGATATACAGATTTAGAAAATAGGTTGAGAGGAGCATTCCAGAAGTGAGGCACCCAGGGAGAAAATTTAAGGGGACATTGATTTTCAAGTTTCCAAGGGCTGGCACATGAAAAATGACTACCTCAAAGTGACTACCTCTCGACATTTTTCAGTCTGGGACCTTGCTCTTAAGTAACCCCCAGCAGGTCCTTGCAGGATCCTGAACATGAGTGCACCCTTATTTTGTACCCTGTGTTCCTCACTTGCCTCACCCAAGTCTCAGTTCTTCTGGGAAGACAGGAACAATTTATTGCAGACTAAACACAGCTGTGGTCCTTCCTCAAAAAATAAAATAAAATAAAGCAAGATCAAAAACAAAATCCCAAAGAATTTACCTGTGCTTTAGACCAAAGATCAAATATATTTATAGAAATACAAAAATAGCTGGTTCTTACCTAAAAAGAGAAAAGTTGACAAGGCCCGGCAATCAAATATGACCAGACAAGTAAAGAACAGAAAAACATAATCTGCATCAATGAGTAAAACCAAATGAGAGTTGATACAGACTTAGAATACCAGAGTAGGATAGTAAAGCAACTATTTTAATTATTTTTTCATATTGTCAAAAGTGAAAACAGGAAGGAATCAGAAAAAGATCCAAAGCATCAATATAAAGTATAAAAATCCAGCACATAGAGGAAAAAAAAAGAATTTAACAAAATGAGAAAAGCATCAGTGAGTTTCTAGAAAAATTCATATGGGTTTAATGTACATATAAAGAAGGAGAAGATGGCAAAAAAAAAAAAAATCAAGACATAGTGGGTGAAATTTTTCCAGATTTGACAAAAACTATAAATTCAACACTCATTAAACTAAATGAACTATAATTTTAAAAATATGAGGAAAATAACTCCAAGACACATGATAATCATACTGCTAAAAAAACACAAAGGGTGATCTCTTAAAGAAGCCACAGATGGGAAAAAAACACACATTACATACAGAGGAAATAGAGGTTAGGAAAGTGTAGCTTTCTGGTCAGAAGTCAGTCAAATAGAAGACACGGGCTCCATGGGGTTTCATGTTTAAAGTACATGAAGAGAGAGAATGAGAGAGAGAGAGAGAGGGAGGGACGGAAGGAAGCCAAGAAGGAAGGAAGGAACTATTAGAGTTCTAAACAAGGAGAGTCATCCATCAAAAACTAAAGGTGATGGACATCTTAGACTTATAAAAGCTGAAAAAATTCATTACCATTAGGCCTGGACTATAAGAAACATTGAAAAGTCTTTTTTATGGCAACTAAGCATGTGAAAAGATGTTCATCAGTGTTAATTAGCAGGGAAATGCAAATTAAAGCTCAAATACATGCCACTACGTATCTATGGCTTCAAATGTAAATTTGAAATCTGATGACATCAAATGTCATCAAGTATGTAGAACAAATGAAACACTCATCATTCTTAACGGGGATTTAAAATGGTACAATATCTTTGGAAAAGAGTTTTTGACAGCTTCTAAAATGTCAAACATACAGCTATACTGTGATCTAGCCATTCCATTCTTAGGTATTTACCCAAGAAAAAAAGCATATATCCATGCAAAGACTTCTACTCAAATTGTAGAAAATGTAAAAAGAAAAAAAAAAAATTAATGTGCTATGGAAATGTGCTATTTCCAAACTAGAAATAACCCAAATATGCATCAAGAAGAGAAGGTATAAAGAAAATATGATATATGTTGATACACACAAAGGATACTATTCAGCAATAAAAATAAATGAACTATTGTTACCGTCAACTACATGGATGAATCTCAAAATAACCATATTGAGTGAAAGAAGCCAGGCAATCCTGAATACATACTACATTTGTATGTGATTTCAATTGTATAAAACCTTTATAAAATATGATTTCATTTGTATAAAATTTTACACAACAAACTATTTAGCGACAGAATGGAGATCTGTGGTTGCCTGAGGACAGATGAGCTGAGAAAGGGGTGAAAAATTACAGTCATGAGTGAACTTTAAAGAATAAGTGGGTATGTTTATTACTCTGAATGTGGTAACACTTTCACAGGTATGCACATATACTGTAACTTATCATCTTATTAATGTATATAGTTTATTTCATGTTAGGTATCTCAATAAAAATGTTATAAATACAATTCTAAATTGTGAAACTCCAGGAACACTTTTTAAATTTAATTTCTAAAATTTTACTTTTAATGAAGAGTAATTGATTTATAGTACTGTGATAGTTTCAGGTATATAGGACAGTGATTCCGGTGTACATCACAGTTCAGAATTATTTCATTCTTTGTCATTCTTCCCCCTATGTTGTTACTAAATATTGAGTCTAGTTCCTTGTGCTATACAGTGGGTCTTTGCCGGTTGTCTGGTTGTTCTGTTTCCAGGAACAATTGTAATTGTAATATGCTTACAGTAGTGTATTATTTCCATATCATGATATACTTCACATACTAGACTGTTATGAAATTATTAAGAAAAATGTTTTAGAATTAAATTTTTTGACCTCAAATAATGTTTCTAGTATTGTTCAGTTAAAAAGAATATTGATTAGTACAATATTATTTGGTAACAGAATAACATATCCATATGCATTAAGATAAATTTAGAGATTATATACTCAAAATAGTTATCTTTGAGAACATTATGAGTAAGTTTTATTTCTTCTTTATAATACCTTGCATTTTCTCATTCAACTGTACTATATACTTTCATAAAACTATATTGGTATGCAAAAATGTTACTTCAAAAGAGTTTCAATGACTACTGTCAACAGGCAAGTGATGATTTTTCCATTTCACAGAGGTGAAAATGATATTCCACAGGGACAACTCACTTATTTGTTGCCACACTATCATTATGCTTTTGTATCCCTAAAGTAGACAGATCAACAGAACTTACTCATTTGTATCTTGGTCTAATGTAGCTTCCACGATAACAGATACGTCCTATGCAAGATAGATTTTTCTTTCATGCTTAACATTTTAATTATTTAGACCATCCTTAGAAATCCATCATGTATCTGAAAACTTCATAGAGAAGATCTACAGAGTGATTTATTAGCCACTTCATTCTGGTCTAAATAATGTAAACTAGCCTAAACATTTGCCTAAGAATATTGGTTCCTCTAATCCAATGTCCTTATTTTTTCCATCTGTACTAAGCCAAAGGGGTTGGGGGGAACACAGTCAGTAGGTATGCTGAGAGAGAAAGACATCCATTTTAATGATGGCTTAGACCTCTCACTGCATACTCCAACCCTGTATTTCAAAGGGAGCAATGAAATGGTGTTGACTTCTATATGATTTCCATGTAGTATCTTCTGAGCAGGACTGAGATATCCAAAAACATTGAAATGCCACTAAAGGTCACTATGTTCATCAATGCCAAGAAATGCATGAAGACTGCATGACAGCCTATGTTTGCTATATGAAGATGTTTAATAACTGTTTTTTATTGTTTTGCTGTATCAGAGCCAAGGATGATGTTAACATATTGGTCATTCTGTACTTTATATTATCTTGTCAATTTTCTACTCCATGTGTGTTAGTAAACATAAAACTAGGTATCAATTAAATCATATTACAATTATTCATTAGTGAATTTCAGAAGGTTTTAATATTTTCCTATATACAGAAAATATTATCGTCATACAAAAATCTTAGAATACAGAGTGATATGACATTTATAAGTCATTATACAATTGCACTTACAAATTCAAACTCAGAGAAAGCTACTGGCAGAAACAATGACATAACTTCAGTCTTCTGAATTTCAATTCTTTATAAAGTCTTTCAAAAGATACTATCTGACTTTTCAGAATAAATGTGCACAAAAAAGAGTTACCAGTTCTTAAATTAAACAAAAGTTAAGAGCCGACTCTTCATTGTATGTTGACCATTTTGCTAATAAACTATCTTGGGCTTGTTGAAAAGTTCAGAATGTTAGACTTTCTTAACACAGAGTAGGTAATGAAAAACAAATTAATATTTACATCAGAAGAATGAATAGAATTGTACATAAAGATTAAGTGGATAATATTAATAGCAGTAGTAAAAATGACTTTATTGTTCACAACCAAGATAAAAATGTATTAATAATTCATTAAGTTGGCAACCTTTTTCTCATTATGTCATGAAATAGCATGACTTATAGATCTCCTCAATTAATTTTAATTATTTTGAAACAGTCATATATTTTTGAATTGGTCTAAAATCTAAAAAAAAAAAAAGTTAGAACATACTTTTACAAGTAAGTAAACATTGACGGAAGATTTTGTTTAAACACAGTAAATTGAATACAGAGAGGCATACACATCATTGACAGAAGTTTTTGTTTAAACACAGTGAATTGAATACAGAGAGGCACGCATGTCAGCTGGCTGTTTTCTGGCTCTTTTGTAGTTCTACTGTTTCATTTTTTCTGTCTTGCTGATTTCCTTACTTATTCATGATTGCTTCAATTGTAAAAAATGTAAATGGTTTAAATTTTACAATCACGAGACACAGAGTGACTGAATACATGAAAAAACTAGACCCAGTTGCCTACAAAAGGCTCATTTTAGCACTTAATATCCATGGGTTCAAGTGACTTGATAGAAAAAGATACCACATGCAAGTAGAAATTCAAAGAAAGGAAGGGATAGAAATATATCAGACAAAATATACTATAATTCAACAGCTATAGCAAGAAACCATATATTTATATAATGATAAAAGGGATCAATTCATGAAGAGAAAATAACAATAAAAAATATACAAGCACCCAACACCAGATCATGTACATATATCAAGCAAATACTAAAATTTATGCAGAAAGAAATAGACAATACTCCAGTAATGGTAGGGGACTTTAATACCCCACTTTGCTGCTGCTAAGTCGCTTCAGTCGTGTCCGACTCTGTGCGACCCCATAGATGGGAGCCCACCAGGATCCCCCTTCCCTGGGATTCTCCTGGCAAGAACACTGGAGTGGGTTGCCAGTTTCTTCTTCAATGCATGAAAGTGAAAAGTGAAAGTGAAGTCTGTCAGTCATGTCCTATTCTCTGCGACCCCATGGATTGCAGCCTACCAGGCTCCTCCATCCATGGGATTTTCCAGGCAAGAGTATGGAGTGGGTTGCCATTGCCTTCTCTACTTTAAACAATAGATAAATCCTAGACAAAAACTCAGTAACGAAACACTGGACTGAAACTGTACTTTAGTTCCAAAATAAATACAGACATTTATAGAACATTCCTTCCAATAGCAAATAGAATACATTTCCTGGAGAAACATTCTCCAGAATAGAACATATGTTAGATCACAAAATAAATGTTAGTGAAGCTAAGAAGATTTAAATTATACAAATATATTTTTCTGACCGCAATAGTGTGAAATTAGACATCAATAACAAGAGGAAAACTAGAATCAATAACAAGAAGAAAAGTGGGCAATTAATAAATATTTGGAAATTAAACATCAAACTCTTGAATGATTAATGGGTCAATGAAAAAAGCAAAAAAAAAAAAAGTCTTGCAAAAGAAGAATACAATATATCAAAACTGCATAAAAAGCAAATCTAAGAGGGAAATTTGTAGCAGTATATGTCTACACAAGAAAAAAGAAAAATCCCAAATAACCTGACTTTACAACTCAAGGAACTAGAAAGAGAAGGACAAAGGAAGCCTAAAGTTAGAGAAGGAAAGAAATAACAGATCAGGGCAGAAATAAATGAAATATTGACCAGAAAAACAATAAGATAGGTCAAAAAATCAATAAAATGAACAACTGATTTTTAGCTAGACTAAGGTGACTCAGACGATAAAGAGTCTGCCTACAATTCGGGAGATCTAGGTTCGATCCCTGGGTAGGAAGATCCCCTGGAGAAGAAAATGGCAACCCACTCCAGTATTCTTGCCTGGAAAATCCCACACAGGGAGGAGCCTGGTAGGTTACAGTCCATGGGGTCACAAAGAGTCCGACAGGACTGAGCGAATTCACTTTCACTTTCAAGAAAGATCAAAGTCTCAAATAGGTAAAACAAGAAGTGAAAGAGGAGATATTGCAACTCTAAAGAAATATAACTCTCACTCAGTATGATCACATTTACTTAACTGGACTATATTCACAAAGACTTCATTTCCAAATAAGGTCTCATTTACAGGCATCTTGGATTAAGACTTCAGTATATTTTTTTAGGAAACACAATTAAGTCCATTATAAAAGCCATGGCCACCTGAAGTAATAATTTGGCCACCTGATGCCAAGAGTCTACTCCCTAGAAAACACCCTGATGTTGGGAAAGATTGAGGGCAGGAGGAGGAGAAGGTGACAGAAGATGAAATGGTTTGAGAGCATCACTGATTCAGTGGACCTGAGTTTAATCAAACTCCGGGAGATAGTGAAGGACAGGGAAGCTTGGCGTGCTGCAGCCCATGGGGTTGCAAACAGTCAGACATGACTGAAAAAATAAAATTCATGACAAGTAAATACAAAAGTGATTTTTATTAAATGTACAGTTTTAAGTAAATTTTTAAAGTGGTAGTATAACTTAACAAACCTAAATACCTAAACTGTCAATGAACAATTCATTGAATTTAGTTACTAAACAAATCATATATGCAGCCAAGTTAAAAAAAGGAGAATATTAATAAAAGTTCAGTGGTTTCCCTTATGACCTACCCAGACATGCTCTACCCAATCGGAAGTTAGCCACTATTCTGATTTCAATGATCACTGGAGAGTTTCACCTATTTTGAATATTTTATAATGGAATTACACAATGCTCACTCATTTCTGAGAACTTTCACTGAATGTTATGTTTATTAAACCTTCCTTATTTTTGCACATAGCATACGTTTCAGGAATGACTCCCCAGATGGTATAGAACTGACGCAGGAGGGGAGCTACCACCATGAATGTGTCAAATTACTGAGTCCAAAAGCAGATTATAGTAGGTGTGATTCTGGACCTAAAAGGGTTGAGTCAGGAAAGTCTGACCATCATCATCATCACCCGACCTCAGTCTCTCTATTTTTTTGGCTGTGCTGGGTCCTCACTGCGACGTGTGGGCTGTTTACTCTGGCATGCGCCATTCCCCAGTGGCTTTCTTGCTGTGCTGTGTCAGCTTAGTTGCCCCATGCACGTGGGATGCTGGCCCCCTGATCAGGGGTCAGATTTGCATCCCTGCACTGAAAGTGGTCTTCTCAGCTACCGGACCACCAGGGAAGGCCCTCGCTTAGAGTCTTTGGGGCACCCAGAGAAGAGAATGGATGTTGCAACACTGCAACACTGGTGCAGAAAAATCTTACAACTCCCTACAAGGGCTTCCGGATAGCAAAACCTACTTAGCATCAAGAAACAGCTACAAAAGGAGCCTGGGAAGTTAAATTTTAACTTCGCATTCTCTGAAGCAGCAGAAGGTCCCTAGGAGGGGGATGGACAAGAAACCTATAGCATCAACCACATGGTGAAAAGAAAAATACACATGAAGGAGCCAAAGATTGCACTGGGTTCTGAGATTCAAGAGGCGTATTGGTGGGGAGGGAGATGAATAAAGAATATTTCAAGCAAATAGAAAAGAAAATGCCTGGGAGGTTCTGAAAATATAGTTTAGTTTGAGATCATAAGAATTACAAAAATGACACTGTAGTCAAGTAAAAGACATTCTCCACTTTGATTCTCATCTCGTTTTTGTTTTAATGACCCTTGTCTCTTTACAGGATTAAAGTATTACTTTGATGTGGCAAAAATCTGAACTGAGCAAAAGTATAGACAATGTAAACACTCCTCTCATCCTGTCTATCCCTCTTGTCTTCCAGCACCACTCCTCAGAGTCAACTCTTGCGTTAGAAATATTGAAGTGTGTCCACACATATATCTATATGTTCAGAAAAAGAGAGTGCATTCTACTCTGTATCTGGGTTTTATCCTAGAGAAGCTTCCTAAATAGCACGTGCAAAATTAATAATTCATCTCAATATGTTTAATCAACAATCCATTCTGGTCATTTAAGTTGTTTTTGTATCTATGTTTCTTCTACCTATACTTGTACCTGTATATAAAGATATACATCTGTGTATATACATGTGTATACATATACATCTGTATAATATGCATGTGTATGTAATAAAAGATATATAAATGTATTTGTATGATATATACATTCTAATTAAAGTTTTGTTTTGTTTTGTTTTTTTAAAGAAGAAATTTTACTGGGTCACATATGTTTACTTTAAAACATGAGGTGTATTGCTAAGTCTTTCAGAGAGATTGTTCTAATTTTTCCTTACAACAACAGTGCCTCAGGGTGTCTTTTTTTTTAACATGTACATCTACAAAATAAGACTTTGCTATGCTTAATAAATTGCCTGGATTAATAAACATGTCAAGATTAATAAAAGGGTAAAACATAAAATTTATTGTATTTCAACTTACAATTTTTGCTTATAAGTGATATTGGATCTGGCCAGTTTAAACCCTAAAAAGATGTCTCTGGAAGGGCTGTATGGTGGATGAAGGTTAAATTTGAGCTTTATAGAGTAGTCACACAATGGGACAAATTAGAAATCATTTTCAATTAACAAAAAATAAATATTTATTCTGTAGATGGGAAGGGGATGGGATATGTAGGAAAGGATAGAATATTTACCTATCGACTTCTCCAATTCAGCTATCTATTTGGCTTAAGGATGTTGAGCTTCCTAATTTTTTTTTTTTAATGATAATGACTTTACCTGACACTATGTTGGAAATTAGTCCTAAATACCATAAGAAACTAACGGTTGAGAATCTAGAGTCCCTCTGCTAATCTGCAAATCTACATATGTGCCTGGAGAATAATTTGTGACACAGGGGATGTTGCTACAAAGTCATCCATTGATTTTGGAAATGAAAATATACATAATATCATTTTAAGAGGTGGTTCTTCAACAAACAATGGAAACAGAGGTATAATTTAGAGACAATAATAATAATAATAATAATAATAATAATAATAATAAAAGAAAGCTAAACATCAAAATACAGTAACAGCTGGTAGTTTGGAGGGAATAACACACAGACTGACCTTTACTTGTAAATAACTCTAATAATGCCTTTATCTGGAATGAGGCAGTTTTTAAACAAAATAGGTTTCTGAGAAGATGGCTTGTTTGTCTTTGTCTGACAAAGGCCAACATCTGATTTTAGTCCCTAGAAATACTACATGTCCTCCAGGAACATCATGGTACACATTTGAGAATTTCCTGACTAGGAGAGACTAGAGTTAACCTATGTGGACTGCTTCTTATTTGGATAGAAAATGACACAAGTGGTGAAATTACTAAAAAATCACACAGCAAATCATGAAAATAACTGGGAAATGGCAGTACATTTTGACTCCTAAGCTAGTCCTCATAGTCATATTAATAATTATCATACTGTTAGTGATACCAGAAATAGCATAGCATTGTAGAAATTTAAAGAATCTATAAAACAGATGTTATGGCTGTATTGACTATGGCATTAATGGAATATCTGATGGTGACCATACTTAAACTATTAGTTATAAAGACAATGCATATTCAGCAAGCTAAATATTAGATGACACAGTTTTGTAAATATAAAACCAAAGCTACTAATTATTTTCCCTCTAAAGAGCAGAATAAATCTTCTGTAGTCTGAATTATAAATATATATTGGCCAGAAATATTTTAATCCTTTACATCTTTCCCATCTTTTTATGCTGTCTAATGCCCCATGGGACAGAGATGGTGAAACGAATGGTACTTTCTTAAACATCCAAGTTTTACCCTGAGTGAGGCTGTAATCAGACACACTTACATGGGATGTACATCACAGAATGAATGCACTGTATTCTTAACTCTACAATGCTTGCTGCTGATGTTTTAATCTTCAAGGCATCGATAGAGTCATAATCATTTAAGCACCTAATAAGACAGTAATTACAACAGAAAAAAAAATCTTAACCATTTAAGCTACTCAAGTATTTATGAATGATTCATGATGGTCCAACTGAAAGAACTTGAAGAATGAAATACATGTTTTTCATTAATCCCATTACATTATTGTTAAAAAAGTATTACTAAGCCATAAAAAGGAACAACGTTGGATCATTTGTATAGATGTGGATGGACCCAGAGTCTGTCATACAGAGTGAAGTAAGTCAGAAAAAAAAAAAAAAAAGGCATCATATATTAATGCATACATATATGTGGAATCTGGAAAAATGGTATAAATGATCTTATTTGCAAAGTAGAGACAAAAATGTAGAGGACAAACATGGACGCCAAAGGGCGAAAGGGCCTGGTCGGTGAACTGGATGGCAGGGATTGACATGTACACTATTGATACTATGTATGAAATGGATAACTATTGAGATCCTACTGCATAGCTCATGAAATCCTCATAGTATTCCGTGGTGACCTAGACGGGGAAGATATCCACAAAGAGGGAATACACGTCTTCACTTTGCTGTAGAGCAGAAACTAATCCGGCATTGCAAAGTAACTGTGCTCCAATAAAAGCTAATTTAAACAATAAGCATTGATGATGGAATTGAATATCAAAGCTTTCCATTGTGTCTCTGTTGCTTCTTCCTTACGTCTAGCCCCAGTTCATTGCCAGTGAAGTTGCTGGAGTATAAAATTTAACACTGTGTGCATTCTAAGTCACTCATCATGTTCAACTCTTTGTCACTCCATGGACTGTAGCCCTCCAGGATCCTCTGTCCATGGGATTTTTGAGTCAGGAACACTGGAGTGGGTAGCCATTTCATTCGCCAGAGGATCTTCCCAACACAGGGATCAAACCTTCATCTCCTGCAATGGCAGGTGAATTCTTTACCACCCAGCCACCTGGGAATCCCTTTAAAAAGGCAAATCTTCCTAAAATCCTTCAAGGGCTTCCTATTGAACATGGGACTAATTCTAAATTCTTAAGCACAGCATGCAAGGGCCCCAGGGAAAGCTGCTGAATTTTTTCTCCAGTCTTGGTTATGATGATCCCATCAGTTCAGTTCACTTCAGTTCAGTCACTCAGTCGTGTCTGACTCTTTGCGACCCCATGAATCACAGCACGCCAGGCCTCCCCGTCCATCACCAACTCCCGGAGTTTACTCAAACTCATGTCCATCGAGTCGGTGATGTCATCCAGCCATCTCATTCTCTGTCGTCCCCTTCTCCTCCTGCCCCCAATCCCTCCAAACATCAGGGTCTTTTCCAATGAGTCAACTCTTCGCATGAGGTGGCCAAAGTATTGGAGTTTCAGCTTCAGCATCAGTCCTTCCAATGAACACCCAGGACTGGTCTCCTTTACGATGGACTGGTTGGATCTCCTTTAGGATGGACTGGTTGGATCTCCTTGCAGTCCAAGGGACTCTCAAGAGTCTTCTCCAACACCACAGTTCAAGAACATCAATTCTTCGGTGCTCAGCACTTTTTATAGTCCAACTGTCACATCCGTACATGACCACTGGAAAAACCATAGCCTTGACGAGACGGACCTTTGTTGACAAAGTAATGTCTCTGCTTTTAAATATGCTATCTAGGTTGATCCTAACTTTCCTTCCAAGGAGTAAGTGTCTTTTAATTTCATGGCTGCAGTCACAATCTGCAGTGATTTTGGAGCCCCCTCAAAATAAAGTCTGACACTGTTTCCACTGTCACCCCATTTATTTCCCATGAAGTGATGGAACCAGATGCCATGATCTTAGTTTTCTGAATGTTAAGCTTTAAGCCAACTTTTTCACTTTCCTTTTTCACTTTCATCAAGAAGCTTTTTAGTTCTTCACTTTCTGCCATAAGGGTGGTATCATCTGCATATCTGAGGTTATTGATGTTTGTCCCAGCAATCTTGATTCCAGCTTGTGCTTCTTCCAGGCCAGAGTTTCTCATGATGTACTCTGCATATAAGTTAAATAAGCAGGGTGACAATATATAGCCTTGATGTACTCCTTTTCCTATTTGGAACCAGTCTGTTATTCCATGTCCAGTTCTAACTGTTGCTTCCTGACCTGCATACAGGTTTCTCAAGAGGCAGGTCAGGTGGTCTGGTATTCCCATCTCCTTCAGAATTTTCCACAGTTTATTGTGATCCACACAGTCAAAGGCTTTGGCATAATCCATAAAGCAGAAATAGATGTTTTTCTGGAACTCGCTTGCTTTTTTGATGATCCAGCAGATATTGGCAATTTGATCTCTGGTTCTTCTGACTTTTCTAAAAGCAAATTGAACATCTGGAAGTTCACGGTTAACATATTGCTGAAGCCTGGCTTGGAGAATTTTGAGTATTACTTTACTAGCGTGTGAGATGAGTGCAATTGTGTGGTAGTTTGAGCATTCTTTGGCTTTGCCTCTCTTTGGGATTGGAATGAAAAAGGACCTTTTTGAGTCCTGTGGCCACTGCTGAGTTTTCCAAATTTGCTGGCATATTGAGTGCAAGACTTTCACAACATCATTTTTCAGGATTTGAAATAGCTCAACTGGAATTCTTTCACTTCCACTAGCTTTGTCCGTAGTGATGCTTTCTAAGGCCCACCTGATTTCACATTCCAGGATGTCTGGCTTTAAGTGATTGTTCACACCATCGTGATTATCTAGCTCGTGAAGATATTTTTTTTTGCAGTTCTTCTGTGTATTCTTGCCATCTCTTCTTAATATATTCTGCTTCTGTTACATCCATACCATTTCTGTCCTTTATCAGACCCATCTTTGCATGAAATGTTCCCTTGGTATCTCTAATTTTCTTGAAGAGATCTCCTCACCTATCAAAACTTCTGCCACACTAATTGCATTCCCCAAGAAGGTGCTTGCCTGCTGTATTTTTGAAAATTAATTAATTAATTTTAATTGGAGGCTAATTACTTTGCAATATTGTAGTGGTTTTTGCCATACATCGACATGAATCAGTCAGGGACACACATGTGTTCCCCATCCAGGACCCCCTCCCACCTCCCTCCCCATCCCATCCCTCAGGGTCATCCCAGTGCACCAGCCCTGGGCACCCTGTCTCATGCATAAAACCTGGACTGGTGATCCGCTTCACATATGATAATATACACGTTTCAATGCTACCCTCTCAAATCCTCCCACCCTTGCCTTCTCCCACAGAGTCCAAAAGACTGTTCTTTACATCTGTGTCTCTTTTGCTGTCTCACATATAGGGTCATCATTACCATCTTTCTAAATTCCACATATATACGTTAGTATACTGTATTGGTGATTTTCTTTCTGACTTAACTTCACTGTGTATAATAGGCTCCAGTTTCATCCAGCTCATTAGAACTGATTCAAATGCATTCTGTTTAATGGTTAAGTAATATTCTAGTGTGCATATGTACTACAGTTTTCTTACACATTCATCTGCTGATGGACATCTAGGTTGCTTCCATGTCCTGGCTATTGTAAACAGTGCTGCGATGAACATTGAGGTACATGTGTCTTTTTCAATTCTGGTTTCCTTGGTGTGTATGCCCAGCAGTGGGATTGCTGGGTCATATGTCACTTCTATGTCCAGTTTTTTAAGGAATCTCCACACTGTTATCCATAGTGGCTATACTAGTTTGCATTCCCACCAACAGTGTAAGAGGGTTCCCTTTTCTCTGCATCCTCTCCAAAATTTACTGTTTGTAGACGGTGATAGCACCTATTCTGACTGGTGTGAGATGGTACCTCATTGTGGTTTTGATTTGCATTTCTCTGATAATGAATGATGTTGAGCTTCTTTTCATGTGTTTGTTAGCCATCTGTATGTCTTCTTTGGAGAAATGTCTGTTTAGTTCTTTGGCCCATTTTTTGATTGGGTTGTTTATTTTTCTGGAATTGAGCTGCAGCTGTTGCTTGTATATTTTTGAGATTAATTCTTTGTCAGTTGCTTCATTTGTTATTATTTTGTCCCATTCTGAAGGTTATCTTTTCACCTTGCTTATAATTTCCTTCATTGTGCAAAAGCTTTTAAGTTTAATTAGGTCTAATTTTTTTTGTTTTTGCTTTTATTTCCATTACTCTGGGAGGTGGGTCATAGAGTATCCTGCTGTGATTTATGTCAGAAAGTGTTTTGCCTATCTTTTCCTCTAGTAGTTTTATATTTCTGGTCTTACATTTAGATCTTTAATACATGTTGAGTTTATTTTTATGTATGGTGTTAGAAAGTGTTCTAGTTTCATTCTTTTACAAGTGGTTGACCAGTTTTCCCAGAACCACTTGTTAGAGAGATTGTCTCTTCTCCATTGTATATTCTTGTCTCCTTTGTCAAAGATAAGGTGTCCATAGGTGCATGGATTTATCTCTGGGCTTTCTATTCTGTTCCATTGATCTATATTTCTGTCTTTGTGCCAGTACCATACTGTCTTGATGACTGTGGCTTTGTAGTAGAGTCTGAAGTCAGGCAGGTTGATTCCTCCAGTTCCATTCTTCTTTCTCAAGATTGCTTTGGCTATTCAAGGTTTTTTGTATTTCCATACAAATTGTGAAATAATTTGTTCTAGTTCTCTGAAAAATAGCATTGGTAGCTTGATAGGGATTGCATTGAATCTATAGATTGCTTTGGGTAGTATACTCTTTGGAGGTCTCCCTCCCCCTCAGACTGCTCTGTCTTTGTGATCACCTATTTGTCTTTCAAGGTTCAACAGAAGCACCATCTAATATGTCATGTATGTCCCAGGTAACCAAGTAAAATCAGTCTTTCCTTCTTTCTGCCCTAATCATATGTATTTGATATTTGTGGCTGCTTTTTCCTCTTACACCCTTTCCCCATTTGGGATACTCCACCTGGTTGGGATCATGAGGACTAGGATTCAGGGCTCTCCTGAATAACCAGGTGTTATTACATCAAGTGGTTTCCCAGGTGGCTCAGTAGTAAAGAATCCACCTGCCAATGCAGGAGACGTGGGTTCGATCTCTGGGTTGGGAAGACCCCCTGGAGAAGGAAATGGCAACCCACTCCAGTATCCTTGCCTAATAAATTCCATAGACAGAGGAGCCTGGCAGGTTACAGTCCATAGTGTGGCAAAGAGTTGTACATGGCTGAATGACTAAGCAACAGCAGTTGCCTCAAATGCTGAGCAGGAGGATTCTTCCAAGGAATCAGTAGGGGAATGATTATAGGCAGTGTTTTTACTAGAGTGGTGTTACTAGATATTTTTTGGTTTTCAAACAAATGGTGAGAGACACCTGGAAAGGTGTGAGACCGGGTGAGCTGAAAGCCAGGATTCCATCTTCATGGATTAAATGAATGACAAAGAGTGAACACTCCTGAGGATAGGATCAGAAAAAGGAAACAGAAAGAGTCACAATTCAACTCCCACCCCTGATTCCTATGTCTCTTCTCCTTTTTTGATTTTCTATATAACTCCTTTTTCTACTTTAACCTAACTTGAGATGTGTTTTTAAAAAACCCAACAAATATTCATGGCACCAGACTATGGGGACTTCTATCATAGTTATTATAAGATTTTACTCAAAAGTAAAAATAAAAAGATTTTACTCAAAACTTTTATTTCTATGCTACTGACTCTCAGCATTTTGAAATCTAAATTTAGCTACTCACTCATTTTAAATGATGTACTCCTTTCTGAAAGAAAAAAAAAAAAAGTAGTTAAAGGAGCATGCCTCTTGTCACACAGATGGTTATACTCAAGTGGCTATATTGAGTGGTAGAGTTTAAGGGTGGACTTAGGCACCACAATGTCATTTCCTCTGAGACCTCACTTGAAAACAAACTGGGATAGTCAACAAAATAATTGTGGGAATTTAAAAAGGTGAAAATTTTAGTTCTGCTGTTGCTTTCTCTGGCTTATGGTAGAATCTACTTTGCTAAGCAGGTGCAACAGGAGTGTCGCTAGAGTTTTTGCTGCTAGGCCAGGGCAGTCGTCTTGATAAAGGGGATCTAACATGGGGATGCTTGTCTGGTCTCTGTTTCTTAATGGGGATATCTGAGATTTCAGATTCTCAGATGATAGTCAGAGGAGGAAAGGGCCTCGACATAGTGGTCAGCAGGTGCCAAGGGCAGCTGGAGGAAATCATAAACCTTCTGTAACCCTTGGTGCTAATTAGCTTCCTCCTCATTAATTACCTGAAGTTACCCACAGTCCATTATGTTCTGTAGTTAAGCTTACAGAGAGCATTTTGCTGCATTTTTTGTAATGTAGTCATAGTGCCATATAGCTTGGGGGAAAACTAACCAACCAACCAACAAACAAAAAACCCTAAACATGTCCTGGCCATGCTTGTTTGCTTTAGAATATCAATGCCTTTCTAAACAGGATGAGTGTCTGTTGAAATGATGCCTTCTCTATTCAAGTTCAACAGAAATGATTTCCAGGGTGTGTCTCCTGGGGAATGGTGAAGTAATTCACTAGACGATAAATATGAAGATCCAGAAGGTGACAGTGCTTCCTAATTCAGACTGTTGACTAAGATCCCAGTGGAATCTCACGTCACTGTCAAAACAGCCTGAGACATCGGAAATGGTCTTGGGATAAATAGCAATTAGGGCAAACGGTTGCACAGTGTTCTCTAAACTGGTGCTGATTTTGCCTGCTTTGAGAGAAGTATCTTTATTAATATCCAGACTACTGTGACTGATTCATGTTGATACTTGGCAGAAAACAATAACATTCTGTAATTATCCTTCAAATAAAACACACACACACACACACACACACACACACACACACACACACACACACACAAAGCTCCAGACTAAGTCTCACTGATCATGTAATTCAAACTTTTGTTATTACAAATGGGGAAGAGTCATAAATAAATTAAGAAGATGGGCCCATGTGCACATAGCTGACTCACAGAATCCAGACAAAAAATAAACAACTGACAAACAATATACTAGCAACACCTCTTCATACCTATTTTGGAAGCATGCTGCTTTTTATTTTTCTTTTTCTAAGTTGAAATTTACAATGTTGTATTAGTTTCAAGTATACAGCATAGTGATTCAGTTATATACCTATATATGCACATATATACATTATTTTTCATATTCTGTTCCTTTTTAGATTATTATAAGATATTGAGCATAGTTCCCCCTGATATATAGTAAGTCTTTGTTGTTAATCTATATTGTTTGGAGAAGTATCAATAACCTCAGATATGTGGATGGCACCACCTTCTGGAAGAAAGTGAATAAGAACTAAAGAGCCTCTTGTTGAAGGTGAAAGAGGAGAGTGAAAAACCTGGCTTAAAACTCAACATTCAAAAAATGAAGATCATGGCATCCAGTCCCATCACTTGTGGCAAATAGATAGGGAAACAATGGAAACAGTGAAAGACTTTATTTCCATGGGCTCCAAAATCTCTGCAGATGGTGACTGCAGCCATGAAATTAAAACACACTTGCTCCTTGGAAAAAAAGTTATAACAAACCTAGACAGCATGTTAAAAAGCAGAGACATTACTTTGCCAATGAAGGCCCATCTAGTCAAAGCTAGGGTTTTTCCAGTGGTCATGTATGGATGTGAAATTTGGACTATGAACAAAACTGAGCGCTGAAGAATTGATGCTTTTGAGCTGCGGTATTGGAGAAGATTCCTGAGAGGCCCTTGGAATGCAAGGAGATCCAACCAGTCAGTCCTAAAGGAAGTCAATCCTAAAGATTCATTGGAAGGACTGATGATAAAGTTGAAGCTCCAATACTTTGGCCACCTAACGCAAAGAGCCAGATCATTAGAAAAGACCCTGATGCTGGGAAAGATTGAAGACAGGAGAAGAAGGGGACAACAGAGGATTACATAGTTATGTGATATCACCGACTCAATGGATGTGAGTTTGAGTGATCTTAGGGAGATGATGGAGGACAGGGAAGCTGGGCATGCTTCAGTCCATGGGGTCACAAAGAGTCAGGAAAGGTTATGCAGCTGAAACACAACATATAAAGTTGTAAGTGTATGTTAATCCCAAACTCCTAATTTATCCCACTCTCCCTCCCTCTTTTGGTGACCGTAAGTTTGTTTTCTATGTGAGTCTATTTTTTTTTTTTTTTGGAAATAAGTTCATTTGTGCCATATGATACATGTAAGTGATATCATATGATATTTGTCTGTCTCTGGCTACATATAAGTGACATCACGAGATGTTTGTTTTTCTCTGACTTCACACAGTGAGAGAGTCAATTCCTAGGCATGCTGATAAGAAATCCCGGGTCCCCAAGGAGGAGGAGAAGGAGGAGGAAAAATGTGTCTGGGGTTCTCAAGGAGGAGATCGGGGTCTGGAATTCTTAAGGAGGAGGAAACGACACTTCCCCCCACCCCCACCCCCTACATTCCATAGTCTTAGTAAGGAATATATAACAACAATGTATCCTGCTTGAGGTCGTGTTTCTCCTTCTTGAGAACCTTCTGACTAATTATGTTATCTTAGAATGTATATTATGGGAGTGGGTCTAGTAAGATCTTTACAACCATGAGATAGTCTTTTGATTTATTGTAATAACCAATTTAAAAAGTATATAACTACCTTGCTTAGACTAGTGAGGGGGGCGCTCTCTGTCCCCACTCTGATGCCTATGTTAGAAGCTTTCTCTGTCTCTTTTACATTTTAAAAAACCTCTGCTACACAAAAACTCTTGAGTGATCAAGCCTGGTCCCTGGTCCTGAAGCTAAATGTTCTTCTTCAGAGATAACAAATCTGATATCATTCACTGTAAGCTATCATCTTGGGGGATGGCCCGGGATCTTCAGGACAAGGTAAGAACACCCAGCGCTGTAGCCTCTCTGCTTTCTCAATGTACATGTTTTCTGCTTTACTTTACTAACTCTATGGTTGCACTTGTGTGAATAAATGCCCTCCCCACCCCAGACAAAGCATGTGATGAGCCCTGCTCTGCAATTTTGCGGTGTCACATAATGACTGAAGGCAGCCCCCAAAAGGGGAGCTTTGTAGGGGTTTGTACCAACTTGTCAATGACAAGAGACACCCAACATCCCTATGAGGGGAGTGGCAAGAAATGGGCCAAACGTGTGAGCCGAACTTTCCTTTCTGCATCACCATTTCCTGGTCTCTTTGCCCATTTTATAATTATGTGGGGAGTTAGAACTACTGAACTAGCCTGTCGGATCAAAGACTTTCAGTGGATTTGTGATCATGCCATCACTATGTACTTTTATTAGATCCCAAGTATGGAAGCACCTAGCCTTGCTAGGAGCTGAAAGTTATGTGAGCACGTTTGGGAGGGAAGCGGAGCTCCACCTCCAGGAACGTCTCTCAGGCTAGAGGTCACTCTCTTGGCTGACTGCCTCGGGGACCAGAGTCCTAAAAGTGAGTCCTTGTCATAGCTGTGCCTCTAAACTATTTGGCTGGAGGCATTGCTGGTGACCATGAGGCTTCTGAGGACACAGATCGGGAATTGCAGGATGTGGTTAGATTGGAATTACAGTGGGCTTTTTTCTTTGGTAGTGCTAGCTCTTAGCAGACCAGAGAAGGCTCTCTGATGGCTTCTGTCTCAACCCCTTAGACATTTCTTTTGTGGAAGCTGTGGAAATGAACCGGAAGGACTGACCCTCGTAGCTTGAGGACAAAAATCACTTTTCCTCACTGGCTGACCCTTTTGCTATCACATATGCTGGCGTGGTGACACTCAAGGGACATTGTTGTTTGTCCCTTTATGACTCAGTGTTTCCACTGTGGTCAGGACTGTGCTCGGGAATGTGCCCTGGCACACGTCAATGGATGCTTCCCCGAGTAGTCCTAGCTTGGGAAACATTCCAAAAGACTGCTCTGCTCCACCATGAGCGGTATCAGAGGAAAAGGGGAAATCAAACGAAGGTCTTGGTGGTAAGGAACTGGAAATCAACCTGGGATGCCATCAGGTCTACCCCTGGTGCGTCTCCACTCTACCTCGGTGGTAGAACTGGGAGGGGCAAGTAAGGCGCCTGCATTGGCAAGGGACAGACTAAGTCTGAGTAGGGAAGGGAAGCTTCAGTGGAAAGTCCGTCTGCACCCCCATCTAGAGCAGGGAGGGACGCCTCTGTGGAAAGAAGCCACAGCTGTGGATGCAGCTTTTTCCCCCTCTTACAGATGGGAGCTGGCAGTTCCAGAACCACTCCTTTAAAATGTATTTTAAAAACTAGAACCTTTGATCCCCGGAGTTTAAAAAGACATGCCTGATTTTCTTCTGTGATACTGAATGGCCATGGTATTCTTTGGAAGATGGGGAAGGCTGGCCTGCTGAAGGGTCTCAATTATAATACTGCTTTGTAATTAGATTGGTTCTGTAGAAAACAAGGGAAATGGGTAGAAGTAACATATGCATTGCTCTTTACCTCTCCATGAGACATGACAGACTTATGTCCTACGGGTCCAGATTTGGGTGTGAAACCTTCAACTATCCTCTTACTTTGTCCCTGTATGCAGGGTTCCCAACTAAAAGGCTGAGAATTAGGTCACTCTTCCAGGAGGGGTTGACTCAGCCTCGGTAGAAATTCTAACAGTCCCAATTGTGGTTCCAAAAAGTACATAGAAGTCTTTATGGGACTAACTTTACTCTGTGACCTTACTTGGAGAGATGTAATGCATGTCTTAGGATAGACACTGACTCCTGACCCGAGAACTTGAGTTTTGGGGAGCTACTGCTTTTGGAGATGAATGGTTTGAATGTGAGACAAAGGGAAAGAGGGAACATGCAATAGCCTTCCTCTTTACTGGAAGCCAAGCAGTTCCCACAACAGAGCCACTTTGCTGGATGTATTCTTTAAGGACTCAAGAGGGCGCATGCTGAGACATTATAGACTATGCTAAGTTGGCTGACATAGAACAGGGAGAGAAGGAAACTCCTGGTAAATTTCTAGACAGACTATGGGAAGCTCTCTGCAAGTTTACTGACATTGCTCCCAAAAGTGCAAAGGAGGAATGATCTTAAAAAATAGATTTTTCACACAGTCAGCTCCAGATATCTGCCATAAGTTATGAAAACACTGTTTGGACCAAGTCAATTTAAAAACAACAACAACAACAAAACTGTTACAGCTGGCTCAGATGGTGTATTATGGTAGATAATATGAAGACGAAAACAAGAACAGAAAAGAACCAGGCAACAGACTGAAGCCCCAACAATGGCTGTTAGATCCACTCTTAAACAGTCTGAGAAAAATGCCCAGAGGGACCCAGGTGAAAAGGGGTGGACTTGCTATTACTGTGGAAGGGAGGGGCATCTCGAATGGGATTGCCCTCAGGCATCTAAGCTGCCCCCAGCTCCATGTCCAGTCTGCAAGGACCACACTGGAGAAAAGACTGCCCCCCAAGGTGTAGGCCCCAGGGCTTGGACTCTGAACACAATAGGGACTGAAGGTGCCCGGGTCCCCACACGAGCTTCCATCCTAATTACACCTGAGGAACCTGGGTATTAATAACTGTGGCGGGCCAATCAGCCGGCTTCTTTTGGACACTGGGACAACTTTCTGTGTGCTCACTGAAGCCCCTGGTCTGCTTTCCGCCTGATCCACTACCGTAATGGGACTGTCTGGATGAGCCAAATGTTATTACTTCAGTTGTCCTTTAAGCTGCAAGTAGGACTCTGTGCTATTTTCTCGAGTTTCTAATCTTGCCAGAATCTCCCTCACCCCTTCTGGAGAGTGATATACTGAGCAAGGTCCAGGCCTCTGTTTTCATGAAGATGGAGCCTGCTCTTTCTCTCCTATTAATTGAACAAAATGTAAATCCTAGAGTGTGGGCTGATGGAAAAACCGTTAGTTGAACACAAAATGCTGTTCCTGTCGTTATCAAGCTCAATGACCTGCACCTATTTTCACATCAAAAGCAGTGTTCACTAAAGCCCGAGGTTAATGAATGGGCAAAATCTTACTGTACTGACTTCTTATGATCTAAGTGGGATCTTAAACTATAAAGTTCAGAGCGACAGTGGCTCCACCTTTAAAGCTGCTGTAACTCAAGGGGTGTCAAAAGCTCAACAAATAGAATATCACTTACACTCTTCCTGGAGACCCCAATCCTCAGGAAAGTTGAAAAGCCTAAGGACATTACTAAGAGGCATCTGCATAAACTAACTCAGAAAACACAGGACAATTGGTTTAAAGTTTTACCCATAACTTTAATGAGGGCTCAAACTGCCCATAAGAAGAAGGGACTGTCTCTATGACAGACTGTTTTTGCTCACAGATATTGTCATAGATCCTGAAGCCTTAGAATTAAGTATGTGACTCAGTTTTCAGCTTTTCAACCTCCTCATCAATTGAAGGCTTCCCATGCTGGGTTTCTTCACTTCAAGGAAAGGACTTCAACTCTGCAAATACCTTTACCACCAAAAACCAGTGACACTTCTTCTTGATCTGATGACATCTAACAATCCTAAGATGGACTGATAAAACACTTTGTACCTTAACTATGGACATAATGTGACTTTCAACTTTGATTATACATTATCTTCATTTAATGACTATTTTGTGGCACATAAAAAGTTAAATGGGTCTACATCTGGTGGTTTTCTACATGATGTTTATCAAATATGGGATGAGGTCATATGGTTAACTCCTAAAAAGGAACACCTAGTATCCAATTCTTCCATATGCAGGGAACCAACAGATCCAGCCCCAGAAGTTAGCTGACAACTTAAGTATAATGACTGGAAATAATTGGGATTTTTTGTCTCAAGAAATATGCGATGTAATCATTGCTGTGTTTTCCAGTCCCAGTTCATGTCCTCCTTTTGCCTGGTCAGGCGCTGACTGAGGCTAGATCCCTCAGTCACGTTGGCTTGCTCCAAACGGCACCTACTGGGTATGTGGCTCTTACCTATGGGCGTGGCTTTCCCTCGGTGGATAGGGAGATGAACTCTAGGTCTAGCTTTTACTCATGGCTTCATATTTTCGGAGTTTCCAGAGAAGTCAGCTAACCTTCCACACCTTAAAGCGTGCTGAGCAAGGTCTATATTTCACTGGTATGATTATCTGGCTTCAATGATCATTCCCTCTCTGGGATCTACAGATGTTATGCTACGAGTTGATGCTCTGACTAACTTTGCTGAACAGGCTTTACAAGATTCTCAAAAAGCTATTTCAGCCCTTAATGCTGAACAAATGCAAATTAGAAAGGTGGTTTCACAAAACAGACTGGCTGCACAAGGAGGTACTTGGGCATTATTCATGCCCAATGTTGCACATATACACCAGATAGGAACACTAATGTTACTCACTTTCCTAAACACATGGACAAGCTGATTCAGGCTATAGATTCTACTGAAACTTCAGTCACCTCACTTTGGGAAATGTTAACTAGTTCCCCATGGTGGAAAACTATATTAATCATAATAAATCTAATTGTTCTGTTGTTACTGTTTTTTCCTTCATCTGTAACTGTGTAACCAGATTTGTTTCTAACAGTCTGAAAGCTTTTAAGTTACAAATGACTGTCCAGGCTCCTACAAGTGCCACAGCCTCCTCCATCTATTATTTGGAGCCCCTGGATTGGAGACGGTCAATATGAGGGTTAGGAGAATATGTTGCCACAACAATTTGGGGCAGTGCCCCATCACAGCAGGAAGTAGTCATGGAAAGAAAATGGACCCCTTTCCCTTGGCAACATCATTCTAAAAGAAAAGGGGGGATGAGAGAGTCAATTCCTAGGCAGGTTGATAAAAAGTCCAGGGTCCCTGAGGAGGAGGAGGAGGAGAAAGGGGTTTGGGGCTCTCAAGGAGGAGATAGGAGTCTGGAATTCTCAAGGAAGAGGGAATGACAAATGTCTTTTTTTCTACATTCCTTAGTAAGGATTATATAACAACAATGTATTTGGCTTGAGGACATGTTTCTCCTTCTTGAGAACCTTCTGACCAGTCATGTTATCTTAAAATGTATATTATGGGAGTGGGTCTAATAAGATTTTTATAACCATGAGACATTCTTTTGATTCATTGCAATAACCAATTAAAAAATATATAACTACCTTGCTTAGACTAGCAATGGGGGCACTCTCCATCCCCCTTCTGATGTCTGTGTCCCTTTTTCACTTTAATAAAACTCTGCTACACAAAAGCTCTTGAGTGATCAAGCCTGATCCCTGGTCCCAAAGCTAAATCTTCTTCTTCAGAGATCATGAATCTGACATCATTCACTGAAAACTGTCAATAATATGATAATCTCTAGGTCCATCCATGTTGTTACAAATGTCATTATTTCAATCTTTTATAGGCTGATTAATATTCCATTATAGATATTTACCATATCTTCTTTATACATTTATTGGTTGATGGACACTTATGCTGCTTCTGTGTTTTGGCTGTTGTAAATGGTGCTGGAATCTTGCTCTGTTAATTATCAACTGTTTTTTTATAACTGAATTTTTCCTTCTCTGCCTGAGACTCCTCAGCCTTCTGACACACTCAAAAATTTAAAATCAAATCAACTTTAACCTCGTATGCTTCTCCCCCAGCTCTGTTCTCTTCATGTGTTCTATTAGTGCTTTTGCTACTCCCATTAAGCCCTTGCCTTCTCCTCCTGCTTCCCTACCTGTCCCCCAAAACACACTCAACACCTTTACTTACTGGGGTCAGTCTTTTGTCACAACCTCTGACTGTTACCAGGGTCATCAGTGATTATGAACTGTTAAAATTAAAAACATCTTGTAAATTCTTTCTGGATTTCCTTATAGCATTTATGGGAATTCTGATTACAGCTATCTTAAACATTCTCCTTGGCTTTCTGCTGCTATTTTCCCTTGGGTCTTCTCTGAGAAAACTTCCCTCTGATTCTTTTTCACAGACATCATCAGTCCCTCTTCCTCTGCCTTTAGTACTAGTTTCCCACATTCCATTTTTAGCATTTTCCCCACCTTTTGCACTCTTGTTACTTTCATCCATGCTACCCCAAATTTCAACAATGCACACATGTCTCTGAAACCTGGAGACCTTCCTGTGACTGCTAATCGGCCATCTGCACGTGGACAGTACTCATACACACACATACACACTCACATATCCTACAAACACAGAGGACCCCAAACACCACTCACAAGATGAGAGTTGTTAAACCTCACCCCCTACCTTCAAGCTACCTTCTTCTCCTCTGTATCAGCTTTGTTAAATAACATCTCTATTTAGACAACTGCTTAAGTGAAGCAACTGGCAAGATTCTCTGAGTTCTTCATCGCTCTTCTTCCCATCACCCACTCAGTCCAGTTCAGTTCAGTCATTCAGTCATGTCCAACTCTTTGCAATCACATGGACTGCAGCATGCCAGGCTTCTCTATCCATCACTAATTCCTGGAACTTACTCAAACTCATGTCCATCGAATCAGTGATGCCATCTAACCATTTCATCCTCTGCCATCCCCTTTTTCTCCTACCTTCAATCTTTCCCAGCATCAGGGTCTTTTCCAAGGAGTCAGCACTTCACATCAGGTGACCAAAGTATTGGAGTTTCAGCTTCAGCATCAGTCCTTCCAATGAATATTCAGGACTGATTTCCTTTAGGATTGACTGGCTTGATCTTGCAGTCCAAGGGACTCTCAAGGGTCTTCTTCAACACCACAGTTCAAAAGCATCAGTTGTTTGGCACTTACTTTTCTTTATAGTTCATCTCTCACATCCATACATGACTACTGGAAAAACCATAGCTTTGACTAGATGACCTTTGTTGGCAAAGTAATGTCTCTGCTTTTTTAATATGCTGTCTAGATTGATCATAACTTTTCTTCCAAGGAGCAAGTGTCTTTTAATTTCATGGCTGCAGTCACCATCTGCAGTGATTTTGGAGCCAAAGAAAATAAAGTCTCTCATTGTTTCCATTATTTCCCCCATCTATTTGCCATGAAGTGATGGGGCTGGATGCCATGATCTTAGCTAGAAGAGGTGGAAAGAATACAGAGAAGAACTATGCAAAAAAGATCTTCATTACCCAGATAACCATCACCCATTGGTCCCCATATTTTGCCAGTAAAATATCTCTTGAATTCTGTCTTCCTCTCAAGTCCTACACCCAAGCTCAGACAATGCCTCACTACAGACCTCTGTCATGTCTTGCCTACCTATCTTTACTTCCTAATGGTTTTCCTATTTTTATTAATCTTTCCCCAACTTCCATTTCCTGTAAGAAGATTTTCTACCATAGAAAGAAATGGAGTTAGGAATTATATAATGTACCCACCTGAAACCTTCAGGTCCAGGTTTTGGGTTCAGTTCAGTTTCTCATACCTATAAGCAGAGCTTTGACTTGATGTCAAAAATGAATGCTTGTAAAGCTTCCTCAGTCTAGAAACACTAGGCCCTTTTCTTGAATTTCTGTGCAGGAAGAATTGACCACCTAATGCACCTTGAGGACACCATGTAGTTCTAGAAGAGCCCACGTGCGTTGGTGTTTGTGTGTCTGTCTCCTTTCCTCGGTACACTTTATGTCTTGATGGGTGGAACTCTGTATGTGTGTATGGGTCTGTACATGTGTGTGTAAGTTTACATGTGTGTGAGTACTCAGTCACTAAGTCCTGTCTGACTCTTTGCAACTCCATGAACTATTGCTCACCAGATTCCTCTGTTTATGGGATTTCCCACGCAAGTATACTGGAGTGGGTTGCCATTTCCTCCTCCAGGGGATCTCCCAGACCCAAGGATCAAACTCGTATTTCTTACATCTCCTGCATTGGCTGGCAGGTTCTATAGCTGAGCTACCTGGGAAGCCTATGTATGTCTACATATTTTTCCTATTTCCAAACACAAAATTCACAAAATTGTTTTAGGTAAAAAAAAATTGTTTTAAGCCTATTTCAATAAAATGTTTTAGAAAAGATAGTCATGTGTATCTACACATATATGGACATATCATATTGTATGCAAATCTATATCTGAATATATCAGTCAACTCTTGTGCACCAGTTTATCTCAACTTGGCTTCTCCTATCTCTTATTCTAGCCAGCATTGTGGAGACCAGTTCTTTGTGGGTTCCAAGTAAATTCAAAAAGGTCAACCCATCAAATTACTGCCTCATAGGCTAAGCTCCTTGTTCTCCCACTGTGGAAAACTTCTAGGTACCCATGGATGCACAACATGGAAACACGGGTAAGGGGATCTTAAGTTCTCAGACAGAAAACCGTGAACTAAGACAAGAGGGAAGGGGGCAGGACACTAACTTTAAAAGAATGGCATAGCCCATTCTTTTAAAACATTAAAAACATTTAATGTTTTTAATGGACATTAAAAACATTTAAAAAAGCTTGTTAGAACAAACAGATCCAAGATGGGACTTCCAGAGGACCTTCAGTTCAATTCAGTCACTCAGTCACGTCCGACTCTGTTACCCCATGGACTGCAGCACGCCAGGCTTCCCTGTCCATCACCAACTCATGGAGCTTGCTCAAACTCATGTCCACAGAGTCAGTGGTGCCATCGAACCATCTCATCCTCTGTTGTCCCTTCTCCTCCCACCTTCAATCTTTCCCAGCATCAGGATTTTTCTAATGAGTCAGTTCTTCAATCAGGTGGCCAAAGTATTGGAGTTTCAGCTTCAGCATCAGTCCTTCCAATGAATATTCACGACTGATTTCCTTTATGAATGACTGATTTGATCTCCTTGCAATCTTCTTGAGAATCTTGAGAGAAGACTATCAGGAGTCTTCTCCGGTACCAAACTCAAAAGCATCAGTTCTTCAGCAGCCAGCCTTCTTTATGGTCCAACTCTCACATTAGTAGATGACCACTGGAAAAGCAATAGCTTTGACTATATGGACATTTGTCAGCAGTGATGTCTCTGCTTCTTAATATGCTGTCTAGGTTTGTCATAACTTTCCTTACAAGGAGCAAACGTCTTTTAATTTCATGGCTGCAGTCGCTGTCTGCAGTGATTTTCGAGCCCAAGAAAATAAAATCTGCCACTGCTTCCACTTTTTCCCTTTCTTAGTTTTTTCTTTTCTTTTTTTTTTTAAGTTGAATTTCAAGCCAGTTTTTCACTCTCCTTGATTCACCAACATCAAGATGTTGTTTAGTTCCGCTTCACTTTTTGTCATTAGAGTGTTTTCATTTGCATATCTGAGGTGGTTAATATTTTTCCAAGAAATCTTGATTCTGGCTTGTGATTCATCCAAGCCAGCATTTCACAGGATGTTCTTTGCAAAGAGCTGGACATGACTGAGCAGGGACACACACGTTTATCTTCTGCATCTGGACTCAGAAGCCACAGCTACACAGCACTGGAGTGGTGTTTGCATTTTGTAAGCTTCTAAAACAATGAAGCAGTGGCTGTGTGGTGCTGAGGTGGAGGCTGCACAGTGCAGGAGTGCCTGTGAGGAGATACCCCACCACAGAGCCACCAGAACTTACACAAGACAGGGGAAACAGACTCTTGGAGGCACAGACAAAATCTTCTGTGCACCAAGACCCAGGAGAAAGGAGCAGTGACCCCACAAGAGACTGGCCCAGACTTGCCTGTGAGTGTCCAGGAGTCTCCTGCTGAGGTGTGTATCAGTGGTGGCCTGCTTCAGGGTCGGGGGTGCTGAGTGCAGCAGTGCCTGCATGGGACCTTTTGAAGGAGGTCACATTATCTTCATTACCTCCACCAAAGTTTGGCCCCAGGTAAACAATAAAGAGGGAACACAGCCCCACCCATCAACAGAAAATTGGATTAAAGACTTATTGAACATGGCCCCTCCCACCAGAAAGTCTCTCCAATCAGGAAGCTTCCACAAGCCTCTTATCTTATCAGAGGGCAGACAGACTGAAAACCACAATCACAGAAATCTAACCAATCTGGTCACATGGAACAGGGCCTTGTTTAACCCAATGAAACTATGAGCCATGCTGTGTAGGGCCACCCAAGATGGACAGGTCGTGGTTGAGAGTTCTGACAGAATGTGGTCCACTGGAGAAAGGAATGCAAACCACTTCAATATTCTTGTCTTGAGAACCCAATGAACAGTATGAAAAGACAAAAAGATAGGACACTGAAAGATGAACTTCCCAGGTTGGTAGGTGCCCAATGTGCTACTGGAGATCAGTGGAGAAGTAACTCCAGAAAGAATGAAGAGTTGGAGTGAAAGTATAAACAACACGCATTTGTGGATGTGACTGGTGATGGAAGTAAAGTCCGATGCTGTAAAGAACAATATTGCATAGGAACCTGGAATGTTAGGTCCATGAATCAAGGCAAATTGGAAGTGGCCAAACAGGAGAGTGAACATTGACATTTTCAGTTCAGTTCAGCTCAGTCGCTCAGTCCTGTCTGACTCTTTGTGACCCCATGAATTGCAGCACACCAGGCCTCCCTGTCCATCACCAACTCCTGGAGTTTACCCAAACTCATGTCCATCAAGTCGATGATGCCATCCAGCCATCTCATCCTCTGTCATCCCCTTCTCCTCCTGCCCCCAATCCATCCCAGCATCAGGGTCTTTTCCAATGAATCAACTCTTCTCATGAAGTGGCCAAAGTATTGGAGTGTCAGCTTCAGCATCAGTCCTTCCAATGAACACCCAGGACTGATCTCCTTCAGGATGGACTGGTTGGATCTCCTTGCAGTCCAAGGGACTCTCAAGAGTTTTCTCCAACACCACAGATCAAAAGCATCAATTCTTCTGTGCTCAACTTTCTTCACAGTCCAACTCTCACATCCATACATGACCACTGGAAAAACCATAGCCTTGACTAGACGGACCTTTGTTGGCAAAGTAATGTCTCTGCTTCTACTTTTAGGAATCAGCAAACTAAAATGGACTGGAATCGGTAAATTTAAATCAGATGGCCCTTATATCTACTACTGTGGGCAAGAATCCCTTAGAAGAAAAGCGTTAGTCATCATAGTCAACAAAAGTCTGAAATGCTGTGCTTGGACGCACTCTCAAAAATGACAGGATGATCTCTGTTTGTTTCCAAGGCAAATCATTCAATACCACACTAATTCAAGTCTATGCTACAACCAATAATGCTGAAAAAGCTGAGGTTCAATGGTTCTATGAAGACTTACAAGACTTTCTAGAATGAACACACACTCAAAAATGTCCTTTTCATTACAGGGGACTGGAATGCAAAAGTAGGAAGTCAAGAAACACGTAGAATAACAGGCAAATTTGGCCTTAGAGTACGGAATGAAGTGGAGCAAAGCTAATAAAGTTTTGCCAAGAGAACGCACTGGTCATAGCAATCACTCTCTTTCAACAACACAAGAGAAGACTCTACACATGGACATCACCAGATGGTCAGTACCGAAATCAGATTGATTATATTCTTTGCAGCAAAAGATGGAGAATCTCTACACACTCAGCAAAAACAAGACTGGGAACTGACCATGGCTCAAATCATGAACTCCTTGTTGCCAAATTCAGAGTTAAATTGAAAAAAGTAGGGAAAACCACTAGACCATTCAGATATGACCTAAATCAAATCCCTTTCAATTTTAAAGTGGAAGTGACAAACAGATTCATGGGACTAGATCTGATAGAGTGTCTGAAGAACTATGAACAGAGTTTTGTGACATTGTATAGGAGGCAGTGATCTACACCATCCCCAAGGAAAAGAAGCGAAAAGGCAAAATCGTTGTCTGAGGAGGCCTTGCAAATAGCTGTGAAAAGAAGAGAAGTGAAGGGCAAAGGAGAAAAGGAAAGATATACGCATTTGAATGTAGAGTTCCAAAGAATAGCAAGGAGAGATGAGAAAACCTTCCTCAATGATCAATTCAAAGAAATAGAGGACAGCAGTAGAACGGGAAAACTAGAGATCTCTTCAAGAAAATTAGAGGTACCAAGGGAAAATTTCATGCAAAGATGGGCACAATAAAGCACAGAAATGGCATGGACCTAACAGAAGCAGAAGATATTAAGAACAGGTGGCAAGAATACACAGAAGAACTATACAAAAAATATCTTCAAGACCCAGATAATTATGATGGTGTGATCACTCACCTAGAGACAGACATCCTGCAATGTGAAGTCAAGTGGGCCTTAGGAAGTATCACGATGAACAAAGCTAGTGGAGGTGATGGAATTACAGTTGAGCTATTTCAAATCCTAAAAGTTGATGCTGTGAAAGTGCTACACTCAATATGCCAGCAAATTTGAAAAATGCAGCAGTGGCCTCAGGACTGGAAAAGGTCAGTTTTCCCTCCAATCCCAAAGAAAGGAAGTGCCAAAGAATGCTCAATTACTGCACAATTGCACTCATCTCACACGCTAGTAAAGTAATGCTCAAAAGTCTCCAAGTCAGGCTTCAACAGTATATGAACCATGTACTTCCAGTTGTTCAAGCTGGATTTAGAAAGGCAGAGGAATCAGAGATCAAATTGCCAACATCCATTGGATCATGCAAAAAGCAAGAGAGTTCCAGAAATACATCTACTTCTGCTTTATTAACTATGCCAAAGCCTTTGACTGTGTGGAACACAACAAACTGTGGAAAATTCTTCAAGAGATGAGAATACCAGACCACCTACCTGCCTCCTGAGAAATCTATATGCAGGTTAGGGAGCAACAGTTGTAACTGGATGTGGAACAACAGACTGTTTCCAAATCGGAAAAGGAGGACATCAAGGCTGTATATTGTCACCCTGCATTTTTAACTTACATGCATAGTACATCATGAGAAAGACTGGGCTGGAGGAAGCACATGCTGGAATCAAGATTGCCAGGAGAAATATCAATAACCTCAGATATGCAGATGACACCACCCTTATGGCAGAAAGTGAAGATGAACTAAAGAGCCTCTTTAGGAAAGGGAAAGAGGAGAAAAATTTCGCTCAAAACTCAACAGTCAGAAAACTAAGAAATTACATCTGTTCCCAACACCAGATGGCAAATAGATGGGGAAACAATGGAAAGAGTGAGAGACTTTATTTTTTTGGGCTCCAAATTCACTGTATGTGGTGATTGCAGCCATGAAATTAAAAGACACTTGCTCCTTGGAAGAAAAGTAATGACCAATCTAGGCAACCTAGGTTTAAAAAGCAGAGACATTACTTTGCCAACAAAGATCCGTCTAGTCAAAGCTATGGTTTTTCCAATAGTCATGCATGAATGTGAGAGTTGGACTATAAAGAAAGCTGAGCACTGAAGAATTGATGCTTTTGACTGTGGTGTTGGAGAAGAGTCTTGAGATTCCCTTGGACTGCAAGGAGATCCAGCCAGTCTGTCCTAAAGGAGATCAGTCCTGAATATTCACTGAGGGACTGATGGTGAAGCTGGAACTCCAGTACTTTGGCCACCTGATGTAAAGAACTGACTCATTTGAAAAGACCCTGATGCTGGGAAAGATTGAGGGCAGGAGGAGAAGGGGGTGACAGAGGATGAGATGGTTGGAATCACTGACTCTATGGACATGAGTTTGAGTAAGCTCTGGGAGTTGGTGATGGACAGGGAAGCCTTGCATGCTACAGTCCATGGGGTCACAAAGAGTCAGACCCATCTGAATGACTAAACTGAACTGAATTGAACATTCTTTATCACTGCCTGTCTTTGGTATTGGAATGAATACTGACGTTTTCCAGTTTTGTAGCCACTTTTGAGATTTGCAAATTTTTGACATATTGGGTGCAGCACTGCAACAGTATCATCTTTTAAGATTTTAAATACCTCTGCTGGAATTCTGTCACCTCCACTAGCTTTGTTCATAGAAATTTTTCCTAAGATCACTTACTTCACAGTCCAGGATGTCTTGCTCTAAGTGAGTGACTGCATCATCAGATAAACCTCATTACATGCTTATTGTAATGCATTAACATCTCAATGACACACCCACAGGCACAATGATAGTTCAGAAGCCAACCACAGAAGGCCAAAACGTGGATGGTGGCCCAAATTCTGGAAATCTTCACTGTTCCCCAAAATAATTGGAATAATCCCCCCACTATAAAATTATCTAGCCCATAAAAACTAAATATGCCATATTTCAGGGCCTCTCGCCATCAAAGATGGCCCACCACACAATTCACCCTGTCTATGAATTGTGTTTCTCTCAAAATAAATTCACCACTTACCTATCTCTTTGTCTCTCAAAGAATTCTATATGTGTCGGGATAGCAAGAACCTCAGATTCACTGGAGACACAACCAGTGGAGTTAGAGCCCGTGGATGTGTCCCTTTGTCATCTGAAATTCATCTCTTGGGCTTCATTCCATGTGTCTTCATTGAATGTCTTGGACAGCATATAGACTGTGAGCACAACTTCAGCTGATACTTCTATCAATCCTCCATTCTCTGTCCACCACCTCCTATCTCCTACTTCTGCTTCCAAGAATTACATTCTCCATAAAATTCAGACCTAAAGTGTCATTCCTGACTGTGGCTTTTGGGGGGTGATAGACTGAAAGGGTGATTAATGGTACAACAAGCAAAAATAACTTCAGATTTTATTAGGTTATCTTTCTCATACTAGTTTTCCAGAAAAAATAACTTCCTATTTTTATGCTGCTGCTGTTTCTGCTGCTAAGTTGCTTCAGTCATGTCCGACTCTGTGCAACCCCACAGATGGCAGCCCACCAGGCTCCCCCGTCCCTGGGATTCTCTAGGCAAGAACACTGGAGTGGGTTGCCATTTCCTTCTCTAATGCATGAAAGTGAAAAGTGAAAGTGAAGTCGCTCAGTCGTGTCCGACTCCTTATGACCCCATGTACTGCAGCCTACCAGGCTCCTCCATCCATGGGACTTTCCAGGCAAGAGTACTGGAGTGGGTTGCCATTGCCTTCTCCGAATTTTCTCTGAAAAATATAAAATTTTCAAAGAATCTGTTAGCTCAATGCAGTAAATTTATAAGTGGATATAGATATATAGTCAGTACGTGATTTGAGTCTGTGGGGAAAAAATACATTATCCTCTATTGTGAGTTCCTCTGACTGATCAAATAATTAAATTGACATGAGACAGATCAACAAGAGAAAATCAAACAAAAGTTTGATAACACATATGTATGGGAAAGACCCATGAAAACTGGGAAACTCACCAAAATGGCCAAAGTGCTCCCCTTTTCAGCAAAAGAAAAAAAGAGGTTGTTAGAGGTAGGGTTTTGGGACTTTGGAAGGGAGGAAGGCAACTGACATGAAGATGGAAAAGCAGATGTTTGGTAAATAAGTGATTGTTGGACCGTCAGAAAGAATGGGACTCACAAGGAACTCTGAGTTTGAAGAGTTTCTTCATCACACCTGGCTCATATTCTCTGCAGGTATTTCTGGTGATAATTCTATTCCAGGAACAGGCTTTCCATTTAAACTATTTTTAGGCATTTAGAGAGAAGACAAGTGTTTCTTTATGAGTCATAGGGACCTTGATTGTTTTCAGCTTGAAATAATTTTTGTGCCAGTGACATTTGAGGGTGGCAAAATTTGAACCCCTACCTGTCTCACCTTTAATATTCAAAAGTTATTTAACATGGTCAACTTTATCATCTTAAGAAACTTCAGATTTTTTTTTTTTTTTTTTTTTTTTTGCTTTTTAAAATTTATCTTATTGACTCATAGTTGATTTACCATACTGTGTCAGTTTCTGGTATATGATGAAATGACTCATATATATATATATATATACATATATATATTTTCCAGTATGGTTTATCACAGGATATTGACTATAGTTTTCATGCTTTGCAGTATGACCTTGTTGATTATTCATTCTGTATATACTAGGGACTTCCCTGGTGGCTCAGATGGTAAAGCGTCTGCCTACAATGTGGGAGACCTGGGTTCAATCCCTGGGTTGGGAAGATTTCCTGGAGAAGGAAATGGCAACCCATTCCAGTATTCTTGCCTGGAAAATCCCATGGAGGGAAGAGCCTGGTACGCTACAGTCGATGGGGTCACAAGAAGTCAGACATGACTGAGCGACTTCACTTCATTTCACTTCATACTAGTTTGCATCTGTCAATTCCAAACTCTCAATCCATTCCTTCCCCACCCCCTTGGCAACCACAAGCCTGTTCTCTATGTCTGTTTCTGAATAAACTTCAGTTTTGTCATCAGTGAGATGGGGCTGATAATAATCCACTCCTAGAATTAAATAAAAACTCCCTGTTTTTATCGAAAATGCAATCATGGATGAAAAGTGCCTCTCAGAACCTGGAATTCCAAACATGCAGTTATGTCTTTCATTTCTTAAGACAGCATTTCTATAAAGGTGCACAAATACCAACTGGAAAAATGCAAGCTATTGTCATTCATTATAACTGTGACTTTCATTTACAAGAAACTAAAATTAGTCTCATTCATTTAATGACACTTCAATTTTGAATATTTACTTCCATCATTACTATTTTCTTGACATTTCTTTTTCTTTAATGGTTTAAGTTTATTCACATTGATGTCATAGAAGCTAAGGAGTTACTCAGCATAAAAAATTGATTTTTTTGGTCTCAGCTGCATTTCTTTAGAAGTGAAGGTAAGGGAGTTCACAAGAAGATATTGAGTTCTTGCCACTATATCAGCATTTTCATTTTTCCATTTTCTTCCCTTTTTTAAGTCATAAAAGTGGACAGCAATGACATCACAAAAAAGTACTGTGCTAACAGTTGTGAAAATAACCACCAGTTCAACTGATGGACAGCAGAGTGACAATCTGGCATGTCCTGAAATGCTGATTCATTAACTAATGAACAAAAAATTGAAGCCAGCATAAGCAAGGTGTTTGACATCTGTCTATTTAAAATGAATGAGAGGGAAGGTGAACAGAAGTCAAGTGCACTAATGCTCAGACCCACATATTTTTGCTCAAAAATAATGCAGCTCTTTTATCTTTATAGCAAGAATGTTTTTTATTCCGTAAAATAGGAATTCCACCTATGTTGAAGGACTTCACTTTGGGTATTAAATGATGCTGCTCTATAGATAAAACGCATAGGAATAGCACAGAAATAACAAAAGCTTGTTTTCTTTGTATTGAAATTTTGACCAGTGTATATTGCTCCAGCAGGAATATCTTTTAGAATACTTAACACATCTGAAATATTTGTCACATTATCTTAAAGAAAGCCACTCTCATCCTCAAAATAATATGCTTTACTAGTTTCTTATCTTTTTGAGGGTCTTTATTGCCAGTGTTTGGCTCCTAGAGGTTCTTGTTTATAGAATAAGTGGATGAATGAGTATATCACAAATATTTAACTGTAAGTTTGGGGGTTTTGGTTTGAACCAAAAGCTGCTTAGATACTGCCCAAAAATGTGCTAGAGAGTCTGTGGTTTCCACATGGCAAACTGTCAAAACACTTTTCTAATCCAAGAAGTGATAGCATAATTCTATATCTAATCTCACCTTCATATTTGGAGTCACTTTCTCCCTTATCACTTACAGCTTACTTACTAGTCATGTTACTTCTTCCTTCCTAGTTCAGCTCAGTCACTTAGTCGTGTCTATATCTTTGCGACCCCATGAATCACAGCACACCAGGCCTCCCTGTCCATCACCAACTCCTGGAGTTTACCCAAACTCATGTCCATTGAGTCGGTGACGTCATCCAGCCATCTCATCCTCTGTCGTCCCCTTCTCCTCTTGCCCCCAATCCCTCCAAGCATCAGGGTCTTTTCCAATGAGTCAACTCTTCGCATGAGGTGGCCAAAGTATTGGAGTGTCAGCTTCAGCATCAGTCCTTCCAATGAACACCCAGGACTGATCTCCTTTAGGATGGACTGGTTGGATCTCCTTGCAGTCCAAGGGACTCTCAAGAGTCTTCTCCAACACCACAGTTCAAAAGCATCAATTCTTCTGTGCTCAGCTTTCTTCACAGTCCAGCTCTCACATCCATACATGGATGTGCAAAGTAATGTCTCTGTTTTTTAATATGCTATCTAGGTTGGTCATAACTTTCTTTCCAAGGAGTAAGCGTCTTTTAATTTCATGGCTGCAATCACCATATGCAGTGATTTTGGAGCCCCCAAAAATAAAGTCTGACACTGTTTCCACTGTTTCCCCATCTATTTCCCATGAAGTGATGGGACCAGATGCCATGATCTTAGTTTTCTGAATGTTGAGCTTTAAACCAACTTTTCCACTCTCCTCTTTCACTTTCATCAAGAGGCTTTTTAGTTCCTCTTCACTTTCTGCCATAAGAGTGGTGTCATCTGCATATATGAGGTTATTGATATTTCTCCTGGCAATCTTGATTTCAGTTTGTGCTTCTTCCAGCCCAGCGTTTCTCCTGATGTACCCTACATATAAGTTAAATAAGCAGGATGACTATATACAGCCTTGATGCACTCCTTTTCCTGTTTGGAACCAGTCTGTTGTTCCATGTCCAGTTCTAACTGTTGCTTCCTGACATGCATATAGGTTTCTCAAGAGGTCTCCCAAATTCACCATTTTTTAAAAATCTCCTTGCAACCTCTTTCATGCAGATCCTGTAGGCCTCTTGTGTGAATGACTATCCTTGCCCACTCTAAGCAACTTTACCTATCGTTATTTTTCTTCTCTGACACTGACTTATTCCCTGAAGTTTGCTTAATCTCTCTCTCTCTCTCTTTTTTTTCAAATATCATCTTTCTTATTTGTTCTGTTCCCTTCACTGAAGAACCGCCAGTGTCTCTAGACTATGACTACCTATACATTTGTTTTTTATTTGAGTTTGTCAGCTACCAAAAAATATGGAGAGGAAAGTTTAAATACCCCTAAATTCCCAAGACATCACTGCTACCTTGGGCTTCCATTTCCCTAGGATAACAGTCAGATGTCTCTTAAACACATCATCACACCATAGTTTCCTATAGGGCCTGTCTTCCTCGTCAATATTAGATTGAAAACTACAATCCTACTACACTAAATTGTTTTCATTTTTCTCATGATGACCTTGTTCTTCTTGCTTTTTCTGATTTTTTTCCCTAGATTTTTATTTTCTCACTCTACACTTAGTTCATTACACCCTGCTAAGTTCCATTATTAGACCTCAGCACTACCATTCTAGAATAGTTATGAACAGTTCCATGTTTGTTTTAAGGTAACACATTTTATAACACTTGCTATTTGTAATTTCCTGCCCATTTCTTGGGAATACTAGTGAATATCTCAACAGAAAGTCCTGTGTTTTGCTTCTTATTGCATCCATTATTTTGTCATAGAAACAAGCCAAAAATTCAGCAAAAGTCTGTACACTCTTTGAGAGTATAGGACAAATCTTTTTCTTTTTCTTTTACCACCCTAGCAACTTTATGGTGTTCAATTCATTGGATCCAACCAGTCCATTGTAAAGGAGATCAGTCCTGGGTGTCCATTGGAAGGACTGATGTTGACGCTGAAACTCTAATACTTTGGCCACCTCATGCGAAGAGCTGACTCATTTGAAAAGACTCTGATGCTGGGAAAGATTGAGGGCAGGAGGAGAAGGGGACGAGAGAGGATGAGATGGTTGGATGGCATCACCGACTCGATGGATATGAGTTTGGGTAAACTCTGGGAGTTGGTGCTGGACAGGGAGGCCTGGTGTGCTGCAGTTCATGGGGTTAGAAAGAGTCGGCCTTGACTGAGAAACTGAACTGAACTGAACTGAATGAATGTGAACTGATTTGGTGACTGAAAATACATGCATTTCCTACAGAGGTGTGACCACACAGTAATGTACATAATCCAGCTTATTTCAATTTGCATTACATTATGGGTTGAGTTTCCATTGTCACTAAATCTGTTGAGAAACACCAGACAGGTCTAAGTAATATTCAGTTGTATGAATAAAATTTCCTGATTTATTATATTGCTGTCATACTTGCCTCCTTAATTTAACATTTACATTATTTGGTAAATAATGTAAGGTATGCTATTTGTGTTTCTTATTATATCCCAGCTCCCTTATTTTGAAATTATTAGGTCAAGAGCACACATTTTTTTTTAAATACTTTTTAAACTATAGTAACAAAATTTTTTTCCTAAAATTGTAGAACTTGTTATACCTTAACAAACAGCATGTACAACCATGTTTCACCACATCTGTTGAAATACTGTCTATTTTAACTTATTTAAACGCTTGGAACTTTTTAAAGTTTAGAAATTTTCAAACATATACCAAAGAAGAGAAAGTGGTTCAATAAATTTCAGTTCAGTTGCTCAGTTG
Source organism: Cervus elaphus (assembly GCF_910594005.1). NCBI lineage: Eukaryota > Metazoa > Chordata > Mammalia > Artiodactyla > Cervidae > Cervus > Cervus elaphus. The sequence goes on along the minus strand of NC_057847.1, from coordinate 78,034,619 downwards.
AAGCTGGTATGCTTCAACAAAGACCAACTCACTTGTGGGCCATCCTATTTTATCTCTACCTCCATTCATTTATTCTGCCTCCAGGGTTACTCTGAAGCAAATCCCAGACATCATATCATCTCACCTATACATTTTAACTCTGTTTTTCTAATAGCTAGAGGTTTTTATCCTAAACAGAGTCAGTATAGTATCATCTCACCAAAGTACAATTAACAATAATTTCTTAATGCCATTAAGTATTTAGTGTTGTTTGTGTATTTACACATAGACCTATCTAATATTCTTCTCATTTATATTTTTCCAATATAATATTTTGTTAAAGAAATCAGGTTATTTGTTCTATAGGATTTCCAAAATTCAGGATGCTAAAGGGTACATATCCATGGTACTTTTTGATATATTCTTCTGTCTCTTTTATTTCCTGTAAATCAGTAGCCAAGTTAATTCATTAAATTATTTATTTATTCATTAATTGGTAAGCCTATGTATATTTGTTTTTATATTAACAGATATTTAATTATTCTACTAATTATTAATAAAATCTATTAATTTGTTAAGAGTTTCAAGTTGTACTTTTATAATTTTAATATGTTTTCGTTATTAGTTAGATTAGTTCCTAAAGATAAACTTCTTTAGTAACTTATTCAGTTATTATAAGGTATAGTTCCAACAGGAAAAGCTTGATTTTTTCCCTTTTATTTTCCAAGTTTCAAAATAAACAGTGGTTTCTTTCAGTTCAGTTCAGTCGTTCTGTCGTGTCCAACTCTTTGCGACCCCATGAATCACAGCACACCAGGCCTCCCTGTCCATCACCAACTCCCGGAGTTTACTCAAACTCAATTCCATCGAGCCGGTGATGCCATCCAGCCATCTCATCCTCTGTCGTCCCCTTCTCCACCTGCCCCCAATCCCTCCCTGCATCAGGGTCTTTTCCAATGAGTCAGCTCTTCGCATGAGGTGGCCAAAGTACTAGAGTTTCAGCTTCAGCATCAGTCCTTCCAATGAACATCCAAGACTGATCTCCTTTAGGATGGACTGGCTGGATCTCCTTGCAGTCCAAGGGACTCTCAAGAGTTTTCTCCACCACCACAGTTCAAAAACATCAATTTTTCGGCACTCAGCTTTCCTCACAGTCCAACTCTCACATCCATGCATGACTATTGGAAAAACCATAACCTTGACCAGGCGGACTTTTGTTGACAAAGTAATGTCTCTGCTTTTTAATATGCTGTCTAGGTTGATAACAACTTTTCTTCCAAGGAGTAAGTGTCTTTTAATTTCATGGCTGCAATCACCATCTGCAGTGATTTTGGAGCCCCAAAAAATAAAGTCTGACACTGTTTCCACTGTTTACCCATCTATTTCCCATGAAGTGATGGGGCCGGATGCCATGATCTTAGTTTTCTGAATGGTTTCTCTAGTACTCTCAAAATGTGTTCAATAAAAGTTGCTTTCAAAATATCATCAGAAACTAATACATTTAAGCATATTTAATTCCTTGATGGCTCAGATGGTCAGGAATCTGCCTGCAATGCAGGAGACCTGGGTTTCATCCCTGGGTTGTGAAGATCCCCTAGAGAAGGAAATGGCAACCCACTCCAGGAAGCTTGCCTTGAAAATCCCGTGGAAGGAGGAGCCTGTCAGGCTACAGTCCCTGGGGTTGCAAAGAGTCAGACAGGACTGAGCAACTTAACTCAATTTAATGAGTTTTAATCCAATGCCATAAAGATACTAATAGAGGCTCAAATAATCCTGTCACAGGCATTTAGAAAGTTCACTCAGTTTTTACATTCAGGTTGGGTTTTTTCCTTTTGATATGACTCTAGAAGTCTTCATTTTGATAGGCTCTCATTTTTCAAAAGATTCCAGACTCATCTTGTCCTTTTTCCTGCCTAAGGAGTAATTTTTCACTGATTCTTTTAGTTTTCAAGATGTGTAAGTTTCCCCACTTCCTGAAAATTGTTGATGTTCAGTCGTTCAATTGTGTCCAACACTTTGTGATCCCATGGAGTCAGCATGCCAGGCTTCCCTGTAATTCACTGTCTCCCGGAGTTCGCTCAGGCTCGCGTCCATGGAGTTCCTGAAAATAGAGTGCTCCCAAGACAAATTTCGTCACCCAAAATAACATAAAGCAAAGAAGCAATTGCCTCAGGACACATCTTGCTGATGGATGCCCCAAACACGATGAGATACTGCAGACGAAACCCATCGGCGCCGCAGCTTGGGGAGATGCCCAGTCGGTTCCAGCCAGCCAGACCGGCGGAGCCGCTCACGCCGCTCGGGGCGCAGGCGGCCTCTGGGACTGCTCTCTGCCAAACAGCCCCTGAACGTTCTTTTCCCTCTTAACCCTGTTTCCTGAAAGCAAAAATCTTCTTTGGATTTCTTTCAGGTAAAGAAAACAGGTACTTAACGCAGGTGTTTCATAAGAGTGAAGTATTGTAAACTGAATTTTTGAAAAATGAGGGATATTCAAACTATTTGTAAATCAAATTTTATACTTTCCAGTTGTAATTTATATAATTGCATTGTTTCTAACAATTTCAATATAACATATTTCCAGCAAAATATTACCTAGTTTTGGAGGCAGTGACTATTCTTAAATGGTTTCTACCAAAATTCTTATTGCTTTCTCATTAGATAAAATGCTGATTTGTGTCTGGAAAATATTGTCCTTTTCATATTAGATTTATTTTGCTACTAGGAATAATCCTAGTATATTGCATTTTTAGACCATTTTTCCTCAACATAACCCCCCCCACCAAGAAAAAAAAATAGAGCAGATTTCCTCTAATAACAACAACAACAAAATACTCATTACTGTCCAGTTTGGGCTTTCCTTCTAGACTCATATATGTATTTAAATTCCATTTTTGTTTTGAGTTTCATAAATGTACATCTTTTAGAAAAAAAATTGTACTCATAAACAGATATGCAGTCTTCTTTCTGAATCATGTTAATAACAATACATTCATGAGTTTTTAGTATCTGATCTTTGTCTGTTTCCCCCACTTGATTTGGGCAGGCACTTGACAGCACTCTGTCCCTCGGTGGTCATACAGCTCTCTCTTCCATATAAACATCTGTGATTCTTCTCCTGTCAACCTAACACCGCATTATTAGTTTCATAAGCATGCTTTGTTTTAACTCATTATTTAAATTACTTAGAGCATGTAGCCCACTGAAAACACCAATTATTAAATACAAAGTGTTATGAACTCAGGAATCAGAATAAAGGAAAGAAATGGATTCTGCAAAAAACGCACCTGACGGTATAACAAGATTCAAGAACTTGTGTTTGTAACATATACAAACCATGGACTTTATACTGCAGATATGTGGTTGCTTCTGTTAGCTGTCTTTTGTATTTATATATTCACACAAAATTTTAAAAGTGATTCCATTTATATTCACCCATTTGTTTTAAAAAGACACATGTACAAAAATAGTCATTTCATCACAACATTGTTTCTTAATATCAAAAATAGCAATCAACTATATGTCTATAAGCAGATGATAATTTATACAAATTATGATTTAGATAATAAAGGGAATATGCAGACATATTTTGCCAACATACATTTTTTAAAATTTATTTTATCAAAATATTGTTGATGTATAGTGTTGTGCTAATTTCTATGGTACAGCAGAATGATACATTCTTTTTCATATTCTTTTCCATTATGGTTTATCACAGGATACTGAATTAGTTCCCATTGCTATAGAGTAGAAACTTGTTTATTCATTCTCTATACAATCAACATGAATTTTTGATATGCAAAGTATTTTCAATGCCTTCTTACATAAATGAGCTTCAAAATATGATGTACTATATAATCTAATCTTACAAATGTATGTACATTATATTAGTTTTCTATGGATGCATAATATATCACACTTTATCAGATTAAAATACTATAACATAGTTCTGTGGATCAGAAGTCTACCATAGGTGATATGATTCTCTACTTCAGGTCTTACAAGTCTAAAGTCAAAGCTTAGCATGAGTGCATTTCTTTTTGAAGGTTCTACAAAACTTTTTGAAGGTTCCAAACTCATCTATATTATTGACAGAATTCAGTTGTTTATGGTTGTAGGACTGAGTTCTCCATTTTCTTGCTACATGGCTCCATCTTTAAGCCAGAAATAGCCAGTTGAATTCTATTCACTCTTTTCATCTCTGAATTCACCGTTTTTCCTTCTGCTGTTGCTTATGTGAACTGAATTAAGCTCACCCAGATAATGTAGGATAATCTTCCTATCTTAAAGTCAATTGATTAGCATTATTAGTTACATTTGCAGCGTACCTTTTGCCATTGAGCAACATATTTTTTCACAGGGATTAGAATCTTCTTAGGAGCCATAATTCTGCCTACCATATATATATTATCATATATAGCTAAAATATATATAATCTGACTTTATATTAGATAGGTGGTGTTATAGGTAACCTTTTTTTTCTTTGCCTGCCTATTCTGTTTTTCAGCTAAGTAAATATGTTACTTGTTTGTGTCTCTTCAGGGAAAAAAATAATAAAACAATGTACAGATTATCTAAGTTTAACAGCCCTAACTATTATCTATGGATATAGCATTGCTGACTTGGTAGCTTGGATATAAATGCATGCTTTCTGACTGCTTTTTTAATTTTATTCTCCAACCATCCTGACACTGGACAAGACTTGATCTCTGAAATTTTCATGAATGTGTTGTCAAGAATTGATGTGAAATGGGATATGATAGAATGGGTTTAATGATGCGAATGTCCAAAGCCCTAGGTTCATATGCGTTTCTCTGCATAGTGTAATGAGATGGGTGGCTCTATAGGAAATCAGATGTGTTCAGACTTGGTAATGAAACGCTTGGCTGGGGAGCCATAATGAAATGCCTTGTTGGGGCTCTAATAAGATGCTTTGCTGGAAGTACCTAATTAGACATTTGACTTGGTATGTGTAATCAGGGGTGTGACTAGGAACATCGTTAGTTTGGGTGTTGAGAGAGAGAAATACTCTGTACAGCTGGACAGCAAAGCAATGCTTAGACAAGCCTTGTGGAAAATGCCTGGGACCGTGATGATGCACACGCTGAGCGGAGAGTGAGACACGCAGGACCGTTCCACTGGAATTACAGGGTGATGTGATCTCTTAGTGTGTGGACATTCATTAGGATGAGGCTGTGGGAATAGACTTACCCATGTGGCATAGAGGGGTGATCGGGAACTCTGGTGCTACAACGCCACGAATGCCTGGCTTCATGTCTGCCAGGACAACCTCAGGCAAGCCACATAGGTTCTACCGATCTCTGTTTTATGTCTGTAAACTTTGATGACTTAGCTGGGTGGGATGGGGGATGGAAGAGAGGTCTAAGAGTTAGGGGATACATATACACATATAGCTGATTCACTTTGCTGTACAGCAGAAATGAACACAATATTGTAAATTTACAAAAATATTGTAAGGCAACTATATACCATTTTTTTAAAAAAAATTAACAAAGCATCAACAAGAGCAACAATAAAAACTACTTACACCACAGAGTTAATGTGAGGATTCCGTGAGTCAGTCTGTGAAAGGTGGAGAAAGCAGTGCCTGGCACGTAGGCAAGTGTGCTCTATGTGTATTCGCTCTTGTGAAGTGTCAGAACCTAACCGTCAGGACCTATTGAATCCTTGTTACAACTCTGCAAGGAATCGAAGGCTTGGAGGCATTCACTCACTTTCTCCAAATCACACAAGTAGTAATTCACCAGAAGGAATGTACTGTGTGGTAGCATATTTATGACTTGAAGAGCATGATGCCCATTGCTGGAAGAGAAGATGGAAATCTGTGAATTAGATTCTTTGGGGAGAGATGCAAGGGAAAGAATGAGTAATAGAACTGAGTTGATAGATCTGGTGAACTGTTTGTACCCTGAGCCTAAGTTTCCTCATCTACATAATAGAGAATAACCCTATCTCTTAGGTGACTTAAACAAACCAACAAAGTAAGCTATCTCTGTGAATGTAAAGAGTTAAAACTGAACATTTCACAGGAGGCATTTTACAAACTCAAGGGCTCTATAGTGCCCATTAGCTGCATCTCCATGGAGCTGTCGGTGGTTCCATTCCTTCATTTCTTTCTCTAAACTTGAAAAGGAAATTTATTGCACAGTACAAATTATCTGTCTAAAAAGAATCTTCACCTCAGACTGGGCACCGCAGTGAAATTTTCCTTTGATGATGAAAAGATGAGGGTGCATAATGTATTATTCAGGTTAGTCTAAGGTATACTGTAGTAAAACAAAACCTCCAGATTTTAGTGAGTTTACAAAATCAAAGGATTATTCCTATTATGCAAGATGTTCTAGGAGGGTTGGTAAGGGGGGCTCTGCTCACCAAAAGCTCTTAGAGATACAGGTGGACAAAGGTAACACCATTTGATTGCATTGTTTTCCTAATACAATGGTCATGATTTATTATAAGTTTGCAGAGAGGGTTGGAGAGTCGAGCACAGACTATTAAATACTTTACTCTGAAAATGACATATATTATTTTTTGTCATCTTTCTTTATTCAAAACTAGTGACATAATTATGTATCAAGAAGTAAGAAATACTGCTATCAATGAAACTGGTTACATCCATCCCAGTTTTTATTCTGCTTCATTCTTACCAAACTCTTAAAGCAAAAAACAATTTATGCTTGATTTATTCACTTTCTTACTTCCTACTTACTCTGCCTCTCCTGAGAAAGCCCTAATATAAAGTTTATTGAGGGCTGATATATCCCCACCCTTTTGTCTTTAAAACCTACAGAACATTTCTAAAAGGATAACCTTGCTGAACACTTACTCCTTCTAAAATTCTATTCAATAGATATTGCTTATTTAAATGCTTCTCTAAGCTCCTTAACATGACCTGGTTCCAGACTAACTCTCACCTCATTTCATTATTATCCTACCACAATTTATTCTGCTTTATTATGCTTTGCTTCCCCCTCACTCTTCCCAGTGCCTGCTATCCATTTCCCTCCATACTTCCCTTTCTTCTTTCCTTTTATAAAATCCTTTTTTCTTAATTCCCCTTTTTTAATTTACTTTTTGCAATTGTATGGTCATGACTTTGCTCATTTTCTTCTTATTTTTGTTGGAAGGATCACAGTTTTCATATTTATTTAGAAATTTTAGAGTTCAAAGAAGAATGATAAACGCTAAATAAGGCAGTTTCTGTATTTCAGCTTCTTTTCTAATATTTAGCTAATTGAATTCCTTTTGTAGTATTTTAACCATTTTAAGTGAAAAATTCAATAATATTAATTCACATTATTGTGCAACCTTCACAGGCGTACATCTTCAGAAAGTTTTGCATTTTCCCAAACTGAAACTTAAAAAATAATTTAAAAAATTAAAAATAACTCTCCATTTACTGCTACCCCCAAGAAGCCCCTGGGAATCACCATTATATTTTCTATATTTTCTATTAGGTCCATCACAAGTAAAATCACACACTGTTTTTCCTTTTCTGACTGACTTCACTTAACATAATGTTTTCAGGATTTATCCATATTGTAGCATGTGTTAGAATTTCCTTTCATTTTAAGGCTGAATAATATTTAATTGCAAAGATTTATCACATTGTGTTTATTCATTCATCTGTTGATAGGCATTTGGGTTGCTTCAATCTTTTGAATGTTGTGGACAGTGTCACTATGGAGTTAAGTGTATATTTATCTGCTCAAACCTTCTTTCAAATATTTTGAATATATAACCAAAAGCAGAATTTCTCATAAGTCTATTGATATTTACGGCAATTGAATGCTTACCTGTTTGAGTAACCAATATCCTGTTGTTCCTGCACCATTTCACATTTCCTACAGGAGTTAATAAGCATTATAATTTCTCTACATCCTCACAAAAACTTGTCACATTCTGTTTTGATATTAGTTTATCTCATTGTGATTTTTATTTTTACTTCCCTAATGGTTAATGATATTGAGCATTTCAGCATATGCTTATTGGTCATTTCCATATCTCCTTAGACAAATGTCTACTCAAGTTTTTGGCCTATTTTTAATTGGATATTTTGTTTGTTTTTCAATTGTAATTCCTTATATATTCTAGATTTAACCACTAATCAAATATATAATTTGTAAGTGTTTCTCTCGTTTCATGGGTTGATCTTTCACTGTGTTGACAGTGTCCTTTGATGTACAAAAGATTTCAGTACTACTGTGCTCCAATTTATCTAGTTATTTTGTTGCCTGTACTTTGAAGTCATGTTAAAAGCTTGAAAAATAATTTTTCTTTATATTTTTGTAAGAATTTATAATACTGACATGAATATCTTTTTATCTATTGAATAGTCTTGTATTGGTTGATTTGACCATATGTTCAAGATTTTATTTCTGTGTTATGAAATTCAGACTTAAATTGAAGAAAATAGGGAAAACCACTAGACCATTCAGGTATGAACTAAATCAAATCTCTTACGATTATACAGTGGAAGTGACAAATAGATTCAGGGGATTAAATCTAATAGACAGAGTGCCTGAAGAACTATGGACAGAGGTTTGTGACACTGTACAGGAGGCAGTGATCAAGACCATCCTCAAGAAAAAGAAATGCAAAAAGGCAAAATGGTTGTCTGAGGAGGCCTTACAAATAGCTGAGAGAAGAAAAGACATGAAAGGCAAATGAGAAAAAGAAAGATATACCCATTTGAATGCAGAGTTCCAAAGAATAGTAAGAAGAGATAAGAAAGCCTTCCTCAGTAATCAATGCAAAGAAATAGATGGAAACAATAGAATGGGAAAGACTATAGATCTCTTCAAGAAAATTAGAGATACCAAGGGAACATTTCATGCAAAGATTGGCACAATAAAGGGCAGAAATGGTATGGACCTAACAGAAGCAAAATATATTAAAAAGAGGTGGCAAGCATACACAGAAGTATACAAAAAAGATCTTCATGACTCAGATAACCACGATGGTGTGATCACTCACCTGGAGCCAGATATTCTGGAATGCAAAGTCAAGTGGGCCTTAGGAAGCATCACTACAAACAAAGCTAGTGGAGGTGATGGAATTCCAACTGAGCTATTTCAAATCCTAAAAGATGATGCTGTGAAAGTGCTGCCCTCATTCTGCCTGCAAATTTAGAAAACTCAGCAGTGGCCACAGAACTGTAATAGGTCAATTTTCATTCCAATCTCAAAGAAAGGCAATGCCAAAGAATGCTCAAACTACCCCACAATTGCACTCTTCTCACACACTAGCAAAGTAATGCTCAGAATTCTCCAAGACAGGCTTCAACAGTACATCAACCCTGAACTTTCAGATGTTCAAATTGGATTTAGAAAAGGCAGAGAAACCAGAGATCAAATTGCTGGTTGGATCATCGAAAAAGCAAGAGAGTTCCAGAAAAACATCTACTTCTGCCTTATTGACTATGCCAAAGCTTTTAACCATGTGGATCACAACAAATTGTGGGAAAATCTTCAAGAGATGGGAATACCAGACCACCTGACCTGCCTCTTGAGAAATCTGTATGCCAGTCAAGAAGCAAGAGTTAGAACTAGATATGGAACAACAGACTGGTTCTAAATTGGGAAAGGAGGACATCGGGGTGTACATTGTTATCCTGTTTATTTAACTTATTGCAGAGTAGATCATAAGCAATGCTGGGCTGGATGAAGTACTAGCTGGATTCAATATTGCTGGGAGGAATATCAATAGCCTCAGATATCAAGATGACACCACCCATTTGGCAGAAAGTGAAGAAGAACTAAAGAGCCTCTTGGTGAAAGTGAAAGGAGAGAGTGGAAAAGTTGACTTAAAACTCAACATTCAGAAAACTAGGAACATGGCATCTGGTCCCATCACTTCATGAGCAAATAGATGGTGAAAAAAATGGATATAGTGACAAACTTTATCTTTTGGGGCTCCAAAATCACTGCAGATGGTGACTGCAGCCATGAAATTAAAAGCCGCTTGCTCCTGGGAAGAAAAGTTATGACCAACCTAGACAGCATATTAAAAGGCAGAGACATTATTTTGCCAACAAAGGTCCTTCTAGTCAAACCTGTTGTTTTTCCAGTAGTCATTATGGATGTGAGAGATGGACTATAAAGAAAGCTGAGCACTGAAGAATTGATGCTTTTGACTGTAGTGTTGGAGAAGACTCTGAGAGTCCCTTGGACTGCAAGGAGATCCAACCAGTCCATCCTAAAGGAGATCAGTCCTGGGTGTTCATTGGAAGGACTGATGTTGAAGCTGAAGCTCCAATACTTTGGCCACCTGATGCGAAGAGCTGGCTCATTGGAAATACCCTGATTCTGGGAAAGATTGAAGGCAGGAGGAGAAGGGGACAACAGTGGATGATATGATTGGATGGCATCACCGACTCGATGGATATTAGCTTGAGTAAGCTCCAGGAGTTGCTGAAAGACAGGGAGGCCTTGCGTACTGCAGTCCCTGTGGCTGCAAAGAGTCAGAGAGGACTGAGAGACTGAACTGAACTGAACCGTATTCCACTGGTCCGTATGTTTGTCTTTCTGTCAATACCAGACAGTTTTGATTACTACTGCTTTGCAGTAAGAATTCAAATAAGAAAGTGTGAGACATCTTACTTTGTTCTTCTTTTCTATTATTATTTTGACATCTCAGGGTTCATTGAAATTCCATATAAATTTTAGGATTGAAATTTTCTACTCTGACAAAAAAGATTAGTGTTTTTTTTTAATAACAATTATATTAAATCTGTAGACCACATTGCCTTTCATTGATATCTTTAGCAATATTAAGTCTTCCAGTTCATGAATACGATGCCTTCTTATTTATTTGTGTCTTCTTTAATTTCATTCAGGAACATTTTTTTAGTTTTCAGTGCACAAGTCTTCCACTTCGTTAGTTGTTTATTCCTAAGAATTATTTTTTTTATATTTGATTATATTAAAAATAAAATTGTATTCTTAATTTCCTTACAGGTTATTTACTATTGGTATATAAAAACATACTGATTTCTCTGTGTTAAAATTGTGTCCCAAATCTTAACTAAATCGGTTTATCAGTTCTAACCCTTCTTGTAGAATCACTAGATTTTCTCCATTTAGGATCGTGTGTGTGTGTGCACTCAGTCACTCAGTCATGACCTAATCCTTGTGACTCCATGGACTTTGGCTCACTAGGCTGCCCAGTGCATGGGTATTTTCTAGGCGAGACTTCTGGAATAGGTTGCCATTTCCTGCTCTAGGAAATCTTCCCCACTCAGAGACTGAACCCACATCTCATGTCTCCTGCATTGACAGGCAAATTCTTTACCACTGTGAATTGTTTATTATAAACTTTCCTGGAAAACTGGCTGCTTTTATCAAGATGGGCCAGGAAAGTACCACCCATGAATCTCAAAATATAAGATCATGTTGTCTGTGAATTGCAATGATTTTTACTTTTTGCATTTCAATTTGTATGTGTTTCTGCCCTCACCTAACTGTTCTGACTGGGACTGTTTTGAATAGGAGTGATAAAAGCAATATCCTTGTCCGGCTCCTGGCCCTAGGGGAAAAGCTTTGCTTTTTACCACTGAGTATGATGCTGTCTGTGGGATTTTCATATATGGGCTCTTGTATGTTGAGGTGATTTTGTTTTCTTAGTTTATTAAGCTGTTACATCATGAAAGGGTGTTGAATTTTTTCAAACTCTTTTCCTGCATCAATGGAGTATGTATGCTTTCCTTCATTCTGTTAACATGTTATAATGATTGATTTTCAAATGTGGAATTATCCTTGAATTTCAGGCATAATTCCCATATAGGCATGGTATATAATCATTTAATGTTGTTGAATTACTGAATTTGGTTTACTGCTTTGGTTTCATTGAGGATTTTTGCATCAATATTCTTAAAGGATGTTAGTCTAAATTTTCTTACTGAGCAGTGTCTTTGTTCACCTTTGGTACTGAGATAATGCTGGCTTCAGAATGAGTTTGGAAGTATTCTTTCCTCTTCAACCTTTTGGGAGATACTGAAAAGGACTGACACTAAGTCTATTAAATGTTTGGTTGAATTAACCCATAAAGCAATCTTGTCCTGGGCTTTTCTTTTTAGGAGATATTTTGAGTCTTGATTCAATCTCCTTAACAGTTGCATTTCTATTCAAATGTTCTCTTTATTCACGATTCAATGTTGTTAGGTTGTGTGATTCTAGTGATTTGTTCATCTCATTAGAGCTATGAAATAGAAGACCTTCAGTAGGGTATGTTCTGAGCATTCAAACCAACCCAGTGTGAAGGCTTGAGGTCTTGTCAGCATTCTGGGGAGTGGGCCACTGTGTGTGTGTGTGTGTATATGTGTATGTGTGTGTGTATCTGTATGTGTGTGTATGTGTATGTGCGTATGTGTGTGTGTGTGTGCATGTGTATGTGTGTGTGTGTGTGTGTGCTCACATGCAGGCACTCGCTTCTGCATTTTGTTTTCTGTTTCACCCTGTTGTCATTGTTCAGTCACCTAGTTGTGTCTGACTCTTTGCAACCCCATGGACGGCAGCACACCAGGCCACTCTGTCCCTCACCACCTCCCTGATTCACCCTACACACAGTTTTTTGCTTTAATGTCTTATTTTCGCTGAGACTCTCCTTCTGCTTCTCCTCTGAGCCTTCAATGTGCTATTCTGTCCTAATCAGTAGCCACTTGACCCAGGCACAAGCAGGTCTCTAGTTTACTCATGGCGTCCATTAACCTTGCCTGCTGCTTCTCATGATTGTTACAAGTGTGAGATCCAAGTGGTGCTGGGTTTTGCTCCTTTTGTCAAACTAAGACACATCATGCTGGATAAGGTGTGGACAAAAGCAGTTGAAAAAATAAAGAAATTTACTGTTTGAATGTTTTTCTTGGTTGGTTTTTCACTTAATTGCTGGAGGTAGTTGACTGATTTCCAGAACTTCAGTGAAGTTATTTTAGACAGTATATAGTTGTGTATTTAATGTTTCCACTGGGGAATGAGAGAGTGGAGTTTTCTAGTCTGCCATCTTGCTGGTGTCACTTCCAAATTAATTCTATTTTTAAAAATATTTATTTATTTTTTGGCTACCTAGGGTCTTAGTGCAGCACATGGCATCTTCTTTGCAGCATGTGGGATATTTCATTTAAGCGCATGGGTTAGTGGTCCTATGTCATGGGGGATAGTGGTTCACTGGCCAGGGATCAAACCAGCATACCCTGCGTTGGAAGGTGGATCCTTAACCACTGGGCCACTGAGGTAGTCCCCCAAATCAATTCTTATGATAAGACTGTAACATAGGTATTACACCTAAAACTCATTTCCTTTTTCTTTCTCACAGACTAGAAAACCATAGAATAGAGAGACTGAGTAACTTTGCCAAGGTCATAGAGGGAGTAATCAGAAGACAGAGGTTTTAAACTGTGTCCCATAAATTCAAGAATTTATTGGACTTGGTTTTATTCTAAGATAGAGAAGGAATGTTTATGTCCCCATTCTATGATAGAGATACTATATTATAAGATAAAGATACTATATTATAAGATAAAGACACCTATTCTAAGATCCAGAAGCAGGCTTGATGTCCCCATTCTGTTTTCTAATCTTTTATTTTGACCCTAAGTTTAGGCACCTCAGAGGCAGTGATTCTCTGATATTTAAATTCAATTGCTATACCATAGCTAAGCCGGAGAAATCAAAGTGGATCCAGGAAGGGGTGGGGGCGGGGGAGTACTGCATCGCTGATATAAATAACACACACAAGGAAAACTAACTTTACCCTTCAGGTCTGCAGAGCATCTGTGAATAATGAGTTTTTATTTTAGTTATTCTTTCACTAAATGTTTTGAAATCCACCGAGAAGAAAGGGTCACCAAAAGGATGATTTAGTGGAAATCTGAAAACAATAGTTTTGGAAGAGTGTTTGATTTCAATATATATCTTTTGCTCTCTGGGAACCTCTCCCTTCCTTAGCATTGAGACCACGTTTGGCAAGCAGTTGGCAGGAGGCAAAGGTCTGCATCAAGGGACTACAAATAAGACAATTACTGGAATTCAGAAAAGTAGAAAGGCTTTCTCCACACAAAGGAGTGAATATCAAACAGACGTTTTAACTCACACTGTAAATGAAATGCATCTGTCTATTTCATTCCAGCTCATATCTAAACGCCTTTGGTGGAAAGTCTACTCTCAGAGTAATCAAATGCTATCTTTTTCCTATTCATTTAAAAAGCAAAAGGTTGCCTTACATGTGATAGGACCTGTAACAATGCTTTAGAGGGCTGGTATTATAATCAATTAATACTGCATTGACAATCATTATCAGTAGTTGTATGAATCATTCCCACACATTTGTGAATGCCACATAATTCAGCAAATTTTTAATAAACTTCTGTCAATAGAATGGACCCAACTCTTTTAGTTTGTTGGCACAATGTGATGAATAACATATCTTTAGTTCAAGGATCATAATAAGCAAGACTGGAAAGAAAACAAGTAGATGGAGTGTGAGTTAATTCATTAATTCAGGACATGTATGCAGAGTGTTTGCTCAATTTCTAACACAAGGATAGATGTTGGTGCTAAGAACAGAAGTTGAATAATGCATTGCTCCTGCCCTTAGGATCTGCAGAGAGTTACCAAAGACTAAGACATGGAAGTAGATTAAAAGTCACGGTGTGCTGTGGCCCATGCTAAGACAGGTGCCTAACAAAGGATATGGGAGAAGAGAGGTAAGGATCTATTTGCAAGGGACTGAGTAGCCTTTTGGAAAACTCAAATCATATTTACTGTTGCCATTCAGCTGTGGGATGAATATAAACTAATGAGGTAAACAAAGTCTGGATGCTGGCTTTAACAAGAGAGCTCGAATTAAAAGAAAGAGGCAGTTACTAAAAGAAGGATCAAGACAAAGTGAATCTTTGGAATAATGCATAATAACAACGATGGCCTTGTTAGGAGGACTGTGAGTTCTGCAGCGTGGTAGGGGTTACTTGCTCTGCCCAGCCCTCTGGATATGCGTGGGAAGAGGGTGGCTGTAAACATTTAGGGCTCTTACACTGATAATTCTTCAAATGGAATGTTAATAGAATTTGAAAGGGAGAGAGTCTTTCTCTAGTTTTTGTTTTAAACCTCAGTGCTCACTTTGTGGAACAACATACCACGATGGGGCTTAGAATTTGCCTGTGCCAAGGGAGCCTAAGGAGCTGCCAGTGTCCCAGAAGTGACCACAGCGTGGTTCGTGGCGCCAGCAGGGCGAGAAAGACAACGAGAGCGTCAGAAGACCTCCAGAGGCTGTGGTGCAGCCAGGGCACCGGCGGCAGCTGCCCGCGAGCTGAGAGCGCGGCCGGCAGCAGCCCGCAGTACCCGCGGAGCTCTGAGGAGGGGCAGCGGGAAGGGGGAAACGCCACGCCCGGGGCGCTGCAGCGAGGATGCCTGGGAGGAGAACTCTATTAGCCACCTGCGGAAGGAGCCCGGAAATACTACCCAGGAGGGGGACTGGAGTTACATGGCCCTACTTGAACAAGAGAGGACAAAAGTCATGAAGACCTCCGTTGCAGTTGTTAATGAGCCCCAACATCTCTCCGCATCTCAGAAAGCACAGTAAATTTAGGTGGTGTATACACACAGAGTAAAGTGTCTAACATAAGTTATAATGCATAGGGACTGTTTCCTTTTTTTAAATACTGTTTTATTAGGCTATAATTCACTTACCACACAATTCACCCACTAAACTTTCAGGTTTTTAGTATGTACTCAGAGTTCCCTTATCAGATGGATGATATTAAAATGTTTTCTGCAAATCTGTGGTTTGTCTTTTTGCATTCCAATTAATTCCTTTTTTCTTTTGTTGTTTTTTGATTTTGGTGTCCTATCAGAATAAATAATTAAAGCCCAAACCAATGTTGTGAAAATGTACTTCTATTTTTTAAGATTTCTTTTATTTTAGCTTTTATATTTTGGTCTCTGATTTATTTTGAGTCAATTTTTCTTCATGAATTGAGGAATGAGACCAACTTAATTCTCTTGCATTTGGGTCTCCAGGTGGCCCAGAACCATTTGCTGTGAAGAATACTCACATTCCAATTGAATGGCTTCGGCATGATTGTCAAAAATCAGTTGACCATAAATGAATTGCTTTGTTTCTGGTCTTTATGCTCTATTCCCTGATCTATATGCCTATTTACATGCCAGTACCACAGTATTTAGGCTTCCCTGTGGCTCAGTCAGTAAAGAATCCACCTGCAATGCAGGAGATCTGGGTTCAATCCTTGGGTCTGGAAGATCCCCTGGAGAAGGATATGGTTATCCACTCCAGTATTCTTGCCTGGAGAAATCTATGGACAGAGGATTCTGGTGGGCTGCAGTCCATGGGGTTGCAAAAAGTTGGACATGACTGAGCAACAGACATACATACACACACCATAGTGTTTTGAATACTGCAACTTTGTAGGTGGTTTTGAAATAAGAAATAATATGGTAGAATATGATTTAGCCTTAAAAAAAGAAGGAAATTCTGCATTTGTGACATGCATCAACTTGGATAACATAAAATGAAATAAGGCAGAGAGAGAAAGACAAATATTACATGTTTCACTTATATGTGAAATATGCATATTTTTAAAAAGTCAAAATCATGAGACAAGTGCTTGGGGCTGGTGCACTGGGAAGACCCAGTGGGATGGGGTGGGGAGGGAGGCGGGAGGGGGGAATTGGGATGGGAAATACATGTAAATCCATGGCTGATTCCTGTCAATGTATGGCAAAAATCACTACAATATTGTAATTAGCCTCCAACTAATAAAAATAAATGGAAAAAAAAATAAAAGTGAAAAAAAAGAAAGTCAAAATCATAGAAACAGAGAGTAGATTGATGGTTACCAAGGCTTATGTGCTGGGAGAAATGAGGAGAGCTTGGAAAAAAAGGTGCAGTCTTCAGTGTTATGGTGAATAAGTTCTGAGGATCTAATACATAGCACAATGAATATAGTTAATAATTCTGTATTGTGTAATTCAAACTTGCTAAAAGAGTAGATATTAAGTTTTCTCACAGAAAAGAAATAGAAACGAATAAAGGAAAGAAAAGAGGAAAAGAGTAACTCTGTGAGATGATAAATATGCTGATTAAATGTTTGTAAAAACCCTTTCATGATAAGCAGGTATATCAAATCATCACATTGTACTTTTAGAATATATTGCAACTTCGTCAATTATGCCTTGATAAAGCAGGGGAAAAAAAGAAATTAGTTATTGTGAATCTCCCAACCTTGGTTTTCTCTTTAATGATTATATTGGCTCTGATGCATTTTTTGAATTTCCACATGAGTTTTAGGATCGGTTTGCCAATTTATGTAAATGAGGAAGCTGGGATTTTGATAAGGACTATGTTTAACATTTTAATCAACTTAAGGAATATTGCCATGTTCAGAATATTTAGGAAACCCCAGTCTTCATGGCCACATTTCTCTGAAATAATGAAGGAGTCACAAGACAGACCTGAGCAGAAGGTGAGAGATACAAGCGGCCTGTCCTCACTAGGTGAAGCCATCATCTTAGAAAGGCAGTGGATGTGAATGGGAACCCCGTGTTCCTGGCCAAGCTCATCCAAAATAGAGCTCGCTTGACACTGAGCTGGGAGGAAATAGCAGTCATCACCCCACAGACTCACTGTTCTCTTACTGAGATTTAATACATTTTCTTAAATATATGTTTTTCCATTTTCTGCATGCTTAGGAACATTCCCAGACATTGAATAGTTGTTTTGTTTTGTTTGCTATTTTTTTAAAGCATTTTCCAGCAGGTCAGTGATTCATTAGCAGAAGCACACAGCAAGCTCTTCACACACTGTCCCTTCATATGGTTTCTTAACATCTTTCTTTCCTGATTTGTCCCATAAGAAGTCATTATTGGCATTGCTCTGCTGCTATGAACCCACAAATGAAGTGTGGTCTCCTCTGATCTTCCAGGCAATATTGTACTCTCCTCTGCACATTTTTAGAATGAATAATTGTTCCTGTACTTAATCACCTAATAATATTTCAGTAATTTTCTTAGTTATGCAGATGATACCTCTTTAAAGGCAGAAAGTGAAGAGGAACTAAAGAGCCTCTTGATGAGGGTCAAAGCGGAGAGTGAAAAAGTTTCTTAAACAAACTAAGATCATGGCATCTAGCCCCATCACTTCAAGGAAAATAGAAGGTGAAAATGTGGAAGCAGTGACAGATTTTATTTTCTTGGTCTCCAAAATTACTACTGACAGTAACTGCAGCCATAAAATTAAAAGACACTTACTCCTTGGAAGGAAAGTTATGGCAAACCTAGACAGCATCTTAAAAAGTAAAGCATCACTTTGCCTACAAAGGTCCATATAGTCAAAGCTATGGTGCCTCCAGCAATCAGGTACTAATGTGAGAGTTGTGCCATAAAGAAGGCTGAGTGCTGAACAACTGATGCTTTTGAAGGTTGGTGTTGGAGAAGACTCTTGAGAGTCCCTTGGACTGCAAGGAGGTTAAACCAGTCAATCCTAAAGGAAATCAACCCTAAATATTCATTGGCAGGACTTTGCTAAAACTGAAGCTCCAATACTTTGGCCACCGGATGCAAAGAGCCAACTCATTGAAAAAGACCCAGATGCTAGAAAAGACTGAAGCAAAAGGAGAGGTAGGTGGCAAAGGATGAGATAGGTACATAACATCATGGACTCAATGGATATGAGTTTGAGCAAACTCTAGAATATAATGGAGCAGAGGAGCCTGGCCTGCTGCAGTCCACAGGGTCGCATAGAGTTGAACACAACTTAGCTACTAACCAAAAATTTTCTTAGAACCTCAAAACTACAGCTGTGTCAAATTATTCTTCACGATATAGGTACCCAGTATAGGTCTGGCACGGAGTTGCTGTTCTTGAAGTATTTATTTGAATAAACAAATGAATCCATGTATGTAAGAAGATAAGCTAATTGATACTGGAATATAATTAGACTTTAATGTCTAAAGTTGATAATATAAATAATGAGGATAATATAACACAGCATATTTTTCTCCTAAATACTCTCATTGACCCCTCTTCTATTCTGTGCAAATATAAATGGCAAATCTCAAATGAAATTCCTTCTCCCCACATAACTTGGAGTTATATCGGGTTGCTGACTAAAGTCTATTTAATGGTAAAGTGTTTCACAATACAGGGAATGAAGCCAGAGAGACTTTTCAGTAAAGGGACAATTTGCTGTGAGAGGAAAATTAGAATCAGTAAATTTTTTCACCTGACAAATTAGAAAATATTATTACTGTTTTCATCCAGTGCACTTAATAATTACCACGTACTTGCTCTAATGTGCATTCAAGTCCATTAAATCATGACCGTGACACCATTGTCTATGTCCCTATTATTGCACTTATCACACAGAACTTTAATTACTGCATTTATTATGCATTTATTTTCATCATTAACTCGAGTTCTTTGAGAGTCATCAAAAGTATTGAATATCTGTATCCCCCAGATGCATAGCACATAATCAGTGTTCAATAAATGTTTGTTGAATACATTTAATATGTCATCCTGTTCTGTAATGATATGCTTTCATGTCAACTCTCTCAAACTCCTCAAAGATAGACTTTTATCTTCAAGACAATAGTCCCGCATTGAATAATTGGGTTACCAGGTCAATAAATAAATGAGGGAATTAATGATTGGATAAGTATACTGAAAACTGTTTTATATTTCACAGCCTTGGCTCCATAAATGGTTGTATTAATATGCATGTCCAAATCTCAATAACTCCAAACTGCCTCTTGCTCAATTACATGGTCTAATTTTTTATGGCACTTCCAACAGAAATATTTGCAAGAGAAATCGCCAATGTATACTTTAAGCATTTGGTGATTTTATGATATTTATTATTTCATAGTGAAGCTTCTCTGTGGGTTTTCCTTGCCCTTTTTATTCTAAGTCCTCTGTCAGGTCTGCCCATATCCTTCAGATACAATTACAATAATCCACAGGAAAATTGACTCATTTATTTGTTCAGTTGCTTAACATTTGAGTCTTCAAATGGAAAGTTTTGAGGAAATCCACCTATAAGACTGTAGTCTTCATGGGAGACAGGTATTCACCTTGACCACCAGGAAACTCTGGAAACCAGGTCTTCTTTCTCTTGTTAGTTCTGCCCACAAAGGAAAAGTACAAGGCTCTGTTTATTAGGTTTTACCAGTTGTATAGTCACACAAGAACAGTTAAACCTGGAGTAAGTGAGGCTGTGGTGATTGGAATCCATTCAGTGACTCATTGCGGCATCACTGTGCGGGTGGTGGAGTGGTGTCTGTGTGCTGAGTCACTTGTCCGTGTCCAGCTCTTTGTGACGCTATGGACTGTAGCCCGCTAGACTCCTCTGTCCATGGGCTTCTCCAGGCATTGACACTGGAGTGGGGCGCCATTCTCTTCTCCGGGGGATCTTCCTGACTCAGGGACTGAAGCTGGGTTTCCCGCACTGCAGGCAGATTCTTTACCATCTAAGTCACCAGAGAAGCCAGAGTATTGTCTACATAATATCTAATAAAAGTTGGATATTCCATAAGTTTTTTTATTTTTTAAATTATCCTAGTCGTCCATGGTGACTGCCTGCAAACTAAGCTTATTGTCCAGATTCCCTTCAATACAATAACCTCAGATTTGCAGATGACACCACCCTTATGGTAAAAAGCAAAGAGGAACTAAAGAGCCTCTGGATGAAAGTGAAAGAGGAGAGTGGAAAAAGTTGGCTTAAAACTCAACATTCAAAAAACTCAGATCATGGCAGTCGGTCCCATCACTTCATGACAAATAGATAGGGAAACAATGGAAACAGGGAGAGACTTTATTTTGGGGGACTCCAAATACACTGCAGATGGTGACTGCAGCCATGAAATTAAAAGATGCTTGCTCTTTGGAAGAAAAGCTATGACCAACCCAGGCAGCATATTAAAAAGCAGAGACATCACTTTGCTGACAAAGGTCTGGTCAAAGCTATGATTTTTTCAGTAGTCATGTATGAATGTGAGAATTGGACCATAAAGAAAGCTGAGAACTTGAGAATTGATGCTTTTGAACTTTGGTGTTGGAGAAGACTCTTTTGAGAGTCCCTTGGACTGTAAGGAGATCCAACCAGTCCATCCTAAAGGAAATCAGTCTTGAATATTCATTGGAAGGACTGATGCTGGAGCTGAAACTCCAATACTTTGGCCACCTGATGCAAAGACTGAATCATTAAAAAAGGCCCTGATACTGGGAAAAATTGAAGGCGGAAGAACAAGGGAAATACAAGGATGAGATGGTTGGATGGCATCACCAACTCGATAGACATGCATTTGAACAAACTCCGGGAGTTGGTGATGAACAGGCAAGTCTGGCGTGCCGCAGTCCATGGGGTCAGAAAGAGTCGGACATGACTGACTGACTGAACTGAACTAATGATATTTTAAAACAAATCTCTTGGTTTTAATGTAATCAAAGTCTGTTTACCTTGCCTGAATCATAATCTTGACTGATACAATATTACTTTACTTTAAAGGTAAATAAAATTTAAACATTCTTACATTCCAGGAAGCTACTAAACCCAATATTAATCAACAAGAGGCAGGTGACTGTTTCAGTTTAGAATATTGTTTTTAACTCCTTTCAATAAAGTGGCTTAGTTCTGCACTTTCTCAGCTGGGATAGAGAAGAGTGCCTTACTCATGTTACCGCTTAAATCTGTTGATAGAGAAAAGCACCTTTAAAACTACATTTACAAGAGTTTAGTTCAGGAGAGTTTAGTGAGTACTCTGAGCAAAGAGGATTCACAGTCCCATACCACTGGGGCATACTGGATGCTAAACCCTCCTCTTGCAGATTCACTATGCACTTTCATCTATTGAAGATCCTGGAGGATCTTAAAATAAAAACACCCTCTCATCCTCCCTGGGGGTTTAACATCAAGTTTATTTTTCACAACACACTAAAATAATGTGTAAAAACAGACTATAAAAACCAATTTGGATAACATTAATGGAGATGACCGGCGTTTTGATTTGCGCTGTGGAGAAAACAGATGCAAAGCCAGTGAAAGAGACTTGCCAAAAACTCTGAAATGCTTTAGTTAGTGCTACTTTTCAACCCATGTGGTACAATTTATTGTCCATCCTATTATATGCCTTTCATTATAACTGACTTAAAAATTTGGAATGTGGAAGGGAGAATTCACTTCAAAACCAAGAGAAAATACATATTGAGAAAATATAAAGGATCACGTACTCATAGAAATCTAGCCCCATTTTGGTAGTAAAATAAGCTATGTATTCCTTATAGGTTTTTACTGGAGGAGAAATGCAGTGTTTCAAATAGATGCTAGGAGAGAAGTAGAGTAAGAGGAATTTCAACATTCATTTCAGTGTTACTCATGATAGGAAATCATTAGACCCCATTTAAAGGAAGCAAGATCTGATGATATTAGTATAAAGATAATCAGAAGGAAAATTACATACGCATACAGGTATAGTTCTAACTTTTTAAATGTAAAAGATAAATGCCAAAGGGTAAACAATGTAGATTACATAGTGAAAGAATGCATGCATGGGTTTCCCTTGTGGTTCAGCAGTAAAGAATCTGCCTGCCAAGGCAGAAGACATGAGTTCAATCCCTGGATTGAGAAGATCGCTGGAGAAGAAAATGGCAACCCACTCCAGTATTCCTGCCTGGAAAATCCCATGGACAGAGAAGCCTGGTGGGTCTACAGTTCACGGGGTTGCAAAGAGTCTGAAATGACTTAGTGATTAAATAACCAAAACCAAAAGCAATGTGAGCAAAATGACAGGAATCACTTCCAGGCTTAAGCATCCATAGGCAGCACAGAACGTGTGTATATTGTGCATATCTCTGTATGTCTGCTTATATAAATATTTTGTAGTGAATATGACATAAAATGTGAAAATAATGGGAGGAGGGTATATCAATCATAACAGTAAATGTAAATGATTCAGAAACACTAACTGAAAGTTCTTATTTTTTCAGATTTGCTTAGAACGTATAATCAAACACTATACGATAAATGAACATAAAACAAAGAGACTGAGAATAGTTAAAAACAAAGCTGTATAAGGCAGCAAAAACAAAAAGAAAGCAGCATTTCAGTATGGATGCACAGCAAAAGAATTCAAACGAAAGCATCAGCAGAGGCAAAGAAGGACATTTTGGAATGATAAAGTGTCCCAGTGAATGCAAAAAGCTCATTAATATTTATTTTCTGGAAGATATGAAAATAACTCATACTGTAGAAATTACATGACACAAAAATAAACATATAGAAATATCTTTTATTAAGGGAAATGTGTACACATTGATGAACAAAAATGTTAGCTCTTGTAGATATATGTCAAAACTAGAATCCCAATTATAAATGATATATTTTTTCAAGGTCAAAATAAATATTTATGTAAACTGATGAAATGTAAGATGATAAAGAAAACATGTATATATACCAAAGAGTAAAAATAATTCAAATAGATTGTCCATTAGACAATGGTACTTCAAAATAATAGTGCTACTAGAAAATAGTACCACTGATTTAAATTAGAACATAAAGGCATTTTCTAAAAGACCATGTACCTTGAAATAATACTAAACCTCTATCGATGGAAATGAAACTACAGAATGAAAATACACATTTTGAAAATTGTGAAATTGATTGCATGGCCTGCAATCTGTGGCATACACCTAACGCTGTCACCAGGAGAAATAACTAAGTATCATGTACTTATCTCAGTACAGGTGAAAACAAGTGCAAGAAACACTAAAAATTAGACAATAGTGAAACCTTAGCCTACAAAATGAGAAGATAGAAAATTGCAAATATATAAGGAAATATTAATGAGGAAGAATACAAAAATACAGAGTGTATAAATAAATCTTAGTAAAGCACTTCAAAATAATTTATAAAAGCCAAATCACCAATTACATTAAAGAATGGAAAGAAAGCAACAATAAACAGCATTATGAGATGACAAATCACAGGTAATTCTAAATACAGAATAAATTTAATTTGGACAGCTCTTTGCTAATAAATTCAAAAGTCTTGATGAAGTAAAAAAATACATGGAAAATATTTTACATAATTAACCATAAGAATGACATAAAATGAAAAGATGAGTTAGTATAGAATATAGAACATGGCTAAAAATATACCTCCCAATTGATAGGTAGATATATATTGATATATTGAAATACATTGATATTCAGATATTTATATATTGATTTCTATTTCATAAATTCCAAGTGATTTTTTACAGGAGAATTTTTACCAAGCATTATATTAGCATCGATTAATATTATCTCTCACAGTGCAGATGATTGCCTGGGTTTAATGCCTCTTGCTCAAAGTATAATGTTGCAGTCATCAACTGACAAGAGGATATTAAGTCAACTCAAAAGCGTCCTTATTCACATATCTGGTGCCTGGACTTGGAAGACTCAAACAGCTGAGAATCAAAATAACTGGTTTTCTCAGACATCTCTCTCTTAACTCCATGTGGCCTCTCTACATGTTTCCTTCAACATGGTGGTTCAAAACAGAACTTCCTTTTTTTTGAAATTTATTTTTAAATTTTCAATTAATTCATTTAATTGGAGGATAATTACTTTACAATATTGTGATGGTTTTTGTCATATATCAACATGAATTGGCCACAGGTATACATGAGTCCCCCCATCCTGAACACCCCCCCGCCGACCCTATCACTCTGAGTTCTCCCAGAGTGTATTTGAGTCAGTTCTAAAGAGGTGGGTGGACCTGGAACCAATTAAACAGAGTGAAGTAAGTCAGAAAGAAAAAGACAAATACCGTAGATTAAAGCACGCGTATGGAATTTAGAAAGATGGTACCAGTGGTCCTACATGCGGGGCAGCAGAGGAGACACAGATGTAAAGAACAGACTTTTGGACTCAGCGGGAAAAGGCGAGGGTGGAATGATTTGAGAGAATAGTATTGAAAATGTACATTATCATATGTAAAATGGATGACCAGTGCAAGTTTGATGCATGAAGCAAAACTGAACTTCTTCCATGGCAGTTGTGGACTTCAAAATGTAGGTCTCAAGAGAAAGCCAGGTAGAAGTTGCATAGTATTTTATGAAGCTGCCTCAAAAATCATACTGTCCATTCTGCTGCATTCTATTTATTAGAATCAATCACTAAATGAGCTCATTTTCAAAGGCCAAGGATTAGATTCTAGCTCTTTATTTCTACGCTAATGGCAAAAAATTTGCAGATATATTTTAGAAACACCCCATCCATCATGTTTACAGAGTTGACACAAAAATTAATAACTGATAAAGTAAAATAATATATTATTTACAGACAACAAACAGCTGAGGCAGATTCACAAAAATT
This sequence comes from Cervus elaphus, assembly GCF_910594005.1. Classification (NCBI taxonomy): domain Eukaryota; kingdom Metazoa; phylum Chordata; class Mammalia; order Artiodactyla; family Cervidae; genus Cervus; species Cervus elaphus. Next base: position 78,009,258 of record NC_057847.1, on the reverse strand, counting down.
GTTACCTTTCTATGTGGGAGAGAAAGTAACCATGGCAAGATTCAGAGGCAGTAATGTTGGTCTGCTTTTGATGCTGATGGTAGGTATTTTCCAAAGATGTTTGCAACAATGTCTCCCATCTGGCAAACACTTATCACTTGGCCACTCCTCATGTAGAGACATGGGTTCCAGATCTCCCACCCTTGAAGTTTGGTGAACTTGTCACTACTTCGATCAATATATTTCTTAAAAGTTTTGAAAGTGGTTGGAAAATATGCAGCAGCCTGTTTCCTATTCACTAGAAGATTTGTTCTTGGATCCCTGAATTCTGATTACTGTGAGGCTGCCATGATGTCAGGAAGCTGAAATATATGAAGTTCAATTTAGAAGTTCATTCTTGGAGGTGTCAAAGCCTAGACACTGTCTTTAAAATTACTGATCATTCTGATGAGTCTAGACTCAAGTTGTGTAATCAGTACCAGGCCTTGAATCTTCCCAGATGAGGCTCCAGGTATTGCAACACAAGGGTAAGCCATCCCCAGTTCAGTTCAGTCACTCAGTTGTGTCCAAATCTTTCAGACCCCATGGACTGTAGCACACAGGCTTCCCTGTCCATCAGCTCATGCAGCTTGCTCAAGCTCATGTCCATCGGGTTGGTGATGCCATCCAACCATCTCATCCTCTGCCATCCCTGTTCTCATCCTCTGTTCTCCTGCCTTCAATCTTTTGCAGCATCGGGGTCTTTCTAATGAGTCAGGTCTTTGCATCAGGTGGCCAAATATTGGAGCTTCAGCTTCAGTATCAGTCCATCCAATGAATATTCAGGACTGATTTCCTTTAGAATTGATTGGTTTGAACTCCTTGCAGTCCACGGGACTCTCAAGCATCTTCTCTAACACCACAGTTCAAAAGAAGCATGAATTCATCAGTGCTCAGCTTTCTTTATGTTCCAACTTGCACAACCACACATGACTACTGGAAAAACCATAGCTTTGACTAGACAGACCTTTGCTGGCAAAATAATGTTTCTTCTTTTTAATATGCTGTCTAGGTCAGCTGTAGCTGTTCTCCCAAGGAGGAAGCATCTTTTAATTTCATGGTTGGCAATTTGATCTCTGGTTCCTCTGCCTTTTTTAAACCCAGCTTGAGTATCCAGAATTTCTCAGTTCACATAATGTTGAAGCCTAACTTGAAGAATTTTGAGCATTACTCTATTAGCGTGCGAGATGATTGCAATTGTGTGGTGGTTTGAACATTCTTTGGCATTGCCTTTCTTTGGAATGAAATGAAAAATGACCTTTTTCAGTCCTGTGGCCACTGCTGAGTTTTCCAAATTTGCCGACATGTTGAGTGCAGCACTTTCACAACATCATCTTTTATGATTTGAAATTGCTCAGCTGGAACTCCACAATCTCCACTAGCTTTGTTCATAGTGATGCTTTCTAAGGCCACTTGACTTTGCATTCCAGGATGTCAGACTCTAGGTGAGTGATCACACCATCGTGGCTATCTGGGTTATTAGATATTTTTTGGATAGTTCTGTGTATTCTTGACCCCTCTTCTTAATATCTCCTTCCTCAGTTAGATCCATACTGTTTCTGACCTTTATTGTGCCCATCTTTGCATGAAATATTTCCTTGGTATCTCTAATTTTCTTGAAGAAATCTCTAGTCTTTCCCATTCTATTGTTTTCCTCTATTTCTTTCCATCCATCATTTAGGAAGGCTTTCTTATCTTTCTTGCTATTCTTTGAAACCCTGAATTCAGATGGGCATATCTTTCCTGTGATCCTTTGCCGTTAGCATCTTTTCTTTTCTCGGTTATCTGTAAGACCTCCTCAGACAAAAATTTTGCCTTTTTTCCCCCCTTGTGGATGGTTTTGATCATCGCCTCCTTTACAAACCTTCACCTATAGTTCTTATGTCACTCTGTCTATCAGATGTAATCCATTGAATCTGTTTGTCACTATGTCTGTATAATCATAAGGGATTTAACTTAGGTGGTACCTGAATGGTCTAGTAGTTTTCCCTACTTTCTTCAATTTAAGTCTGAATTTGGCAATAAGAAGTTCATGATCTGAGCCACAGTCAGCTTTTGGTCTGGACTTTTCTGACTGTATAAAACTTCTCCATCTTTGGTTGCAAATAATATAATCAGTCTGATTTCATTACTGCCCATCTGGTGATGTCCATGAATAGAGTCGTCTCTTGTGTTATTGGAAGAGAGTGTTTGGTATAACCCATGTGTTCTCTTGGCAAAACTGTTAGCCTTTGCTCTGCTTAATTTTGTACTCCTAGGCCAAATTTCCCTGTTACTCCAGGTGTTTCTTGACTTGCTACTTTTTCATTCTTGTCCCCTATGATGAAAAGGACATCTTTTTTTTGGTGTTAGTTCTAGAAGGTCTTATAGGTCATCATAGAACCATTCAGGTTCAGCTTCTTTGGCAATGGTGGTTGGGGCATAGACTTGGATTACTGTGATACTGAATGGTTTGCCTTGGAAATGTAGAAATCATCCTGTCATTTTTGAGATTGCACCCAAGTACTGCATTTCAGACTCTTTCATTGACTATGATGGCTACTCCATTTCTTCTAAGGGATCTCTGCCCACAGTAGTAGATATACTGGTCATCTGAGTTAAATTCACCCATCCCAGTCCATTTTAGTTCACTGATTCCTAAAATGATGATGTTCACTCTTGCCATCTCCTGTTTGAGCATTTCCAATTTACCTTGATTCATGGACCTAACATTCCAGGTTCCTATGCAATATTGCTCTTTATAACATTGGGTTTACTTCCGTCATCAGTCACATCCACAACTAGGTATTGTTTTCACTTTGGCTCTCTCTCTTATATGTTTCTGGAGTTATTTTTCCACTCTTCTCCAGTAGGATATTGGGCACCAAGGCATCCCAATTTGGGTCCAAATTCTCACTCACAGAATCATGAGAAGAATTAAATTACCATTTCCCTCTACTAGGTCTTTAGGTAATTTGCTACACAATCATAACAATTGTGCAGTCAAATGGTTTTATTATTAATAATTTGGTCATATATTTTACATACATATAGATTATATATATATATATATATATATATATATATATATATATAAACACATCTATATAAGTCTTTAGTGTGTGTGATAGATTTCATAAAAATGCACATTTTAAAGGAAAGAAGTCCCAAGTTCCAAGTGAGTGAATAGTGAGTAAAATATAAAGAAGATAAAAGTAATAAACTAAATAGAGAGAAGGTAAATAGGGTTTGGCTGTGGAGAATTTAACTAGAACAGCAAGGGAAAGATGAAAGATTCCCCTTGCTCTGACTACTTTTATTTTATTTTGGGTTATTTTTTGTTTTGTTTTATTTTACTTAACATATTTTTTTTTACTTGTAACATCATCTTTTCTTTGCTAGTATTTAATTTGTATGTGGAAATACTACATTAGAGCCATTGTGTTGTGAAAGATCTGTACAAGCATTTGTGAGCAGTATTTGTGGATACTACATGGCATCTTGTAGCACATCCTTCTGAGTGATTAATAGTCTTCTGATTAAAGAATAGATTTCAACAGATGTGGAGAGTGTGTTTGGTTGACCTGCCTTGCAGATTAGGACACTTCTTGTCAACTGAAAAAGTATGTACACTGTGATAGTTGTGTTTAGTTTTATTTGAGCAAAATGAGGACTATAGCCTGGGAGACACCAATTTCAAATAGTTCTGAGAAACTGCTCTGAAGGGTAGGGGGAAAGGTCAGTATAGGGGGAAAGGTCAGTATAGGGGGAAAGGTCAGTATATGTGTGATTTTAGTGAAGGGGAGTGCATGCAGTCAAGCACACATTTCTGCACAAGATTGATGTTAGTCACAAGGAGCTGTTACCACTAGTGATCTTAGTGCTCTTCAAGATATGAGGAGATGCAAGAATTGGATGCAGAAAATCTTTTCCTGAATATATCTAACTATGTGAAAGCCTGCTCTATGAGTCTTCCCAGAGCCTAGAATCTCTTATTCCTGATCTCCCAAACTCCTTTCAGGGGGGTGTTGAAGGTCAGAGACTGCAGCAGCTTTTAATTTAATCTTTGTAGAGGTAGATGGCAAGTGTCAATTTTTAGTTGGCCATCACCTATGAAAGTGAAGGTGAAAGTCTCTCAGTTGTGTCCAGCTCTTTGCCACCCCACGGACTATATAGTCCATGGAATTCTCTAGGCCAGAATACTGGAGTGGGTAGCCTTTCCCTTCTCCAGGGGATCTTCCCAACGCAGGAATTGAACCCACATCTCCCACATTGCAGGCAGATTCTTTACCAGCTGAGTCACAAGGGAAGCCCAAGAATACTGGAGTGGGTAGCTTATTCCTTCTCCAGCAGATCTTCCCTCCCCAGGAATCAAACTGGGGTATCCTGCATTGCAGGCTGATTCTTTACCAACTGAGCTATGAGGGAAACCATCACATATATGATATTCATATCTGGTACCTCCAAAAAGTTCTTCATAGACAGGTAGCTGACTCTGAATAGTTGAAACTGAGATATAAAAAACACATAGTGAAAGGAGGAAACAATTAGTAGATTCAAGAATACTTCCTAATTTTTTGTTCAGAAATGTACTCTTTGTCTCTCAAGACCAATTAATTTTCATATAAGCCTCTCTGCCTCCTGCTTAAGATAGATGTAAACAGCGATGTTTATTTTTAAATATTTAAAGATGGTGTGGAATGATGTCTGCTAACTTAGAAAAATATAAACATTAATAATAGCAAAGCTAACAACAACAACAATAATATCTACAACTCATTTGCTATGTTATAGACAATGGTTTTTTTTTTTTTTTTTTTTAGACAATGTTTTAAGTATACAGCTTATAAGTGGTAGATCTGGGATTCAAACACATGTCATTTGCTTTCAGAGTCATAATCACAACAGCTGACTTTATCTAATAGCATGTTTAGATATGGAATTACTAAAGAAAGCAAAGTAGGTATAGATAAAGCAAAAGACAAAGAAATATGAAGGCATACACATACATAAATGTATATTTATGAAAGAATGTAGTGTTTATGCTAGGATTCACTAACTTAAATACCTGAATTTTACTTTGAAAAATAAAAACTCTCTTCCCTCTTCTGCATACATATCAGCACAGATGAGAAGGGATGAAGTCAAACTAACATATACACACACCATATACAGAACAGAAAACTGTTTTCTTGTAATCATTTGAAATTTGGAATTTCTTTCAGTCTAGTTTGAGAGATACATTTAGGAGAAAGGCAATCATTAAATGGTTCAGAGTCAATCAAATAGAGGCTATACTGAATTCTGACAGCCTACGGAAAGGAAGAGCATCTGGTTAGACCCTTTACCCAAGCAACTATGAACTCATTCTTGATGACAATGAATTAACTAGAAATTGCTAGATATACTTTCCCCATTCTTGATTCCTCTGAGGACTATCAAAATTATCACTGAATTCTTTGTAACAAAAAAACTTCAAGTCTCAAATGGAAAAATTGTTAATGGTAGAATTTCAAAAACAATTAATGACTGTAGAAGAGATATTTTGAGAGAAGAAACTATTCTGATGGTCTTCCAATATAAGCTGAGGAAATGAACATCTACTGAGCTTCATCATTTGATGAGCATTGCACCATAGGGATTTTTTTTGTGTGTGAAATTTTACTTAGTTCTTACACAAAATAAAAGAAAGAAACTGGTATTGATATTTTACACAGCTTTTATTGCCACATGTTCATTATCAGAATCATAGAAAATAAAGAAAATGTAATGATATAAAGATAAAAATATGATTTCATCACAAAGACCTAAAGGCTACTAATTATTTTGGTATGTTTACTTACAATATTTTTCAGCCTAATCATGATATATCTTGCTTTTATTTACATCTATTTCACAAAATATGAATTCCCTTTTGAATTACGGTGCCCAGTTTCATATGTTCATAATATGCCATATGAATAGATTGATATGTTTTAATAAGAAAAGTATAGGAATAATACACAACAGACTTTAAATAGTAACCTTCCTTCAGGACAACTCAGTTATAAAAGTGTAGTGAATTGGTAGAACCAATTCTATAATATAGATGAACATCAAAGCAATATTCAGTTGCTGTCAATAAAGTATTTGCCTGGAATATTTGATGTTTATTTATAGCTGTCATAAAGCTAAATTTCTAAAATCTATTCTCAGAAAGGTTCTGATGGCTAGACAGTGTTATGTGCCCACATATATATTTAAAGTTAAATCTGAATGAAAATGCCACAGCAGAAAATAATTCCTGATTTCATACCTTTCTCTTTCCATTTGTAACCTGATATTTAAGTACAATTAAACCTAAAGGAGTAAATATATATTACAGAAAATCCACAGGAAAAAAATGGGTTTTTGTCAGACTGATCGGAGAGTCGGGTTCTCATCACAGTGGAACTCACGTGAGTTTCCTGTATTTGTGGTGACTGTTTCGCAGCAGCTTTGGAGCAACAGGCGCACCTTTGGAATGGACAGCATGAGCCGGGCCTCTTCTGAGAAGCCCACACCACAGGTCTTCTCTGCGGTCGGCAAAACATCGAGTAAGATCTCAATATGAAAGCCTGTTTCAAAATTCAGAGCAGTTTTCTCCTAGAGTCTCTGGAGTCTCCTATAAGTCTCTTGGAGTCCTCTCTCTATATACATATGTGTGTGTGCGCGCGTGTGTGTGTGTGTGCGTGTGTGTGTGTGAGTGTGTGTGTGTGCGCGCGCGCGCACACGTGTGCGTGTGTGTGTGTGTGCACGTGTGTGTGTGCGTGTGTGTGTGTGTGCGCGCGCGCACACGTGTGCGTGTGTGTGTGCGCGCACGTGTGTGTGTGTGTGTGTGTGTGTACGTGTGTGTGTGTGAGTGCTCACTCGTGCACATGCTCAGCCGCTTGGTCACGTCTAAGTCTTTGTGATCCCATGGACTGTAACCTTCCAGGGTCCTCTGTTCATGGAATTTTTCAGGGAGGAATACTTGAGTGGGTTGCCATTTCCTCCTCCAGGGGAACTTTCCCACCCAGGGATTGAAACCACCGCTTGCCTCTTCGGCATTGGCAGGCAGAATCTTCACCACTGCACCATCTGAAAAGCCCTATTTATCTATTTATATCTATTTATCTTCTATATAGTTTTACTGGCTGCTTTGTAGCTTTCTTGTTCAATTTTTCCTCTCTTGCTGTCTTCCTTCCTTATTTATCATTGTTTCAAATTTAAATGGTTTATATTTTCTCATCAAAAGACTATATATATATATATATATGTGTGCCTATATGTGTGTATGTGTGTATAGATAGATAGATAGATAGATACAGAGAGAGAGAGGAAAGACAGAGAGTTTCTGCAGTTCTACTGGAGAGATAGTATTCTTGGTAATAACTATTGGAAGGATTTTCTTCCTGGAGCTAAGAACTTGTTGAGTTGTGATGACATGTTTGTTCACTCAGTGGCAGGCGTGGCTTCCTACACACACCCCTTTTTGGCTTCGTTCACAGCATGAAGGTGGGGATAGAACTAGAGAGCCGCATAGCTGTTAAAAGATCTATCAAAAATTATTTAATTTCCCTAAATTTGGAAACTCAGATAATCCTATTGTTTTATATTATAAATAATGTTGTGGTTAATATATTTGTACCTAAATCTTGGCCCACATGTCTTGTTATAACCTAGGATAGTATTTAAAACTAGATGTTCATTTAAAAGTGAGCATCTAGCTCAGAAGATCTGAACACATTTATGTCCAAATCACTTCCAGAAATGCCTTTCAATTCACACAGTCAACAATACTGTGTAAAGCAGTGGTGTATTAATGTGTGCAATTCCCCAAATTTTGCTTAGTATTCATGGCTAAAATGACTTAAAAACTCTAAAAAAATCGGATTTAATGGTGGACTTTGAAAAACATTATAGCTTATGAAAGAGACCTCATACAGCACTCTTAGGAGTATCTTTCAAATGAAATTAAATGAAACTAATATTTTGATACTTTATATATATATTGTAGCAGGTGCTTTATAGAAGCTTTTTAATGTAATCTTCACAAAACTACAGCAGATTAGTGCCTTATCCCTGTTATTACATATTTGGAAACTGTCTCAGAGAGGTTAATTAACTTGCCCTTGATTAAACAGCTTGGGTAATATGTGGCTTCATACTAACACATGTTGGACACTAAAACAAAAGCAGACCACACCTCCTCTCAAGTCATATGGTACAACGGACCAGTAATGCAAATTATCTGACACTCTTCTTTGTGTTCCTTCATTTTATGTTTAATTAAAATGTGGAGAAACAAATCCCATTTCACCATATTCACTATTCATTCAAAATCACATGAGTCACATAGGAATGACAGTACAATATTGAAAATTTCTATAAAGCTATTTATCACCATCCCTTTTATGCATTTACTGTCATTTAATAAACAGTAGATTACCATCTCTTGGCATAAGGCAAGCATACACAAAGAAAGAAAATAATTTAGCAACGTTTAATTAATGGCAAGGCTAGCTGTTATTTATATGGGCTCATTAAAAGCTGCTGGTTTTAATAATCAATCTATAATTTTGAAATGATAGTAAATGGTATTATTGCAACTACAGTATAAATTTGGTTAAAAGATAACATTCACATGTGGACGTAGACGAAACTCTCTCCCCCTAACAAATGAGAAACTGTATATCAACTGTTAGAAACAACTACTCCCATTATATGCAATCACTTCTTGCTATAGGCTTCACATCTTGGGTGACTTGAAGATGAGGGAATGCCTATTATATGTAATTACTTTCCACAGCAAGAACCACAGCTAAATAAAGTCAATTACTTGATGGAGGCAGCCTCTCAGATGAGATATGGTCTATAGTAATTAATAGTTACTGAAATGACTATGTTGAAATAAAATTCCTAGAGATTATCAGTATCTGTTTCTATATAATCCTTTTGGTTTCTGTGTACACAAACTTGAAAACCTTCTTTAAAAAAACAATGATAGCTTTATTAAGGTATAATCCACCTGCCATACAATTCACCCATTACATAGTTATAAATATATAACTCAATAGCCTTTAGTAATACAGAGTTGTGCAGACCTTACTATAATATTATAATTTTAAAACATTTTCACCCTCAGAAGAACCCCCATATACATTATCAATAACTCACATTTCTCCCTACTTACATTCCCCAGCCCTAAATGCCCCCCGTATTATTTTCAGGGTCACCACAGCATGGTATAACTTTCACAATTCCCTCTAAACAATGAAAACTCAGACTTCTGATTATTGAACAGTTTGACCTGTGTCACAAATTAAAATTATTTTACTCTTATATCTTTTATAATTCTTATTTACTTGCTTGACTGTATAGGGCTTCCTTCATAGCTCAGTTGATAAAGAATCCGCCTTCAATGCAAGATACCCTAGTTTGATTCTTGGGACGGTCAGGAAGATCTGCTGGAGAAGGGAAAGGCCACCCACTTCAATATTCTGGCCTGGAGAATTTCATGACCTATATAGTCCATGGGGTTGCAAAGAGTCAGACACGACTGAGCGACCTTTACTTTCTTAACTGTATGCTTATTTTTATTTTATTTTCTAGACTATTTCAAGGAATAAAGCCACATTTATAAAATAGTGATAGTCTAGCTTAGTTAGCTGGTAAGAAAAGGGTGAAAGAAAATGCATTTTCTATGACTACTAGAGAAAACAATTCAGAATACAGAGAGAAGGGAGAAAACTCTCTCTAAATATTTGAACCAAAAACCACTATAATATTGTAAAGAAACTAGCCTCTAACTAATAAAAATAAATGGGAAAAAATAAAAAAATATTTGACCCAAACATGGTTGACAAAACTAGGGCACACTCTGAACAAGTTAAAATTCATTTTAATCCTTTAGCCTCCCTTGACCATTCCAGACCCCTGAAATCTTTTTGAATTTACTAACATTCAGTCTTTCTTTTGACATTATTGGCCCATGATCAAATGTAACTTTTGCAGCTTTCTTTTTCAATAAAGACTCCTTTCTGGACAAAACTGTTTCTTATTCAGATGGGAATACAGAATGCTGGTGACCTACTTATGAGAGAATATTAGCACCATGGAACCGGTTCTTCATCTCTACAAGAATGGGGTTGCTTTGATGGTCCCAAAGATTTTTTTCAACTTATCTCTAATTATGCAACTCTACATTGACTGTATTGCTCAGTTTCCATTAGCACTAGCCCTGAAGAGAATGCACTTGGGAACTTGGAATGCACTATCATTGCAGAATCAGGAGTGGAATTTTTCAGTGGAAAAACAAAAACACTACTAAGCTACTGAGAAGCTGCATTATTTATGTTCTAAACTAACGTATAGATTTTGAAAGCAGCAATTGTCAGATTAAAGGATTTGTTTACCAACTGATATATGTCATTACCATTAGATCAGCTGGTAGAAAATCAACCATCTCCTGAGACAGGCTTTCCACCTTCAACAATCAGTGCCTTTCACTGACGATTCTCTCTCTCTCTCTCTCTCTCTCTCTCTCTGTAACATGAGGGAAGACACAGACACACACGCACATGTCTCCACCTTTGAATTTCTGTTTAAATGGTCATAACCTATTATGCACTTAGACCATGCAGGACACTGTTTTCCAGGATCAAAAACTGGCCAGGATGTCCAATGTATATTAAAAATATCATGGCTTCCAGACAGTTAAACTGAAACCAGACAGAGAGCAAGTTGAGGGGCAGAATGAGAAAGGCTTTAAAGAAGAGGGAGAAACAGCTTATAAGATTTGATGCCTCAGAGGGTATATGTGGTTCTGCAAATAGTTTAGAGCTTGTGTATGTTTATGAAGAGGAGGATGATGGTAAAGCCATTACCTTTTACTAGAGAGGTAAATTGGTTTTTGGAGGGTCAGATTTTGTTTTGTTTCTTTTTCTAAGGTATGTTTTTTCTTTTAGATTGAAGTATAGGGTGGCTCAAACAGTGAAGAGTCTACCTGCAATGTGGGAGACCTGGGTTTGATCCTTGGGTCAAGAAGATCCCGTGGAGAGGGAATGGCACCCTACTCCGGTATCCTTGCCTGGAGAGTCCCATGGACAGAGGAGCACAAAGGCTGCAGTCCCCGGGGTCGCAGAGTCTGCCGCCTGAGGGACCGCACTTTCACTTTCACGTGGTTAATCTGCGATGTGTGTCAGTTTCAGGTGCATAGTGAAGTGACTTTTATAGCAACATGGAAGGACCTGGAGACGATCAAACTAAGTGAAGTCAGTCAGACAGAGAAAGACAAACATCATATGAAATCACTTACATGTGGAATCTGAAACATGATATAGATGAACTTATTTACAAAGCGGAAAGGGACTCACAGGCATAGAAAGCAAACTTATGGCTTCCAAAGGGGAAGGGAGGGAAGGATAAATCAGGAGTGTTGGATTCACAGATACAAACTATTAAATACAGTAGACAGCCAACAAGGAAGGACCTACTGTATAGCACAGGGAATAACACTCAATATTTTATCATAACCTACAAGTGAAAAATCTATGACACACACACACACCTACATATAGCGCTTCCCAGGTGGCGCAGTGGTAAAGAATCCCCCTGCCAGTGCAGGGGATGCAGGGGACGTGGGCTTAATTCCTACGTTGGGAAGATCTCCCGGAGCAGGAAATGGCAACCCACTCCTGTGAGCATATATGTCTGTGTGTGTGTGTATCTGGAGATCAGATTTTATATTTACTGGATTCTAGACTGTCAAGTTTGGAGAAGGCAATGGCACCCCACTCCAGTGTTCTTGCCTGGAGAATCCCAGGGACGGGGGAGCCTGGTGGGCTGCCGTCTATGGGGTCGCAGAGAGTCGGACACGACTGAAGTGACTTAGCAGCAGCAGCAGCAGCAGCAGACCGTCAAGTTGCTTTGCATACAACTGTTCTCTTTTATTCCTAACAATCATAATATCTGAGGACAGGACAAATCAATCTGCCTAAGGGTAAGGAGGAGTTTCTGATTGCTTCAAGAAAGGTAATCTATCCACAGATCTAAATTTTAAAGAAATCATAAAGGGGTAGTGGGTCTCAAAGTTAATATGTATAATAAATTATCTAGAATGCAGATCTGTCTGGCCCTCTGCAGAGACTATTATTAGGAAGATTAAACATAATTATCCATATGTAAAGCATATGTAACTATTCTACTGCTGATTGTTTCAACAATGACGATATGATAATTAGCTAGTAAGCATCTAAGAAGTGGGGTCACGACAGAAAAGCTATGACCCACACAACGTAAAATATCTGCCAGGGTTTTTGACCTCATTGTTCTGGTTCTCTAAGGCAGTGTTCCTCAGTCCTGAGTGTGCCTTAGCATAACTTGCAGATCTTTCAAAAATACTACACCAAAAGCAATTCAGTTAGAATGTTGGGTGTGAGGAATAGGCATTGGAATGTTCAGAAAGATCATAAAGGAATTTTAATATGCAGATAGGTTTGATAACTGCTTCCCAAGTTATAAACTTTTATTTTACCTTCATTTAGGGCATCCATTGTAAACGGATGTAGATTGCTGGGACTAACCTCGGATATGCTGAATCAGATTGCCTGGGGGATGTTGGTAGTGAAGAATCTCCATGTTTCCAAACACCTCAGTAGGATTTTTATGAATGTTAAAGCATAAACCACTGCTTTAGAGGTATGGTAGCATATGAGTAATATGAGTAATATTCTACCATCTTTTCTTACTTCAAGGAAAGGATTTCTGCCTTCCTTGTTCCTGAATGAATGATCTACAGCTTTTATTATAATGCTTGATACACAGGGCTATCAAATATTTGTCAATTGGTAAGTAGTCTTGCAATGTGTTTAATGCTTTTTATATTTAGTAGAACACAAAATATTCACATATGTTCTAAAACTAAATATCACTACTCAGTGTTTTACCTAAAAACAGCAGATGTCTAACTAATTTTGGTGTATTACTTTTTATTCAGTTTTTCCCTTCAGTGAAAGTGGAGGGGAGAAGGGTATTCAGTTTACAGGGTGTCCAATACTTCCTAGGCACTGGTGCTCTGGTCATCACTGACGGTCTGCCTCATTGACATCAAGTCGTAATAAGTCTGAAATGTAGTATTTACCATGGGATAGCTAAGTATAAACATTTTAATGTCTCCTGATGATTGATTTGCTGCCTTTTAACAATGCTTGCATGCTTAGTCACTTCAGACATGTCTGACTCCCTGTAACCCCCTGCAGTGTAGCTTGCCAGGCTCCTCTGTCTGTGGGATTCTCCAGGCAAGAATACTGGAGCGGGTTGCCATTCCCTCCTCCAAGGGATCTTCCCAACCCAGGAATCAGAATCGGTCTCCAACAATAAGCTTTCTATTCATCTTTCCCATGCTATGCTGGCTTCACTTATCTTTTCCACTTTGAAGTAGAAACTCTCAACAGTACACAAGCAGAAACCCAGTGATTTGATAAAGGTTAATGTGTTTGCAATCATATTTACTTCATCTCTTTGCATAGAGGTGATGTTGCACAGATCTGGCCATTTCTTTGCAGTAGTATTTAGAGAGTGTTTGGATATCCTCTACCCCTCAAATGTGAGGTGAGATAATCAGACTTGTTGTTAAAGTGTGTACATTTTTATTATCCTATTTTAGTGGTTGATCAAAATAAATACTAGGTTTTTCTTCAGTTAAAGTTTCCAGTTCTAGTAGTCCTATCAGTGATGTCAAAGAAAATAAATTATTTAACCAGTGGAAGGAAGGGACTGTCAGAAGACACAGAATGGTAATCCTGATATACTCAAGATAGATTCTTTTCAGACTGTGAATATATTTATACAAATATATAATTTTTCAGTACTAAATCTGATAAACTCCTTTTTTATGTTTTACTTGATGGTGCTTTTTGAGAGTTTGATGATCCATTCTGTTATATTTTGCACAAAAATCAGGAAACCAAAAAAAAAAAAAATGGGGACATAAAAGAAATGTTTTAAACAGCTTGATATATAACTCTTCTTGAAAATTAACCACTTTTAAAAGCATGGAGTTTATGATATGGTTTTTCTTTAGAGCTTCCGCTCATATTTTATCAGCATATTTAATGCCTGTGAAGAACAAATATTTTTAAACTTGATCACAGGATTTATGATGTCATCTTATAAAGCTCTATTCATACCTACAGTAGATAGAGAAACCAGAGAAAGAACTCAAATACTCTGCCTCTAAGTTAACTATTGCCACCATAAGAATAGGGCTTAGCTACCGTGACCGCAACCGCTCCAGGCAGGACAAAGATGGGCAGGGCAGTGGCTCCAGTTAGCAAAATATTTCATTCAGCTGACAGGATCATTCAAATGTTCCCCCACAACCCCCACCAGGGCTGACCACAGAGCTCCAGATTATTCAGATCCCAGGGAAATGTGGATTTTAGAAGTTGACCTTTCTGTTGTAGTCTTTGCAGGGGCTGAGTGGGTAGATTATTGGCTCTGCCCCTGGATTTCCATGTATTTCTTCCCCTTCACCCCTGCAAGAAACCTCACCTGCTTCTCTTTGTCTCTCTTAATTCTACAATATATTCTGCTCATTCCATATCTCATAGAAATATTTCCTCCATGCCATTTTCCACATATATTATTCCAGATGTCAAATGGTTACCTACTCTGCCTTGCTTCAGTTTTTAAAATCATCCGTTTCTCTCTTTGTTACGTCTCCTCCATGCTTTTTGGCTCACTGCTGCCTAGTATCCATTCCAGTTACACCTGTTACACGGTCAGAAAAGACCTGAGTAGGTAAGACTGCTTTCTCAATCAGTTTCCAAACCCCTGCTGTCCTTTCTTTTGTGCATTTTCTGAAAGACTTCTGTGTGTGAGGGCTGGGTACTAGCAGCTGAACTGATGAACCCTGACCTTCAGGAGCTCAGAACTGAGCAGGAGAAGATTGTTTCCGGACACAGGGTTAGCATAATGGATCCACAGAAGATCAGAAGGCCAAGGAAGGCAAGGCTGTCCGAGAAAATCACTCTGGAGTGCTTAGCCATGCGGTCCCAGCCTCCCTGTGAGGTTTACAAATTAGAAGTAAAAATTGATAGCCAAAATATGGAATCACTGTAGATGTCCATCAACAGATGATAGATTTTTAAAAAATGGTATATTTATAGTCCAGTACAATGGAATATTACTCAGCCATAAAATGTTATTTGCAGCAACATGAATGGGCCTTATCATACTAAATAAAGTAAGTCAGACAGAAAAAGATGAACATCATATGATATCACTTATATGGGTAATCTAAAAAAAAATTACACAAATGATCTTATTTATAAAACATAAACAACTTCACAGGTAGAGAAAACAAAGCTTATGGTCACCAAAGGGGAGAGGGAGGGGAGGGATAAATAAGGAGTTTGGGATTAATATATGCAATTGCTATGTATAAAACTGATAAGCAAAAGGAACTGCTGTATACAAGGAACTATACTCAATATTTTGAAATAACCTACCAAGGAAATCTGAAATATATATATATATATATCTGAATCACTTTACTGTACACTTGAAACTAATACAACGTTGTAAACTATTTCAATTAAAAAAATTCAAAAGAAGTAAAAAATTGGACCCAGTATGAACATACTGAAAGCTTCTGGGTACAGATTAAAAAGTATTCTCTTTCTCCTACAGTCTTTTTCTGATTCTTCTGCTCTAAGAGATCAGGTTTCCATTCTCTGCTTCCCCACCATTTCATCCCTTCTTCTTCATTCCTACTTTTTTCACAGGAGAACCTCAGAGGCTTCTCCAAGGGCAGACGCCATGTACATTTGCCGAAGAATAGCCTCCTGCCATGAAGACAGTTTCCCTCATAGCTCAGTTGGTAAAGAATCTGTCTGCGGTCCAGGACACCTGGGTTCTATCCCTCGGTCAGGAAGATCTCCAGGAGAAGGAAATGGCAACGCACTCCAGCATCCTTGCCTGGAAACTCCCATGGTCGGAGGAGCCTGGTGGGCTGAAGTCCATGCAGTCGCAAAGAGTCGGGCATGACTGAACAACTAACACAGTACTATGGAGACAGAATCCAAAAGTTGTCTGTGTTGGCTGCATCCCTCACCAAGCTCCCATGTCTCATCTGCTTTTCACTGATGCACATGTGGTGCTCT
Source organism: Cervus elaphus (assembly GCF_910594005.1). Lineage (NCBI taxonomy): Eukaryota > Metazoa > Chordata > Mammalia > Artiodactyla > Cervidae > Cervus > Cervus elaphus. Next base: position 77,993,095 of record NC_057847.1, on the reverse strand, counting down.
AACCATCTCTAGACTAGTTTTCCAATTAAGCAAAGTACCTTTCGAAGTTTTGTCATACTCTATATAGTCTCTACTTGACATGCCTTCTTGGCTATGCTTATTATAATTTGAGACTCAGCTAAGACATCGTGTCCTTTGTACAAGAATCCTCCGATTACCTCTTTTTCTCACAACCCTGTCTAATCACCTTCCTCACTCATCAGGAAAGTCTCCCTCTCTGCATCTCTCTGAACCCAGACTTCTCTGTTGAGCTCCACCCAGCTCACCCAGGTGCCTCCCATTGTTCCGCAGCTGCTTACCTGTACGCCCCCTGCCTCAGGGCAGACTCCAGGCCTTCCACCTCTGCAGCTCCACAGCTCAGGCTGGGATCTCACACAGAGGAACAGAAAAAAATCTGGTGATTTATAGTATGGATGTGTGCTTCAAAGATACATTAATTTTTCTTTTTAATTTTATTGGGGTTATGTTCATTGAAGCGCACTTGATTTATAATATTGTGTTAGTTTTGTGGGCACAGTATGTTGATTCATGCATATATATATTTAGATTCTTTTCCATTATAGATTATTACAAGATATTGAGTACAGGTCCCTGTGTTACACGGGAGGTCCTGGTTCGTTATCTACTTTATATATAGTAGTGTGCCTATTAATCCCCAACTCCTAATTTATCTCTCTTCCCCACCCTTTGCTCTTGGGTAACCATTAGCTTGCTTTTGTTTCTGTGAGTCTGTTTCTGTTTTGTAAATAAGCTTCCTTGTATCTTCTTTTTTAGATTTCACATATAAGTGACATTATATGATGTCTGACTTTCTCTGTCTGGCTCACTTCTCTTCGTGTGATGATCTGCAGGTCCATCCATGTTGCTGCAGATTATGCTATTTCATTCCTTCCTGTGTGTGAGTAATATTCTAGTGTACATATGTACCCCATCTTCTTTATCCCTTCATCCTCATCCTTTATGGGCACTTAAGCTGTTTCCATGTCTTGGCCATTAAATGAGAAAACAGTATCCACAGAGTGAATAGTGTTTCCAGTGAAGCAAAGGCACAAGAAGGCTGGTACTTCCTGGGGTGAAACGAAGACGGAAGGGAGCCCCCGCACGGGCGGCAAATATGAGACGCAACGGAAGCTGCGTTTAGGCTTCGTTGTCTCAGTACAACCCAGGAATTTGTGGAGGTAAAATAAAGCACAACAAAACAACAACAACAAAAGCTGGATTTTTGCTTGAAAGAGTGATAATTGGTCATTGTCCACAAGTTTTCACAGGTGTGTGTCCACATCTATTCAATGGCTCCCTAAAATCAAACTATATTTGCTTTGCATTCAAACTGAAGAATCTAAAACATAACTCCTCTACTTCATCGAAAAGCAATATCTTCTGAAAACTTTATAGAAGGAATGGATATTTTATTTATTTATTGGAAAGGATATTTGCTATTCATCACAGACACTTGTACATTAAAAGAATAGTCAATTCCACATTAGGAAACATGGTAGACTATATCAGAATTACCTTGGAATTTTTTTGAAAAATGCAAATGTCCAGATATTGTTATTTTTCTCCAAAGCTCCAGATGTGTTTCTTATGAGCATCCATATTTGAAAACAACTGAACCGTATGAAGATATTTCACTTTTATCCAGTTTGTTTCCCTCTTTCTGTTTCATGTGCAGCGCTTCCATTTCAAGCAGCTCCTGCTCCAGTTTCTCTTTGCTGTTGTTGTTCTTTCTCAAGCCTTTATCAAGTGTAGCAGAAACGCTTTTGTGCACACACACACGTATTATATATATATATAGTATGTGTAATATAATATACATATTTGAGAAAACTTACCACTTTTTGCATAGCTAAAAAATGTATGACATTTTGATTCCACTTGATGACATTTGGATTTTGCTTGTTTGATTTAGTTTTAATAGAATGCTAGATAGATTCAAATTTATATTCACTCAAAACTTTCATATGGTTCCATGTATTTTGGCATCTAATATTATGGCTGAAAGACTAGAATGTTTATTATCTTAGTGATTTAAAAAAAAAATTGAATGAGGTTTGAAACTTCTAATCCAACTCTAAGAATGTAAAGAAATACTATGCTGTGTAAAAAACAAAACAGGAAATTAACATGTGATACAATATTATTAAACAAAGTTTAGATTTTATTCAAATTTCAAAGAATTTTATGCTAGTGTCCATTATTTATTTTCATACCTTATTCAAGATTCCACATTACATTTAGCTGCATTGAGCAGTTCCAGCTATATGCAACAAATTCTGGTAAATTCTCTTTTCATTTTTATTCTGTCAACAATTTTTTCCTAATCTTCCTTGTTATGACTTCTTAGATACATCCATCATTTATTAATAAAATGGACATTTAATTTGCAATGTATGTTTTTTAAATATCTTTGATATTAATTTCTCATTTTGATATTAATTTCTCATTAATACTTTCTGTAATCACCCTCTGCATTTTTTCAGTCTTCTAACTTTATTGAGGCTTTCAATGGCTAAGTCAAAGATCTCGCCTGGTAAATGTCACAATGCACTTGAAAATACATGTGTTACTTTCAAATATCTTTTGATATTCATTTCTAACATAATTCCACAGTGATGAGAGAACAGACTCTGCATGATTTTAATATCTTTAGGCCATGAAATTTCTGCACCTTGTTTTATGCCCTTGGATGTGTTCCAGTGTCTCCTAGTTTATAATCTATTGGAGTGTGAATAGAATTTGTATCCTACTGTTGTGTGAATATTGTAAAATTCTTAATAATATTGAATAAGTTTATGGTGCTTTTCAGGTCTACGATATGCTTCTGTTTTTCTGTATATTCATTGCATTAATTTTGGGGAGTTTGATATTGAAATTCCAACCAAATAATTTATCTACTTAAAAATAATTGTAATATATAGTAGAGCTATGTTTAACTTTGTTCTGTATTTTCCAAGTCTCTTGGAAATATTATCATACTTTCATAATTTAAAAAATAAAACAGGAAGAGAAAAAATAGCCAAAATAACATGGTGGAATAATGAACTTCTCATAACAAAATGGTGTATTTGCCAATCACAGATAAAACTAACATGTATAACCTACTGTTCAATCCAAATAAAATCATAATTTCTTACCCATAGGTTCATTTCCACAGAAGTGAGATAAAATGATGTCCAATATTAAATTTATTCACTGAGATATCAGCAAAACGAAGTAGAAATATCACAAGGTAATGGAGAGGAAATGGACTATGAAACTCTTTTGTTTCTTTGAGAAAACATGCTGCTAATGAGTCCCTAACACACCATTTGCCAAGAAATAATCAGCATAACAATCACATTTGATGCCTTTTGTTCATTGCAGTTGGTTAGTTTCTTAATTTTTTGCTGAAAGATGAAAAATCAGGATTAGAACACAATCATGAGTATTTACAATTTTGCAGGACTCTAGGATTGCAGAATTTGGAAGAATATATATATATATATATTTTCATCATGGAGTTCAAATACTCACTTCTGTGTTCTTATGTCCTCAAACGTTACTGACTATATTCCTATCAGAGCAGGCACTGCCCTATATTATGGAGACACAACAAAAGTGCATATCACGGCATATCTGCGGTGGAACTAGATATGTCTGATGCTTTTACAGAGACTGACCAGGAGAGTAAAGGATTCTGTAAGGTAGTAGCAAAGAAAACAATAACATAGAAAAGTTAAAGTCTCAGTTTAATTATCTTTAAAATATATAACAAATTCAGTGTTAACATTTTAGGATTCATAAAAAAGAAGGATGAACAGGTGTTATGTACACATGGCATAATTCTAAAAGACGCTGCAGAACATTGTTGTCTGAAGGTCACCAACATTAGTTCATAGTGATTGAATTCCAGATTTACTACTCAACTTCTGTCAATCTTCAAAACAAGTTTAGCATTCAATAGCTGCTTCCTTTACTGAAAAGAACCGTGAGTAACGCTCAAGAGCATGAGGTCTGGTTGCTAGACCTATTAGCTCTGTGATCTTAGATGTGAGACTTAAGTACGTAGACAGCAATAACCGTTCCACCTATCCTTAGAGCACTGGCCAGATGAACAGAAGAGTGGGTATTCTAGGGCTTTTTATATGGCTGCTAGAGGTTAGTTTTCCAATCCCCCCACACCTCAGTGGGCTGGGTTCTGGTCAGGTGCAATTGATCCCTGCAACTCCTATCAATGTTTTTTCTTTTTTTACGAATAGTAGCATGGGACTTTTACAATGCTTTTGGAAAGGATGAGAGCGTAGGAAAATTATAGAATAATCTGAAGAATGCAGTGAACATATCTATCCTTAGCCCCAGGCAACAGACCCTTCTGGGTTCTCCAAACCTCATCCACTTTGACACGTTATACTCTTGTTCATCATCCTCATTCCTACGTGCTGTTGCTGTCCTCTGAGATTATATTTTGTCTTGTTCATTTTAGTGATCCCTATTCCTCCATCCAGAAACCGTCTCCTGCCCCCAACCCAAATACTCTTCCTGCCTGAATCCTACTCACCTCAAAAGTGATCTACAGTTCTCCACTCTGGGGGTCTCAGGACCACTCTACTTCCACAGGCTCTCTCCTCTGATCACTCAGGTCACTTAAATTCTCTGTGGTTTTGCAAGGTGTTTGTCCATCACTATGAAATCCAAGTCATCGATTATATGTATGTTTTACTCCTAGCTCAGCATTAATTATCTTCTTGAAGGGAGGAGCTGTGCCTTAAATGCTGTTTCATCACTCCTATCACCTGGTGCAGTGTCTTGGTGATAAGCTTATAGGAACAGATATCATTCACTGACAAGTGTGCTAGGTATAAATCTCAGAAGCTTTTGTGTGTGTTTGTGTATGTGTGTGTGGTTTATCTTTCAAACTTACAGTTACAGATGAAACTGTTTTTTGATCACAATGAAGAAAGTAAAATAATTATAAAATGGAATTTGTCAAAATGACTGTCCTTTCACTGAAATAGAATTATATTAATCCCACCCTGGCTGATTCCTCTTAGCAGCATGTGAAAGTCATATTTATTCCTTTTGTTAAAATATCACTATAAAGGTTTTACTCAGCAAAGAAAACCACTGATACAATGAAAAGATAATCTTCTGAATGGGAGAAATATTTGCAAGTGTTACGGCTACTAAGTGGTTAATATCTAAAATATATAAACAACTTAGATAAATCACTGTAAGAAAAAATAAACAACCCAAATAAGAAATGAGTGGAAGACCTGAATAGACATTTTTTCCCCCGCAGAAGACACATAGGCGCATGAAAAGATACTCAACATTGCTAATTATCAGAGAAATGTAAATCAAAACTACAAGATATCACTTCACACCACTCAGAATGGCTTTCATTCAAATGATCACAATCAACAGATGTTGGTGAGGATGTGGATAACAGAAAATTTTTCTTTATCCACTGTGGGGAGGTAAATTGGAGCAGCTAATGTGAAAAATAGCATGGAGTTTCCTTAAAATACTAAAAATAGTATTACCATGTGATCCAACAATTTCACTCTTGAGTATGTATCTGAAAAGAACAAAACAAAAAGAGCAAAAGAACAAAAACACTTATTTGAAAAGAAACATGTGTCCCAATGTTCATCTCAGTTTACATAACCATGATATGGAAGCAATCTAAGTGTTCATAAACAGATGAATGGATAAAGATGTCGTACAAACGCACGCACACAGAGTATCACTCACCCATGGAGAAGAATGCCATGGAGGGCATTATGCTTAGTGAAATAAGTCAAACAGAGGAAGACAAATACTTAATGTTATCGCTTATATGTGAAATCTAAGAAATAAAGCAAACTACTGAATATAACAAAAAGAAACAAACTCACAGATGCAGAGAACAAGTCTCTACCAGTGGGAAGAGGAAGCATGGAGCAGTAAGGTAGGAGTAGAAGATAAGACATGCAAACTATTATATATAAAATAAATAAGCTGCAAGGCTACACTGTTCATCACAAGGAATATAGCCAATATTTTATCATACTACCAATGAGTATAACCTTTAAAATTTGGTAATCACTATTTTGCATACCTGAAACTTTTATAATATTATAGATTGACTGTATCTCAAAATATTGCTTTCAAAGTATAAAGCCACTGAGGAAGCTGCCTCATCAAACATACATTTTCAGACTTGATGCTCCATACAGAGTACGTGAACCAAGAACTTCCAGATGTTCAAGCTGGTTTTAGAAAAGGCAGAGGAACCAGAGATCAAATTGCCAATATCTGCTGGATCATTGAAAAAGCAAGAGAGTTCCAGAAAAACATCTATTTCTGCTTTATTGACTACGCCAAAGCCTTCAACTGTGTGGATCACAATAAACTGTGGAAAATTATGAAAGAGATGGGAATACCAGACCACGTGACCTGCCTCTTGAGAAACCTGTATGCAGGTCAGGAAGCAACAGTTAGAACTGGACATGGAACAACAGACTGGTTCCAAACAGGAAAAGGAGTACGTCAGGGCTATATATTGTCACCCTGCTTATTTAACTTACATGCAGAGTACATCATGAGAAACAGTGGGCTGGAAGAAGCACAAGCTGGAATCAAGATTGCTGAGAGAAATATCAATAACCTCAGATATGCAGATGACACCACCCTTATGGCAGAAAGTGAAGAGGAACTAAAGAGCCTCTTGATGAAAGTGAAAGAGGAGAGTGAAAAAGTTGGCTTAAAGCTCAACATTCAGAAAACTAAGATCATGGCATCTGGCCCCATCACCTCATGGGAAATAGATGGGGAGACAGTAGAAACAGTGTCAGACTTTATTTTTTGGGGCTCCAAAATCACTGCGGATGGTGATTGCAGCCATGAAATTAAAAGACGCTTACTCCTTGGAAGGAAAGTTATGACCAACCTAGATAACATATTAAAAAGCAGAGACATTACTTTGCCAACAAAGGTCCATCTGGTCAAAGCAATGGTTTTTCCAGTGGTTATGTATGGATATGAGAGTTGGACTATAAAGAAAGCTGAGCGCTGAAGAATTGATGCTTTTGAACTGTGGGGTTGGAGAAGACTCTTGAGAGTCCCTTGGACTGCAAGGAGATCCAACCAGTCCATCCTAAAGGATATCAGTCCTGGGTGTTCATTGGAAGGACTGATGCTGAAGCTGAAACTCCAATACTTTGGCCACCTCATGCAAAGAGTTCACTCATTGGAAAAGACCCTGATGCTGGGAGGGATTGGGGGCAGGAGGAGAAAGGGATTACAGAGGATGAGATGTCTGCATGGCATCACCGACTTGATGGGCATGAGTTTGAGTAAACTCCGGGAGTTGGTGATGGACAGGGAGGCCTGGCGTGCTGCGATTCATGGGGTCACAAAGAGTCAGACACGACTGAGCGACTGAACTGAACTGAACTCAACAAAATTTTAAAGCTAGAGTGTTTCTTTTCTACTTCTGAAACTGAGAATTACAAAAAATGAGAGAGTGCTCTTCCTTTAAAAACTAATGAATTACTAATCATCATTTTATCGTAATCATCTTTTAGTTGTACAATAATAAGACATTGTTTCTTCTATTGCTATGTGAGTAAAATAATTAGCCTCTGCAAATGGAATGATTGCCTTTGCCAGAAGCAAATCAATTTCCATAAGGACCATTTTAAAGACCCTTTTAATAATTTAATTTTGTAGATGAAATTAATTAGATAACTATATATAAAAACTATCTAGCTCATTGATTATTGTCATTTGTGTCACTAGTTACAAAATTTACATTCAAAAATATACAAAATGAAAAGAGTCATGCTAAGAAAAATATATACTGTATGATCCCACTTATGTAAATTAATCTATATATTGGAAAGCAGACCATGGAGAGAGGCTGGGGTGAGGAATTACTGAGGAACATGGGAAAACTTTGGGAATTTACAGGATATGTTTATTAACAATGGTGATGATTTCACAGGTATTATACATACATTAAAAGCATAAAGTTATATATTTTATGTGTGTACAAATATATTGTATTCCATTATATTCCAATGAAGTTGTTAAAATAACCTTCTTAAAGTACTTTCATTATACTAGATATAATTATCAGTTCGGGACCATCTACTTCACAGCTCCTCACCCTGTTGCCCTAACAGTGCTTCCTGTCCAGCTCTAAAAGACACCAGCTTATACTCATTGCCCAAATTAACCTGTGACCTGTTGGAGGCAATAACTTCTCCTTCTCATTTTAAACTTCAGTGTCATCATAACCAAGCAGGACTTTATGAGGACTTCCCAGAATAGGCTACTACCCATATTTTCTGCTTGCCTTTTGTCTGTAGAAAAACTTTAGTCAAAGAATAAATTTAATTAGAGAAGTGATGAAGTGCAGAAAGAAAGGAAAACAGTTAAGCAAAACAAAATAATAAATAAGTCAAGGACGTTTAGCTCTTCCTCAGGAACTATGGATAATATTCTGAGTCAAATCCTTTGAACTGTTTTGCAGATGCTGAAACAACTATGAGGTGGGAGAAACATGTATGCTGCCCATAAGCATGTGGACCCCAGGTTGGAATCAGAAGGCTGACAATGGTGACTCCCAACTACCCCATCACCAATCAATCAGAAAAATATCCATGAGCTGGGCATGCCCTGCTCCTTGAATACTATAAGATTCCTCAATACCCACTCCAGGGTGAGACACACGGCTTTGAGGGTATTAGCCCACTGTACCTGGCAAAGAAATAAAGCTATTCTTTACTGCTTCACCCAAAACTGTATCTCAGTGTTTCTATTAAGTACTGGTGGACAGAGGCTGAGTTTTGGAAACACCTTCAGATTTTTTTCTACTCAAATCTGTTCTAAAAATGCACCAACATTATATGCAGCACAAAAAGTATTTAGAATCCCAAATACATTCACACACACACATTTCTTTGTTTTAGCAATTACCAAAATGCTCAATGAAAAGAGAAAATTACCTTACTGAGTTGGCAGGCATCAGGATGAGTGAAAAGCAGGTTAGAGTGTGAAATATTACACTCAGGCTCAGCCTTGCTCAAATCCTTGTCATGCGTGTATTCACACATTCAGTCCATCTCTTACTCATTCATGTGATAATTGTTTCTGAACACATAAATTAGGTGAGGCTTGGAGTTCAGTCTTGACAGTTCAGAGAGAAATATTATAATCTCCTTTTCCTTCTAATCTCATAAAAGAAAGGGAGTAACAAATGAATACATATTTACAGTATAATGTAAATTATTAACAAATACCTAGTGAAAGTCATCAGTTCAGTTCGCTTGCTCAGTCCTGTCCGACTCTTTGCGACCCCGTGAATCACAGCACCAGGCTTCCCTGTCCAGCACCAACTCCCGGAGTTTACTCAAATTGTCCATCAAGTTGGTGATGCCATCCAGCCATCTCATCCTCTGTCGTCCCCTTCTCCTCCTGCCCCCAATCCCTCCCAGCATTAGGGTCTTTTCCAATGAGTCAACTCTTCACATGAGGTGGTCAAAGTATTGGAGTTTCAGCTTCAGCATCAGTCCTTCCAATGAACACCCAGGACTGATGTCCTTGAGGATGGACTGGTTGGATCTTCTTGCAGTCCAAGGGACTCTCAAGAGTCTTCTCCAACACCACAGTTCAAAAGCATCAATTCTTCAGCCCTCAGCTTTCTTTATAGTCCAACTCTCATATCCATACACGACCACTGGAAAAACCATAGCCTTGACTAGATGGAGATTTGTTGGCAAAGTAATGTCTTTAAAAGTAATGCTTTTAAATATGCTGTCCAGGTTGGTCATACCTTTCCTTCCAAGGAGTAAAAGCATCTTTTAATTCCATGGCTGCAGTCATCGTCTTCTCATACAACTATGCCCCTTCCTGTTTTTCTTTCACACGTACACCATTTTACATTTTCTGTGTATGTGTCTCTAAATATATGTAGAATGCCTTAAATTTTCTAAATTTATATTCAAAGAATACATAATTTCTGGAATAAGGGAATCAAGTACTCAATTCTTTAGAGAAGTCATAAAGGCTTTCTGGAGAAGGTGATGTTGAATCAGCCTGGAATGCTGATTACTCAATGTTAGTATTGTTAACCTGTATTTGTGATGGTATTAACATTTCTTCCTCACAAGAGAAAGCTTCCTAAATAAATGTCCCCATGTCACTCAAAAAGATGCCCATATCACTAAATTATTTAGTATTGGTTTACATTTTCATACTTGTAAATTTCTCAGAACCTTAAGACCACCAGAATACTCTACTGAGCTTTAGCAAAATAGATACAAGAAAAAAAACTTTACTTCCCACCTCTTTTGAGAACTTTAAGTCTTCATGGAGTTATATTAATATGAAGAAATAAGAATCAGAAATAGGCATGCATCATCTTTAATTTAGGTTCTACCAGTCATTTTTCCATTTGACTGGAAAATATTAAAACAATTTTCCTACAGCTTGGCTAACCAGGTGTAAAAAGCCCATTTTTTTTTCTTGAACATGCAAGCAGAAATATGATGATACTCCAAGCTTCTTCCTCAAGAATTTAAGCAAGTGGGCTCTACTGTGAAGAAAATGAATCAAAAACAATCTCAAAAATCTAACCAAGTAGCATTGAATGCAAATATTAAAAAAGAGAAAAAAATATCTAAAGCAAATAATAAGTTTCCACCTTAGGAAACTAGAAAAACTTCTAAAGTAAGAAGAAGAAACATGATAAAAAGGATTAAAACACAAATGAATAAAATTGAAAAAATAAAACCAAAGAGATAACAAAAAAGAGCAAAAGTTATTTGAAAATATCTATAAAATCAATAAGCCTCTAGTTAGATTTAATAAGAAAAAATGATAACACAAATTGCTAGAAACAGAAATGAAAGAGGGATATCACTACATAGCACATGATAATTAAAAGGATAACAAAGGAATAAGTGGACAAGATTTAATAACCTAGATAAAATAGACCAATTCCTTGAAAGACAAAACTGCCAAAACCCACACAAAAATGAAACAATCTAAATAGGCCTAGGTCTTATAAATGTAAGGATTGTGGCAAAGCATTTAGACAGCACTCATGTCTTACTAAACATCAGGTAATCCATACTGGAGAGAAATCTTATAAATGTAAAGAATGCGGAAAAGCCTTCAGTCACTATTCAACTCTTACTAAACACCAGCGAATTCATACTGGGGAGAGGCCTTATAAATGTAAGGATTGTGGCAAAGACTTTAGCAAGCACTCAGGTCTTACCATCAGATAATTCATACTGGAGAGAAACCTTATAAATGTAAAGAATGTGGGAAAGCCTTCGGTCACCACTCAAGTCTTTCTTTTTTTTTTCTCTTTTTCTTTTTTTACCCCTCTAGAGCTCTTTCATTAGACCTTGGATAGCCTCATCCAAGAATCTTAAGCCTTTCTGACTTTTAATTGCATGAAATTTCTTCAGTCTCATAATGATAATAAACCTCACCTTTAATATGCAAAAATGAAAGGCACTATAAAAATAAAGCAAATATGTTTCAAGCATCTGTAAAAAATAAATAAATAAATAAATAGGCCTATGTCTATTAAATAAATTGAATCAATGATTAATAACCTTTCAAAACAGAACATTAAGCTCAGATGAGTACAATAGTGGATTTCACCAAACATTTATGAATAAAATTATACCAATTATCTACAATCTTCTCCAGAAGACAAAAGCAAAGGAAATACTTTCTAACTCATTCTACTGCTTAGCCGTTTTAGTCATGTCCCACTGTTTGCAGCCCCAGGGACTGTAGCCCACCAGGCTGCTCTGTCCACGGGATTTTCCAGGCAAGAATACTGGAATGTGTTGCCATGCCCTCTTCCAGGAGATTTTCCTCATTCAGGGATCGAATGGGCATCTTTTACATCTCCTATATTGGCAAATGGGTTCTTTACCACTAGTGCCACCTGGGAAGCCTAACTCATTCTAAGACCAGCAATATTTTACCAACAAAACCAGATAAAGACATCCCAAGGGGGGAGAAAAAAATATATATGAATACAAGTCAATATCTCTTATGAACATAGATGCAAAAATCTCAACAAAATATTAGTAAACCATCCAAAAATGATAATAATGAATTGTATACCATGGTTAAGTGGGATTTATGCCAGGTATGCAAGTCTCATTCAATATTTGAAAATTAATTAAGGTAATTCATCACATCAATAGTTTGAAAATAAAAAAAAAAACCCTCAGGATTATATCAATTAACACATACACACAAAAAGCATTTGAAAAAAATCCAACAGCTACTCATGAGGAAAACTCTCAGCAAACTATGAATAGAGAATTTTCTCAACTGGATAAAGACTATCTCCAAAAAGCTTCAGCTAATACCATGCATGGGCTTCTCAGTTGCCTCAGTAATAAAGAATTCACCTCCCCAGCAGGAGGCATAAATTCAATCCCTGGGTTGAGAAGATCCCTGGAGAAGAAAATGGCAACTCACTCTGGTATTCTTGCCTGGGAAATCCCAGGCAAGATAGGAATATAGCAGGCTGCAGTCCATGGGGTCACAAAAGAGTCGAACATGTTTTAGTGACTAAGCAACAATAGCAACGATACCATGCTTACTGGTGAGAAACTTGAAACTTTCAAATTCTGATAAGGTAGAAGGTAAGGATGTCTCCTCTCACCACTCCCTTTTAACATCATACTGAAAGTCCTTGCAAATACAAAAACGGCAAGAAAATAAAACAAAAGATATACAGACTGTGAAGAACAACATAAAATTGCTTTTTCTTTTCTTTTCTTTTTCTGGCAGATGATGCAATCATCTATGTAGAAAATCTGAAAGAATAAAGCAAAAAGTCCTGAGACAAATTATAATAGCAATATCACAGCATCCATGGTTAATATACAAATGTCAATTTCTTTCCCATATAGCAGCAATAAACAAGAAGAATTTTAAATTAAGATCACTGTATCATATTTATTAACACTCCCTGCAGATGGTGATTGCAGCCATGAAATTAAAAGACACTTACTCCTTGGAAGGAAAGTTATGACCAACATAGATAGCATATTTAAAAGCAGAGACATTACTTTGCCAACAAAGGTCCATCTAATCAAGGCTATGGTTTTTCCAGTAGTCATCTATGGATGTGAGAGTTGGACTATAAAGAAAGCTGAGCACCGAAAAACTGATGCTTTTGAAGTGTGGTGTTGGAGAAGACTCCTGAGAGTCCCTTGGACTGCAAGGAGATCCAACCAGTCCAACCTAAAGGAGATCGATCCTGGGTGTTCATTGGAAGGACTGATGTTGAAGCTGAAACTCCAATACTTTGGCCACTTCATGTGAAGAGTTGACTCATTGGAAAAGACCCTGACGCTGGGAAAGATTGAGGGCAGGAGGCGAAGGGGACGACAGAGGATGAGATGGTTGGATGGCATCACTGACTCAATGGACATGAGTTTGAGTAAACTCTGGGAGTTGGTGATGGACAGGGAGGCCTGGTGTGCTGCGATTTATGGGGTTGCAAAGAGTTGGACACAACTGAGCAACTGAACTGAACTGACTGACCCTGAAAAGTGAAATGCTTAGGTGAATCTAACAAAATCAATATAAAATGTATATGAGGCAAACACAAAATTATAATAAATGAAATCAAAGAACTAAATAAATGGAGAGATACATCATGTTCATGGAAAAGATGACTCTATATTATCAAGATGCCAGTTCTTCCCAACTTAATTTGTAGATTCAATGCAATCTTAATCATAATCCTAGCAAGGCATTTTATGGATATCAATAAGAGGACTCTAAAGTTTATGGGGAAGTTCAAGAGATTCAGAATAGTCTTCAAAATATTAAAGAGAAGAAGTTGGAGGACTGACAACACTTAACTTTAAGGATTAATTTCTTTTGTTGTTTAGTTGTTAAGTCATGTCCAACTCAAGACTTACTTTAAAGCCTCAATAATTAATAATTTGATATTGAAACAAGTTTAGACTAACAGATCAATGGAACAGAGCAGCCAGCACAGAAATAGACACATGTAAATATAGGCAATGGATCTTTGACAAAGGAGGAAAGGCAATGCAAAACTATAAAGATAGTCTTTTCAACAAATGATGCTAAAAACCTGGACATCCATCTGCAAAAAGTGAATCTAGACACAGACTTTATACTCTTCACAAAAATTAACTCAAAATGGATCACAGAACTAATTGTAAAATTCAAAATGGATCACAGACATAATTGCATTATTCTAGAGGATAATAGGAGAAAATCTACATGATCTTTGGAATGGTAATATCCTTAAAGATAGAATATCAAGAACATGATCTGTGAAAGAAATAATTGATGAGCTGAAGTCAGTTAACATTTTTAAAACTTCTCTTTGAACAACAATATCAAGAGAATTAGAAGATAAACCACTGTGAAAATATAATTTCAAAAGACACATTCAATATGAAAAATGTTATCCAAAATATACAAAGTTCAACATCAAAAACAACAAAACAAACAATCCAATTAGATAATAGACCAAAGACCTTAACCAACACTCCACAAAGATGTACAGATGGCAAATAAGCATACAAAAAGGTGCTCAACATCATATGTTATTAGGGGAATTCAAATTAAACAACATGGAGCTATTACCTATTAGTAATATTTCATTTATTATCTATTATCTAATAAATAACACTTAGTAGAATAATCTAAATCTGCACACTGACAACACCGAATATGCATGAAGATGTGGAACAATAGGAGCTCTCATACACTGCTGATGGGAAAGTAGATTAGTACACATACTTTCGAAAATAGTTTGGCATTTCTTATGAAACCAGTTATCCTCTTACGGTGTAATACAGCAATTGCATTCTTTGGTGTTTACTCAAGGAGTTGAAAATTTGTGTTTGAATAAAACTCCAGGCAAAAATGTTAATAACAGCTATATTTATAATTGTCAAAATTTGGAAGCAACCAAGGTGCCTTTCAATAGATAAATGGATAAATATATGCTGTGGTACACCTAGGAAATGAAGCAATGTTCAGGGCTAAAACAAAATGAGCTTTTAAGTTATGAAAAGACCCTGAGAAATCTCACATGTGTATTTTAAAGTGAAATAAGCCAATCTGAAAAGGTTAGCATACTGTTGATTTCAAGTATATGAGATTCTGGAAAAAGCAACACAATGGATACAGTAAAAAGGTCAATGATTGACGGGGAGAAGCGGGATGATAAACAAGCCAGCCCAGGATATTTTTCAGTTCAGTTCAGTTCAGTCCCTCAGTCATGTCCGACTCTTTGTGACCCCATGAACTGCAGCACGCCAGCTCTCCCTGTCCGTTGCCAACTCCCGGATTTTACTCAAACTCATGTCCATTGAGTTGGAGATGCCATCCAACCACCTCATTCTCTGTCATCCCCTTCTCCTGCCTTCAGTCTTTCCCAGCATCAGGGTCTTTTCTAATGAGTCAGTTCTTTGCATCAGGTGGCCAAAGCATTAGAGTTTCAGCTTCAGCATCAGTCTTTCTAAGGAATATTCAGGACTGATTTCCTTTAGGACGGACTGGTTGGATCTCCTTGTAATCTAAGGGACTCTCAAGAATCTTCAACACCACAGTTCAAAAGCATCAATTTTTATGTGCTCAGCTTTCTTTATGGTCCAACTCTCACATCCATACATGACTACTGGAAAATCCACAGCTTTACTAGATGGACCTTACACAGGATATTTTTAAGGCAGGAAGTATACTCTATATGAGATTATGTTGATGTACATTTGTTATTATATATTTGTCCTAACCCATAGAATGTTCAACACTAACAGTGAACTTTAATATAAAGTCTGGATTTTGAATGATCATGATACATCAGTGTTGACAGAACAATTGCAATAAATGCACCCCTCTGGTGTGAAATGCTAATAACATATCAGGGGAAGCTATGCATGTGTTGGAGTAGGGAATATGTGGGAAATCTCTGTACCTTCCTCTCAATTTTATTTTAAACCTAAACCTTGAGTCTTATAAAAGAAGGCAGCTGACTACATCCTAGATCCTTCAGAACATCTGAAACGCTTCGTTGTAGCGCACTTTGTGTGTGTACCTAGGCCTTTATTCATAAAGTTTGTTCTCATTGGCGTGGCTGAAAGTCTTTTAAGGACACAATGTGAAACCCTTTCCTTTTCCTCCTCCATGCTTCTGAGGCATATTTTCTTCTAATAAAGAGTGTTGTGAAGTATTTGTTGATTTTATTTTTTTCTCCTCTCATGACTGCTGCCGGCAAAAGCACTGACATTGATCTCATTTCAGAGATGCCTTGTCCTAAGGCTTCTAATCAGCACAAAACTGTCAGTTTAAATTCCCCAAGAAACTCTCCTGTGTTAGGGCTTGATGTAAGAAATGGCAGCAGGAAATGGAGAGCACAGAGAAAGAGACATACTGTATTCCAGGCTCAGCAAGGATTCATTTTCCAACCAAAATCTCTCATCAGGTGGCCTGGTAATTTCTCACGGGGTTTTGCAGTGTCCTTCACTGAGTGACCTCTTAATTAGGTTTCAACTTCAATTTGCTTTTCCAGATAAAACAAGAAAGAAAGTTGTAGTGCAATCAGATTAAGTGTAAATACAGTCCTGAAGGGGTAAAATATGACTTTATATGCATTTTCCTTTCACTTTGCCTTAATATTTCATTTATTGCCTATCTCTTTACAATGAAGTAGCTAAATAAGTACTTTTTGAGAGCTAACTATAAACACTGGGTATAATTCAAACAGCTTCTGCTTTTCTTCTTTTGATGTGTTTAAGATCTACTGAGGAGAATGTATAGATATTGCTATAGGAAAGTCAAAGTTGTGAAAAGTCCCCAGCACTCTATTCAGTATAAAACCTCCTGATTAATTCAGTGAGATGAGCTCTTCTAGAATCTCCCATCTTCCACTTCAGTAACAAAAAGTCTAGAAAACACTAATGTTAACACCTCACATGTTTTCAGTAATGTGACTTTGGGGAAATACATACTAGTATAAGTCACATGCTAGGTGTACAGATTAGCCTGACCATTATAAAGGAAAATCTGGAGAGACATAAGAAAATGAAAGAAAAATTAGCTTCATTTCCATGTCTCTGAAGATACACCACCAAAATTATAAATCTACATGCACACAAGATTATTTATTGCTTCACTTTCCCTCATAATAAAATATTGGAAATGATTTTAATACTCATTTAAAGAGAC
The DNA here is from genome assembly GCF_910594005.1 of Cervus elaphus. Classification (NCBI taxonomy): domain Eukaryota; kingdom Metazoa; phylum Chordata; class Mammalia; order Artiodactyla; family Cervidae; genus Cervus; species Cervus elaphus. The sequence continues at coordinate 77,975,869 of NC_057847.1, read as the reverse complement.
TGGCTGAATAAACTGGCTAGTCCATCTGTTATGAAATAAAATTACTGAGAAAAACTGCAAATTAAAAAAGTATATTATTTGTGTAAGAAAATATTGAAAGTGAAATGTGCAGTGAACTTATTTTTGCTGAAAAAACACTAAAAACAAACCACAAGTTAATGAGATTGATGAATTATAAAGGGTGGATATGAATGGGGTAGAAATATTGAGGTTGGAGTAAATATATCTCTTTGATTATACATTCTTGTATAGTTTTAACTTAGGAAACTGGTTAATATGTCTCATGTTTTCAAATATAAGATGAAATCGACAAAGATGGGAAGACAAAAAACCTAAAATTTAACCCAAACAAAACTATATGATATAACTGTGTTTCAAGTAGTCACTGTAACTACCCTGAAGGAAAGGAGTAGCTTTTGAATGCACTATTTTCCTCACAATTAACTTTTGTGGTTATATTTTAATTTTCATATATGATTATTCCTTGAGAATTACTGAATGAAATCTCCAAACTATTTGAAAGGTGTTTTTTTTTTTTCTTTTTAGTGCACAATACATAATGGTTTTCCAGTAAAAATTTATTCAATTTACTAGCTTTTTGTGTCCCACACCTACTATTGCATTCATTGTCCTGATGCTAAATAAATTCCATGTTGTAGAATTTTTTTTTATCTCTGAGGTCAGACTGAAAGGTGAAGACATTCAACTCCTCCTCTATTGAAAATATGCATACACATAGGCACCAATACTTCCCCTCTCAAATAGATTCAGCCTTTGTTTCATATTTTCCAGGAAATAAAAAATGTATTTAAGATACTTTGGCTTATTTTTGCCTTGAAATATAACCTCAGGATTTGGTATGCTGGAATCTTCCATGCCTCATGTTCCCCAATAATAAGAGAAGTGTGTAGAAAATACTGTGTGTCCAGAAGTACACTGACATGTTTAACAAGTCTAGTAATAAAAGAATGGTAAAGAGCATGCTCCATTATCTGTGATTCTCTAGGAGTCACCTAAAGGCAAGCGGGATTTAGCATTTTCTCTGCAGACACCTGTGAGGTAAGCAGCAGAGAAGGAGAAAAGAAGAGTTTATGATCTCTTTCTCCCAGATCTTCACTCACTCTTTCCCTCAAAGCAGTTACCCTAACATGCCCTTTCCTGTTACAATTATTGATCTGATACATAAAAAAATAATGTTTGAATGATGGCAGGCATTTCATGCTGCTATTCAATACAAGGAAAGATTTCCTTCATGAAACTAATTGGTCATGACCAAAGGAAGTGGATCTTATCAGAGTCAAGAAGATATAATACTAGCTTTCAAATGAGGTACTTGAAGGACACATATTTGGTTCATTAAATTGTGTATGGCTGTCTTTAGGAATCACATTCTTCAAAAACGCTACACAACAAAGTTCAAACTTGATTGGGCTCCTATGCTCAGTGGATCTCATCAAATAGTACAGGCTTTCTCTCTTCCAAAGTCCTTGGTAACAGCTTTCAATGGAGCATGAGGATACTTAGAGAAATACTTTTTGTCTAGTGGGATATGAGCTGGGAGGTTTTTTCACAGAATAACCTTCACAAGAGTTGTTTTATTTTTCTCTGATCTTTGTCTATGACTGGAGAATGACACATGATTGACTAGCATTCTCCTGCCTAATTAAGGAAATATATATTTATAATCTCTATTTCTATTCATAATCATCAGAGAGGGAAATAGTCTGATTCTCCATATCAGGAATTATTTGCAGACTCAACCATGAGCATCTGCCCTTCTCTTCTTTCCTTTTCATATTCGTTGCAGCTTTTTGAAATGCATTTCTCTGTATTTTTGGCTTGGGTAACTTTTTTCTCCTTCTCATAACCAGGTATACCTTTCTGCTGACCACCTGTTCATTTAGGGGTCCTTTTCTGCCTCCTGCAGTATCCAGATTGTGAGTCAATCAAGAGTTGTCAGGCTGTTTAAGCAGATCATGTACTGTTCATTGATATATCTTAATCTACCCATAAACCTGGAATCTAAAAATCAATGTACATCAAATCACTTATTTAAAGACCATCAATCAATCAATCAAAATAGATGATAAATGCCCACAGCATAATCCTTGGATAATCAGATTTTTATACATTGAAGGAAACCCAAAGAATGAAGTGTCTGTAATTTCTGAGGCATCACACAAAACATGCTGAATGATCAACTTGGAATAATTTCAGGAAGCATATTGCAGGTATAGGTGGAATAGTTGATAATGGCGGGTCAAGGTGAAGTCGTTCAGTCGTGTCTGACTCTTTGCAACACCATGGATTGTAGCCTATCAGGTTCTTCCATCCATGGGATTCTCCAGGCAAGAGTACTGGAGTGGGTTGCCATTTCCTTCTCCAGGGGATCTTCCTGAACCAGGGATCGAACCTGGGTGTCCCGCATTGTAGACAGATGCTTTTACCTACTGAACCACCAGTGAAGTCTAGGTACAAATATGGTTCCAACCTGCCTATCATAAATGCTAGTAGGATATTGAATTGGACATAACCTGAAGCTGCCAAATAAGTGTTTAAAACAGCGTTTGTAAAGCTTGTGCTCATAAAACATGTAGTTGACTTAGGTTGAAATCTAACACACGCTGTGGGTTCATTGCTTAATGGCTTAATGTGTGGATTTTGCCAACATGGCTTCCCTGGTGGCTCAGAGGGAAAAGCATCAACTTACAATGTGGGAGACCTGGGTTCAATCCCTGGGTCAGGAAGATCTCCTGGAGAAGGAAATGGCAACCCACTCCAGTATTCATGCCTGGAAAACCCCATGGGAGGAACTTGGTAAGCTATAGTCTATGGGGTTGCAGAATCGGATACGACTGAGCAACTTAACTTTTACTCTTTGCCATAACAGTGAATAGCAGAGGCAGGAAAAACAATCTAAAGACAGAGAAGGAAAATAGGAGTTTCAGCTTATTTTACCTATAAACCTATGAATTTATTTATACATAGAATATACGATGATATTTCTCTTTCAACTGGTAGCAGTTATATGGCAGAAAATGATGGACCTAAACAGACATTTCCCTGAAAAAGATGTGCAGATGGCCAAGAGGCACATGAAAAGATGCTCAGCGTCGGTGATCATTGGAGAACTGCAAATCAAAACTACAGTGACTTACCACCTCAAACCAGTCAGAATAGTTATCATCAAAAGTCTACAGACAATAAATGTTGGAGAGAGTGTGGACTAAAGGAAAGACTCCTACACTTTCTGCGGGAATGTAAACTAGCGCAGCCACTACAGAAAACATTATGTAGGTTCCTTAAGAAACTAAAACTAGAGCTACCTCATGATTCAACAGTTTCACTCCTGAGCATATACCTGGAGAACACGTCGGTTCAGAAGGATACATGTACCCCCATGTCTGCTGTAGCACTGTTTACAAACACACGGGGAAATACATGCATAACGGTATTTTTTACAGATATTAAAACAGAACCTAAAAAATCATTGAAGAAATGTGAAATCAGAGTAATACATAGGTAAGGTGTATAAAAAGCTATGTGGATATTGAGGAATCATCCCCCATTTCCAGCTTGCTAATTTGTGTTTTGTTTTCTGTTTGTTCATTGTTTGGGGATTTTATTTATTTTGTTTGTTTCCCTAACCACTTGGGTATCTTCCAACCAAACTTGGAAAAGAAAGGCTGTGAAACAGGTTTGAAGAAACTGCAAGCACAATATTTTTCAGCTAATTTACTAAAATAGCACATCCATAACTGAGAGAAAATGGTTAGAGGCAAAAAGGGAGCTGTATTTCCATGGACCTCTGAGCATTTAAGACTGTGTGTAATCAGCTTACATTCAAGAGAAATCAGTGTTGAGCTATTTGGGTGACACTGTATGTCTTGAAAATATTGGTTATTTTGCATTTTTTTTTTAAAACATAGACTTCAGGGTGTCCTAATTAAATAAGAGAAGTTTATTATCAGCAAAGACGGCATTAGAACCAAAGTAACTTTAGATACTACAGTTGTTTTCTTAGTTTGAGAAAAGTAAGAGAAGAGCTAGAAGAAAGAGGGGTTCACATTTTTTGTAACGACAGCAAGGAGACTTAAAAAGCACTTAAACCACCAGGGCTCCTGAGAACAAAGAGAAGTGGTCGATTTCTGTGTCTGCTTTGGCTTATCACCTAATTTCTCAAATGCCCTAAGTTCACTTGCTAGGAAATCAGCTCATCAACCACATTGCAATCAATGGTTGTCATGGTGAGGATATTCCTTGAATTATATTCAGGACCTTTTTTGGTCACCACAGAAAAATTGCTCACAGACAACAGCTAACTCTTTCAGTGTGGGCAGACTTGTAGCACCTGTGGATCATAAAATCTTAGATTTGGAGGGAATTTTAGAGATTAGCTCACTATCTCTCCATATAACCTGTTAAAGATAGGCAAATAGAGATTCAGAGCAAGGAAGAGACTTATCTCGAGTCCCAGGAAGACTTGTCCCCAGTGACTCCATTATTGTAGTCATTTCAATAAATATTAACAAAAGCCCATTATGTGGCAGGACTAGGACTATTCATATTTCCTAAATGTCACAGCCCCTGCATTCAGACTGACTTAAAAGAGCAATACAAAGGAGACATAGATGAAGGAGATTTCTGTCATTGAAGCTGTGCTTCCTTGGAGGTAGATCACTTTTAGGAGCTGAGCACCTAAAATAGCATTGCTTTCTTTTTATATTTCATAGACCTGCAGCCAATCAGTAGTTCTGATCTGTGTGGTGCACCCTTTTATCTCCTGATGCACAGTTATCCCCTATTCCTTGAGGACTGGTTCTATATGGTAATATTTTGTATAGCCAGTGCACTAAATTTTGACCTTTGTAGAGGTCTGTCTTGAAGAAGAATGACAGAGAGTATGAGGCAAGATCAGATGAATAAACAAATAGCTGAGAAGTGATTCTCAATCTCACTCCCAACATCTATTTAAACATTTTTGACTTATTTTCTCTTTCGTTGCAGACAGCAATGCGCACATTATCCTGTCTTCCCTCTACCGCTCTCTGAAATACCATCTTAGTATGGTTCAGGATAAAGTGACAGAAAGATTTGGAATTGATTTATGAAAAACATCTTTTAGAAAATGTATTCCAAAAACTATGTGACTTCTAGTCTCTACAACTATGAAAAAATAAAATTCTGTAGTTTAAGTCACCCAGGCTACAGTATTCTGTTATGAAAGCCCTAGAAGACTAATATACTGTTTATATGTGGATGATACCCAAATGCATGTTTCTAAACCAGATTCTTCTCTGAGCTCTTGATCTAGTTATACAAGATATCTCTTCTTGGATGTTTCAAAACCACATCTGCAGAACCAAACTAATGCTCTCTTCCATTCACAATGGGTTTCCCTGATAGCTCAGTTGGTAAAGAATCCACATGTGATACAGGAGACCCCAGTTGAATTCCTGGTTTAGGAAGATCCCCTGGAGAAGGGAAAGGCTACCCACTCCAGTATTCTTGGGCTTCCTTTGTGGCTCAGCTAGAAAAGAATCTGCCTGCAATGAGGGAGACCTGGGCTTGATCACAGGGTTGGGGTGATCCCCTGGAGAAGGGAACAGCTACTCACTCATATTCTGGCCTGGAGAATTCCATGGACTGTAAAATCCATGGGGTCACAAAGAGTTGGACACCACTGAGTGACTTTCACTTTCCATTTACATAGGTTTATATTTCCACTATTCTCTCTCTTCATCCATCTAGCTACACCCAAGCTTTATACATCTGTGTTACTCTCACATCTCATGTATGATTAAACTCTGTCAATTTTGCCACCTAAATGTTTATTGAATCAGTCAACGTATCTCCATTTCTTCCAAGTTGGTATAAACTAGCATTGTTTGTCTGGAGAAGGAAATGGCAACCCACTCGTGTTCTTGCCTGGAGAATCCCAGGGATGGGGGAGCATGGTGGGCTGACATCTGTGGGGTCGCACAGAGTTGGACACGACTGAAGTGACTTAGCAGCAGCAGTATTGTTCGTCATCCACACTATTAAAAATATTACAATAACCTTTTAGCTGGTGTTCCTTGTTCTTAATGTTTGCAGTCTGCTCTTCCTAGAGCTCACCTACTCCGCTACCATCCTCCATTCCACCCCTCCATTGATTTATCAGAATGATAACACTGAAGATGATGTACAAGGCAGTTCTAGCCAATTGGTTGGAAAATCAGTTTACCAAAAAGCCATTTGCTGAATTATGAGCATTTCTATTGTATTTTTCTTTCACTACAGCTCCTGTTCTTGTATCTGACCTTGGATCTGTCCCTGCATTTTTTTAATTTATTTTTTTATTGAAGGATAACTGCTTTGTATAATTTTGTTGTTTTCTGTCAAACTTCAACATGAATCAGCCATAGGTATACATACATCCCCTCCCTTTTGACCCTCCCTCCCACCTCCCTCCCCACCCCACCCCTCTAGGTTGATCCAGGGCCCCTGTTTGAGTTTCCTGAGACAGACAGCAAATTCCCGCTGGCTATGTATTTTACATATGGTAGTGTAAGTTTCCACTCTTTCAGTACATCTAAACCTCTCCTCCCCCCACCCACATCCACATGTTTATTCTCCATGTATGTTTCTCCATTGCTGCCCTGTAAATAAATTTTTCAGTATTATTTTTCTAGATTCCGTGTATATGCATTAGAATATGATATTTCTTTTTCTCTTTCTGACTTACTTCACTCTGTATAATAGGTTCTAGGTTCATCCACTTCATTAGAACTCACTCAAAGGTGTTCCTTTTTATGGCTGAGTAATGTTCCATTGTGTATATGTACCACAATTTTTTATCCATTCTTCCGTCGATGGGCATATCTAGGTTGCTCCCATGTTCCAGCTATCGTAAATAGTGCTGCAATGAACAATGGGATACATGTGTCTTTTTCAATTTTGGTTTCCTCAGGGTATATGACTAGGAGTGGGATTGCTGGGTCATATGGTGGTTCTATTCCTAGTTTTTTAAGGAATCTCCTTACCGTCTTCCATAGTGGCTGTATCAATTTACCTTCCCACCAACAGTGCAAGAGCGCTCCCTTTTCTCCACACCCTCTCCAGCATTTGTTTTTAGATGTTTTGATGATGGCCATTCTGACTGGTGTGAGGTGATATCTCATTGTAATTTTGATTTGCATAATGAGCAATGCTGAGCATCTTTTCATGTGTTTGTTAGCTATCTGTATGTCTTCTTTGGAGAAATGTCTGTTTAGGTCTTTTCCCCACTTTTTGATCGGGTTGTTTGTTTTTCTGGTGTTGAGTTGTGTGAACTGCTTGTAAAATTTGGAAATTAATCCTTTGCCAATTGTTTCATTTTCTATTATTTTCTCCCATCCTGAGAGTTGTCTTTTGACTTTGCCTATAGTTTCTTTTGTTGTGAAAAATCTTTTAAGTTTAATCAGGTCCCACTTGTTTACTTGTTTTCTTTCCTTTTTCTTTCTTTCTTTTTTTTTTTTTTAATTTCTGTTACTTTAGGAGGTGGATCATAGAGGATCTTGCTTTGATTTATGTCATCGAGTGTTTTGCTAATGTTTTCCTGTAAGAGTTTTATAGTTTCTGGTCTTACATTTAGGTCTTTAAGCCATTTTGAGTTCATCTTTGTGTATGGTGTTAGGAAGTGTTCTAATTTCATTATTTTACATGTAGCTGTCAAGTTTTCCCAGCATCATTTATTGAAGAGTCTGTCTTTGCTCCACTGTATAGTCTTGCTTCTTTTGTCAAAAATAATGTGCCCATAGGTGCCTGGATTTATTTCTGGACTTTCTATCTTGTTCCATTCTTCTGTGTCTCTGTTTTTGTGCCAGTACCACACTGTCTTGATGACTGGAACTTTGTAGTATAATCTGAAGTCAGGGAAGTCAATTCCTCCAGCCCTATTCTTCTTTCTCAAGACTGTTTTGGCCATTCGGGGTCTTTTGTGTTTTCATATGAATTGTGATTTTTTTTTCTAGTTCTGTGAAAAATATCATTGGTGACTTGATAGGGATTGAGTTGAATCTGTAGACAGCATTTGGTAGTAGAGTCATCCTCACAATATTGATTCTTCTTACCCAGGAACATGGAATATCTCTCCATCTGTTTATGTGGTCTTTGATTTCTTCACTAGTGTCTTATAATTTTCTGTGTACAGTTCTTTTGTCTCCTAAAGTAAGTTTATTCCTAGATATTTAATTCTTTCTGGTGCAATGGTGAATGGGGTTGATTCTTTCATTTCTCTATCTGATTTTTCATTGTTATTATATAGAAATGCAAGTGATTTATGTGTATTAATTTTGTATCCTGCAACTTTGCTAAATTCACTGATTAGCTCTAGTAATTTTCTGATACTATCTTTAGGGTTTTCTATGTACAGTATCAAGTCATCTGCAAACAGTGAGAGTCTTACTTCTTCTTTTCCAACCTAGATTCCTTTTATTTATCTTTCTTCTTTGATTGTCATAGCTAGGACTTCCAGAACTATGTTGAATGATACAGGGGAAAGTGGGCACCCTTGTCTTGTTCCTGATCTTAGGGGGAATGCTTTCACTTTTTCACCATTGAGAATAATGTTTGCTGTAGACTTATCATATATGGCCTTTACTATGTTGAGGTAGATTCCTTATATGCCCATTTTTGAAGAGTTTTAATCATAAATGGGTGGTGAATTTTGTCAAAGATTTTTCTGCATCTATTGAGATTATCATATGGCTTTTATCTTTCAATTTGTTAATAAGGTGTATCACCCTGATTGATTTATGTATATTGAAGAATCCTTGCATCCCTAGAATAAACCCAGCTTAATCATGGTGTATGAGCTTTTTGATGTGTTGCTGAATACTGTTTGCTAATATTTTGTTGAGGATTTTTGCATCTGTGTTCATCAGTGGTATTGGCCTGTAGTTTTCTTTTTTGTGTGCTGTCTTTTCCAGTTTTGGTATCAGGGTGATGGGTGGCCTCAGAGAATGAGTTTGGAAGTATTCCTTCCTCTGCAATTTTTTTAAAGAGTTTTAGAAGGAGAGGCATTAGCTCTTCTCTATATGTTTGATAGAATTCTCCTGTGAAGTCACCTGTTCTTGGGCTTTTGTTTTTTGGGGGATTTTTGATTGCTGCTTCAATTTCAGTGCTTGTACTTGAGTTGTTCATAATTTCTATTTCTTCCTGGTTCAGCCTATTTCTGACCTGGTTCATTCTGGTCAGGAATGAAGATTCCACAAGTGGTTTGTTATGGCATTAAGTGAGATTAAAACAAATACCCAAAAATGAGAAACCAAAAATGAACCCCAAACAAATGGAAGTTATAAAATCAGGCAAATAATAATTAAAATAATGGAATATACACATATCCATTACACCCATAAGCAAAGTCAAAACAGTCCTACTAAAATAAAGTACAGTAGATTGACCTGGTGAACAAAGAAAAAAAAAATGTTTACCATTTAAGAACAAAACCAACTAAAGCACAAACTGGGGAAAAAAACAAAAAACAACAAGTAACTAAAGCAAGGTGCCAAGTGGGGACTAAATCAATGAAAACAAAACTAGCAAATATGTTGAGAGTAAGGGAAAGAAATAAAAGAATAGATATGCAAAGTTAAATAGAGGTAGGTGAAGAAAAATATATATATATATAGTTTATATATATATTATTAACTGCAAGGGGAAAAGAACAATAGGGAAGGCAAACAAAGGAATATAGAAAAAATATAATGGGTTACAAACATTTTAAAATATAAAAGAGAGAGAGAGAGAAAAGGAAAGCGTCACAGAACTACAAAAGCCGAACATAGAGGTAGAGATTTGTAACAAAAATAAAAAGTGTAATTGGATATACAGATATACATATACATATACAGATATACATATACACCCATAAGCAAAATCAAATCAGTCTAACAAAAATAAAGTAAAATAGATTTATCTGGTGAACAAAGGAAACCAAAAATTATATCTACCAGTTAAGAACAAAACTAACTAACGCACAAATTGGAAAACAAAACTAAAACAAAGTGCCACTTTGCCATTTGGGGAATAAAGCAATGAAAATTAAAGTAACAAATATGCTGAGAGGAAAGGAAAGAAAGAATAGATATGCAAAGTTAAATAAAGGTAGAAAGAGAAGATTTATACATATTAAAGGTAGCTTCAAGGGGAAACGAACAGTAGGAAAAGCAAAGAAAAGAATAAATGTAGAAAAAATAATAATAGGTTAAAAAATAAAATTAAAAAAAGAAAGAGAGAAAGGAAACTCCACAGAACTGTAAAAACCCAACATAGAGGCAGAGGTCTATAACAATAATAAAAAGTGTAACTGAATATATACATATACGTAAACACCCATAAGCAAAACCAAAACAGTCCAACAAAAATAAAGTACAATAGATTGATCCAACAAACAAAGGAAACAAAAAATTATGTCTACCAGTTAAGAACAAAACTAACTAAAGCACAAACTGGAAAACAAAACTAAAGCAAGGTGCCAATTGGGGAATAAAGCAATGAAAATAAAACTAACAAATATTTTGAGAGGAAAGGAAAGAAAGAAAAGAAAGAATAGATATACAAAGTTAGAGGTAGATAAAGAAGACATATATGTTAAAGAGTAACTGCAAGGGGAAACGAACAGTAGGAAAAGTAAACAGGGAATAAATGTAGAAAAAATAATGATATGTTTAAAAGTTAAAAGTTAAAATTAAAAAAAGAGAAAAGAAAGAACGAGAAAAAAGGAAAACTCCACAGAATTGTAAAAGGCCAACATAGAGACAGAGGTTTATAACAACAATAAAAAAAATATGACTGAGGAAAAAATTAAAACTTCAAAAGCTTAATTAGAATTCATAGTGCCAAGAAAATCAACAACTAAACAGAGTAGGGGGAAGAAAAGGAAAATAAAAATGTCTAAGAAACTCTAGGATGCTGCTGCTGCTGCTAAGTCGGTTCAGTCCTGTCCAACTCTGTGAGACCCCTTTAGATGGCAGCCCACCAGGCCCCCCCATCCCTGGGATTCTCCAAGCAAGAACACTGGAGTGGGCTGCCATTTCCTTCTCCAGTGCGTGAAAGTGAGAAGTGAAAGTGAAGTCGCTCAGTCGTGTCTGACTCTTAGCGACCCCATGGACTGCAGCCTACCAGGCTCCTCCGTCCCTGGGATTTTCCAGGCAAGAGTGCCGGAGTGGGGTGCCATTGCCTTCTCCAAGAAACTCTATAGAACAAGTCAAAACATAAGAATAACAAATGCTTTTCTAGAGTCTCTGCTGTCAGAGTCCTTTCCTCGCCGGGAGTCCCAGTCCAGCTCGCCTCCTTGGGATGCCCTCCAACCCTGTGCTGGTCTCTGGACCTGCTGTGGGCGCGGCTCAGAGTCTCATCGGGTCCCCCTCCTGTGTGTCCTCGCCTCCACTGCCCACGGCTGTCAGAACGAGTGCGCTCTCTTTTGTGGGCGCTCTCAGTGGCCCTGTATAGATTCCATAGACACCATCTGCCTAGTTGATCGTGTGGATTTAACCTGCAGCTTGCACAGCTGCTGGGAAGGTTTTGGGTCTTCTTCCTTAGCCACACTGCCCCTGGGTTTCAACTGCGGTTTTATTTCCACCTCTGCATGTGGGTCGTCCACTGGGGTTAGCTCCTGAGGCTGCCCTGGAGGACTGGGGTTTGCCCCTGTGAGCGCCGGGTGTGGAGGCGGTGCTTGGGTCGCAGGGGTTCTGGCCGCTCCAGGCGCTCAGGGGCGTCGGCGGCTGGGGCAGCAGGGAATGCTCTAGAGGGGTAAGGCGAACGGTACTGGCCAGGACACTCCAGTATTCTTGCCTGGAGACCCCCGGACAGGGAAGGACATAGTCTACAGGGCCACAAAGAGCTGGACACGACCGAAGCGACCCCGAACGCATAGACACAAGATATATATATATATATATATTTTTGGCTGTGACAGCCCGGCCCCAGTAAGAGCTGAGCCTGAAGGTGGCCCAGTTGCTTGGCTTGTGGTGACCCCGGCGGCACCGTGTGCCAGGACATGGACTGCCGCCACCCCGGGGGTTGCGGACCTGTCAGTGTCTCTTTTTGACCTCTTGTAGCTGGCAATCAGAAGGCCTCTTTGGCCAGTCTTTGTCTGTAGCTGCACCTGTTCAGGCACACAGAGGGCTCCCTTGCCTGGGGTCCTGCTCTGTAGATCAGGGCATCGGTCACCTAAAGGGGCACCCTGGGTGGGGCCCTACTCTGTGTTCAGTGCATCAGACACTTGATGGGCCAGCCTCTCTATTGTTCAGCTGCCAGTGCTGGCCTGTGGGGAGGGAAAGGCTATGGAGATGGCTCCACCCCCTTGCTTCCAGGACTGCCTGGCTTTCGGCCACAGGCATTTCCCACCACAGCCTCCTCCCTCACATCCCCTTGATCTGTCTCTTGGCAGTCAACAGCAGCCCTCATCCTGGGATTGCTCCACAATCCCTAAACTCCAGCTCCTAGCTACTAGGCCTTCTAGGGAACCTGCGTCCCTGTCTGGGGTGTGTATGTCTGCGGCAAGGACTGTCTGATTCTCATTCCACTTAGGCTGCCGCAGATCAGCTGCTTCACTCTCAGCCTTAAATGCTTCTCCTCCGACTCAGACAGTTGCCCCCATGTTGGGATTGGATCCCTGCTTCAGTCCCCCCCACCCACTGAAGGCAGGTCCAGTCCTATGAACATTCCCATCCTCCCCCCCCCAGTTCCTTCGTCCTTCCGAGTTTTGCAGGGTTCTGTACACTCTTTTCCTTTGGTCAGGTCCTCCTGTCTGTTCTGAACTGGTGTTCTGCACGCACTTCTGTCTGAAGGTGTATTCCTGATGTATCTGTAGAGAGAGATGGATTCCTCTGCCATCCTTGTCCCTACTTTTTTGTAAGCTGTTGTTTATAGCCCCAAAATAATTGTTCCACAGTTCTACAGAACTGTTCTGTGGGAAAACCCACAGACGTAGAGTAAAGACACAATGAAGGACAAACATAAAGATGGGGTGAGACTAAATATTCAATAGATGAATGACCACTCAGCTCATTGATTTGTGAGAATTCACTCTGGGAATCAATATCTAGGGAATGTTTTTCCCTCTTTCCCCCAGAGGTTGAAAGCTATGGCATTACCATCTTTTTCAAGCTCACTTGATACCACTGTCTACTCCACTGACCTGTCCATTGCATTTAAACACAGGAGGCTTTTTAAATTTCTATGGGGCTGCTTTAGTGGGAGATGCTGAGCTGCCTTGAAGATGATTCTGAATGTGGAGGAGCATTTGGCTACCATGGTGGGTTTGAGCCTTGGATTTGGGCCTTCAGTGTATGAAGACCAGAAATGCCAAATACTGTTCATTGCAGGCAACGTTTTTGCACAGTACGAGCTGTGTGGATGAACAGATTTGAAGTGCGTGAGCCATGTCACCACAGGCCGCCTACTTGTTCCTCCAATACTGTTCCCTTTTCTGTCTCTTTTTACCAAGGTAATTTCTACTTAAACTTTGGACCTCAGATAACTTGCTACTATACTGGAAAATCTTAATGTCTCTAAATACATCAGATTATACACGTAGCCCTATGTGCTCACAGTTCCATAGTTAAATATTTATTCATATGATCATTGATTAAATGTCTGTCTTCCCAAGACTGTACAGGTTCCAGTAGCCAAGAACTGCCTATGGTTTAGTGATAACTACATCCCCAGCAACTGATAGATATCAGACATTGAGAACACTTTGTGAGTGTTCGTTGAGTGTAAAATTGAGTGAATGCATGAATGGCAGAGCCCCTGATCTTAAGGGACTTGCTTTGTGGCAGGAAATAGGGAATAGAGGCTGTGATGAATCACCGTGGAGTTGTCTGTGGGCAAAGAAAGGGCACCAAAATGGTTTTGGCACAGTGACCCCACCTGTGCTGAGACATGGCTATCATTAAGATTTCACAGAGACATGTATTTTAGTCCCTACAGTCTCTCTGCATGGAAATTTTGCATTGGAAGGGTAACACTTAAGGTGGACCACTTCAAAGACGATGACTACTTCAACTCTCTCTGAAAGGGCTCCCAAGTCAGCTCAGTGTCAACCACATGCACCTTCTCTCTGCAGGACCTGGTGCAGCTATGGACTACAGAATTTCATTTTTTATTTGCTTTTACTACAGAGGATCAGTGCTCTTACTGAACAAGTGAAGAAGAAAGCAAGGCGTCAGATGGTGGTCAGAGCAGACTTCAGAGCTGGGGAGTGAGAGAGCAGAGGATGAGGAAGAAGGAATATGGAAGCCCCTGGAGAGGAGGAAGAGCAGGGAATAAAAGCAAAAGCAGCATTGCAGTTATTCCCCGTGGCTAAGAAGAAAAGCCTAGTTCTCTCATTTGCAAAGAAATCTAGGTCAGACAGACATCTCAAAATATTCATTATTTCTTTAAATCTTTAATTGAGCACTTCAAAAGATCACAATTAAGCTTTTTAAAAATATAAAGTTTAAGTTGAAAGGAATCCATGGAGACCGACCCTGTTGAATCTTTTGGTCCAAATCAATGGCCTTACTAAAAACAGGAGGGGGTGATGGCACAAAGACACATTCCTGAGTCATTGGTTAAAGGAAGCATTCAAACATTCCTCCCTCTGTTAATGGGCTAAGGATAAAGAAGAAATGCAGGGAGAGACAGGAGATGATGCTCTGTTCCACTGACTTGGATGGAGTGGCAAAATCAGTCTGAAGGCCTGTGAAAGTAAAATTCGGGGAAATTATTGTCCATGCCTTGAAATCTGCCTCTGTGTTTGCACCCTCTAGTCCTGGTACAAGAGAATACTCTGTGAAGCAGTTCATTATTCTTACGTTCAGGTGTTAGATAACTCATGCCTACTGCTGGATGTGCCCCGCTGAGGCCTCAGCCCTCGATAGGCTGTTCAGTGCTGCCCTGAACGGTAGCATGCCTTGCCCCGATGCTGTCCTGTTGGACTCAGCTCCCTGCTCCCTAACTTGTGATCGCCTTTATAGCATCCATCCTTTTTCCCTGCGCTGGAGTCCCACTCTCTAACTACCAGGAGTCGTCCTCCTTGGGTGCAGAGCTCTGCCCAGCTTCTGCAAGGCACAAAGGGAGGGAACGAGGCCCAGCAACTTAGAACTTCACCGCTGTCTTCCTTGCTACCCACTGCGCTTGCTTGTTCTTTTAACCTCATCTTTATGTTTTGCTTTTTGGTCCTTTTCAATGTAACCAAACTCCAAGAAGAGTATTTTAGAGCTCATCTTTCTACAAGTTCTTTGGATCAGCTGTGACAGAGGCTCTGGGTTGTTCATAGAAGGTCTGTTTGTTGCTTTTTTAGGTTCAAAGTCTTAATCCTGAACTCCACACAAAAAAGCTGAGTGGTTACCACTTTATCAGAAACTTCTTGAATCTTTGCTGGGTCTTCTACCTTTTTATGGGCCAGAATGACCTTGCACCAAACTCCTCATGGCCAGCCCATACTACTTGATGCTGAGGTCCCATTACACTGAATCATGGTTTTCCTGTATGTTCACTCTCAAGAGGCTCCATAGGCCTCTTCTGCCCCCTGCCCACAAATCTAGTGCTCCCACTGGGTGACTTTCCAACATGCCTGATGTAACTTGCACATCTTGCTGATTTCTGAAATTTGATAAAAGTTGTGGCACTTCCTGGGTTTCTGATGGATATTTTTTGACCCTATCCCAACATCAATTCTTCAGTTGTCAGCCTTCTTTATAGTCCAACTCTCATATCCATACATGACTACTGGAAATGCCATAGCTTTGAATATATAGACCTTTGTAGGGAAAGCAATGTCTTTGCTTTTTAATAAGCTGTCTATGTTTGTCCAGGGAGGAAGCATCTTGTAATTTCATGGCTCCAGTCACCGCTCACAGTGATTTTGGAGCCCCCAAAATAAAGTCTGTCACTGTTTCCATTGTTTCCCCATCTATATGCCATGAAGTGATGGGACCGGATGCCATGATCTTCATGTTTTGAATGTTGAGTTTTAAGCCAGCATTTTCACTCTCCTCTTTCACCCCGATCAAAAGGCTCTTTAGTTTCTCTTCATTTTCTGCCCTTAGAGTGTTACCATCTGCATATCTGAGGCTGTCGATATTTCTCCCAGCAATCTTGATTCCAGCTTGTGATTCTTCCAGCCCAGTCCACCACTTTACAATCCAGCCTGGCACTAGTTAATGGGATCACATAAATCCATCCCTGAAAAGTATATCAAAGGTGAAAATAGTATGTGAAATCTTTAGGGTTTGAAGAAAGATGTTTAACTTCTGGGAATGTTAAGGGTCAGTTTTAAACATTATATATTACAATGCAATCTTGAAAGATCTTTGTTTAGTTTTTTAGAGATTGTGTGAAATTTTCTTCTATGGGAACAGAAGTAGTGGCACATGGCTGATTCATTTCAGTGTAGGGAATTATAAGAATTAATGCCAATCACCCTCACTTTCTGTGTATACAGGGGAAACTGCCACTCAGGGTGAAAGAACATCTTCCCATTTACCACCAAATCTGTACACTCTATAAAATTAAGACAGACTGGTGCCTGAGACCTGGGATCATTGTTGAAGTGCTTGCATCTGGATAAATGTCTCCTTGAGCAACAAAATGACGGAAAAAAAAAAAAAAGCTATAAGGGACTAAATATGACTGCGTGCACGTACAGTTGTGGCAAATTATGGACAACAAAATATAGAAGGACCAAAAGCTCAACTGCCAATTCTGAAAAGCCAGGAAAAAAGAGTGTACTGTGCATGCACCCTGCACTCAGCACCACCTAAGGGCGCAAACCACTTAAGCTGCCCCTCCAGCCTCACCCCTGAATCTGCCCCTGGGCTCACCCCATGCAAGGAACTGCCTGTCCACTCCTGCCGCCAAGTGAACAAGGGAAATTCTTACCTTTCGCTCCCTCCTGCTGCAGTAGGAACCCAATAAAACCCTGCCTGAATTTCCTGCCTGGCCTCTTACCAATTTCTATTGATTAAGGAAGGTCAAGAACCCAGGTCAGTAACAGAATGAATCTGCAGTGGGCCTGCAAAAACATGCAATTCATGTTACTGCTCTAGAGGAGAAGAAACCAAGGGCTAGTGAGACATGTCATATAAATATGACCTGGGATCAGAAGACCTAGGATGTGCTTGACCCTGCAATTCACAAGCTCTTTGATCATACTCTTTATTTGTTATATTTGAGCCTCAATTTCCCTCTTGTAAGAAGAGAAGTGTATATTAAACCTCAGACACCTTTCATGAGAAGGAAATAAAATGATAAGAATGTGAATTATCTCTGGTAAGATTTTCAGGATACACAAGGTGCCTTTGTATCTACTTCATCCCAGGATGTGAAAGCTTATCCTTGAACTTTTCAGGAGCCAGCTCATTTTTGTTAGACTTCCATAGACTCTAGTCCCACTGCCCCCTGAAAAGTCACTCAATCAGGCTCACTACTTCCCACATTTACTTGTTGTGGTTTGTAAACAGTGGACTTTCACTTTACACTTGACCCCAGCATTAGTTTCCTGTGGCTGCCATAACAAAATGCCTCAAATTTGGCTTAACACATGGACTATTATTCTCTCACAGTTCATGAGGTCAGACATCCGGAATTGTGTTATCGGCAGGACTGCCCTCTCTCTAGTGTCCAGAACAATATGCTCTCCATTTCCTGATGTAATCTCATTAACTGCTACTTGATGATCAAGTGACAAAATTATCTAGGAGAATGTTTGAAATACAAGTTTGCATTCACTGTTATGAAGAACAAAGTGTGCTTTGGGTATATTTTGTGCCTGAAACAATTAGCAAATGATAATAGAAAGTAAAAATGACTGGCAAAATTTTAAAATATGTGTTGCTAATTTAATATTTAGCTCAAATTTAAACCATTCTGACTTTATATGTTTTATAATACAGATAATATAACTTACTTGACAGTAGTACATATTTGTTGGAGATGCTTGCATTTGTCTTTCTAAGATGTGCAGTCAAAAAGATTCAGTGATCATTTGTCTGCTTCCTGTGACTATAGTTCTGATTATTTGTTCTACCTTTCTATTCTCAATCTAACTTCAGTTCAGTCCCTCTTAGATTTGCAACTTTGATAACTCATTTACTTTGACTGTCTTTGTGTCTTTCCATTTTGGTTTGAAATAGTCTAAAATTATTCAGATTAAACACCTCCAGGACAGATTCAAACTGGAATACACTGATTCCTGGATACACTGGAATACACTGATAGATAGTATCCAAACACAGCATAATTGTAACAAGAATAAAGGATTTAAATATCAAAACATTTAAGTCAAATAGAGAGCTATCATATGATACAGCAATCACACTCCTGAGCATATATCCAGAGAAAAACATGAATTAAAAGGATGTATGAACCCCACTGTTCTTTGCAGCACTGTTTACAATAGCCAGGACATGGAAATAACTGAAGTGTCCATCAAGGGAGAACTGGATAAAGATGATACAGTACATATATTCAGTGGAATATTACTCAGCCATTTAAAAGAATGAGATGATGTTATTTGGAGCAATGTGGATGGATTTGGAGATTATGTATTTCATACTAAGTGGAGTAAGACAGAGAAAGACACATATTATATGATATCACCTATATGTGGGATCTAAAAAATAATGATACAAATGAACTTATTTACCAAACAGAAACAGACTTAGAGAACGAACTTATGGTTACTGGGGGAAAGGCAAGGGGAGAGATAGATTGGGAGTTTGGGAATGCCATGTACACACTGCTATATGTACAATAGATAACCAACAAAGACCTACTGTAAAAAAAGAAAAAAAATGAAATAAAATTTATCTGTAGAATAAAAAAAAAATGTAGAAGGGTGTCCCTATCTCCAAAAATAGAATATAAATTCCTTAATTATGATTAATAAGGGTTTCTGCCATAAAAAAATCTGAAAATTGATACACATCATGCACAGTCACCTACCAAAATGCTAGTTTCATTGTGAGAAAACATGACTATGCGCCCACTGAAAGCCCACAGGACTCTACCTGGTATAGAGTGATGTATACAATTAGGTAATCACGAGCCGGGAGACTTTACGTGTGATGTTAGGCTAGTGTTTTAATCATTCGGCTTAACGATCTATAGTCCTGAAGTTTTTTGGTTTTGGTTTGTTTTTTTCCAGGGTGAGTGTGTTTCTTTGTTCAATGTGAGTGATCTTTGTTTAGTTGAAACTGTGATTGCCATTGACTCCAATCAGAAATCTATATTACAAAGGGATTGCCAATACTGATCATTTGTCCCCAATGACTGTCCATCTGCTGCTGCTGGAGACTCAGCAAACCCTTCCCTGAACACCAGTTAGCAGCGCCCTGTGTGTTGGCTCGTGGCAATTTGGGCCGAGGTGGAGAAGATGGACAGAAAATGTCAATCCAGAAAACGTCTACTCTTGTTCTAGATCTGAGCAAGTGTTTGCACAGATTCATCTCACTGTCACCTGCCAATCTAAATGTGGGCTCTGGCTTAGAGGCTCTCATGATTTTGAATTTGGGCATAAGAACTTTCTGTTTGAGTCTTAGTTCAGTTTCTCACTATATCACTCACCTATTATATCTGAGTCTCAGTTTTAACATCTATAAAAATAGAACAAAATTTCACCAATTCAATGATAGCAGGAAATAATGAGGAAACCCACAGGAAAAATGCCTATCCACGAGTTTCTCTTTTACTTTAATTTCTGCTTCCTTCTTATTAGATCTTCAAGTGTTAATGGTGAACAATTGTTTTGAGTATGTTATCTATTTTATTTAAGACTGTTTTCTCCAGTATTTGAATCCATTCAATTTGGGGCTAAACTTCCCTGCATATTTCATGAAACAGTTAACAAGAGTCTCTTGAGAACATTCTTGTATAACTGTATTTGAGGAAATAATGATATTAATTAAAATAGCAACTATTTATTAAGACCTTACTATGTGCAAACATTTAGCTGCTTTACCTAATATCCTATTTAATTTTGATAGTCTTGATGATTGAAATTTAAAGCTTTTAGTGTAATATTTGCAGTGTTAAAATCTATGATATGTTGAGTAACAAAGTAAAATGTACAACACTTGCTAAGAAACAAAATATTGATGAAATAGAGAAAATACATGAATAAAGCTATAGTTTTATTGACACTGATGTGAAACCAGCTTGACTAACTACTTCTATGAACACTGAGATGCTTTTGTTGTAAGGTCAGTTAAAGATATTTGTACTGAAGATATTGAACTATTCAGAAAATTATTTTCAGAATAAACATTTGAGAATTCTGGATGCCTTTATAAGAGGCAAGTTGCAAATTGTATTGGTTGATAAAATAACCAATGAAATACAAATTATGACTTTTACCATTGAATGAAGACTAGGGTGTCCTGAGCTTAAAATAAAAAAAATAAAATAAAATAGAGAGAGAGAGAGAGAGAAGGTACTGAAAATGCTAGAAAGAAGAGGCATAATGGAATGAATAAACACCTAGTAATTGTCCAAGCTATAGAATTTGGTATACAGGAGACAGTAGAAGATGCATCTATCCTAGTTTGTTTAACTGTTTTGATCATATGTCAAAGGATTTAGAATTTGACATATGACATATAATGGAGATTCAGGTACATGTGAAGTACCTTGAAAATGCCTACTCAAGGAAAATTCCATTCCATGTTTTACTCCTATACTGAAATTGATAGGAGACATTAACTCTTAATACACTAGTCCCAGTTAACAAATTGAAGAATTTCTCAACTGCTGATTTAGATAAATGGAAAACAAAAGATAAAGCCATTGAAATGTTAAAACATCTATAGTCCGTATCATCCATTTAATGAATAAATAGCATTTCTAGGCATCCTGGATTCCAAGAATTACCACTGATTTTCTAAGCTTGGCAATATCTCAAAGGGTTCAAGACAGAGTGCGCCAGCCGCGAAGCACCCCTGTCCCAAGGTCAATTAGAGAAGCTTCCGCTCAGCGCTGCCCGCTTAGACTCTGAACCTGTGCGTGCTTACCTTTCCCCTGCTCGCCTCATCACACACACTCTCCCGTTTGTACTTCCTCTTCTAGCCACCAGGGTCTTTGGAAAGATCCCAAAATTTGTCAGGCTCTTTCCTGACTCAGAAGACTTGCATATGCTCTTGCTTTTTACATGATTTTTTTGAAGTATAAATGATATGCAATGTTGTGTTAATTTCTTTGTACAGCAAAGTGATTCAGCTTTATACATATGTATTTTTTTAGATTATTATCCCATATAAATTATTACAAAATATTGAGCATAGCGTTCTGTCCTATACAGAGGACTTCCCTGGAGTCTCAGACGGTAAAGCATCTGCATACAATGCGGGAGACCCAGGTTCAATCCCTGGGTCAGGAAAATGCCATGGAGAAGGAAATGGCAATCCACTCCAGTACTCTTGCCTGAAAAGTCCTGTGGATGGAGGAGCCTGGTGGGCTACAGTCCATGGGGCCACAAAGAGTCGGACATGACTGACATCCCTTCACTTCTGTCCTATAGCAGTAGGTCCTTGTTGTGTATCTATTATATATATAGCAGTGCGTATAGTGACATTTTTAGCAACATGGATGGACCTAGAGAGTATCAGGCTAAGTGGAGAAAGATGAACATCATATGATATCCCTTATATGTGGAATCTAAAAAATTGACCTATACAAAACAGAAACAAATACACGACATAGAAAGCAAACGTATGGTTACCAGAGGGGAGAGATGCAGGGAGGAGGTATAATTTAGAATTTGGGGATAGCATCTGCATGTGCTATTTATTCTTTTCTGCTAAGTCTGAACCTCCAGACTGGTGCACACAGCTGCGGAGGTGCAGTCTGGCGCTAGAAGCTGCAGCTCTTGGCGAGATTTCACATGGCCAGTCCCGTGGCATCTCACCAGTTATCAGCAGCAGATCACTTTGCCAAATGCCAAGAAGAACAAAGGAATTGAGAATGAGACATCCAGCTCCTGGTCATCTTGCTCTGAGTGGCTTTTTCTGTTCGTTCCTGTCCAGAGAATCTGGATTTGTAATCGTCACTGGATTGAAGAGAAGCAATTATGGTCAATTTTAAGAAAAGAACACAGCAAGGGCAAAGAAATCAGGTAATGACACCTTTGCATTATGTTTCCAAACCAATTGCTCTATTTGGAGATGGTGGAATAGAAGGACATGCACTCATCTTTCTCCTGAAAGAACTCCAAAATTAAAACTCGCTGCTGAATAACCATCCGCAGGAGAATGTTGTATCCCACCAAAAAGAGATACCCCATGTCCAAGGACAAAGGAGAAGCCACAGCAAGATGGGAGGAGGGGTGAAACAATCAAACCCCATGACCTCCAGAGATGCTTGGAGGGCTCAAACAAAACCTCGCGTGCACCAGGACACCCCACAGAGACTGCGCCAGACCTACCCTTGAATGCCTGAGTGTCTCCTGCAGAGGTAAGGGTCCGCAGTGGCCTCCACAGGGGCAGGGGCTCTGGGTGCAGTAGACCAGGTTGTGGCATTAGCCCTTTTGGAGGAGGTCGCCGTTAACCCCTAAATGTAGCTGCCAGAACTTACACAGGAACGGGGAAACAGACTCTGGGAGGCGTAAACAAAACCTTCTGTGTACCAGGACCCAGGAGAAAGGAGCAGTGACCCCACCAGAGACTGTCCCAGACTTGGCCATGAGCGTCCAGGAGTCTCCGGCGGAGGCGTGGGTCAGCGGTGGCCTGCTGCAGGGCCGGGGGCACTGAGTGAGGCAATGCCTGCCTGGGGCCTTTTGAAGGAGGTCACCATTCTCTTCAGTAACTCCACCATAGTCTGGACTCAGGTCAAACAACAGGGAGGGAACACAGCCCTGCCTATCAATAAAATTTTAGACTAAAGTTTTACTGAGAATGGCCCTGCCCATCAGAACAAGACACAGTTTCCCCCTCAGTCGCTCCCATCAGGAAGCTTCCATAAGCCTTTTATCCTTATCCATTAGAGAGCAGAAAGAATGAAAACCACAGTCACAGAAAACTCACCATACTGATCACATGGACCACAGCCTTTTCTGACTCAATGAAAGTACGAACCAAGCCATGTAAGGCCACCCAAGACGGCCGGGTCATGGTGGAGAGTCTGACAGCATGTGGTCCACTGGAGAAGGGAGTGGAAAACCACTTCAGTGTTCTTGCCTTGAGAACCCCATGAACACTATGAAAAGGCAAGAAGACAGGACAATGAAAGATGAACTCCCCAGGTCAGTAGGCGCCCAGTATGCTACAGGAGAAGAGTGGTGAAATAACTCCAGAAAGAGTGAAGAGACAGAGCCAAAGAGAAGCCAACACCCAGGTGTGGATGTGACTGGTGATGGAAGTCAAGTCTGATGCTGTAAAGAGCAATATTGCATAGGAACCTGGAATGTTAGGTCCATGAATCAAGGCAAATTGGAATCGGTCAAACAGGAGATGGCAAGAGTGAACATTGACATTTTAGAATCAGTGAACTAAAATGGACTGCAACGGGCAAATTTATTTCAGATTACCATTATATATACCACTGTGGGCAAGATGCCCTTAGAAGAAATGGAGTAGCCCTTGCAGTCAACAAAAGAGGGAAATGGAATGCAAAAGTAGGAAGTAACACACAAATTTGGCCTTGGAATACAGAATGAAGCAGAACAAAGGCTAACAGAGTTTTCCCAAGAGAATGCACCAGTCATAACAAACAGCCTCTTCCAACAACACAAGAGAAGACACTATACATGGACATCATCAGATAGTCAATATTGAAATCAGATTAATTATATTCTTTGCAGCCAAAGATGGAGAAGCTCTACACAGTCAGCAAAAACAAGACCAGGAACTGACTGTGGCTCAGATTGTGAACTCCTTATTGCAAAATTCAGACTTACATTGAAGAAAGTAGGGAAAACCACTAGACCATTCAGTCAGGACCTAAATCAAATCCCGTCCAAATATACAGTGGAAGTGACAAACAGATTCAAGGGATTAGATCTGATAGAGTGCCTGAAGAACTAGGGATGGAGGTTCATGACATTGAACAGGAGGCAGTGATCAAGATCATCCCCAAGAAAAAGAAATGCAGAAAGGCAAAATGGTTGTCTGAGGAGGCCTTACAAATAGTGGAGAAAAGAAGAGAAGCTAAAGGCAAAGGAGAAAAGGAAAGATATACCCATTTGAATGTCAAGTTTCAAAGAATAGCAAGGAGAGATAAGAAAGCCTTCCTCAGCAATCAATGCAAAGAAATAGAGGAAAACAATAGAATGGGAAAGACTAGAGATCACTTCAAGAAAATTAGAGTTACTAAGGAAATATTTCATGGAAAGATGGACACAATAAAGGACAGAAATGGTATGGACCTAACAGAAGCAAAAGATATTAAGAAAAGGTGGCAAGAATACACAGAACACCTATACAGAAAATACATTCATGACACAGATAATCACAATGGTGTGATTACTCACCTAGAGCCAGACTATGTAATGCAAAGTCAAATGAGCCTTAGGAAGCATCACTATGAACAAGCTAGATTGGAGGTGATGGAATTCCAATTGAGCTATTTCAAATCGTAAAAGATGATGCTTTGAAAGTGCTACTTAATATGCCAGCAAATTTGGAAAACTCAACAGTGGCCACAGAACTGGAAAAGGTCAGTTTTCATTCCAATCCCAAAGAAAGGTAACAGCAAAGAATGTTCAAACTACCACATAATTGCACTTATCTCACACACTAGCAAAGTAATGCTCAAAATTCTCCAAGTCAGGCTTCAACAGGATGTAAACTGTGAACTTCCAGATGTTCAAGCTGGACTTAGAAAAAGCAGAGGAACCAGAGATCAAATTGTCAACATCCATTGGATCATGGAAAAAGCAAGAGAGTTCCAGAAAAACATCTACTTCTGCTTTATTGACTAAGCCAAGGCCTTTGACTGTGTGGATCACAACAAACTGTTGAAAATTCTGAAAGAAATGGGAAAGCCAGACCACCTTACATTTCTCCTGAGAAGTCTGTATGCAGGTCAAAAAGCAAAGTTAGAATGGACATGGAACAACAGACTGGTTCCAAATCAGGAAAGGAGGAGGTCAAGGTTGTATACTGTTACCCAGCTTAAACTTATATGCAAAATACATCATGCAAAATGCTGGGTTATATGAAGCACAAGCTGGAATCAAGATTGCCAGGGAAAATATCAGTAATCTCATGTATGCAAGTGACACCTCCATTATGGCAGAAAGCAAGGAAGAACTAAAGAGCCTCTTGATGAAAGGGAAAGAGGAGAGTGAAAAAGTCGTCTTAAAAGTCAACATTCAGAAAACTAAGATCATGGCATTCAGTCACATCACTTCATGTCAAATAGATGGGGAAACAGTGGAAACAGTGGCTGATTTTCTTTTTGGGGGCTCCAAAATCACTGCAGATGGTGACTAAAGCCATGAATTTAAAAGACGCTTGCTCCTTAGAAGAAAAGCTTATGACCAACCTAGACCACATATTAAAAAGCAGAAACATTGCTTTGCCAACAAATGTCTGTCTATTCAAAGCTATGGTTTTTCCAGTAGTCATGTATAGTTGTGAGAGATGGACTATAAAGAAAGGTAAGCATTGAAGAATTGATGTTTTACACTGTGATGTTGGAGAAGACTCTTTGAGAATCCCTTGGACTACAAGGAGATCAAACCCATCAATCCTAAAGGAAATCAGTCCTGAATATTAATTGCAAATACTGATGCTGAAGGTAAAACTCTAATACTTTGGCCACCTGATGTGAAGAACTGACTCCTTGGAAAAGACCCTGATGCTGGGAAAGACTGATGGTGGGGGGAGAAGGGGATGACAGAGGATGAGATGGTTGGATGACATCACTGACTCTATGGACACGAGTTTGACCAAGATGGGAGAGTTGGTGATGGAGAGGGAAGCCTGGCCTTCTATAGTCCATGAGGTCACCAAGAGTCAGACACGACTGAGTGACTGAACTGAACTGATGCTATTTATTGCTGTTGTTCAATTCCTAAATCGTGTCTGACTCTTTGAGACCCTGTGGACTTCAGGTTTCCCTCTCCTTCACTCCAGGCTTCTCTGTCCTTCACTACATCCTAGAGCTTGCTCAAAGTCACATCCATTGAGTCATAACGCCATCCAACTATTTCATCCTCTGTCATCCCCTTCTCCTCATGCCCTCAAACTTTTGCATCATCAGAGTCTTATCTAATGAGTCAGCTCTTCACATCAAGTAGCCAAAGTATTGTAGTTTCAACTTCAGCTTCAGTCCTTCAGAGTTGGTTTCCTTTAGGATTTATGTGGCTGAAATCCCTGCTGTCCGTGGGACTCTCAAGTATCTTCAGCACCACAGTTTGGAAGCATCATTTCTCACTGCTGCTCAGTGTTCTTTATGTTTGCTCTTAACTTTGCTAAAAGGGAAAAAAATAAAAAGAAAACACTCTTCTGCTAATCCCATAGTTGATGCAATTATGTCAGTCAAATCTTAACTTACAGGTAGATCTTCCCCTCTTGTTTTTGTTCGGTCGCTCCATCATGTCTGACTCTTCAGCCCCATGGACTGCAGCAATGCCAGTTCTCCTGCCCTTCCCCATCTGTTGGAGCTTGCTCAAGCTCATGTCCATTGAGCCAGTGATGCCATCCTACCATCTTGTCCTCTGCCATCCCCTTCTCCTCCTACCTTCAGTCTTTCCCCCCATCAGATCTTCCCCTTTGATTGCCAAACTGATGCCTTGATTATGCTTTTCTTGGCATTTATCTCACCGTGTAGGAATGAGTTTAGCATGTTTTTATATTCTTAGACTGAGCTTTAAGAGCTCAAGAGCATCCCTACTTCCTTCTCTCATACAGCCACGGCCGCTGCCATAGTAAACGGCCAGTTGTCCAATAACGTTGCAGTGTAAATAACGATGGATACAAGAGGAAAACACACAGTCACCTTTTAATATATATGCCAATTGTTGATTATCAGAGTCACTCGGAAAATTTCTAAAAGTGTCTAATTCCTGGGTCAGATTCTGAGAGATTCTGATTCAGGAGTTCAGGTCTCACTATGCAGTGTGATCCTGAGTCAGCAACATGCCCATCTTCTGGGAGCTCACCTGATAAACAGTGTCTCAGACCTCACCTTAGACCTAATGAATCAGAATCTGTAATTTATCCAGATTCCTATGTGATTCTTATGCAAATCAACATCTGAGAAACAGTGGTCAGTTATTTACTAAATAATCCCCAGGTATTTAAAACTGTGGCCCTATTTGAGGACCATCAATCAAGAATATGGCCAAATCAATGGAAGTAAAATAAAAAATCACCATTGGCTTCCCATCATGAGCAGCGCTGACATTACAATGCACATTTGTCCATATAACACAGTGTTTGTGGGAGAGGAGGAAAAAACCCACAAAAAGAAGCATTCATAATAGGACCTACTGTAGTCAGGCAACACTGTAGCCCAGGTAATAGAAAAGTAAACTCAAACACATTTCCTCCTCTTAAGAGGATTCAGGTTTATGAGAGATAGGCTCACCAGCAGTCGACAACACCTTCCACAGATGTGAAAGCGTGGCAGAAACAAAGGGAACAGAACATCCCTGGAGCCCCTTGGGTACCTGAACCTGTGACACCTCCTTACCCATAAGGAAGTGTCTGCGTATTGTGCAGAGGCGTGGAGGTCCGCAGCAGCCTGGTGGGACTGAGGATTTTCAGCCCAGATCGAGGGGGAGGCACATGTGAGCCTGAAGGACCCCTGGGGTCCCACCGGGCAGGTCAGAGCTTCCCTCTGACAGGTACAGCAGCGTCTGCCTTCAGGGAGCCCAAGGCCCGGAAGAGGAGAATGAGTAAACTGGCAATTAAATCACAGAATCACAAACACAGACAGGAAACCGCAGGCTGTGTTCTCAGTAACACCTAGATGTCAAGACAGTGGGGGGAAAAGGAGAAATATTCTAGACAGAGATTATATTGCACTTGAAGTCTTAGAGATGAGGCCAGTCTGCATATATTTTAAGGAAAAACTAACAGTTTTCAGTGCTCCTAGTGCATATGAGTTTCTAGTGAGGCAGATATAAGTCTACAAGGTAGAAAGGAGACAGAGCATGTAGGACCTTAAATGTCATGCAGAGAGCTTGAATTTTATTGTTTATCAGTGGAAAGCCTCCAAAGGATTTTATGTAGGAAAGCACCTTGATTATATTTGAGTCATCAGCCTTGTTAGGAAAGAATTGCAGAGAAGAAAGTGAGATGGAGAGATCAGCTGGGAGGCGGTCGCAGCTGTCCAGGTGGGAGACAGTGGGAATTGAATCACAGAGACGAGTATAAGAAGGAAACAGCTATTACTCAAAAAAATAAATAAATAAAAATAATAGAAAATAATTCTCAAGCTTTTACACAGAGAGTTTATTCCCCTGTCTGTTATAACTCACAGGAGATGGTTGCTGAAATTCCCACCTTATGGAATAATTTATTAGAAGCACAAGTTAAAATGCAGTGGGAATGCATGTGGGGTAAACAGGACTGCTTGGCAGCCCAGATATAAGAGCAAAAGGGCGAAGCTAAAAGAAAAATCTAATAAGCAGAGAGATTAAATAAACAAACAAATAAAAAGCAGACCCAGGGACTCTAAATCAGTGGGAGAGCATTTGGTCTGAGGCAAGCAGGCCCGGATGGCTGAGTCCATCAACAGGCTCAGACAGACAGGAGTAAGGGATACTTCTGGGGACAGCAAGTCTGTTCAGGAAAAGAGTGAAGTATGTTCTTGAAGGCAGGGGTACTTATCTACTTTAAGCACTTTTTAAATTTTTATTCAAAATAATTCAAATGAAAGCTTATGTTGGTACGTCCAGGTGCACATGGAAAGCCATGCAGTTCTGTTGACCATTAGTCCCTGGTCCAGTTCGCTTTTTCGTTGACCTTGTCATCTGAAAAAAAAAATGCACAGTATGGGATTTGTGGGTTTGATTTTATCTGAGATTTACTGAGAACAATAGTCTGGGAGCCAGCCTCTCAGAAACCTCTGAGGATCTTCTCCAAAGAGGCAGGTGGAGAGGTCAATGGACATATTATTTTGATGAAGGGGGGATACATGCACTCAAGTACACATCTTGGTAGAAAGTCATGAGGAGCAGGCGTCATTAATGATGGCAGTGCTTTTCTGAGAATAAGAGCAAGAAACTGGGTTCACATAAGTTTCTTTTTCCGAATATATTTAATATTTAATTAATTAAATTAATATATTTAATATATTTCTGAAGGTCTGCGCTACTAGTTTTTCCCAGAGCACAGAATACCTCCCTCATTCCTGATCTCTGCCCTGAACTCCTTTCAAGAGGTATTGAAGGCCAGCAACTGCAGAGGCCAGTGACTTCATCCTTGTAGAGCTGGGAGGCAAGCAACATTCTTCAGTTGGCAACCCTAATTCTGGAAAAGAGCACACAATTTGCAAGGCAGTTGCCCAGAGGAGTCTGCTCACCGTCCCGCTTTCAGGTTAGAGCAGAGCAAGTGGAAGTTGAGATGTCACAACAGAAACTATATTCCTGCAGACCTGATGTGATTTCCGGTTATGGGAATCTGGAATGGCAGGGTGATGATAGCAAAGAGGACTGTTGCAAGTACAGTGCCTCTGACACAGGGAAATAGTCAAATTGTAGTTTTTGGCTTTAGGGTTAGAAATTAAAGATTGTGTTATAGTTACTGTGCTTTGTCACAAGTCTTAGGGGTATTAGCGCTGAGTTAGTTTCCTAAATTAGCAGATTTTTGAAGCTCTGAGACAGAGGTGAATGTGTGCCCATAACAGAAGGGAGAGATACTGAGAAAAAGGAAAGCAAAACGCCACAAAAATATTTAGGTTACACTTTAAAAATTTGGAAAGCTTAGTAATCGTGATCTTCCTGGGAATTTATCTCTCTTTTTTAAATTGGAGTGTAGTTACCTTACAGTGCTGTTGGTTTCTGCTGCATGATGAAGTAAATCAAACATTTGCATACCTACATCCCCTCCCTCCTGGACCTTCCTTCCATCCTCTCATCCTACCTTCTTAAGTCATCACAGAGCACTAAGCCAGGCCCCCTGTGTTACACAGCAGCTTCTCACCAGTTACCTGTTTTACACATGGCAGTGTATATATGGGGCTTCCCAGGTGGGGCCAGTGGTAAAAAACCCACCTGCCAATGCAGGAGACATAAGAGACGCAGGTTCAATTCCTGGGTTGGGAAGATCCCCTAGAGGAGCTCATGGAAACCTTCTCCAGTATTCTGCCTGGAGGATCCTGGCAGAGACAGAGGAGGACAGAGGAGCCTGACTGGCTACAGTCCATAGGGTCACAAAGAATCAGACGTGACTAAAGTGACTTAGCATGCACATATGCGCAATGTATGTATGACAACCCCGTTCTCCCAATTTATCCAACCTTCCCTTCCCTTCCCTCCCTGTGTCAACACATGCATTCTCCACATCGGCATCTCTAGCCCTGCCCTGCAAATAGGTTCATCTGCACCATTTTTCTAGATTCTGCATATGGGAATGTATCTCCTTTTAAAATAATAACTATAAGAACAAGGGCATAGAGATAAAAGTTCAAATCCAAGAGACTATAATCAACCCTCTGTATCCATGGGAATAGCTCTCCAATTGGTTAAGTCTGCAGATGTGGAACTTGTGGATACAGATAATCCTGTACTTCTTCATTTCATGAAATAAATTTGAGCATCTGCAGTCTTTGGAATGTGCAAGGGGTGGGGTCCTGGAACCAATGTCCAGTTAATATTAAGGGACACTTATATTTGGATGATAAATCCTTGCAAGAGGAAGTCTTGTGAAAATATGACAGGTTGAATAGAAATATTTCAGGATTGCAATAATAGTTATACACATTCCAGCTAACTATTTTGAGCATTTACCTTGTGCCAGGCACTCTGCCTCTGTTAGCTAATTTTACCTTCCCTTTAAAGGGAAGAAGCAACATCCTATTTTACTGATGAAAAACATTTGCGTTGAGGGTTAACTAACTTAAATAAGGCCACAGGCTAGTGAGTGTCAGGCTAGTGACCTAGCTCCAGGGCACAGTGCTCTGAACACTAACTTGGGTTAGTTTGTTTCTAAAAGAAAATTGCAGAATGTGCCAAACTCTAAGGGGAAGACAAACTCCTGAACTTAATGTTACAATTTCGACAGGGAGCTGGGAAGCATATCTAGTTAATCTGATCAAACAACCATGATCAGATTCAGTCTTCAAAAGAAAATCACTCCCATATTGTTTTCATCTAGTTCAGAATCACTTAATAGCTATGACTTCTCTGAAAGAGTAAGTGCACCTTCCTGAACGTGGCTTCTATTGCCTTCGCAATCTGGTTACAATCTATCCAGATCAATACTCTGTGTTCCTCTTACATCCATATCTCTTCCCACACTCTCCCTCAAAATCTCTACTGCAACCACAGCAAATTACTACTCCCCTGAATGTACTTTGTATGCGGGCTTCTCATCCACTGTCAAAATTGGGATTGCTATGGTCACAGAAAATAAACATGCATTTTTGCTCCTCTAAAACATCATAGTGGGCTGAAACAATTGTGAACACAATAATTCATAGGATTCTTCTAAGGATTTTATGAGAAGATGTATTTAATGAATTGCCTATCCAACAAGGACTGGTAGGTTTTTCATAGCAGTTAAATGATTTTGTCAACACTGACTGTATATTAAAACTAAGCAGAGAGTTCAGACTAAACATCTTCCTGAACCTAAAATGTTTGGTTTTGTTTTTCACATTGATGACATTCAGCATCTAATCACCCTGTAAATGAAGACATTTACAGTTTTATTATTTTTTCCAGGCCAAAAATGTTTCTAGTTCCACTTATTGAAACTCAATTGCCTATAATCCATTCGTTGAAGACACAGCAAAGAACTTCAAGAGTACTACCTTGTTTGACATGCTTAAGTACCATACTCTCTACATATTATTAATTCCACATTTTTATAGATATTAAAAAAAAAAGTTAAGTTGAAAAAATGTATAAATTCCCCTTTGCCAAAACAATCAGTATGCAGGAAAGCTAGTATTCAAATAAAGTATTTTTAACTCTAAAACTGTGTTTTTTCAGTAAATCAGATTGTCTTTCTGGGCCATGTGACTTGTTCTTCAAAACCTAAAGCAACTGTAAATTTCAGTTCACTGGCATGGGACAACAAGGCTCTACTGACAGATTTCCTGTGATGATATTTCACAGACAAATTGGTTTACTTCTGGATTAAACAGAGCAGTGTTGGGAAGATTATTTCAGTCCCTGATTTAGCATCTCTAGTTTCTTTCCTATAAGTGTCCAAATCTGAATTGCTGAATATCCAAGCCCCGAAAGCAATGACTTGAGAATAATGTCATGCAGAGAACAAGGCAAATGCAAGCTGGATTTTTTCCAATCCTGTTCTCATTCATATTTCTTTCTGGTTTAGGTCCTTCTGTCAACTCCATTCAATAAATGTCTTTGGAGGATACACTTTATGCCAGATTTCTAGAAACTGAAGTCGCAAAAGTCAGCAACACAGTGTACTTTTTTTTTTCTTTTTTTTTAAAGTTTGGTCTTGTTTGTTTATCATGGATTTTTTGAATCAGTTCTTATGTATGTTTTGGCCACACCCGGTGGCATGTGAGACTTTAGATCCCTGACCAGATCCCTGACCAGACACTTTGCAGTGGAAGCTCAGAATCTCAACCACTGGACCGCCAGAAAAGTTCCCAGAATGCACTCCCTACAGCAGCCAGTGAGGTCCTCATCGCAGAGACCAACCCGTTGCAAAATAGGACTTTATTAACAATACTTCTGCAGATGTTTCTTTGCAGGGGATTGCCACAGTCATACCAGTTTGGGGCATGCTTCATGCCATTAGCTCTTCCTTGATATTTGTTATGGCCATTAGCTTATTAGATTCCCTGTAGTGAGGAGATCTGTTTTACTTTACTTAGGTCTGGTTTTAAGCAAGAGAATTGTGGCTACAGAAATGTTACTTTTTCCTCTTGTAAAACGTAGTAAAATTCTATGAAATTAGATTTCCTTCAAACACATTTTTAAGGAAATAGTTACCTAACACATTTTACTAGGCCCATAACCAGTATTTCTATCTCTCTCCCCCTTTATCTAAATGTTCTTTTTCACAATTGTCAGGATTGTCTTCCTCAGAGAATTATCAGATGATGCAGGCTCTGTTTTTTGTTGGAATATCAAATAAAGCATTTTCAAAGAAACAACCCAGTCTATAATTTTACAATGACTTCTGACACATTATCAGAGCCTTTTCATGTAGTTTAGTTTTATTTTCTGTCAAAGCTGCTCCTACAGCCTTACGTCCTTCTGGTTTTGTTCGTTTGTTGTTTTTGGTTTTTTTAGTCTCTCAAGCTGAGTAAAACGGTGCTGTGTGTGTGGGTGTGTGCTCAGCCATGTCTGACTCTGTGAACCGTAGACTGTAGCTCGCCAGGCTCTTCTATCCATGGGATTTCCCAGGCATGAACCCTGTGTGGATTCATGTTCCAGGGAAACCCCATGGATGTCCCAGGAAGAAGACTGGAGTGGGTTGCCATTTCCTTCTCTAAGGGATCCTTTCCCTCAAAGTCACCACAGGGTACATATCCTTAATGTCTGTGTCTAGAATATCCCTTTTCTCTTTCTCTGTCTCCATGTTTATTGAAAGTTAAAAGGAGAAAAAAGGAATGCTTCAGAGTAAGCTGGTGGCCTAATTTAATCTGAGGAGACTTTTGGAAACAAATGAAATAAGATATTATTTTCTTAAAAGTTGGCTAAATGCAGTTTTTACTGGGTGATTTAGTGAGACACAGGATTTTGCTTGGATTGTTGTACATTATACTGCCAAGAAATAGATTGGAAATGTCAGTGGCTTGTTTTAATGTAAATTCTCCATGTGTTCAGTAAAACATATTGGCTTCCAAGTAATAGTGTACTTTTGACTTGATATATATCGACTCATACCTAGTAGGGACTTATTGATTGTTTTCAGTAAATACTCTGTGAAATGTTTTCTCATTTAGCTAAAAATAAAGCTCAGCTTTCAGCAAGATTTTTTTTCCCCTGTTCAAGTAGAAAAATTTGTTGATCATAGTGCCTGTTCTTAAAGTAGATCTGAAACTATTAGTTTAATGGGTGTAAAATCCAGAGACCTGAGTGAAAAAACACTTATTTAAAGATAATAACGTTAACTTAGAAAACAGCATTTTCCTACCATATTTATACACATAAAATGTGGTTAGTATTATTTCAACTATATAAAACTTGAAAATAAAAATGATGTAAAAAAGATAAGAAAATGTGCATAAAATTAATATTAATCATGAATATTCTCTAATTAGCTTCCAATTTATAAATAAACATTTAAATGAGATCATGTTTTAGTCCCAAAAATGTGTTTGTATTGAGAACTTTCATGTCATTGTTTCTCCTCATGCAACTTGAAAACATTCTTTAGCTTTCATTCATGTTGTATCACTTACTAAAATGTTACATTTTCTACAATGAGATAAAGCTTAACTGTTTTTTCAAATTTATCCAGCTATAATTACTCAGTTTCTGACATTAAATAGGCAAAATAAATAAATAAATAAATAAATAAGCTACCTTATTTAGATAAGCATGTTGGAGACTTGTCCAGTGTTTTTGGCAAACAAAAAAGTATTTTTGTATATGAGGGTGTAACTTAAACTCAGGTCCCAAGAAAATCACAATTATTAAATCAGGATACTTATATTATTACATCCAAATAGCTAAAACTATGTAACTTGGCAAATTTCAAAGGTCTTCTCTATATCAGTTTGCAACTATAAATAATAAAATGATGCATACAGAGTTTTCTTTCTGCTACTTTTCTGGGCTTTCCAAATTTTCCTTAATTATTATAAGTGAGATGATAATTAGAGACATTTTAAAAATATTTGCAAATGAAACTAAGGCTTTACTTTTAAAAAATGTTGAACTATACTTAATTCACAATATTGTGTTAATTCAGGTGTATAGTAACGTGATCCAGTTATACATATGTATATATCTATTGTTTTTCATAACACTTTGAGCTGTGGTGTTGGAGAAGACTTTTGATAGTCTCTTGGACGTCAAGGAGACTTAAAAAAGTCAATTTTAAAGGAAATCAGTCCTGAGTACTCATTGGAAGGACTCATGCTGAAGTTCCAATACCTTGGCCACATAATGCAATTAACTGACACATTGGAAAAGACCCTGATAGTAGGAAAGATTGAAGGCTGGAGAAGAAAGGAATGACAGAGGGGGAGATGGTTGGATGGCATCACCAATTCCATGGACATGAGTTTGAGCAAGCTCGGGGACTTGATCATGGCCAGGGAGGCCTGGTGTGCTGCAGTCTATGAGGTCACAAAGAGTCGGACACGATTGAGTGACGAACTAAACTGATTGTTTTTCAGATTATTTTCCCACGGTCAGTTCAGTTCAGTTCAGTCCCTCTGTCCTGTCCGACTCTTCGCAACCTCATGGACTGCAGCACATCAGGCCTCCCTGCCCATCACCAATTCCAGGAGTCTACTCAAACTCATACCCATCGAGTTGGTGATGCCATCCAGCCATCTCATCCTCTGTCGTCCCCTTCTCCTCCTGCCCCCAATCCCTCCCAGCATCAGGCTCTTTTCCAATGAGTCAACTCTTTGCATGAGGTGGCCAAACTATTGGAGTTTCAGCTTCAGCATCAGTCCTTCCAATGAACACCCAGGGCTGATCTCCTTTAGGATGGACTGGTTGGATCTCCTTGCAGTCCAAGGGACTCTCAAGAGTCTTCTCCAACACCACAGTTCAAAAGCATCAATTCTTCAGTGCTCAGCTTTCTTCAGAGTCCAACAGTCACATCCATACCTGAAAACTGGAAAAACCACAGCCTTGACCAGATGGACCTTTGTTGACAAAGTAATGTCTCTGCTTTTTAATATGCTGTCTAGGTTGGTCATAACTTTCCTTCCAAGGAGTAAGCGTCTTTTAATTTCATGGTTGAAGTCACCATCTGCAGTGATTTTGGAGCCCCCCAAAATAAAGTCTGACACTGTTTCTACTGTCTCCCCATCTATTTCCCATGAGGTGATGGGGCCAGATGCCATGATCTTAGTTTTCTGAATGTTGAGCTTTAAGCCAACTTTTTCACTCTCCTCTTTCACTTTCATCAAGAGACTTTTCAGTTCCTCTTCACTTTCTGCCATAAGGGTGGTGTCATCTGCATATTTGAGGTTATTGATATTTCTCCCGGCAATCTTGATTCCAGCTTGTGCTTCTTCCAGCCCAGTGTTTCTCATGATGTACTCTGCATATAAGTTAAATAAGCAGGGTGACAATATACAGCCTTGATGTACTCCTTTTCCTATTTGGAACAAGTCTGTTGTTCCATATCCAGTTCTAACTGTTGTTTCCTGTCCTGCATACAGGTTTCCCAAGAGGCAGGTCAGGTGGTCTGGTATTCCCATCTCTTTCAGAATTTTCCACAGTTTATTGTGATCCACACAGTCAAAGGCTTTGGCATAGTCAGTAAAGCAGAAATAGATGTTTTTCTGGAACTCTCTTGCTTTTTCGATGATCCAGCAGATATTGGCAATTTGAATTCTGGTTCCTCTTCTAAAACCAGCTTGAACATCTGGAAGTTCTCAGTTCACATATTGCTGAAGCCCGGCTTGGAGAATTTTGAGCATTACTTTACTAGCGTGTGAGATGAGTGCAATTGTGCAATAGTTTGAGCATTCTTTGGCATTGTCTTTCTTTGGGAGTGGAATGAAAACGGACCTTTTCCAGTCCTGTGGCCACTGCTGAGTTTTCCAAATGTGCTGGCATATTGAGTGCAGCACTTTCACAGCATCATCTTTCAGGATTTGAAATAGCTCAACTGGAACTCCATCGTATCCACTAGCTTTGTTCATAGTGATGCTTCCTAAGGCCCACTTGACTTCACATTCCAGGATGTCTGGCTCTAGATGAGTGATCACACCATT
Organism: Cervus elaphus; assembly: GCF_910594005.1. Taxonomy (NCBI): domain Eukaryota; kingdom Metazoa; phylum Chordata; class Mammalia; order Artiodactyla; family Cervidae; genus Cervus; species Cervus elaphus. The sequence continues at coordinate 77,938,861 of NC_057847.1, read as the reverse complement.
GTGATTATCTGGGTCATGAAGATCTTTTTTGTGTAGTTTTTCTGTGTATTCTTGCCACCTCTTCTTAATATCTTCTGCTTCTGTTAGGTCCATACCATTTCTGTCCTTTGTCGAACCCATCTCTGCCTGAAATGTTCCTTTGATAGCTCTAATTTTCTTGAAGAGATCTCTAGTCTTTCCCATTCTGTTGTTTTCCTCTATTTCTTTGCATTGATCGCTGAAGAAGGCTTTCTTACCTCTCTTGGCTATTCTTTGGAACTCTGCATTCAAATGGGAATATCTTTCCTTTTATTCTTTGCTTTTTGCTTCTCTTCTTTTCACAGCTATTTGTAAGGCCTCCTCAGACAACCATTTTGCCTTTTTACATTTCTTTTCCATGGGGATGATCTTGACCCCTGTCTCCTGTACAATGTCATGAACCTCCGTCCATAGTTCATCAGGCACTCTGTCTATCAGATCTAGTCCCTTAAATATATTCCTTACTTCCACTGTATAGTCATAAGGGATTTGATTTAGGTCATATCTGAATGGTCTAGTGGTTTTCCCGAATTTCTTCGGTTTAAGTCTGAATTTGGCAATCAGGAGTTCATGATCTGAGCCACAGTCAGCTCCTGGTCTTGTTTTTGCTGATTGTATAGAGCTTCTCCATCTTTGGCTGCAAAAAATATAATCAATCTGATTTCAGTGTTGACCATCTGCTGATGTCCATGTGTAGAGTCTTCTCTTGTGTTGTTGGAAGAGGGTGTTCGCTATGACCAGTGTGTTCTCTTGGTGAAACTCTATTAGACTTTGCCCTGCTTCATTCCATACTCCAAGGCCAAATTTGCCTGTTACTTCAGGTGTTTCTTGACTTCCTAGTTTTGCATTCCAGTCCCCTATAATGAAAAAGACATCTTTTTTGGGTGTTAGTTCTATAAGGTCTTGTAGGTCTTTATAGAACCATTCCACTTCAGCTTCTTCAGCGTTACTGGTTGGGGCATAGTCTTCGATTACCGTGATATTGAATGGTTTGCCTTGGAAACGAATAGAGATCATTCTGTCATTTTTGAGATTGCATCCGAGTACTGCATTTTGGACTCTTTTGTTGACTATGATGGTTACTCCATTTCTTCTAAGGGATTCATGCCCACAGTAGTAGATATAATGGTCATCTGAGTTAAATTCACCCATTCCAGTCCATTTTAGTTTGCTGATTCCTAGAATGTCAACTTTCACTCTTGCCATCTCCTGTTTGACCACTTCCGATTTGCCTTGATTCATGAACCTAACATTGCAGGTTCCTATGCAATATTGCTTTTTACAGCATTGGACCTTGTTTCTATCACCAGTCATATCCACAACTGGGTATTGTTTTTGCATTGACTCCATCCCTTCATTCTTTCTGGAGTTATTTCTCCACTGATCTCCAGTAGCATATTGGGCACCTACCGACCTGGGGAGTTCCTCTTTCAGTATCCTATCATTTTACTTTCTCATACTGTTCATGGGGTTCTCAAGGCAAGAATACTGAAGTGGTTTGCCATTCCCTTCTCCAGTGGACCACATTCTGTCAGACCTCTCCACCATGACCCGACCGTCTTGGGTGGCCCTACACGGCATGGCTTAGTTTGATTGAGTTAGACATGACTGTGGTCCTGTGATCAGATTGGCTAATTTTCTGTGATTATGGTTTAAGTGTTTCTGCCCTCTGATGCCCTCTCGCAACACCTACTGTCTTACTTGGGTTTCTCTACCTCAGACGTTTGGTATCTCTTCATGGCTGCTCCAGCAAAGTACAGCCGCTGCTCCTTACCTTGGAGGAGGGGTATCTTCTCACGGCCGCCCCTCCTGACCTTGAACGTGGAGTAGCTCCTCGAAGCCCTCCTTCTCCCGGCAGCAGCTGCAACAGGAGTCTTTTAATTTCAAGGCTGCAGTCACCATCTGCAGTGATTTTGGAGTCCAAGAAAATGAAGTCTGTCACTGTTTCCACTGTTTCCCCATCTTCTTGCCATGAAGTGATGGGACCAGACGTTGCGATCTTAGTTTTCTGAATGTTGAGCTTTAAGGTGACTTTTTCACTCTCCTTTCTCACTTTCATCAAGAGGCTCTTTAGTTTCTCTTTGCTTTCTTCCATAAGGGTGGTGTCATCTGCATATCTGAGGTTATTGATATTTCTCCCATCAAACTTGATTCCAGCTTGTGCTTCATCCAGCCTCACGTTTCTCATGATGTACTCTGCATATAAGTTAAATAAGCAGGGTGACAATATACAGCGTTGACGTACTCCTTTCCCTATTTGGAACCAGTCTATTTTTCCATGTACAGTTCTAACTATATTTTCCCACATAGGTTATTACAAAATATTGAGTATAGTTCCTCATGCTATACTGTAGGTCATTTTTGGTTATCTATTGTATATATTTTGTTGTGCATATGGAGCAATCTTGTAATTTATCCTTTCCTCCCAAGGCCTTTTGAAGCCAGGGGGAGAAAGGGGCAGCAGAGGATGAGATGCTTAGACAGCACACGAATCAGAGCAAACTCTGAGAGACGATGAAGGACAGGGAAGCCTGGCAAGCTACAGCACCTGGGTTTGCAGAGTCAGATGTGACTTAGGACTGAATAATAACAAGAGATTTTTCAGTATGATTTGTTAACAGACATGCACACGCACACACATACACACAGACACACACATATTGTATAGTATAGAACACATATGTCATAGCATTAGAAACAGATATTTCACCTGTGTAACAGAGCATGTCTTTTCATAGCTGTTACAAAGATTGAGTGCTAGTGGTCAAATGTACTTGCAGCATGTAATGAGAAGGAGTTAGAATTAGCATCCTTCTTGCATTAGGAAAGGATTTTTGTAAGGACTATCTGTCAGACTGCCCTCAGCTATGTTCCCTTACTTTTGGTTATGCTGTTCTCTATCTCAGAAACCACATTTACCTGGAGGTTTTGCCAACTTACTCCCCAGGGAGTCCAGCCAACGGGAGAGGCAGGAGGGTGATTGGAAGGCTGCCGCCAGCTGAGTGTGAGTCCGTTCTGCAGAAGAGACCGCAAGTCCTCCACTCTGGTTCCCAGACTTGCTCGATGACAAAGCTGTAGTCCAGTGCGCCAGGTTTCAGGAAGCTGTCTCCTCTCCTGGTACCTCCATCTTTAGCGGGACTGGTTTCCTGTCTTGTTAATAGTTAGGTTTGTCTCTGGTCTCCATCATCATATAACTGATTTTCTGCATTAAATTTCTTCTGTTTGAAATATTTAGATGAGCTGCTGTTTTCCTGATCAACCACCCAGAATTCCAGTCATCATTACTTTGTTTTGATTTTGTGAACCCTTGGTATCTTGAATATTTGTATTGTTTATTTTAATGCTTCTATTAATTGGGCAGCCAAAATGCACCAGGCACTGTGAATTTCTGCCAGCCTACCTGTCTCTCTAGTCTCATATCAAGACACAATTGCATCAAAAGGTTTGGGGCAGTGATGGAGTGGGAGGCTGGGACTTTTGTTGTTCACTCTCTAAGTTGTGTATGACTATTTGTGACCCCATGGACTGCAGCGTGCCAGGCTCTCCTGTCATCCACTGTCTCCCAGAACTTGCTCAAACTGATGTCCATTGAGTCAGCAATGTTGTCCGACCATCTCATCCTATGGTACCCCCTTCTCCTTTTGCCTTCAGCTTTTCCTGTCATCAGGGTCTTTTGCAATGACTCGGCTCTTTGCCTCAGGTGGCCAAAATATTGGAACTTCAGCTTCAGCATCAGTCCTTCGCATGGATATTCAGTGTTGATTTCCTTTAAGATGAGCTGGTTTGATCTCCTTGCAATCCAAGGGACTCTCAAGAGTCTTCTCCAGCACCAGTTTGAGAGCATCATTTTTTGTTGCTCAGCATTCCAGCTCTCACGTCTGTACCTGACCACGGGGAGAACCGGAGCTTTGATGATGCAGACCTTTGTCGGCAGTGACGTCCTGCTCAGTTTCGGTCACAAGTCTTGATGTGTGGCCAGGCTCAGATGACCTCAGGCCTGTGCTCTTTGGACTCATTACAGTTTCACTTTCTCACTTTTGGGACATAAAACCATTATAACAAGTTTACCACAAGTTATATCAACTTGAGCCATTTGGTCATGATCAATGCATTCCTGCTCACCATCCTCCCCACATTTCACAATACAAGGAGCAGGTGCACACAGCTTTAAGGATAGAATTCTGCTTTTGATTCTGGGCCATTTCAGCTCCAAAAGCAATAAGGTAGACCTTTGTTAGCAGGGCAGTTAGGACACCAACAATGATAAAGCAAAATGGATATTGAGCTCTAGAAAATCAGTGAATTCTGTATTATTTCAGAACTGTGGTCAGTCTTTTACCATTGATTAGGAATGGAGCAACAGAGTGTAGTGTTGGATCTACAGATGCCGACCATGTTGTGTGAAAACTTCAGTTCATATGTTACCTTCATGCACAAAGGCATTGTTAGACCATCGAAATGATGTGTCTGAAGTGCTGACTAGTGAAAACCCTGTGTTTAGTTCTCTGTCTTTTAAGTTAACTGTGGCATTTCTTAAAATTCTTTTGATGTCTTAAGAGCCACTAATGGAGACAGATGAATACAAAAGCTGCTGTAGACGCCAACTGTGAGAATTTACATCAGACTGCTAGCTGTAGAGCTCTTTCAGGCCAAATATCTTAATACCAATCTGGGGCATGCCCTTTCCTCTGCTATCCTTGGGTCCCAAGATTAGAGGAAATATCCAACTTAATTATAATGATGAGGTTGTGAGTGGGACAGTGAATTGAAACTGGTCAGGCTTGGATTTTTGATTCTAGCTCCAGCATGGACTAAGTTACCAAAGTTTTATCCCTCTGGGCTTTGCCTGTTAAAATGCAGGCATTTGTAGCATTTAAATTTGAAAGTTATTTGAAGGTCCGCATTGATAGTTCCTATTACATACATAAATTCTATGGACACGTATTAGATTAATGGTAATAAAGGTAATTCTGATATATATATATTTACTGATAATAACTATTACTGATAATAATATATTTACTGATAATATTTACTGAATAACATTAAGGATGAACAACGTGATGTGTGTCAGGAAGCATTTAACAGTAGGATTCCTGTGTGCTGGTTCCTATCTCTCTCGAGCCCTCTGTTTCCTGTCAGTCCCTGTCAGGGGCTAGAGATCAAAGAGAGATCAAAGAGATGGGATGCTTGCCTAGGATTTCCTTCATTAGCTTTTCCATTTGGCAAAAGGGGTTATTTACGACCCTCTTTTGTTATGGACCGCCTCTTGTCTTTATGGCCTCTATTGCTCCTTGCTTCCTTGGTAAACTTGTAAAGTCTGGTCTCTTGATCTTTATCTAAAGAAGCTACTGGTATATATACTCTAACAGAATTCAATAAAGCACCTTTGCTCCATCAGAGCTTGGGTCCCCGTGCCTGTCTGTCTTTCTTTCTTTCTCTCTCTCTCTATATTTCTGGCTGATTCCCTGGAGCGTGAAAGCCGTCTGGGTAACCCAGGGAATATTAGCCTCTTTCCTTCTTTCACTTTCTCATCCTCGACTCCTGACCACCAGGTTCCGGTCCAATAAAGGACCAACAGATGTGGAAGAAAATCATATTGAAATTTCATTGCCTCATTTAAGATACTTGAGCTGAGAGCGAAATTGTCTTCACTCTTCCAAGAAATAGCACTGTGCTTAGAGCAACATGGTGTAACCCACTGGACTGATTTGTTTTGTCGTTGGTTACTAGGAGGTTAAAGTGCAAGATTCCAAATTCCCTTTTGGATAAAAAAAAGCAAACAAACAAAAAAATACCATGATTCTCTATACCTGCTGTGTTTGTGTATTGCAGTCTACAACATTTATAGAAAGTGCTGTCTGAAGCTCTTGAGAAATTCTGACATTCCAATCCAACACACAGTGGAATCAACTTTCATTAAAAAGCATGTTTTATCTGAGAAAGAGCATCATTTCCAATTCCAAATAGCATTTGATGCAATTGACAATATTATCCAGATCCAGGCTTAAAAAAATAAAGGCTAATAATATGTCTTCAAATTACTCAGATTGCTTTTTACTCTGATTTTGATAAAGCAAAAATAAAAATTTTATTAAATATTAAGACCCATGAAATAAGAACAATCTTCTTTTAGAACCAAGATTAAAAATATAATGGAGATTTGTCTTCCCAGTTTTCACTCAAAATTTCTATCTAACTTTTAAAAACCCTCTCTATATTAATGAGGTTAGAAACTTCGATACTGTGACATCTATTTGCTGGAGAATAAATAGTGCTTTACCTGGGTGTTCTGTTTTTCTGTGTTGCTGTTATGCAGGTCGTTTGACAGACCTATAATGCATTTGTGTATTTCAAGTATTCTCTAGTCTTACAAGCACTTTACTGCCTCTTCTGATTCACTGTCTCCCCAAAATGATTTCCATTTATTCAAGAACCCCATAAAAATATAAACTTCTCTGCCTTTAGAATTTCTGTTCTTTATCTGGCAGACTGCATCCCTTGTTTTATAAACTGAAGTAATGATGCAGTGTAAGCATTTATGTTTGTACTTCTTCACTTTTGAACTCTCAATTAGCTGATATTCTGGAAAATGAGATTTCTTTAAGATTTTCTTTAATGTTTATCTTTCTTTGCTTCTCAGTAGCATTAATGATAGAGACTTAAATGTGGCAATGAAACATCAATGTTTATTACTTATATCACTGACGAAAATTTAACTTGCCTAAGATACAAAAATAATATTTTAAAAAAAGAAGAATATGGTAAAAAATGGGTTAGAGACACAAGCACATATTTTACAGAAAAAGAAAGTTCAGTGTGCTTAATCATATAAAACAGTTTTTAAAATATACTTTCAAACTGGGCAAAGAGATAAATGTTATTTTTAATTCAATGATATATGATTTCTTATCAAACACATTGGCAGTGTACAATTTGACCATGTGCCTTGTTGCTGAGACAATGGAGAAATAGTGACCCTAGAAACACAAAATGATCCTTTGCGTATTGTAGGGAATGTGGCATTGTTGTCGAACTGACCTATGCACTAACTCTCTGATCCAAGTAATTCCTCCTTTAAGAATACATTGCCAAAGATGGCACTGATGAACCTATTTCAGGGCAGCAATGGAGATGCAGACATAGAGAACAGGCTTGTGAACACAGTGGGAGAAGGAGAAGGTGGGACGAATTGAGAGAGTAACATGGAAACACATAATTACCATATGTAAAATGATAGCCAGTGGGATTTGCTATGTGATGCAGGAAGTTCAGACCCAGGCTCTGTGATGACAAAGGGGTTGGACTGGGTGGGGGTTGGAAGGAAGGTTCAAGAGGGAGGACACATATGTGTACCTATGGCTGGTTCATGTTGACATTTGGCAGAAACCAACACAATGTTGTAAAACAATTATCCTCCAAATAAAAATAAATAATTTTAAAAATATAAACAAAATTTTAAAATTTAGAAAAGGTATGTGTGTGTGTGTATATATATATATATATATATATATATATATATATATACACATATTGCAAGGCAGCCACAAAGCATATCGTCAACTGGATGGGATGTCCCTGTCAGGACACCTGCATCAGAGTTCCCAACTCCACCCCACCACAGATCCCACTTGCACGATGGCCGTCCCCATCCAGTGGGGGAGATGGAGAGTCTGTCAAGTGAATCCGGTTAAAAAAAAAAAAAAGTATACATATCTTATACACAGAAAACTTATTTTTTATAGCAAAAGATAGAGATATCCCAAATGTCCATTATAAGGGAAAGATTGAATAAACTAATAGATCTATGAAAATGAGAATAGGCAGCTATGTAAAAGAATGAGAAATATCTCTATATGATCCTATGAGAGATATCCTAAATATAAGGGGGAGAAGGAGAGAAACAATGTGGAGAAAAATTTTTACTGTACATAAATGCAATCATTTACTAACTGATTGTTAAGAAACACAACACAGTAAAGCAACCATACTCTGATAAAAATTAATAAAAATTAAAATCTGAAAATTTCATGTTAAAAAATATATAGTGTTATGTATGTAGATACAAACACACATATAAAATATGTCTGCACTTAAAAGAAAAATAATGAAAGCATAAATCATAAAATTAAACAGAAGGTTACTTTTGTAAAAAAGAAGGAGAAAAAGGTGGAAGTGACAGGAATAGAAGTTAGAATTCTCTGAATATGTGATATTTTCCAGATATGACTTTTTAAGAATGTGAATATTTTATATACATGTAAAGTAATATCCAAAACCAGGCAAAATAAAACAAATGCACCCAAACTTGTCTCAAGTTGCTGACATAATTGAATCAAGAATAATTATTTCAAAATATATAAAATGCAACAATTTTACTGTTATTCCAGTGGGTGGACTATACCACAAGGAAAAAGTAAACTTTCGTCAAACAAACAAAACATGGACTAGTTTAGTAGTCATGTTGTCAAAGGTAATGATGGTATAATTATCCTGAAACTGTTGACTATGCATTATGAAATAAAGCATTGAGCAATATTCTTTTTTTAAAATTTCTTTTCAATTGAAGAATAGTTAGTGGCTTTATAATATTGTGTTGGTTTCTGCCATACACCAACACGAATCAGCCATGCATCCCCCCTCCTGAGCCTCCCTCCCACCCCCTCTCACCCCTCTAGGCTGTAACAGAGCCAACGTTTGTGTTCCCTGAGTCCCCACTGGCCATCTGTTTTACATGTGGTGATGCATGTTTCCACGGTACTCTCTCTGTTCTTTCTACCCTCTCCTCTCCCCCCCGCACCATGTCCATGAGTCTGTTCTCTGCACCTCCATCGCTGCACTGCAAGTCGCTTCATCAGTTCCATCTTTCTAGATTTCATGTGTATGTGCTAATACACGACCTTTGTTTTTCATCGCCTGACTTACTTCACTCTGTATAATAGGTTCTAGGTTCATCCTTCTCATTACAACTGACTTGAATGTGTTCCTTTTTATGGCTGAGTAATATTCCTTTGTATATATGTCCCACAGCTTCTTTATCTATTCACCTGTTGATGGACGTCTAGGCTGATTCTATGTCTTAGCTACTGTAAATACTGCTGCAATGAACATTTGGGTGCATGTGTCTTTTTCAATTATGGTTGTCTCAGCATAGAATTTAGGACAAAGGAGATACAAGGTAAGGTCACTGAAGCTCGGTAAAAAGCATGCAGTTCTGAACTTGAATTGGAAGTAACAGTATGGGCTTGAGATGTGTCTGAACTAATAAACACCAACAAATTGACAAAATTAGAGTACTTGATTTACAACTCTTAATGAAGTATTGTATCTAGACAGTGGTATCAACAAGCTGCCAACATCATTATTTTTTAACAACCCACTAAACGTGGTATATTCCCTAGTGGCAATAAACTACCAGTCTGTGGAGAATGTTTACTGAAAGTTTTAAGATTCCTCTCAGACCCAGAAATGAATTAACAGGAAATGCTGGGCACTGAGAACACAGCACATGAGAGCAGAAAGACTGACTTTGAAAACTTCACATGACAAATACCTGATTTCTTCAACAAACAATTGGAAGTGAAATTAAAGAGTTAGAATCAATAATTCAAACAGAACTTAAGACACATATCAGACAACTGCAACATATTTGAATCCAAATTTAAGCAAGCAAGCTTTTTTAAAAAAATTTTAATGACAGGAAAATTTGAAGGCTACCTACTAAATAATTGATTATATTAAAAATCATTTCTCATTTACTTACAGTTTTGATCATAGTAATGTGGTTATTTTAGAAGGAAAAGGGCCTTATCTTTTAGAAATACATGCTGATATGTTTACAGATGGCATGATGTTACATCCAATTTCTTCAAAATAACCAAAGTTGGGATAACTTCTTGATGTTATAAGTGCAAAAACAAACAAACAAACAAACTGGCCATGACTTGATAATTTTTGATAAGTATCTACAAGTTTATTAAATATTTCACACTATTTCTTATGTTTAAATATCCCATAATATAAAGCAGAAAAAAAACATAATCATTGTGTAATTGTTTAGCAGTTTGAGTTACCTCAATATGGATGAAATAATTAAGCTGTAAGGTGTTATGAAGAAAACTCATATAATGATTCCTAGAATATAAAGAGAAAATCCTTGCCAGCTGGCCATATACTATCTACAGTATTTTTATTCTATGGTCATGGATTTTGTGTCTAGGAGTCTACTGTTAAAGTAAAAATTCTCCCGCAATAAAAACAAAAAAATAATAGTTCCAACATTGTGAGAAATTCTACCATCAGAGTTTGGCTGTTCTAGGAGCTAACAAGTAAATAAATATATAAGAGTAGAACACTTTGATATAAGAATGGATTTAAAACCACTGTGTAGCAGCTCAGTTACAGAGAACTGATTTTATTCTAGCTAGCTTAAGTTGGAAGGAGTTTATTATAGGATGTAACATTGTCACAGAGGGTTAAGAGAGCTAACAATACATTCTAGGTTGAGCTTCTAAACATTACTACCAAAACCTTTCATCAGACCTGAGCTTCCGAAGTTGCTGCTGTATAATCTATGATAAGAAAATTCATGCTGTCATTATACCACCTATTTGGGATATTGTTCCAATCAGGAAACCAGCTTTAGGACCATGAGCCACATTTGCTACAATGTGCATCAGAAAGGGAAAAAAAAAAAAAAAATGCAAGTAGGGCTGATTGGCCCAATCTAAATTAAATCTGGAACTCTAAGTAAAAAATGTCTTCTACTTGCAGCAACATGGATGCAACCAGAGGTTACCACACCAAGTGAAACAAATCAGAAAGAGAAAGACAAACACCATATAATACATGTGGAATACCATATAATACATGTGGAATCCAAAATATGACATAAATGAACCTATCTATGAAACAGAAGCAGTCTCACAGACATAGAAAACGGAGCTGTGGTTTCCAAGGGAGGGGGTTAGGGGAGGGATGGATTGGGAGTTTGGGATTAGCAGACACAAACTATTACATGAAGAATGGATAAAAACAAGGTCCAACTGTATATCACAGGGAACTGCATTCAGCACGCTATTATAAACCACAATGGAAAAGAATATTTTAAAAATATATATAGGGAATTCTCTTGTGGCCCAATGGTTAGGACTCTGTGCTTTCACTGCCAAGGACACAGGTTCAATCCCTGGACAAGGAACTAAGGTACCTCAAAGACATGCAATGTGGACAATCTTTTTTTAATATATTCATGACCTTAATCAAATCCATTATAATTATACAGTGGAGATGACAATTAGATTCAATGGACTAGATCTGGTGGACAAAGTGCCTGAAGAACTAAGGACAGAGGGTCATAACACAGTACAAGAAGAAGTGACCAAAACCATCCCAAAGAAAAAGAAATGTTAGGAGGAATGATAGTTGTTTGAAGAGGCTTTACAAATAGCTGAGCCAAGAAAAGAAGTGAAAGCAAAGGAGACAGGAAAGATTAACACAAATAAACACAGAGTTCCAGAGAGAAGCAAGGAGAGATAAGAAGGCCTTCTTAAGACAGCAATGCAAAGAGATAGAGGAAAACAGCAGAATGGCAAAGACTAGAGATCTCTTCAGGAAAACTGGAAAGATTAAGGGAATATTTTCTGTAAGGATGGGCACAATAAAGGATAGAGATGATGAGGACCTAACAGAAGCAGAAGAGATTAAGAAGAGGTGGCAAGAGCACACAGAAAAATCTATGCAAAAAAGGTCTTAGTGACTGGGATAACCATGATGATGTGGTCACTGACCTAGAGCCAGATATCCTGGAATGTGAAGTCAACTGGGCCTTAGGAAGCATATACAAACAAAATTAGTGGAGTTGATGGAATTCCAGTTGAGCTATTTCAAATTCTAAAAGATCATGCTATTCAAAGTGATGCACTCAATATGCCAGCAAATTAGGAAACCTCAGCCATGGCCACAGGACTGGAAATCAGTTTTCAATCCAATACAAACAAAAGACAATAATAAAGATTGTTCAAACTATCTTACAATTGCTCTCATTTCACAGAAGAGTATGCTCAAAAGCATTCAAACAAGGCTTCATCAGTATGTGAACAGAGAACTTCCAGATTTAAAAGTTTAGAAAAGGCAGAGAAACCAGCAATCAAATTGACAATACTTGTTGGATCATACAGAAAGAAAGGGAATTTCAGAAAAACATCGATTTCTGCTTCATTGAGTATACTAAAGCCTTTGACTGTGTGGATCACAATAAACTGTGGAAAATTATTAAAGAGATGGGAATAACAGACCATTTTACCTATTTCCTGAGAAACCAGAATGTGGGTCAAGAAGCAACAGTTAGAACCTTACATTGAACAACTGACTGGTTCAAAATTGGGAAAAGAATAAGACAAGTTTGTATATTGTACCTTCCTATTTAACTTATAGGCAGAGTACATCATGTGAAATGCTGGGGTGGATGAATCACAAGCTAGACTCAAGATTGCTGGGAAAAATATCAGCAACCTCAGATAGGCAGATTATGCCACTCTAATGGTAGAAAGTGAAGACGAACGACATAGCCTCTTGAAGGTGAAACAGGAGAGCAAAATATCTAGTTTCAAAGTCAACATTCAAAAAACTGAAATCATGGCCTCCAGTCCCATCACTTCATGACAAATAGAAGACAAAAATGTGGAAACAGTGACAAATTTTATTTTCTTGGGCTTCAAAATCATTGCATGTAGTGACTGCAGCCTTGAAATTAAAAGACACTTGCTCCTTGGAAAGAAAGCTATGACACACCTAGACAGCATATTAAAAAGCAGAGACATTACTTTGCCAACAAAGGTCCATGTAGGCAAAGCTATGGTTCTCCCAGGAGTCATGTACAGATGTGAGAGTTGGACAGTAGAGAAGGCTGAGCTCCGGATTATTTAAAGTTGTGCTGGAGAAGATTTTTGAGTCTCTTTGGACTGCCAGGAAATCAAATCAGTCAACCCTAAAGGAAATCAACCCTGAATATTCATTGGAAGTACCGATGCTGAAGCTAAAGCTCCAATACTTTGGTCACATGATGGGAAGAGAGGACTTACTGGAAAAGACTCTGATGCTGGGAAAGATTGAAGTCAAAAGGAGAAGAGGGTGGCAGAAGATAATGTGGTTAGATAGCATCACTGACTCAATGGACAGGAATTTGAGCAAACTCTGGGAGATAGTTAAGGACAGGGAAGTCTAGTGTGCTGCAGTCCATGGGGTCACAAAAAGTCCAGACATGACTTAGCCAGTGAACAACAATAAATATATAAATGAATCACTTTGCTGTAACACAGTAACTAACACATTATAAATCAACTATACTTCAATTAAAAAAAAAAAAAAGTCCTCAGAATATAGGTTTAGCTTCTCAGTCATTTTAATCACAATAAGCAGAAAACAGGATGGAAGGAAACCACCAGTCAACAACACCAGAAAACTGCTGCATTTTCTGTTCATATTTCATAAATTAGGACACGTTGCAGCCTTCTCCTTGTCCCCCATACCTCCATCAATTGTAAAACTGAATCCTTTGTGACCGTATGGCACTTGCAATTGTATAAAATATACTTTTTAATCTTATCCTACCCATTTGCACCTTCCATTTAGTTGAGTAGTTACAATATAAACACCAAAATCAACAAGACATGGTTTGCCAGGCCTCACTTAGGGAGTGTATCCTCATGTCTCCCTGGATCAAAACTAGCCCAGCGTCCACATGCGCCCACATGCGCCCACTTCTCAGGCACACTCTCTTACCCTGAAGGTCGCTTTGGATGTGATGTTATAGAGTAGTTCAAGCTTGAAGACGAATTTTCTTACCTGTCATTTTGATATTGTGACATTTTGTAGTTCATTTATTTATTTAGTCATTCATCCTTTTTCAATTCAGATTCTGTATTTAGCCCCTTTCTTTATCCTCACTGCCAGCACAGCACCTGTGAGCTTTAAGGAGGAAACAGCTAATTGAAGAGAGCATACTCAGTGCAGTGAGGTCGCTTCAAGAGAGGAGGGACTCCAGACCACCCGTCTATGGACTTCAGGGCTCAGAGCCTCTGGGTGTGAGAAAACTATAGAAAAGACAGCCCTGGAATGAGCCAGATGAAGAAATCACACTGCAGGCAATGTGACTGGGAAACAGCACTGCCTGGATGCAGGGAAGCTTTTCCTAAATAGAAAAAATAAAGCCAGCTACTTGTTTGTGGAGGAAAAAAAAGAAAAAAAAAAGAACAGAATGCATATCAGTATAGTAATCAAAGCCTGGTTTCAAATAATGCACCAGTGTCAGGAATAGATAATGGCATCTAATTAAGACATTAATTAAACCTCATAATACCTAATTAGAAAATGTAAAAGTACTATTAGATTTTTTTTCCTTTTAAATTAGCTGAAGCAGCTGATTAGCAGGTGTTCTTAATGTAATTTTTTATTAAATAGAACACCATATGGGTAAAAATTAGATCAGCAAATGGCAATATTACAATGAGTCATTATTAAAAGCTTGGAGCAGTGGCTGGAGGGGTGATGTGGGGGTCTTGGCCTGCCCCAGTGTGGCCTAGTTCTTTCCCTGGTACCTAGCCACCCTGCAGCCTGCTTACTCCCAAATCCCACTGTAGTTTAATTGGATGAGCTCCATTCTTCAACTTCTTCCTGAACTTTCTAGGAGTTCTTTTGCCCTTTGAGAGTGTCAGAGCTCAAGTTCTAAAAGGAAGAACCCAAGGGAACGATTTAAATTGGTGTGAAAGGAATATAGGCTAAAGACAAGAAATACTGTATCATGTACTGAGGAAGTTAGCAAGACCCTTTAGAGGCTACCCGAGACCCTAGAAAACAAACCATCTTCTCATCTGGTGAAGACACTGTGGGTCAGGGCAAGCTCCAGTAGCTTCTCGCGTTTATGTCATATCATTCTGGATATTATACTTTATATGTATTGATACTGTATCAAATCATGTTATAAAAATGCATTTTTTCTTCTTTTTTTGCATATTTCCTTCTCACTGGTCAGTATAATCCTCCCAAGAGTGGACAGTAGTCTGTTGAAGTGCAGTGGCTGACACAGCCACAATACCCAAACAAGACTGAGTACAGAGTAGGTACTTAATACTGTTGTTCAGTCTCTCGGTAGTCTCCCGCTCTTTTGTGACCCCATGGACTCTAACTGCCAGGTTCTTCTATCCATGGGATTTTCCCAGCAAGAACACTGGAGTGGGTTGCCATGACCTCCTCCAGGGGATCTTCCCGGGACTACTTTCACAGGGAGGACCCAGGGATTAAACCTGTGTCTCCTGCATTGACAAGCAGATTTTTTTACCACTGAGCAACCACGTGAGCCCAGGTGCTTAGTAAATATTGGTTAAAAAACAAATGAATATATGAGACTCCTGAGCTTTCTGTATTCTGTATGATTGTGTACATGTGTGTGAGTGTGTCTGTGGGTGTGTATGCTGCTTTTAGTTTTATAAGTATTTGGGAGTCAGACACTGAATTTGCAATTTTTCATAGAATCACAGCCCCCAGCATTCTGGTCAATGGTCACACATTCTTATCAAGCCTGGATGTAAACTACATTGTCATGGGGGAATCTAAATAAATGTTATTAGCCTGAGACTCATAAAAAGATGGCTAGGCATCAGACATTCATTTTATACCCTATTAGTTCCTACAGAAACTCCACAAATAGAGACCCCTAATCCTAACTGTCAGCATGGAAGGGGAGACACAGAAATGGCCAGATTCCACCTCCGTGTCTAGGAGGCCAGTGATAAATTTGAGGCATTGAAGGAAATAAAAATACACAGGTATAAATCCTAAGCAGTCTGCTTGGTTAGTGTTTATTTATAATTGAGCTATTGGGGTAAAGGCACAAACAAACAAAAAGTCTATAAGATGACCAGGTCCAGGAAATTAAAAACTTTGAAGGTATGCAAAGAGGCATGCAGCTGTTTTTCACTTGACCTCATCATTAATCCTCCATGGATTTTATTTTAAAAATTGACTTGTATAAAAAAAGAAAGCTAATGAGAACATGCTGTATATCACAAGGAACTTTACTCAGTGCTCTGTGGTGATCTAAATGAGAAGGAAATCCAAAAACAGAGGGGAAGCTTTTATACATACGGCTGATTCACTTTGTTGGACAGCAGAAGCTAACACAACATGGTAAAGTAACTATACTCCAATATTTTTTTAAAAAACATTGACTTATGAAAAATGTCTTTAGAAATCTCACTGAGAAATTCTTATACAGAATGGACTAGAGGGGAAAAACCAGGAGGTAGAAATAGTGCACTGGATGGTAAGCATTTCTTCCATTTCTGATTGGTTTTGTATCTTCTCAAGTGTCTGTTAAGTACATGAGGAGGACTCTTCCTGCCATTTTAGCACTTTTCTTTAAGGTTTCTTATTCCAAGGGAAAGTTTTTAAGTCCATTGAGGCTTTCTTTGTAAATTGAAAGTATGAAGTGAGGAGGGAGGAACGGACCTGAATCTATCAAAACAGTGATTTTCCTGATAGGTGCTTTAAAAAGCCTGCCTATCTTCCCGAGTCTTGGTGTATGCTGAACAAAAGCACTGATCTCTTCACAAGAGAGAAAACATAAAAGTGCTATCTAAAAATTTCCAGGCAGCTATAAAGGAAATAAATGACTCTATTATTTTGAAATGTAAGCAAACATTGACACTAAAGCCCTGGGCAAGACAGGAAGCCATCTACTATTAATAAGTGAGAGTTTGATGACCCTCCCTCATATGGTACATAAAGGAACATAGCGTCATGTTCTGGGGAGAGCTGTTTGGATGCTTGTGTTTGGAGTGGGGTCACAGGGTTGTTTGTGCTTCTGTCCTTTCCCTTTGGGTCACTGTTTGGCCACACCTGTGTCCAGGGCAGATGGGGACCAAGTCAGAATTCAGCATCTGTCCTTGGCCAGTTGAAAAGATTTTATCAAAACAGAAATCATGGGATTCCAAGCAGAACTTAATGTTTTTCAGCATATCTCCACCACTTATTTTAGGAGACCCCTTTATCACCTATTCGTTTGTTCAACACCAGAGATGGAGATCCATGAAGGTGCTATACATGGTAAATATGAGCTGGTGCAGGTACAGGTAGCTTAGGGTGGAGGGAGTGGGGAAAAGGGGCTAAAAGCTCATTCAGGTGGGAAGAGGGAGCATTTAGAGCTTTCACTTTATTTTTTTCCTTCTCTTCTGTCTCATGTGATTGGCTGGTGATAAGGACATGGGATGTCCTGATTCTGGACCCTGGAATAGATTCAGAAAGAAGAAGGCCTTGAGTTGGCAGGGGAGATAATCTGAGAGCGGGAAATGCCCAGAGAAGGGCTTTAGGCTCCCTGTAGACCCTGCTTCATTCTGCCCTTGAGATTGAAGACAAGATGAGGGAACTGACCATTGTGAAAAGGATCAATAAGATTTATCTTAGGTAGCAAAAAATTAAAGCTCATTTTCTTGAGTCGGGCTTAATTGACCTTGGGCAGCCTGGTGGCTCAGATGGTAAAGAATCTGCCTGCAATGCAGGAGACCCAAGTTTAACCCCTGGGTCAGGAAGATCCCCTGTAGAAGAGAATGGCAACCCGCTCAAGTATTCTTGCCTGGAGATTTCATGGACAGAAGAGCCTGGTGAAGTATATTCCATGGGGTCACAAAGAGCTGGACACAACTGAGCGACTAACACTTCCCATCTTTCTTTTCTAACCTCTAATAATCTCTTTGACTCAGTTACTTCCTGTATAAAATGCTAAAAAGATCCCACATATATAGTATCCCATTCACAGAGATTTGTGAGCACAAAATAATCTAACATATGCAAGTACTGAATAAATATTAATTGTTTCTTAAATTTGGTATTATTATTATTGAGAATAATAAAAAGGATCTTCAGGATTCTCACAAAGACAAAATTAACTGGTAAAATGAGATCACTAATATGTGAAATCTAATTAAAATGACATAAGTGAACTTATTTGCAAATCAGAAACATACTCAGAAATTAAAAAAACAAATTTATGGTTACCAAAAGGGAAACACATCAGGGAGGGATAAATTAGGAGTTTGGGAGTGACATACTCACACTACTATATATAAAGAGAACTAACATGGATCTACTGTTTAGCACAGGGAACTCTATGTTCTGTAATGATGACCTATATGCAGAAAGAAACTGGGAAAAATGAATATATGTACATATATAAGTGAATCATTTTGCTGAACCCCTGAAACTAACCCAACATTGCAAATTGACGATACTCCAATAAAATCAGAGAGAAAAAATAAATTGATCAGAAAGGAAACACTCTAGGGATTGTGCGCTGCAATAACCAAACGAAGCATTGGCCAAGCAAGTCTGTTCAGATATTTATCTGAATGCAAACGCGTGAACACAAACCCTTATGCATCCGTTGGAGCCTGCATCTGTAATGGTGGAGGTTTTAGGATACAGATGGGGCTTCTGTCCACACTCTATTCCAAGGTTCACTCAGCACTATGCTGCACAGCAAGATCTCAAAAACCCTACTGCAAACACCTTGCAAGTCAGGAAAAGCCTTTGAATCACTGCAATATCCTAATAGTACCTTGAGCTGCATCTGGCCCTTATAACACACTACCATCTCTTCAGGGCCCATGGCTTACCTGGAGTTAAATAAGGTCACATGACAGCCAGTCTCTGTACTTCCGTCTCACTTTCTTTTCTAACGGCCTTTCTAGTCCCCGGCAACTAGTAAGCGATCCAGGTTAGGTGCCCACGAAAGTGAGTGTCCGTTTCTCAGTTGTGTCTGACTCTGAGACCCCATGGACTGTATGCCGCTAGACTCCTCTGTCCATGGGATTTCCCAGGCAAGACTACTGGAGTGGGTGGCTATTTCCTTCTCCAGGGGACTCTTCCTGACCCAGGAATCAAACTTGGTTCTCCTTTATTGTGGGCCGATTCTTTACCATCTGAGGCACCAGGTTAGGTATCTATATCATTTCCTAAGTTTAGCCAATAGGCCATAACCTGATAGCACCTGATTTTAATGCAATGGTTCTAATCTAGGTGAAAAATCGTGGTGGACTTCTTAGAAGACCAATGAGTTACCACTGCTGAGGCAACCAGAGAACAGACTGCCTGCCCGCTGGAAGTGCAGAAACATCTGGAATCTCCCCACATGGACTCCAGACTTGAACGTTTCTGGTGGTCGTCACCCCTGCCCTGTCAGGACACCGGCTGCTTGCTTTTGCTTTCTGATGAGCTGGAGCCCCGTGGCTGCAGGAGGAAACTCACTCCCCCTTCTTCTCTATACCCTTAGTCTGCAGAGGGGTCTGCTGTCTAGGTACTTGAGTCCTTTAATTCTTTCCTTGACCTCACTGACTTTGTTTCTCCTCTGAGTGTCGGGAGAACAGAGACACTTTGCTTCTCTGGAAATGCTCACTTATTGTGGGAAAAAGAAGTTTAGTTTTAGTTGAACCCTAGCTACAAAGTCACATAGAACAGTAGGTAAATTCATCTAAGATCCATAGGAACTAGACAGTTATCTCTTCAATTACTGTATCAGCAGCCGGTACTAAGGTTTGGTTGTGGCAGAGGAAAGTTTTGGAGACAAATCCTACCTATAACCTTGAACTTGAGTCCCAGTTCACATGTCTCCTGGGGTCCTAAAACCATCAGCAAGCTGATACTTAGCTTCTTAGTCTGCTATTTTGTCCTCATGAGCCTCCCAAGATAGCCAGGTAATGCATCATCTTACTTACTTCCCTCCCTTTGATATCAAGCACTATTAAAATGTTATCTCTAGTTTTGACAGCCTTAAAGAATTACTTGTTGTGCTTATGTGCAGTATCACCTCTGCTCCTGGATCTTACCTTGAATTCAAATCCCGATTTAACAGAGTATCTGTTCAGGCTAGACAAGTTTGTCAAGGTCAAGGGATGGTGTATTCCATTGGAAGGGAAAATATTTTAATTTGCAAGAAGTCATGTGCACTTCAAAAGAGCAAGAGAAAAGGAAAGAAAAATCAGATAAACTGAGTGTTTTTAAATACCAGCTGTTAAACAGGCACTTTCAAATATATCAGTATTTCATTCTGACAAAAAATCTAGAAATTAGGCACTATTATCTTTTTTTTTTAATTTCAAACTTTGATTTGATTTTAGGTTTGTAAGATATAACACAGAAAGGTCACAGCATCCTTTATCCAATGTCCCCAGTAGTAGGAATTTGCAAATCTGTGCTGTACTACAGGGTAGGTGTGATTAAAACCCTCACAAGGATCTCACATGTTTTCCACACCCACTCTCCTCTCATACAGACTCCCTCCTTAACTTTTGGCAACTCAAACTTTGCTCTCCATCTCATGACTTTGCCATTTTAAGACTGTTACATAAGTGAAATTATATTGATACAATTTGCAATCCCTAGAAATTCATCCGAGTTGTTGAGTATATCAATGGTTATTTCCTTTATATTAATAAGTAGTATTCCAATCAATCTTGAAATAAACCCTGAAAACTCTCTGGAAGAACTGATGCTAAAGCTGAAGCTTCAACATTTGACCAACTGATGCAAAGAGCTGACTCATTGGTAAAGGCCCTGATGCTGAGAAACATTGAAGGCAGAAGGAGAAGAGGAAGAAAGAGGATGAGATGGTTGGATAGCATCACTAATTCAATGGACATGAACTTAGGGAAACGTTGGGAAATGGTGAGGGACAGGGAAGCCTGGCGTGCTGCTGTCCAGGGGCCTGTAAAGAGTCGGACATGACTTGGGGACTGGAGAACAAGTGTTCCATAACCTGGATATATCAGACTCTAAACATCCATCTCTATCAGAACACCTAGACTTCTTCTAGCTTCACTCTGCTGCAAACATTCACAACGTTTTCATTACTCTGGGATAAATGCCCATGTCTACAATTACTAAGCCGTGTGGTAATGGTAGATTTAATTGGTTTGTTTAAATGCCAAGCTGTTTTCAAGAGTGATCAATTTTTACATTTCAATTAAAAATGTATGGGTGATTTATTTTCTCTGCATCCTCATCATCATTATTGTTGTCGCTATTTATTTTTATTTTTTTATTTTAGCCATTCTTATAGGTATATCATTGGGGCCTTAACTCGTATTTTCCCAATGGCTAATGTTATTGAACATATTACTCATTTAACCTGAGTTTCATGTATCCTCTTTGGTGAAATGCTTCTTCATGCCTTTGCTGATTTTATAATTGCACTGTTTGCTGTTTTCTTGTTGAGTTTGAGGGTTTATTGTATATTCTAGATTCTATTCATTTGTCAAATAATGATTTGTAAATATTTTCTTCAATCTATTGAAAGACAGTCTTTTCATAAAAATGTTTTAAATTTTGATGAAATTCAATTTATTTATTTATTTTTGCTTTTGAGGTCAAGATCAAGAACTCTTTGCCTAGCCTTATTTCCTGAAGATGATTCTCTGTTCTTTTCCCTCAAAAGTTACATCTTTTATGTTCTACACTTAAGTCCACAATCCATTTTTTTTTTTGCTAACTTTTATATAAGATATGATATTAATGTAGATGTTCATGGATTTTTGTCTATGAAATTGCTCCAGAATAATTTTTTTAATGATCTACTTCCTCTTTTAAGTAGATTTTGACTTTTGTCTAAAATGAGTGGGGCGTATTTGAAAAGTTCTGTCTGGTTAAGTTCTATCTGGTTTCTTTTTCAGTTCAGTGGATTCACATGTACACCTTTATGCAAATATCATACATTATTGACTACTCAAGCCATCTAATGAATATTCCTCCTTCACTCTCTATTTTCAAAATTGTTTTAGTTATTCTTGCTCCTTTATCTTTCTATATAATTTTTAGAATCATCATCAATTTCTATGAGAAGATATCATTGTAATTTTGGTTAAACTTGCCTTAAATATCAGTTTTAGGACAACTGACATCTTTATTTTTTTGAGTTTTCCTCAACCCAGAGCATCTACCATTTACTTAGAGTTAAAAAAATTATATATATATACAATCACTTTGTTGTGTTTTTCAACATAAAATTTCTGTATATCTTTTGTTACATAAACATCTAAGCATTTAATTTGTGACTTATTGAATTTATATCATATTATTAATGTGTGTTGATTATACTGTATACAAAAACAACTGAATCTTGTAAGTTTATCTTGTAGTTTACTAACTTCCGGAAATTACTTTTTAATCTGAGTGGGCGTGTTAGTCTGTTAGTTGCTCGATCATGTCTGACTGTGACACCACAGACTGTAGCCCGCCAGACTCCCGCACCCATGGGGTTCTCCAGGCAAGAACACTGCAGTGGACTGCCATTCCCTTCTCCAGGGGATTTTCCCAACCCAGGGATCAAGCCAGGTCTTGCACATTGCTGACTGTGCACATTTCACATTGCAGGCTGACTCCTTACCATCTGAAGTTATATATTTTTAAAAAAGTTTCTTCGGCTATCAAAATGTATTCTATAGGTAGGCACAGTTTTACTTCAGTACCAAATAGTGTGCCTTTGAATTTCTTTTCTTCCCTTTTTCTTCACTTTTCATTCCAATCCCAAAGAAAAGTAATGCCAAATAGTGCTCAAACTACCACACAGTTGCACGTATCTCACACACTAGCAAAGCAGTGCTCAAAATTCTCCAAGCAAGGCTTCAACAGTACATGAACTAAGAAATTCCAGATGTTAAAGCTGGATTTAGAAAAAGCAGAAGAGCCAGAGATCAAATTGCCAATATCCATTGGATCATAGAAACAGCAAGAGCATTCCAGAAGAACATCTACTTCTGCATTATTGATTATGCCAAAGTCTTTGACTCAGTAGATCACAACAAACAATGGAAAATTCTTCAAGAGAAGGAGCACCAGACCACCTTACCTGCTTCCTGAGAAATCTGTATGTAGGTCAAGAAGCAACAGTTAGAACTGTACATGGAACAACAGACTGGTTCCAAATCCGGCAAGGAGTACCTCAAGGCTGTATATTGCCACCCTGCTTATTTAACTTCAGTGCAGAGTACATCACACGAGATGCTGGGCTGAAGGAAGCACAAGGTGGAATCAAGAGTTCCAGGGGAAACATCAACACCTCACTCAGATAGGCAGATGACACCACCCTTATGGAAGAAAGTGAAGAGGAACTAAAGAACCTCTTGATGAAAGTGGAAGAGGAGAGTGAAAAAGTTGGTTTAAAACAGCATTCAAAACACTAAGATCATGGCATCTGGTCTCATCACTTCATGGCATATCAATAGGGAAACAATGGAAACAGTGAGAAACTTTATTTATTTGGGTTCCAAAATCACTGCAGATGGTGACTGCAGTCATGAAATTAAAAGGCTCTTGCTCCTTGGAAGAAAAGTTATGACCAACTTAGATAACATGTTAAAAAGCAGAGACATTATTTGCCAATAAAGGTCCCTCTAGTCAAAGTTACAGTTTTTCCAGTAGTTATGTATGGCTATGGGTGTTGGACCATAAAGATGACTGAGCACCAAAGAATTGATGCCTTTGAACTGTGTTGGGTTGAAGAAGACTCTTGAGAGTCCCTTGGACTTCAAGGAGATCAAACCAGTTAATACTAAAGGAAATCAGTCCTGAATATTCATTGGAAGGACTGATGCTGAAGCTGAAACTTCAATACTTTGGCTACCTGATGCAAAGAGCTGCCTCATTGGAAAAGACCCTGATGCTACAAAAGATTGAAGGCAGGAGGAGAAGGAGATGACAGAGGATGAGATGGTTAGATGGCATCACTGACTCAATGGACATGAGTTTGAGCAAGTTCCATGAGTTGGGATGTACAGAGAAGCCTGGCATGCTGAGGTCCATGGCGTTTCAAAGAGTCAGACACTACTGAGCAAATGAGCTGAACTTCCCTTTTAGCATTTATTTTGAATCTGGTGAGTTTAAAAATTTGAAATTTTTGAATAACTAATCTACTTGTATCTAAGTTGTCAAATTCATGTGTATAGAGTTGGTTATATTATATTCTTACTATCATTTTGATATCTGCAAGGTCTTCCCTGTTTTATTTCTGATACTGTTAATTTGTATATTCTTTTTATTTATTTATTTTTGTTTTGCTACAGTTTTGTCAAATTTATTGACCTTATCAAAGAAACCATTTTCTTCATTGACTTCTGTTGAGTTTCCTTTTCACTTTTATTGAATTGCTGCTGCTGCTGCTAAGTCACTGCAGTCGTGTCCGACTCTGTGCGACCGCATAGACAGCAGCCCACCAGGCTCCCCCGTCCCTGGGATTTTCCAGCAAGAATACTGGAGTGGGCTGCCATTTCCTTCTCCAATGCATGAAAGTGAAAATTGAAAGTGAAGTCGCTCAGTCGTGTCTGACTCTTCATGACCCCATGAACTGTGTATAGCCTACCAGGCTCCTCCATCCATGGGATTCTCCAGGCAAGAGTATTGGAGTGGGTTGCCATTTCCTTCTCCATTATTGATTTGCATTCTTTACCATAGAATGTTCAACTTTCTCCTTGGCTTTAGTTGTTTTTTTTTTTTTTTTTGTCAGATTATCAATGGAGGAACTTAGGTTATTTCCTTGAAACTTTTCATCTTTTATAATGTAAGCACTCAGTGCTATAAACTTTCTTTTCTGCACTGTTTAGCTCTTAGTTCAGTTAGTTGAGTCACTCAGTCATGTCTGACTCTGTGTGACACCAAGAACTGCAGCATGCCAGGCTTCCCTGTCCATCACCAACTCCAAGACCTTGCTCAAACTGATGTTCATTGAGTCAGTGATACCATCCAAAAATATCATCCTCTGTCGTCCCTGTCTCCTCCTGGCTTCAATCTTTCCCAGCATCAGGGTCTTTCCAGTGAGTCAGCTCTTTGCATCAGGTAGCCAAAGTATTGAAGTTTCAGCTTCAGCATCAGTCCTTCCAATGAACACCCAGGACTCATCTCCTTTAGGATGGACTGGTTGGATCTCCTTGCAGTCCAAGGGACTCTCAAGAGTCTTCTCCAACACCACAGTTCAAAAGCATCAATTCTTCAGCACTCAACTTTCTTTATAGTCCAACTCACATCCATACATGACTACTGGAAAAATATAACCTTGACTAGATGAACCTTTGCTGCAAAGTAATGTCTCTGCTTTTTAATATGCTGTCTATGTTGGTGATAGCTCTTCTTTCAAGGAATAAGCATCTTTCAATTTCATGACTGCAGTCACCACCTGCAGTGATTTTGGAGCTCAAGAAAATAAAGTCTGTCATGGTTTCCAATGTCTCCCCATCTATTTGCCATGATGTGATGGGACCAGATGCCATAATCTTAGTTTTCTGAATGTTGAGATTTAAGCCAACTTTTCCACTCTGTTCTTTCACTTTCTTCAAAAGGCTCTTCAGTTCCTCTTCACTCTCTGCCATAAGAGTGGTGTCACCTATGTATCTGAGGTTACTGATATTTCTCCCGGCAATCCTGATTCCAGCTTGTGCTTCATCCAGTCCAGCCTTTCTCATGATGTACTCTGCATATAAGTTAAGTAAGCAGGGTGACAATATACAGCCTTGATGTAACCCTTTCCCAATTTGTAACCTGTCTGTTCTTCCATGTTCAATTCTTACCGTTGCTTCTTGATGTGCATACAGATTTCTCAGGAGGCAGGTCAGGTGGTCTGGTATTCCCATCTTTAAGATTTTTCCACAGTTTGTTTTGGTCCACACAGTCAAAGACTTTGGTGTTGTCCATAAAACTGAAGTAGATGTTTATCTGAAACTGTTTAGCTCTGTCTTACACATTTTGTATGTAGCATTTTCATCTTCAATATATCACCTATATATCTTGGTTTTCATTGCAACTTCAAGGGAGCTATGTATTACTTTTAATGATGTTTGTTTGGTTTCTAACTGAAGATGTCTTTGATGTTGACTTCTAGTTTGATCTTTTCCAAGAACTAACTTTGTATGATTTGAATGCTTTTAAATATGTTGAGACTTGTTTTGTGGCTCAGGATATAGTCTGCTGCTGCTGCTGCTGCTAAGTCACTTCAGTCGTGTCCGACTCTGTGCAACCCCATAGACGGCAGCCCGCTAGGCTCCCCCGTCCCTGGGATTCTCCAGGCAAGAATACTGGAGTGGGTTGCCATTTCCTTCTCCAATGCATGAAAGAGAAAAGTCAAAGTGAAGTCACTCAGTTGTGCCCAACTCTTAGCGACCCCATGGACTGCAGCCTACCAGGCTCCTCCATCCATGGGATTTTCTAGGCAAGAGTACTGGAGTGGGGTGCCATTGCCTTCTCTGAGGATATAGTCTACTTTGGTACATTTACTATGGGTCCTTAAAAAGAATGTGCATGCAGTGTTTATGAGGTAGAATATTTTATAAAAGCATTTGCCTCCTGTTTGTGGATTGTGCTCTTCTATATATTTGATAATTTTCTATACGTTTTTTCCATGAGTTTTTTAGATGGAAGCTGAAATCTTTAGCTGCAGAGGTGGATTTGTCTATTTCTCCTTTCAGTTCCACCATGGTCTGTGTCACACGTTTTAAAGCATCGTTGTTTAACAGACACATTTAGGATTATTGTGCTTTTTAATTCATTCTCTTAATGTCTGCCCTTTTTGGTTATTTAAGACTGCATAAATTACATTTAATGTAATTATGAATATGATAGTTCTTAATTCTGGCATTTTTTGTTTTCTGTTTTCTCTGTTTTCTTTTTCTTTCCTCCATGTTATGTAATTTGAACATTTTTAGAATTTTATCTTAGTTATCTATATATTTGTGCTTAGTTTATCTTGTTGTATAGCCTTTTACCAGTTCATGCAATGTGAAGATACTTTACTTCCCTTTCTGTCTCATTACCCTTTACATGTTGGGAGTATGGGGTCTTTTCTGTTTTAGAAAGCATTCAAGAATCAATATTTCTGCTTTTCATGAGAAGTTGATATATTAACATGTTTTGGTATTTAAGCGTATGCTTGTTTGTTTTAATCTTTTATTGGAGGATAATTGCTTTACAATATCATGCTGGTTTGCACCGTACATCAGCCTCAATCAGCCACAGGCGCACATACGGCCCTGCCCAAGTGAGCTGCCTGGGTCACACCGCAAATTCCCGCCGGCGGTCTACTTCACAGTGGGAATGCCTTCCTTCCCATGCCTCTCCCCCCGCTCCTCTTCACATATGGGGATGCTTTCCTTCCCGTGCCTCTCCCCCCGTTCCCCTCACCTCTCCTTCTCTCGCTGTGTCCACACGGCTCTTCTCTGTGTCTGCGTCTCTATTGCTGCCCTGCTCTCTGGGTTCCGCGCACAGGCACCGATATACAGCATTTGTCCTTCTCTTTCTGACTTGCTTCACTCGTACAACAGGCTCTAAGTTCAGCCACCTCACTAGGACTGACTCAAATGTGTTCTTTTTATAGGAATATGTTTTTTAAAGCAAATAGATTTGTCTAAAATAGGTCTGAAAGAGCATATTTGAAAGCAAATATGCTTTTTAAAGCACAAGGAGACTCTCATGGATTGGTATCCTTCCTATGCAAGTCTACATCCATATACATACATAATTTGAAATAAGCACTTATTGTTCTGCATTTATTCCTTCTTTAAGGACTATTATTTATTATGGAAGAGACAAGCCTATGAAAACTCTTCAGAAACAGAGACATGTTGTGAGCTTCTTGATTCGAATAATGAGAGTGAGTAGAAGCATCATATAAACTTGCAGCTAATTACCTTCTCAGCAAGTGAGTGGAGAACTAAAAAAAAAAAAGACTTTGAAAGCTTAAAAAACAATTCTTAGGTTTCATTATGTTCTCTTTGGTGGTAGACTGATAATGTGCTACAAAGGGTGCCCCTGTCTTAGTCCCTGAAAGCTGTGAATATGTTAGGCTATGTGGCAAGGGGGAATTAAAGGTGCAAACGAAAGTAAGTTTCTTAACTGACTGATCTTGAGATGAGGAAATTATTCTGACTTGTGTGGGAGACCCAGTGCAATCACCAGGATCCTTGTTAGGAGATATAAGGAGATGGAGTGTCAGAGTGACGCGTCATGAGAACAACTTAATCATTCACTGTTGGCTTTGAAGATGGAAGGAGATGCAAACCAAAGAATACAGGCAGCCTCTAGCAGCCAGAAAACAAAAGAAATAAGTTCTTTCCTAAAGCCTCCAGCAGAAAGCAAGTCTGTCAACTCCTTTTTGTTAGCCCAGTGAATACCATTTTCACATCTGACCTCCATAACTGTAAAATAATAATGTTGCTGTTTTAACCCACTTATTAAACTAGCAATTTGCAATACAGCATCTATTGCTCTTTTCCTTCAAGTTGATATTTTTCTAGTTCTTGACATATCAGTGATTTTCGCTTGAAATGTGGACAACAAGAATATTATGTTTATAACTTCTGGGTCTTAAGTCATTTGCTTTCACTGACCATTTGTGATATCACTGTGGCAGAGGAAAGATGGACGTGGCCTTGAATTACCAAGTGAGGGTAGAAGGTCAGTTGACCACTCAGCCTCTATTGACACTTGGGGATGGAGGATGTCCTCTTAACTAGTTCTGAATGGAGATGGGATTGCCAGATCTCCAACACTGCTATTGATATCAACTTGCCTGGAAAGAGCAAGGACACCTCATTATTGCTATCCGTGTGGCCTTTGGTGACACCTTTAATATTGTGTTGTGGTGAAACCCCTGCCTTTCTACCTGGTCTTTTAAAAGTCATTCGAACATGGAGAGAGATAATTGTATTGTGAAGTCCAGGCTGCTCATACGGTTTCCACTGATACCAAAAGTTGGGAGTTAGTTTGCACATTGTTAATATGCTATTTTCATATTAGTTGAAAAATTACATATTTTCAATCCAGCAGGGGTGACAAATCTTGCTTCTTATGCAGTCTTCTCTGCTACCCATCTAGCTTGTGTGGTACAGGTGGTGGAGGGGCCACAGTGCTTTGATGGTGTTTGTAGAGTTGTTACTGTCAATATTCTTGGCTCTTTGGCTAAAAGGCAAAATCTTATCTGGAAGTTTTGCCTCTGCCCTTTGGGGCTTTTTTGTTCCCAACTTCTTCTACTTCATTTCTTGGATATAAGAAGCGAAATGAAGGCCCAGGGAACTCAGAGCTGTATTGGTCCTTGTGCTGTGAGGTCCCCGCAGATCTGTCCGTCTTTTTCTCTCTAATTTTCATTGTTTTCATGTTTTGTCTTTTTGGTTTGTTTTTGTTATTTTATGCTTGTTTCTTTGTTTGTTCATAGACTGTCCAAGATAGCTTTGTTCTTAGCAGGATAAATAGATTAAAATGTATCTACTTCATCTTCCTGGAAGTAGAAATCATGCTAACTTTAAAAAAAATTTTTTTTTTTAAATTTTTAAAGAAATTTATTGGAGTATAGTTGTTTTTTTTTTTTTTTTAACTGCATTAAAGTTGAGACTCAGAATTGCCGAACAACTTGCTGAAGCTTGCACATCATTTCATCCAGTGCCAGTGACTGAATACCTTGATTACCCCTGTATTTTTCCCTACTCCTGTATCTAGAATTATAAATGAGAAACCACATAACTGAGTGCTAACTTGGAGAATGTAAACCGTATTCTAAAAGTAACCCGGAAACAAAGACAAGATTTTAGAAAGGCTTGGAAGAGCATGTGATCAAATCATCTGGATGAAGTTTTTATTTAAAATAAGACTGATTTCTCCGTCTAGAACAATTTTTTCTTCTCTGCATAATCTCTTCTAAATGCTGCTTATCTTTTGAGTTGAATACCTATTTTGGGAGTTTTGCTTGTTATTCTCACTGATGTTTCTCAGGCCTCAAAATAGACCAACTGGGAGAAGAAGGCTGCACTGTGCCAGGTTACAGAGTCTCAGGCAGAAAGTGGGTAAGGAAAGTATTTAGAAGTATTTTGACAGAAGTGTCAAATTAAAACAATTTTTAGAATATGTATTTATACAGCACATCTTAGTCCAGCAGCTAACCTCTAGAAAGAACCAGCAAATACATCAGTTTTACAGAAATCAGCTTTCTTCTGCTTATTGATTCAAACAGATGTGTGTATTTATACCCACAATACATATCTCATACATACCTGGAAGCACTGTGTATCAGATATACCACGATACGCTATAAAATCATAGATTTGTTTTCCCTTTCTTTTATATGTTTTTTCAAAAGTTCCAATGAAATATTATTTATCTGAATAATTAAAACTGATGGCATTTGACTAAATAAATAACCAAGAGTGTTGAACAATTACGCTATGCTTAGCTGTATAGTAAAGTAGATTCTTTATGCTTTAAATCTTATCAACTCCTTAATTCAATCCTACATCCTGATTTTCAGCAATCTCACTCTCTCCTCATTGAGTAGTCCTGGCTAAATGAACAAATTTCTTTCACTTTCTCTTTTCTTCATTAGAAAATGTCAATATTTCAATGCCCTATGCTTCTGTCTAACAATAATGTATATCCCCCCCTCTTCCTATACTAACTTCTCCATCTAAGCATTTGTCCCTCCTCTCCATTTTTAATAAAGAGAAAATATTTCTAAAATTTCTATATTCACAATGCTGGTAGAATCTCAGTAAAATTTTCAGTACATTCTGATGCCAAAAGAAAAACCTAAGAGTTCCATTTAAGTAACTAAGTATAAAAAGTAGTAATAAATAACTATATCCTATTCACTTTGTATGTGGTAAAAAGAATAATATACATAAATGAAAGAAAACACATTTTTATTTTATGGCTCAAGCCACAATTACTTATGTCGACTGAAAGGAAAAAAAAGAAGCAGAACCTAGAAACTGAGAGCTCTGTTTTACGTGGCAGACATTCTGAAGATTTCAGTCCCAGAACACAGTATCTCAGACAATGCTGAGGAACTGTTCTGAAGAGTCAAGGTGGAGAGCCAGGATATATAGGAGTTTTTGCAACAGAGGCCAAATAGTCAAAACATCAAAAGATTATTGCTAATTATAGAAAACCAGACATCTCAAGTTAATGAAATTAACACTTTTCTGTATACAGGAAGATACAGGAGTCCAGGCTCATCTGAAGCATTTTATTTTTGATACGCACCTCAGCTCTCTGGGGCCCTTTTCTCATCCTGAGCCTCTTCAGGGTGCATAGTGGCTGCAGCATTCCGTTCCATCCTGGGTTCCCTCAGGGCTCACCACTGGGGCAGCTGTAACGTGGTGGATTCATACTTTTCATTCACACTTACTAGTGGGATAGCTGTGCCTATTGGGCACCGCACAACCTCTCAAAACATAGAACCATACGGATGCCACCACCCGCATACCCTGTTTCATAGTGATGTTCTCATTATGCCTGCATTTTCTGGCAGCAAACACTAACATAGCTTCACATCAATTAGAGTGTGGTACAGTCTAAAGGAGGGTATGGCAACCCACTCCAGATTCTTGCTTGGAGAATCCCATGGACAGAGGAGCCTGGCAGGCTACAGTCCATAGGGTCACAAAGAGTCTGATATAACTTAGCACACACACACACACAGTCTAACGTCTACAATGCCTAATACCTTACCTAAGTAGTTGACATGGTGCATTGTTGTTTCCAAATATTACTGTGTTTTGCTCAAAAATTTAAATGATTCCACCCAGATCCCACCCAAATCATCCCACCCATGACTGAAGCAACTTAGCACATATGCGTGCACCCTGGATCCAGGTCACCACAGTGTTCCAGGCATCTGAGCATTCAGTTCAGGAACCATGGTCAGTTATCAACCATAGAGCCAGAAAGTCCCAGCTCAGAGCCAGCTCTGCATCTTCTAGATATGCACTGCAAGAAGATCTAACCCATGTGTGTGTGTGTGTGTGTGAGCATTTTCATTTGAAATATTTACAATGTTCAAAATTTGGAAAGGAATACATCAAGATTGTACATTGTCACTCTGCTTATTTAACTTATATGCAGAGAACATGCAAAATGCCAGACTGGATGAATCACAAGCTGAAATCAAGATTTCCGGGGAAATATCAACAACCTCAGATATTGTAGATGACACCCATGGTAGAAAGCAAAGAGGAACAAAACAGCCTCTTGATAAGGATGAAGAGGGAGAGTGAAAAAGCTGGCTTCAAGCTCAACATTCGAAAACCTAAGATCACAGCATCTGTTCCCATCACTTCATGGCAAATAGAAGGGGGGAAGTGGAAGCAGTGACAGACTTTATTTTCTTGGGCTCCAAAGTCATTGTAGATGGTAACTTGCAGCCATGAAATTAAAAAATGCTTGCTCCTTGGAAGGAAAGCTATGACAAATCTAGACAGTGTATTAAAAAGTGGAAAAATCATCTTTCCAACAAAGGTCCATATACTCAAGGCTTTGGTTTTTCCAGTAGTCATATATATATATATATATATATAATGTGACTATTGGACCATAAAGTAAGTTGAGCACTGAAGAATTGATATTTTCAAATTCTGTTTCCAGAGAAGACTTTTGAGAGTTCCCTTCAACTACAAGGAGCTCAAGCCAGTCAGTCCTAAAGAAAATCAACCCTGAATGTTCATCAGAAGGACTGATGCTTAAGTCGGAAGTTCCAACACTTTGGCCACGTGATGCAAAGAGCCACTCATTGGAAAAGACCCTGATACTGGGAAAGATTGAAGGCAAAAGGAGAAGGGGGTGGAAGTGGATAAGATGGTTAGATACCATCACTAATGAGATGAATTTGAGCAAACTCCAGGAGATAGTGAAGGACAGGGGAGCCTGGTGTGCTGCGGTCAATGGGGTCACAAAGAGCCGGACACGACTTAGCGACTGAACAGCAACAAACAGCAGTGTGCTAATGTTTACAATCACAGTATGCATTGTGTACATTTGTAGTAAAAATTAAGTAAACTTCTATAAGCAATGCCTTTAAAACAAATCTATGCATAGAATATGCATTGTCCAAATAAGTGTTACCTATTTAAACATTAGCAATGTCTTCATTTTCCAGAATCTTTAACCTCTTTGTCAATTAGATCTTTTCCATAAGGCCTAATGCAGATTAAAGGCTCCTTCCAGTCTGAAAATAAGAAAAAAGCATATTGAGAAAATTTGTGCAAATAAAAAACCATAAGATCTCCCCTGTCCTCTAATCCCAGATTTCCCATCCTTGCTCAGGTGATGCCGCGTCTCCGCAGCTGTTGCCTCTGACTCCTGAACTGACGGTTTCCACCTACAGGAAAGGCAGGGTAGCTAACACTTGTCACAGGTGCGTTTCTGTCCCCTACGCTACCTGCCTCTATTGACAAGTACAAACCAGTTTGAGTTTTTGTCCAGAGCAAGTAAGCAAGTTCACACAGTGTATCCCAGGGGCAAATAGAACACAGCTCTTGTTTTGCATTATTTCCTCTCCTACATGCCTAATGACAGCACTCGATGTGCTTTTCGACTTGTTCTTATTTGGAAATAAGGTTTACCCTTGAGCAAGAGATCTTAGAAAGTCCCTCAATGTATGCTTGCTCCTGAAAAATTGAAGGAATCCATCACTAAAGTGATAAAGTAGGATGATGGAATTTGTGAGCAGAGGAAAATAGTTGGGCAATAGAATGTTGCCCTGTGAAATAAAGAAATCTATGGAATCGTTTAGCTCTCAGCAAATACATGATAGAGAAGAGAATTAAAAGTTCATTCAAATAGAATTAAATATGAAAAATGAGAGGGCAAATGGGATCTTGTTTAAATACTCTGCGTTCTCAGCTAGGTGAGATAAAGCCGCAGCCCCTCATCTTGACAATAATTTATTGCCTAGAGGAATTTTCATTGCTGCTTTTTCCCCGAGATAGCTTCATCAATAAAAAGCATAAAGGATAAGAACTATGGTAAACTATCATCACCCAAGAAGGAACCATCTCCTTCATTCTCAGTGGAAAATGTTCTTTAAAAGGATTTGCTTTGACTTTAGTTAGAAAAACCTATCTTATTTACAAAAAGGGGAAGTCTCTCAGTCGTGTCCAACACATTGAGACCCCATGGACTATCTGGTCCATGAAATTCTCCAGGCCAGAATACTGGAGTGGGTAGCATTTCCCTTCTACAGGGGGTCTTCCCAACCTAGGGATCAAACCCAATTCTCCTGCACTGCATGTGGATTCTTTACCAGCTGAGCCCTAAGGGAAGTGCATTTACAAAATAAGGACAATACTAGTAACAGATTTGGTCTAAAAGTATCCAGCAAAGGACAGGGCAAGAAATTGCAATTCTGTCAGCAGTGCTGAAGCCAAAATATTGTAGTGTCCTCTACACACAAACCAAAGTGGGCTTGGAAGCTCAATATTTTTGGTTTTATCCACAGTTCTGCGGCTTAGTCTTAGACCATGGACAAATTAATTAAGGTGTCCTGGCCTCTGCTTCCTCATCTCTAGGGGATGGGCATCTTACCAGAAAGCAGTTTACATTGCAGCTGAATAAAAGTCACAGAAACTGTCCCCAGACAGGCTGTTTTTCACCTCATCCTACTCTAGGGCCTCTCACATTCCTTCCAGATGATTCCCAGAGGCCTCAGGACTCACACATCAGTTGATGCTCTTACCTGTTAGAAGCAAGTACCGTTTTCTTCTCTGCTTACAAAACGCATCTTTTGTTGCTGTGAAAACACAGGGTCTGTTAAAGACTTTCCTGTCTCCCTTGAAGATGCTTGATGCTGCTGGATGTCCAGATCAGAGTCATTATCACTTTAGTGTTTCTCATTTTCCTTAGGAATCTTTCTGTGTGAAGCTCTAACTGGTCCCCCAGGCTCTTATACATTTTAGGTCTCAATCACTTTCTGTTTACAATGTTTTTATTCTGCTTATTGCGTAGCACTAATTTGTGTATGTGACTCACTCTTCAACATTTATTGAATGAATCAATTAATTAAAGAAGGTGTGCAAGTGAGCAACGATGAGGCCTTTAAACTGGAGAAAGCAGTGTAATAGAGAGCGAGTTTTAACTTCCTTAGGAGTTAAAGCTTTCCCTACCCAAGGCCCACATGACACAACTTTGAAACAATCTGTACAATTTCTTTCTTGACTGGAAAATCCCAGTATTGGTCCAAGTCAAACCTGTCTAGAAATCAGTGTTTTGGCAGTTGGCTTTTTTTAAAGATAACATAAGAGGAAAGGACTTGGTTTGGTACTTGATCCTCCCAGACTGAGGAAGAGCAACAGTAATAACACAGCCGGAATCAGAGAGAGACAGACTCTGTCTTATTTTGGTCTTCATCCTCATGGCTTAGGATACAGTGGAATAGGACAGAATGAGATGCATAATATTACCTATTTACATCTATCTACATATATATGGAATGAATTATGAATGAATGTATAGACCTCTGAACTGGTGGACATGGGTAGATGTTCGGAAAGTTAAAATGCATCACTGTCCTCTTTATCCTGATGGAATAGTTTAGGTCAGTTTCTTTTTTTTTCTGTACATTCCAAATAACTGACTTTGCTTTTGGATTGTAAGCATAAAAATGGTTGATATTTTTCTGTGTAGGAGAAATTTGCAAGTAAATCAAGTTGGCAGAACTTGGTCTGAGCAGTAAATTGAAGGTGAATCTCATCATCCTAATGGTAGAAAAACACACACACACACACACACACGCACACACAAACACCTCTTTATATCTCATTAACTTGTTAATAGCACTAGGATTTTACCACTAAGGATCCAGTTACTTGCTTCTAGAGTCTATTTTGTAACATAAATTACTTGGTAGGTTCTTTTCAAAGACGGGATGAGACTTAAGAAGTTGGCAATGGGTAGGGAGGACAGAGGTCTTCTGAGCATGTATCCCTAGAGAGAAGGCATTGCACACCCTTCACACACCCTAACACCTAGACTAAATCCACAAATTCTGTCTCCATGTGCCTGCTAACCTCTCATGTGTTAACAAATTTACTCCTCCCAATAGCACTGTGAGAGAAGACATTATTATTACTCATACTACATTAAGAGGGGAATACAAACTGAGACCAAAAGACTTAAATTCATTTCCATGTGTGCATATGTTCTAAGTTGCTTCAGTCTTGTCCAACTCTGCGACCCTATAGGTTGTAGCCCATCAAGCTCCTCTGTCCATGGAATTTTTCCATGCAAAAATACTGAGGTGGGTTACCCTGCTCTCCTCCAGGGAATCTTCTCAACCTAGGGATCAGAGCCATGTGATTCCTGCATTGGCAGGCAGGTTCTTTACCACTAGGACCGCTTGGGACAGAGAAGGCAATGGCACCCCACTCCAGTACTCTTGCCTGGAAAATCCCATGGACGGAGGAGCCTGGGGGGCTACTGTCCATGGGGTCGCTAAGTGTCGGACACGACTGACGTGACTTCACTTTCACTTTTCACTTTCATGCATTGGAAAAGGAAATGGCAACCCACTCCAGTGTTATTGCCTGGAGAATCCCAGAGACGGGGGAGCCTGGTGGGCTGCCATCTATGGGGTCGCACAGAGTTGGACACGACTGAAGCGACTTAGCAGCATTAGTAGCCACTTGGGAAGCCCTGAAATTCATTTCAAATAAAGTTGCTAAGTGGGGGGATTTGGAAATTAAATGCAAGCATTTGGAACTCATATTATACAATAATAAACACTGAGATAGAAACTTTTATCTCACTCTTGTCAGCAAGAAGTTAGCATTGTCCCTGATTCCACAGAAATGGTTCAACATCACAACCATCACTAAATAAATAAGCAATATGTATATATGTATAAATATACATGTGCATATTTTCCTCTTAAATGCCCCTTTCCTGTTTATTTTTATCCCTAATCATGCAGCTAACTCTCCAATTTGAGGGCTCAGATTCTAAAGATTCAAATAGGCACACAAAACAGAAAGTGTATTGAATATTTATTTATTTCATATACAAGAGCGGGAGCCCCAAGAGCTAAAAAACTGGTTTTGGGAGACTTTAGAAGCTTGATTTATTTAGTTAGGAAACTATTAGGGTGTCTTCTAGGAGATGTAACATCGAGTTAAAACTTTGCCTTTAATTGCTATGGCTCATCACTGATGATCTAGACTTTATTTTTCTAATCCATGAAATGGAACTATTGAGTTCTATGATATACGAATTTCCTAATGTTTATGAAATCTTAACTTTTTCTTTTTTATTAATATTAAGTAAAAATGAGAGGAAATGTTGTGATAAAATGTTATTAGTTGTAACTTATTTTTATAGCTATTAAATTAGTGTGACTTATCAAAAAGGCTTAACATCCTGGTCAGAAGCTTTTATTGTGTTGCTTTAAATAAAGTTCAATCCTAATAACTGCGATTCATTCTCTCTCCTTAAAAGTTTGGCATCTCATTGCATATTAACTAATCCCCTGCCTTGTCCTACAAAATTAAATCAGGTTCTTTTTTTAGAAATTTTTTGAAATTTTTATCTTTAACAAAGGGTATTTTTTCATAAATAAAGAGATCATTAGAATGTTTTAAGATGTACACATTCAAGAACCTCAGAGTTGCTATAATTTTATAAACTTAATACAGAAATAACACAAACAAGAAAATAATAACTCAAATAACATTATAAGATATAAGCAAATACAGTTTGACTGTGATGTAAATTGCATGAGAGACATAGGTACCTAGAAACGTGAACTTCAAGAGGCTAAACAGTTCAGTTCAGTTCAGTCGCTCAGTTGTGTCCGACTCTTTGTGACCCCATGAATCGCAGCACGCCAGGCCTCCCTGTCCATCACCAACTCCCAGAGTTTACTCAAATCCATGCCCATCTAGTCGGTGATACCATCCAGCCATCTCATCCTCTGCCATCCTCTTCTCCTCCTGCCCCCAATCCCTCCCAGCATCAGGGTCTTTTCCAGTGAGTCAACTCTTCGCATGAGGTGGCCAAAGTATTGGAGTTTCAGCTTCAGCATCAGTCCTTCCAATGAACACCCAGTACTCATCTCCTTTAGAATGGACTGGTTGGATCTCCTTGCAGTCCAAGGGACTCTCAGGAGTCTTCTCCAACACCACAGTTCAAAAGCATCAATTCTTGAGCCCTCAGCTTTCTTCACAGTCCAACTCTCACATCCATACATGACCACTGGAAAAACCATAGCCTTGACCAGACAGACCTTTGTTGACAAAGTAATGTCTCTGCTTTTTAATATGTTGTCTAGGTTGGTCATAACTTTCCTTCCAAGGAGTAAGCGTCTTTTAATTTCATGGCTGCAGTCACCATCCACAGTAATTTTGGAGCCCCAAAAAATAAAGTCTGACACTGTTTCTACTGTCTCCCCATCTATTTCCCATGAGGTGATGGGACCAGATGCCATGATCTTAGTTTTCTGAATGTTAAGCTTTAAGCCAACTTTTTCACTCTCCTCTTTCACTTTCATCAAGAGGCTTTTCAGTTCCTCTTCTCTTTCTGCCATAAGGGTGGTGTCATCTGCATATCTGAGGTTATTGATATTTCTCCTGGCAATCTTGATTCCAGCTTGTGCTTCTTCCAGCCCAGCATTTCGTGTGATGTACTCTGCATTGAAGTTAAATAAGCAGGTGACAATATACAGCCTTGACATACTCCTTTTCCTATTTGAAACCAATGTGTTGTTCCATGTCCAGTTCTAACTGTTGCTTCCTGACCTGCATACAGGTTTCTCAAGAGGCAGGTCAGGTGGTCTGATAATAGTTTGTTTTAAATACATTGTAGGTGCAGTAATTTAATATCATCATAGAGTTCCTTTATGTGTAAGACACACTAAAGCAGATATCAAACTATTTTGTTTTGAATACATTTTAGTTCATCTATGGAGGATAAAATCTTTAGGAAATATTATGAGATTGATCAAAAACAAAGCATCTGGCATATGAAATCTGATAGAGTCTTAAACACTGGAATCCAAAGCAAGTTTATGTCTGTCTGGGTGACATTTCAGACACATTGGTCAACACACGCTACTTTCTATTTGGTAAGTGTGCTGTTAGTCACTCAGTCATATATGACTCTTTGTGACACCACGGACTGTAGCCTGCAAGGAATCCCTGTCCTTGCAATTCTCCAGGCAAGAGTACCGAAGTGAGTAGCCATTCCCTTCTCCAGGGGTCTTTTCCCAACCCAGGATGAACTACATACATCAGTTGGAGCATTGTGTTCATTGTGACCTAAGTGAAAAATTATTCCTTTCACAAATATTTATTTGTGGGTCCTAGTTAGCATTCTAGGCTTTGAAACTGAACCAGACACATTCTTTTGGTCTCACAGAGCTTGCATTTCAGTGAGGAGAGC
Source organism: Cervus elaphus (assembly GCF_910594005.1). NCBI lineage: Eukaryota > Metazoa > Chordata > Mammalia > Artiodactyla > Cervidae > Cervus > Cervus elaphus. The sequence continues at coordinate 77,899,621 of NC_057847.1, read as the reverse complement.
AGGATATATATAAATATATATATATATACACACACATATTATATATGTTTATATATATTTATATTTATTTATATAGGATATATATAATTATATATAAATAACATATACAGGATACATATATATATACACACATATATATATACACACATTTATTTATACAGGATAAATTTTAGGACACAAAGAAAACTATAAAGCATTTAAAAGGGTGATTTGATAGATAGTACAAAGAATTATTTAAATGGGAGATCTTATAAGGTTTCAGTGAAGCTGAACTGACAATTGAATAAAGAAAGGCAAATAGATAGAGATAATATGGTCAGGTCTACAGGGGTTCAGAGCCTTGAGAGCAAAGCAAAATATGTGACTTCCATTCTAAATCTGAAAAAGTCTTGTGAGATGGGGAAAACATTTGACAACTTCTCTTCTTAATTCTTGAATTGTTTGTCTGCCATTCCAGCACTATTATATATCCTGATACCGTTTGTACTACTCTCCCTCCATTCTGCTAGATGTTCCTTTTTAATCATATTTCTTTTCCCTCTCCATAGATTGAAACAGTGGCTCCAGATTCCTCTCCTTTTACACCAGGCAACATTTCAGCACAACACTTTTATTACCACTTTCAAAATTAGATACTCAATCCTTTAATGCTTGATAACCTAAAAAGGGGAGAATTCTTGTTCACATAACTATCAATTGAGTCTCTCTTGAATTGGAAGTTCCCAGACTTAGTTATTTCATAACTTTTCATTGAAGAATTTACTTGTGGCCAAAATATCACTATATTGGCTTTTCATTTTTCTTTGTTAAATGTAAGGTATTTTATTCAAATTCAATAAAGCAAGGGAAGGCATACCCTTTACGATCTCTTGGAACAAAGTAGCAAAAGAAAACCGAGTAAAGGGATTTTTCAAAATTAGCCAAATATAACTCAATGTAGTCAAATAATTCAGCTTTTCTCCTAACAGTTTTTGCTTTACTCCAGATGTTAATGGACACCTTCTCCTCTACCTTTACTTAGAGGACATGGTGCTCATCATTTCATTCTAGTATTAGTGGGTGGATAAGCAAAGGCTACACTCAAATAAGGCTCTTAAAAATATTAATATTTATTCCACATGCATCCCAGTAGAATGCAAGTTTTGAAGTTTACAGAGTTTGGCTTTGCCAAATTAATGTTTATTTTTGTTCATCACTGACGTACAATGAAGAAAAAATAAAGAACATCTTTGGGGGCATTTTTAGGGGAGTAAAAGTAATGCATTTTATTAAAATTCAACACACCAAGACATACTTGTTTTGTTTTTCAATTATTTAATCCCTTAACTACACATATCATATTTGGAAATATGTGAACATATAGGAAATTATGTTTACAAAACTTTATTATCTGAATATGTCTCTCTCATACAAATATACAAAGACAGTACTCACATAGATTGTTTATCTCTCAAATAGATTGTTTACCATTCCACATTTTAGCTAGGCAACGGTGAATTTCTCATCTCTACTCAACCTCTCTCTGTCTTTATTCTCCTCCATAATCTCTTCAGATTATTATTCACCAGCCTTCCAGGCATGAGACTCAACTAGTTTGTTTTATCTATTTTTTTTTTTTTCCTTCATGGAACAGGAGGAAAATATTTCTTTGATGGATGAAAGCATACATTTTCTCCAAAGACACAAGAGTTTTTCTCCAGAAAAGCAGCAATTATCTTCACTTTGTAGGAAACTACATAGGACTCTATGAAGTGCCAAAAGGGATGTGGAAACACTTAATACTTTAAGACATATTGGAGGATGAGAATGAAGTCTGAAGACTTCTCAGAAACATCAACAAATGGTGTATGGAACCCTTGGCCTCATTCCTATTGACCTTGTGTGTTTCAAAACAACAACAACAACACAAATTACTGCTTGTTTTGTTTGAAGAATGATCATAAAATTTTGTTAAATCTGACTTGAGTTTCTATACAAAGAGCAGGGAGTAGTCATAGACATTTTCTTGACTATTGATTTAAATCCTTCAACTGGTTGGTTAAATCCCTCACTTGGTTAGGCTTTGCTAGTGCTCCTATGTCATGATAGAAGCTTTCTGGTCCTTGGTGGCCTGCTGTGTAACTGGTCTTATGCATATGTCCTTAGGGTCTTAGGTTTATAAAATCAACAAATATAAGTCCTACAAGTTGACCACAAAAATAATTTATAAATAGGCAATTTTTAAGGACAAAGTGTTAATCTCTTCTTATATACCCACATTTTAATACAATTCACAGACTTAGGAAATTTAAAATAATAGCTGAGAATTCATTTTTATAGTGTTTGCCTGGTGACTCAGACAATAAAGAATTTGTTTATAATGCAGAAGACCTGGGTTTGATCCCTGGGTTGGGAAGATCCCGTGGAAAAGGGAATGACTACCCACTCCAATATTCTTGCCTGGTGAGCTCCATCGACAGAGGACCTGGCGGGCTACAATCCATGTGGTCCCAAAGGGTTGGACACAACTGAGTGAGTAATGCACATACATCCATTTTTATATTAAGCTGATATTAGTATACATCCAAGAATTATAAACCCTAAAAATCAAGAATAATTACTTTTATAGCTTGGATTTCTAACTCTTCATTATTGAATGACTAAAATCTAACTTATTAAAATTGTCCAGTCAAAATTATGTGATTAAACAAGGTAAACAAATATTTCACAGAATATAATTAGGCTTCCAGAGCAACGTGCTTGTTTGGAAGTGCATGTGTGTTTGTCCTATTGAACTGATAATCAGGAGTTGGGGACAACGAGATAGGAAACAGGACAGGAACAGGGCTGTCAGCAAGTGAGAAGCTCAAGGTATTCACAGAAGAATCACTTAGATGGAAGAAGTCTCAGCTCAGGATAAAGGCCATGGGAGCCTTCAGCAGAAGAGATGTCCCTGAGAGGGACACCAGGAATGCCGTCTGGAAAGACCCAGGGTAAGAACAAAAGACCAACCAGAAATATGACGATGAATATAAAAGCTGCTTAACTCAATCTAGGCTCCTGGCTGTCTATAGCCTCTTCTGCTCTTCAACCTAACTTCTACATCAAGATGTAAGGAGGCATGAATACCCACTGAGAAAAAAACAACTTAAGGAAAGAAAACAAAGGTTCATTATCTAAAACTCTTGCAAAAACTATCTAGGAAAACTGGAAATGACATTGATTCTACTCTAATGTGGGGAAAACCAGATAAAATACATAATTATAACTTTTATTGAATCTGGGAAGCCCTCCATGATTTCCTTCATTAAAAGACCAGATAAAACCAGAACTCTTCCATATGTTTCCTTCCCCATCCCTCAATTCATTCCAATGCCTAAAGCAAGTGTTTTGCCTATATGTCTACATCTCTGACCCATTTCTTCTGCCTGAGTGTCTAAAGTGTGTTATGTAAGTATCCTATTTTCTCCAGGGTACTAATTTCCTTAAGTCAAAAAGCATGTCTAAAAAAATAGTATGTGTCACCCCCTATAAGCTACGTACTGTTTCTTGAATAGGTCTTAGTTTTTACTATCAATTAATCCACTACCATGTGCCTGACACTGTTTCTGTTGCTTGAGTTATAGCACTCAAAATAGATTGTGTTTGTAAAATTGACAGTCTGGTAGGGAAATAGACATAATAACTAAATAACAAAGCTTGCAGAGGTGAAGGAATTCCAGTCGAGCTATTTCAGATTCTAAAATATGATCCTGTTAAAGTGCTATGCTCAATATGTCAGCAAATTTGGAAAACTCAGCAGTGGCCACAGGATTGGGAAAGGTCAGTTTTCATTCCAATCCCAAAGAAAGGCAATGCCAAAGAATGTTCATTGCACTCATCCCACAGGCTAGCAGTGTAATGCTCAAAATTCTCCAAGCCAGGCTTCAATAGTATGTGAACCATGAAATTCCAAATGTTCAAACTGGATTTAAAAAAGGCAGAGGAACCAGAGATCAAATTGCCAACATCTGTTGGATCATTGAAAAAGCAAAAGAATTCCAGAAAACATTGACTTCTGATTTATTGATTACGCCAAAGTCTTTGTGTAGATCAGAACAAACTGTGGAAAATTCTTCAAGAGATGGGAACACCAGGCCACCTTACCTGACTCCTGAGAAATCTGTATGCAGATCAAAAAACAATCGTTAGAACTGTACATGGAACAACAGACTGGTTCCAAATTGGGCAAGGAGTACTTCAAGGCTGTATATTGTCATCCTGCTTATTTAACTTCTATGCAGAATGCATCATGCGAAATGCTGTGCTGGATGAACACAAGCTGGAATCAAGATTGCTAGGAGAAATATCAATCACCTCAGATATGCAGAGGATATCACCCTTCTGGCAGAAAGTGAAGAGGAACTGAAGAGCCTCTTGATTAAAGTAAAAGAGGAGAGTGAAAAAGTTAGCTTAAAACTCAACATTCAGAAAACTAAGATCATGGCACCGGTCCCATCACTTCATGGCAAATAGATGGGGAAACAGTGGCAGACTTTGTTCTTTTGGGACTTCAAAATCACTGCAGATGGTGACTGCAGCCATGGAATTAAAAGGTTCTTGCTCCTTGGAAGAAAAGCTATGACCAACCTGGACAGCATATTAAAAAGCAGAAATATTACTTTGCCAACAAAGGTCTGTCTAGTCAAAGCTATGGTTTTACTAGTAGTCATGTATGGATGTGAGAGTTGGATCATAAAGAAAGCTAAGCCCTTAAGAACTGATGATTTTGAACTATGGTGTTGGAGAAGACTCTTGAGAGTCCCTTGGACTGCAAGGAGATCCAACCAGTCAATCCTAAAGGAAATTCAGGCCTGAATATTCATTGGAAGTATTAGCTTTCTGTGAACAATGTTGGATTCAGGATCTCCAAAGAAGAAGATTTAGCTTCAGGACCAGGGACCAGGCTTGATCACTCAAGAATTTTTGTTTAGCAGAGTTTTATTCAAGTGAAAGAGGACAGAGAAAGCTTCTGACATAGACATCAGAAGGGGGATAGAGAGTGTCCCCTCTCTAGTCTAAGCAAGGGAGTTATATACTTTTTAAATTAATTATTACAATAAATCAAAAGAATGTTTTAAGGTTGTAAAGATTTTACCAGACCCACTCCCATATTGTACATTTTAAGATAACAGGTTTAGCCAAAAGGTTTCCAGGAAGGAGAAACTGTCCTTAAGCAGGATACATTGTTGCTATATAATCACTAGTACAGAGTTTAAACTGAATTGTTTGTTGTGTAATCGTCAGGTTTTGGTTTAAAGTAAAATCTTTTTATGTAAATAAGGCTCAGGAATGTAGAGGGGAAAAATATATATATATTTGTCCTTTCCTTCTCCTTGAGAATTCCAGATCCCTTTCTCCTCCTTGGGGACCCTGGACTTCTTATCAACTTGCCTAGGAATTGACTCTCTCATAAGAACCGATGCTGAAGCTGAAACTCCAATACTTTGGCCTCCAGATTCAAAGAAGTGATTTATTGGAAAAGACCCTCATGCTGGGAAAGATTGAAAGCAGAAGGAGACAGGGGCCACAGAAGATGAGATGGTTGGATGGCATCACCAACTCAATGGACATGAGGTTGAGCATGTTCTGGAAGTTTGTGATTGACAGGGAGGTCTGGCATGCCTAGTCCATGGGGTCACAAAGAGTCAGACACGACTGAGCAGCCGAACCGAACTGAACATTTTCTGAAATGCTACAAATATATGAACTTCAAACCTCAAATCCATCATCTCTATGTTTCCTCTAAATCTAAAAGTCCACATTTTAACCACTCAATAGCAATTTTATCTAGATGTTTTGCTACCATCTTAAATTCTGTGTTGTCTCATCAGAATTTAGCAATGGCCCCAGCCTAGCCTCCTACTTTCCATTTTCCTAATTCTACTAATAGCAGTATCTTTGACCAATGATGCACTTTTTGTTTGTTTGTTTGTCTATATTCTAATTCTAATCAAGAGCAGCAAAGTCCTCAACAGCATTTATATATTTCCCTTTGTTTTTAGGTCTGTTGCTTTCACTTTGCCAATATAGATATATAGATATAGATAGATATTGGGCTTCCTAGATGGCTCTGATGCTGCTGCTGCTATGTTGCTTCAGTCATGTCTGACTCTCTGCGACTCCATAGGCGGCAGCTCACCAGGCTCCACCATCCTCAGGATTCTCCAGACAAGAACACTGGAGTGGGTTGCCATTTCCTTCTCCAATACATGAAAGAGAAAAGTGAAAGTGAAGTCCCTCAGTCATGTCCGACTCTTTGCGACCCCATGGACTTCAGTCTTCAAAGCTCCTCCGTCCATGGGATTTTCCAGTCAAGAGTACTGGAGTAGATTTCCATTGCCTTCTCTGTCCTAGACGGCTCAGTGGTAAGGAAATCTGCAGGAGATGCAAAAGATGTGGATTCGATCCCTGAGTCAGGAAGATCCCCTGGAGAAGCAAATGGCAATGCACTTCAGTATCCTTGCTTGGGAAATCCCATGGACAGAGGAACCTAGTGAGCTACAAGCCTATGAGGTCACAAAGAATCAGACACAACTGAGCACACATGCAAAGCTCACATATAGTCCTTTTTAGGTTCTTTTTCCTTATAGTTTATTACAAAATATTGAGCATCATTCCTTGTACTGTAGAGTAGACCCTTGTTTGCTACCTATTTTATGTATGGTACAGTAGGGTGTTTTTACACATGGTTTTTCCAGTAGTCATGTATGGATGTGAGAGTTGGACTATAAAGAAAGCTGAGGGCTGAAGAATTCATGCCTTTGAACTGTAGTGTTGGAGAAGACTCTTGAGAGTCCCTTGGACTGCATGGAGATCCAACCAGCCCATCCTAAAGGAGATCAGTCCTGGGTGTTCATTGGAAGGACTGATGCTGAAGCTGAAACTCCAATACTTTGGCCACCTCATGTGAAGAGTTGACCCATTGGAAAAGACCCTGATGCTGGGAAAGATTGAGGGCAGGAGGAGAAGTGGACGACAGAGGATGAGATGGTTGGATGGCATCACTGACTCAGTGGACAAGGGTTTGGGTGGAGTTGGTGATGGACAGGGAAGCCTCACGTGCTGCAGTTCATGGGGTTGCAAAGAGTTGGACATGACTGAGTGACTGAACTGAACTGAACAATAGGGTGTATGTGTATATGTTAATCTATAGTTTCTATACTGCCATTTGATCTTCAGAAACTTATCAACTCCAGTTTTATTCTAGATTATTTGCTCTATTAAGCACTTTTAATGCCAAAAATATCAATATTGACTTCTATAATCAGTTGTTCTTGTGTCAGAGAAAGCTGTTAGAGAAAGTTATATCTCAGCAGAGCCTTAAAGTCTAGTAGAACTCAGAAATAGATGGGTAAAAAACTGTGGGAAGTTGGAGGGGGATTTACTGTGGGAGACAGGGCTTCCATGAAGAGAGAAGTTATACCTGAACATCCAGAAGCTAATAGTCTTAGAGTTCAGGGTGGCATTGAGAGGAATGAGAGTGAAAAATACAGGGGAAGGGAAGAATCAGGTAGGTTGAACAGGATAGTTCTTGCTAAACTGTCTCTCTGATTTTGCAAGCACTGGATCCGAGATGTGCTTTTAGCAAAGTAATTATGTGATTTCATTGTTGTTAGTCACTCAGTCATATCCAACCCTTTGCAACCCCATCAACTGTAGTCCACAAGACTCCTCTGTTCATGGGATTTTCCAGGCAAAAATACTGGAGTGGATTGCCATTTCCTCCCCAAGGGAATCTTCCTGACCCAGGGATTAAACCACATCTCCTGTGTCTCCTGCATCGCAAGCAGATTATTTACCACCTGAGCCATTGTGATTGCATTGGGAACTTTAAAAAAAAAATCATTCTGGTAGCTTTCCCTGAGCAAATTAGTTCAAATTGTGTATTCTTTTTCTGCTAGGTTAAGATCTGCCCAAGGATGAGTACTAAGTCTCACCCAATTCAAAATCTCTAATGAGAACTAAAGTGTCTATAGCAGACACACATTCCATGTGAATTGATAATGGATTATAACAAGAAGTCTTCTCCAGTCATTTGCCATTTAATTATGTGTTAAGGTCATCATTGAAGTACTCAACGGTGCACATCTTCTCTCTCCAGCTAGACAGACCGCTAGATTTTTTCTTTCCAAGCAAGGGTTTATTGGGGGTCCCTGCTGTAGCAGGAGGTTGAGAGAAAAAAGTAATAGTTCCCTTTAGGCTTTTTTTTTTTTTTTTTAATCTTTTTGTCCGGTATTTGCCCCAACTGGGCATGCATGCAATTTTTAGTGCCACGTAGTTTATTTGCATTATTTATTTATTATTTATTCATTTTTAGCTCTACATGGTCTTCATTGCTCCATGCAGCAAGTTGCAGCTGCAGCAAGTTGCATCACTTGCTAGTTTCAGCGAGCAGGGGACTTCTCTCTAGTTGTGGTGTGTGGGCTTCTCATTAAGTTGGCTTCTCTTGTTGCAGAGCACAGGCTCCAGATGTGGGGACTTCACTAGTTGCGGCATGCGGGCTGCAATAGTTGTGGCACACAGGCTTAGTTGCCTGTGGCACGTGGCATCTTCCTGGACCAGAAATCTAACCCCTGTCCCCTGTAGTGGCAGGGGGATTCTTAACACAGGACAACCAGGAAAGTCCCAGTTTCTTTGTATGTTGTTGCTGCAGAAGTTTGTCCAGATGCAAACATTGCAGCACTGCAGCAAAATGTTTCAGGTACCTTTTTAAAAGATAACCGTTATTCCATGTTTTACTATTAAATCAAATGTTATTTATGGAGAGTCTTCGAACCAGAAACTGTTCCAGGAGCTGAAAACACAGAAAGTGGGTGAGATGGAAGAGGCCATTCCTCTCCTTGCAGATTATACACTACATCACTCATAAATCCCTCATAAATTGGAGAAATTGACAAACTCTATCATTCTTTCAAAAAATAATGCAGCAGCTGTTCTAATATAAACTTTCTGATGTTAGAACTTGTTCCAAATGACATTTTCCTAACATGTTTGTTCTTCTAAAGGCCAGGAATGCCCCTTATTTCTGGTTCCAGTACATTCTTTAGATTAGTTTGTCACTGAATGTGTTAATTTTTATATATTTCGAAGTAGCGTGATGGATTTTGAAAAGTAACACTCTAACTTGTTTACATAATTCAATTTGTAGCATCTGTTTCTTCTGCAAATATTGTGCTAACCTAAAACCCAAGCAGGGAAGAAGAAATAAAGCAACTTCTGCTCAGAACTATTATCCTTAGGAACATTGATTAATAATTCACTTATTATATCAGAGTGTGGCTTGTTCCAATAAATTATTAATGAACAACTATATTTTGTGTTGATATGAAAAACCTGTCTCCGGCAATTATAAAATATCAGAGCCCTATTGTAAGCTATAGTGAAAGGCCACATGGAGCTAAAGCTCCTATAGAAATATATATTTAGTTTCTCCATCATTGGGAAACTTTTATTAAGCAGTTAATTATGTATGACAAAGTACAAACAAAGCCCATAAGCCTGATGTTTGTGCTTTAAGCTTCGTGTTCTGAAATAGTCCTTAGAATTTACTGTTATTCAGTAAACACTTTCTGAGCACCATGGCAGATATTATACAAGCACCTCAAGAAGAATACAAATCTGCCTTTGAGGTGAACAGAGATAATGTTTAGTACACAACAATACTAAATGTGTTACCACTGCTGACCCCTCTGCCTTCCTGGCTTGGTCACTTGGGCATCAGTTTCCCTCCAGGAGAGCAGGAAAACCTGGAGGAGCCCTCATTGCTTGGTTTGATGTCTTACCTCAGGCATTCCCTAGGCTTATGCTCCTCATAGCTTTGGTTTTCCACAGAGAAGCAATCATCATTAGTTAGAACAAGTCAAGCAATAAGACAACTGTACTTATTTCTATTAACCCATCAAGTCATAGGCAGGCACAACAAGGAGCTTCCAGAGATCCAGGGCCAGCAAGATCTTGTGAACTGATTCCATACAACACAATTCTTGACTGTTGTCCAAAAGAAGGGGACAAACTAGCGCTGGGACTTCTTCACTGCACATGCTATTTATTATGCTTGCATGTGAACTTATAGTCTGTAGCCTCTTACTTTTTTTACTTTTGCACAAAAGTCTATAAATAGTGTGCTGATTAAATATGATGAAATCCAACTCTTTTGTATATTGTATAACTATCTTTACCTATACCTATACATACACCTATATCAATAACTATAAAGAGACAAGGAATGAGCTTCACCATTGAAAGAAAGAATGTAAAGGGGAATTGACTCAGAGGAGAGGATACAAACAATCATCTCGAACAAGACTACAATGAGCAGATCTTGGGATAATAGGAGTCAGAATACCAGGTAACAGCAGAATCTGGAGAGGATAAAGGGAAGGGAGAGGGTGTGAGTCACAGCAAGGCAGGCTATACTCTGTGTCAGGGAATTGAAATAAGTGAGACAGAAAAGTGTACCCAAACTTTCAGTTTTGAGAGGAAGAAATTATTACGAATGTTTTCTCCTTGACTCCTCAAAGGTGAAAACAGATCATTGGACTTACAATCCTCAGAGAGAACACTTCTTGCCGTCTCTTTTCATTTTCAAGAGACAAGTCAGGGAAAGATAGACATGTAAGGTTTGGGAGCCTGGACTGGATGATTTCAAGACAGGGCTTGCAAGTTGGGAACTGGTTGAAACTGAACAGAGTTATCTAAGAACTTTGGATCTGTGGCTGTGAAGAGTTGTCAAAGTGAATATGTGAACAAGATGTTAGCCTCAACGAGTGAGTTACAGTAACTGAGGCACAGTTGTATTTTCTAGGAACAAGTAGTTCTAGAAACAAGCAATCTTTGCCCATCTTCATATTGATGAGTTCAGAAGCAGGAAAGATATACATTATCCCAGAATTGTTTAGCAAAAAGATAGGAGGGTATCTTGGTTTGAGTTCTCATTGAATTTTGAAGGGGTTTTAGTGATGTTAGGGTTATACACGGTTAAAAAGTAAATGGGCTGAACTTCCATATGTTGAAGGAACACAGAGCCTGAGGACTCAAGAAGACATGTTCTCCTTTGCTGATTTTATTTCTAGTCTCCATCTGTTAATTCTGGAAGCTCCCCAGTGTTTCTCTTTTCCTCTGAAGCTATGCAAAGATGGTTTTCAATATGTTGGTGGTGGAAGTGGTTTTACTCCTAGTAGGGAGTCAGTCTGCCTTCTCTGTGATGGAGAAGAGCCACAGGGACCAACTTCCACAGCTCCTGCCTCATCAATAGCAGCCTCAGGGTTCCCCAGAGCCCCAGACTTTACACATTTATCTCTTCCTGTCCCATGTCAATTTCAACAGTGGGGAATGCCCTGGGGCTGGAATAGACACAAGATCCAAATGAATCAATGTCCTGTAAGTCAAGTGTTACGCCTTCAAGCAAGGCAGAACAATTATTACCCAACACGGGTGCCCCTGCTGGTTCTCAAGGACAAGCAGGAGAAGGGAATCCATCAGAGCTCTGCCATTTGAGATGCGTTTTAAATGACAATGGCTCTTCTGCACAGGCATCGCTCATTTGGGCTCGGTCTCATTCTCAGTATTCTTCCAAGACTGGCAATTTGCGGAAAGAAAAAGAAGGGTTAGTGGCTTTAAAATTAAAACTAAAATGGGGCAAAACCACTCTTACACAAGAAAAGCTCTTGTGTGAGAGTTTTGGGGGACATATCTAGTTAAGAGTAAATTCTTCAATCCAGCTTGGCAATGATAAAATATGGACATGTGTTTGTGTGTGTGTGTATGTGTGTGTGTGTGTGCATTGTCACCATGCATACAAAGACGTCTTAGTTTGGTATTTAATTAATTTCTGTTGAGGAATATAGTGGGAGACACATGGGACTATCTTCAAGGAGATCCCTTTCTGATGGTGGAAACAGAGAAGTAAATAGCAATTATAATAACAGTGATCAAACTAGCAGAAGAGATAGAGGAAGGGCATATCTGGAGTATGAAAGAAGGAGTGTGACACATCTGTCTGCCAGGTATGCCTGAGCTGAGCTTGTAAGAGTAAGGAGCAAACAAAGACTAGGGAAGAGCATTCTGGACACAAAGAATCGTGCGATTAGAGAGAACATTCCTGGCTCAATTCCTGGGTTGGGAAGATCCACTGGCAAAGGGATAGACTACCCACTCCAGTGTTCTTGGGCTTCCTTTGTGGCTCAGCTGGTAAAGACTGCCCGCAATGCGGGGGGCTTGAGTTCAATCCCTGGGTTGGGAAGATCCCCTGCAGAAGGGGAAGGCTCTAGTATTCTGGCCTGGAGAACTCCAAGGGCTGTATAGTGGGGTCACAAAGAGTCAGACATGACTGAGTGACTGCCACTTTCACTTTCACTTGGTTAAAGGTAACGGCTCAGAGGCATTGAGCACAAGATCTGAGAAGGGCAAGAAAGCAGAGATGAAAACAGAATGATAGGACCAGAAATAGGTGTACCTTCAGAACAACCATGATGCACCCCATTCTGGTTCTAGGAGAACAATGGACAAGTTTTTGTAGCAGTGACCCATTGCCATTCAAGGGCTCCATCTAACAGAAGGTACTAGACAAGGGTTGTTTTAAGTATCTAACCATTCTGGTTTGCTAATCATTTTCCTGCCTATAAACTGCTTGAAGTTGTTGCTCATTGAATTATTTGGGGGAATATATATACATATATATTCTTTTTTTTTCCCCTTCTTCTTCTGCTTATTGTTTTCTTTTTTTCAATCATATGATACATTTTGGACTTTTCATTGGAAGTTCTTGAGATCATATGTTCTGGAAATGGCAACTTGCAGAAATCAGAAAACAAATCAGGACACCCTAGCCTGATGCCTGAGCATCTTAATTTGATCCCAGACAAGCAGGGTCTGGGAGTGTTTCAGGGAGGCTGATTCAGAGAAAAGGCATGGCAAATTTTCAGAATGTAGACCAAGAGGACAAGGCAGACTTCAAGAGTGCTCATGTGTGCATTTAGGTTGAATTTGAAGCAAAAAATGCTTGGGAAGCCTTCAAGCTGGAGTTGGTCAGTAAAAATCAGAAAGGCATATAGAATAACAGCATGGAAATAATATACAAACTTTGCAAATATTAAATTACAGTCATAGCCTGTGGGTGCTAGAATTGAACAGAATTTAACGGTCCCATTTCAATCTGAACTGAAGGAAGGTTTAGACATCAAGGACTCAGAGAGATTAAGAAATTAGGACTATGAAAATCTAGACAAAACTTTAAATGTTATCAACTCTTATGATATTGAAAAGGAATTGTGGGCAAAGTGTGTACTGAAGCCTGCAGGAGAGTTTCAGGCCATTGGAAGATTATGGGAGGGAAATAAAGTCATAAAATGTACAAACATATTCAAGACTAAAAGATACTGACACAGACAATTCTATCATTTAACTCGAATATGCCCTCTTTTCCAAAATATAATTTACTAAGTATCCTTATATTTATAAACTTTATTAAATAGTGTGGAAAGTAAGACTAAAATGGCTTTTATTGAGATTCTAAAGATGGAACAAATAATATTTTTCTCTGTTTTCTAAGTGGGCAGTGGTGTTAAGTGCATGCTAAAAAGACACCAGTCAAATTTTTATGATGTTAAGCATCATGAAGAAGACAGTGTCATATAATTGTCACCAGAATCATTTTCTATGATAGACAGCAGAGATGAAAAATCATGGTATTTGAATTCAGCTATAAGGGTAATGGGAGAGAATTTTCACAATAAGTACCTCTGTTTTGCTGGCAAAACAGCTTAGAGAAAATTTTTGTCATAGCCTGAGTTTGCTCTAGTGACTGCCAGAGGAATCCTGCCCATATTTAACAAGAATTAGTCAGACCTCTTGTGTAGCCCCATTCTGTGCATGTGAGAGGATATCTGTGGATCCAGTGTAGATCTTGATTTGCCTTCCCCTGAAATCAATACCCTCTGAAGGTAAATCAGTATACTGAAGACATTTATGAATATTCCAAAGTTGGGTTCAGGTTCTCCAAATTATTGTGTTTTTTTTTTTTAATCAAATATTAAACGTGTTGCGTTCACTGTTAGAAAATATAGAAAAATATCAAGCATAAAAATTGCAATCACCATTCAGAAATAGAAGTTGTCTTGATCAATGGCAGGAAGGAGAATAAGATATTTGAACAGAAAGAGTAAGTTGTTCAGATTTACACAGCTAATGCTTGGCTGAGGCATGTTAGAAAAACAACAAATGGCTTGTTATGGTTGGAATATAGCATTAGGTGAGGATGAATGAATGGTGAATGAATCAACAGAGAAATCAGTTTAATGGCATGTCAGAAACCCAATATTTTGTGAAATCTGAAAGCAGTTGTTAGGTAGTTAGAATAGGAAAAGGGAGTCCAAACTGTCATGGCTAAAAGACAAAGGGAAAAAAGCCCACAAAAATAGAACAAAGAAAGGTCCAAGAACCTTTTACCTGAGGACCTCAGGCAAAACAAACAGCACTCCTGGCTAGCCCAATTTACATAGGGCAGGCCCAGGGCAAGGAGAAAAATCTTGTAAAAAGAGCAGCCAGAATTGGGCCAGGGACTCTCTTCTTTTTGAGTCCTTTGGGTCAGCATTCCCTTACACCGCAAGGATGTATTTTCCGTTACTTTTCTAAATAAAACTGAGCTGTAACACTGGCCCACCCAAGAGCTATAACACTGGTCCGTCCAAGGGCTGTAACGCTGGTCCATGCATCACTTCAAATTTTTGTTGTCATGAGACAGAACCGAGGAAATTACACACTCCTCCGACATCTATGGTGCTGTTTCTTGGATTTAACCTGGCTGAAACAACCTCAGCAGGGCGGCCCACACAGAGAAGAGGCACAGTTCAGTTCAGTTCAGTTCAGTTGCTCAGTTGTGTCCAATTCTCTGATCCCATGAACTGCAGCACGCCAGGCCTCCCAGTCCATCACCAACCACGGGAGTCCACCCAAACCTATGTCCATTGAGTCAGTGATGCCAACCAAACATCTCATCCTCTGTCGTCCACTTCTCCTCCTGCCCTCAATCTTTCCCAACATCAGGGTCTTATCCAATGAGTCAACTCTTCGCATCAGGTGGCCAAGTATTGGAGTTTCAGCTTCAATGTCAGTCCTTCCAATGAACACCCAGGACTGATCTGCTTTAGGATGGACTGGTTGGATCTCCTTGCAGTCCAAGGACAGCAGGAGCCCAACTTGGTGAAAGCTCCCATGGTGGAAGCTGAACATGAAGAAAACTTAGCGCAGGGGAAATGACAAGAAGCCCATCGTGCTGGCAACTGGGACAGCGAAAAACAAACTCAGTAGAAAGCTCACTCAGCTCCGTGTCAGATTCCAGAAGACCTCCAGTTAAGGTAGGAGGTCCTTGCTTCTATGGCTGGAAGGCCATATGCCCAACAAAATCTTAATTCCTTTACAACCTCTCGTTTCCGGTTTCCTCGAACCCCTTTGAACAGGTGAGCAGCAGTGGGTGCAATTGAGGGGCTCTGGCAGTGTTCTTCCTCATTGTGTCCCAAAGGCTCCACCATCTGCTGGGCCCCGGTAGCTGTTGGCCAAGTCAGTGGGGGTTTTTCTGTCCCTAATCTTCTTTGTGCTGTGATTCATGGGGTCGCAAAGAGTCGGACACGACTGAATGACTGAACTGAACTGAATCTTCTTTGTGCTAAGGATCAGGCCAATGAAAACTGTGAGCACAGGTCAGGTATTTAACAGATTTTCTGGCAGGTTATGAAGGGGATTCCTCAGCATGTTTTCCCCAATGCTTTTTCCTCCTGTCCTTCAGCTCCCCTCTCCCGGGATTTGAGCCCAGCCAAAACCCATGGTGCCTGGATTCAGGATCTAATGAAGCTCAGGTTCTGACATCTCATTGCAAAAATTCAGTTAGAGACACAGCTAGGTAAGAGGTAGGTTTGTTCGGATTCAGAGAGCAGCACAGTCCTCAGGGCGTGGGCCATCACAGAGGGTAAGTTGCTGGGGCCTTGGAATGTGGTGTGGCTAGGTTTTGGGTGAATTCATATGCTAATGAGTGGGAGGTTCATCCCAACCTTTAGGGAAACCACCCACTCCTCTGTCTTTTAACAGTGCCATGGAACAGTCCTGTCACCTCTGAGTGTGTCATTTAGCTTACAGATCGGGGATCAAGGTTTAGTTGAATTTGGCTTGTCATCTTGGACCCATTTGATTTTAATTGGTTTATGTTATGCCCTTGTGCTATGTCATTCTTTCAAAAGTTTTGCCCTGGCCCCTTCCCTCCTGTTTCATGCTCTTTTCCTGAGCCCCATCCGGACCCACAAAGTTGCCTCTACAATCTTCTAGGGGGACAACCAGAAAATAGTTGGCCCATGGGAGGGAAATGCTGTAGAATATCTAATCCCTCGAGATATTCGGGCCTTCATCTTCCGTGTTTCCTACAACATGTACAATATCAGCTCTCTCAGTGAACCTGCTAAGGCGGTTGACAGGCCCACAATGCCTGCTAGAAGTCCATCTGCTGGCATCCCTTCAAGGGCAATTGGGCTTCCAGGGATAATGTTTGCAGCTTTGGGAGTTAACCCTGTAGGCTGTTTGGGCCAAAACTCTTACCACCCATCTCCTAAAATTACAAACATACCCCCAGATCAAATCTCCACTCCACTTTTATAGAACATCTGGTCTGTTCCCTTTTATCAATCTTTTCTTAAGCCACTTACTAACTCCTACAACCAGGATCCTGTCCCCTTGTAGGCAACATCACTTCACCCAGCCTGTTATTAAAATACTCTTAATGTCCCTAACAGGACCATATAACCCACTCCTTTGTCATTACTTCTGTTATTACCTAAAGTGGGTCTATGACAATAGAATGTTTACCATTGGACACACCCTAAGCTGCTCTTATGGAGGACTAGGGGAGAAAATCATTGACTTACATTCTCTCAGAGCAATAAGATGTTAAGGCTTATGGCTGTTTCACCAGGTTCCTAGTCTCAAGGCACAGGCTTGGATTGGTTTACATCATGATATCTATTCCCATCTGTGGTGAACAAACTAGCAATGAGTTAGAATTATAACCCCCTAATCCTACCCAGCACTGGCCATGCTGGAGAACTTGGGGATGCTCAACTCCAGCCTGGGGGGGAGGGTCCCAGGAGATTGACCTGCTTCAACCTGCCTAAGGATCTGGTCCCCAAGAGCTTGTCATACCTCAGCCTGCTTGGGAATCCACCAGCCTGGGATCACAGGAAGCCGGCCTGCCTAGGGATCTGGTCCCTGGGAGACTGTCACACTTCAACCTGCTCAGGGGTCCGCCAGTCCAGGGGTCTCAGGAGGTCAACATGCCTTGATCTGCTCAGGGACCCAATTCTTGGGAGGCTGACCTGCCCTGGTATTCGATCTCTAGGAGACTGCCATGTCTCAAATTGCCTGGGGATCTGCACCCTGACCTGGGGACAACTTGCTCTCAGATTGCAACAGTACTGGGTAGGATAAACTTCAGAAAGACTCACCCCTAAGGAAGTCCACCAATGGAAATAGAAGGAAGCCTTTTACATGTGGGACTGTGACCAGTTTCAGCAATAACTCAGGAACCCAATAAGAACCACGTTGCCTATCTGGAAAAGCTAAAAGAGGCCCTCTGAAAGTTTTCCAATCTGGACTTGGACTCTTGCGAGGGACAGGTAATTTTAAAGGAAAAATTCCTGTCCCAATGTGCATCAGATATCAGGATAAAGTCACACAGCTACAGCAGCAGAGCCCTGCTGCCTCTTTAGATGAGATGGCCCAGACAGCTACCAATACCTTTTATGACAGAGCACAGGAGAGGGAGGCCAAGGCCCAAGAAAGGGAGAGAAGGAAATAGACAAGGCATGCCCAGGTGCTGGCTGCCCTCCAGGGAAGCCCTCTGACAAACCCTGAGTCTTTGAAGGATGAGGCACAAGGGAAACACCTAATTTGTAGACAGGTGAGGCATTGGGCCAAAGAGTGTACAAACCATGAGAAGCCTCCTAAAATGGCTTGCTACAAATGTCTTCAATTGGGACATCGGGCAACACTCTTCCCTCAGCACCCAGGAGCCTCCAGGTAAAGCACCAAGCCTTCCCTCACGGTGGCTCAACAGGACTGAAGTGGCCCACTCCAGCCAGCCTGCATGTCACAGATAACCATTATGGGGCCAGAGCCACGGGTACAGCTGGATGCGGCAGGCAGCTCCGAGAATTTCTTGATTGACACAGGGACTATCTACTTTGTCCTGACCTCCTACTCCAGAGCTGTCTCCTCCCAAACTTGTACCATTTTGGGTACTACAGGGCAAACAATTACAAAAGAGTCACCTGAGCACTTCTTCATTGCTGGGATGGACAAATATATTCCTGCCAGTTTCTGGTGGTCCCTGAGTGTCCTACACCCTTATTGGGAAGAGATCTTTCCTGCCTTTAAAATCTTGCAGCTATTGCAGTCCTGATAGAAGATGCTTTAAAACTCTTTCTTGGGGGCAAGCTATTTTTACCAGCCAAAAAGTGAAACAACTCCTGAATGGGAGAGGCCACTTATGGATATCTGATCAAAGAATCCTCAGATATCAAGTAGTGTTGATGGAAAATCCAGGCCTGACTATATCCCCTTGTGTGGATCCTAACCCAGCCACCCTCCTGTCTACCCCCGAGGGCTCTCTCGCCTTTCACTCTTGCCTAGAAACCTTGGACCACTGGACAAAACTCCGAGAGGGATTGTCGGAAGATCCTTTGGCCAATCCTGAAGAAATCTGGTACACTGATGGAAGCGACTTTATCTTGGATGGAAAAAGAAGAGCTGGATATGCAGTAGTCTCCAATTTCGAGACCATAGAGGCTAAACCTTTGCCACCAGGTACTTCAGCCCAATTAGCTGAGCTCATAGCCCTGACTTGAGCTTTACAGTTGGGAAAAGGAAAAAGAGTAGCCATTTACACTGACTCCAAGTATGCCTTTCTGGTGCTACATGCACATGCAGCTATTTGGAAAGAAAGGGGCCACTTGACCACCCGAGGGTCCCCAGTCAAATATGGTGATCAAATCATTAGGCTCTTGGAGGCAGTGGATCTGCCCACTGAGGTTTCAGTCTCCCGCTGTAAAGGACACCAGAAAGGGAGCACAGAAGTGGCACAAGGAAACCAAGCAGCCAATTAGGCAGCTAAGAGAGCAGCGTTACAGAACCGTGACCTAGTAGGGGTTGCCACCTTAGGTCCACAGACTAACTTGCCAGAAACTCATTCATATACTGAAGGTGAGATTCTTAAAGCTAAGAGTGAAGGCTTTCAAGAGATCATATGGGGTGGTTCCGAAAGGAGAGACTCTTTTTTCTGCCTGGGAACCTCCAATGGAAGTTAGTTAACTCCTTACATGCCACCACTCATTTAGGGGAAATGGCCCTCCAAAGATTACTAGAGAGTTCCTTCAGAGGAACAGGCCCCCAAATGACTATAAGGCAAGAGGTCTCCTCTTGTCCCACTTGCTAATTAAACAACTCCCAAGGAGCTTGAAGACCCCAGCTGGCCCAGCCTGTCCAGAGATGTGGGCCCTACCCAGGAGAGGACTGGCAGATAGACTTCAACCAGACGCCAGTTTCTCAAGGGTATAAATACCTAATAGTCATGCTAGATACATTTACAGGATGGATTATAGACTTTCCCACCCAGACTGTGGAGAAATCAATGGCACTCCACTCCAGTACTCTTGCCTGGAAAATCCCATGGATGGAGGAGCCTGGTGGGTTGCAATCCATGGGGTTGCTAAGAGTCGGAAACGACTGAGCGACTTCACTTTCACTTTATGCATTGGAGAAGGAAATGGCAACCCACTCCAGTGTCCTTGCCCAGAGAATCCCAGGGACGTGGGAGCCTGGTGGGCTGCTGTCTATGGGGTCACACAGAGTCGGACATGACTGAAGCGACTTAGCAGCAGCGGCAGCAACCCTGACTGAGAAGGCTGAGGAGGTGGTAAAAAACCTGCTCCATGAAATCATTCAGAGATTTGGTCTGCCCAGGTCATTGCAAAGTGACAATGGGACATCATTTACTTCTAAGGTCATCCAAGGGGTCTCTAAATCATCAGGCATTACTTATTATCTCCATTGTGCCTTGAAGCCTCAATCTTCAGGAAAAGTAGAAACAGCCAACCAGTTCTTAAAATGAACAATAGAAAAGATAACCCAGGAGACCTCCCTGGGATGGAAGGAGGCTTTACCAGTAGCTCTCCTCCGCACCTGTATTGCCCTTAAGGAACAGGTTGGTCTTAGTCCTTATGAGATGCTATGTGGGAGACCTTTTATTTATGTCAATGCCCTCTTCCTAGATCCAGAGGCTCAGACCCTCTGGTTTTATACCATGGCCAATGGGCAATTCCAGCAGGATATATGCTTGTGGGGTGTCAACTAGGACTCAAAAGATTCTAAAGAGTCACCTCTATATGTTTCAGAGATTCAAGTCTTAATTAAAGTCTGGAAAGATGGGTCCCCAAAGGCTCAACTCCAGCCCACATGGAAGGGCCCCTACCCTGTAATACTTTCTACCCCAACAGTGGTCAAGGTATCAGGGCACAACTCCTGGATTCACTACTCATGAGTCAAGCCATGGAAGAAAACAGAAGAGGACACTCAATACACCTTCAACAAGCTACAACATGCAGTGCCAGTTCAACAAGGATACAAAACTACAACTGACCACAGAAAACACCACTCACTCTTAGATGGACACCGCTATCAGGACTCTGCAGCTTGAGACTAGCAAGAGGGGGAGGCCCAGTACCCCGCATCATCCCAGTTCAGCAGGAAGTAGCCAGAAAGACCTCGACACCCCATTCCCAAAGAATTGGGCCTCTCATCTCTTGAGGGGGGAATGTTAGGTAGTTAGAATAGGATAAAGGAGTCCAAAATGGCGCTGGCTAAAAGACAAAGAAGAGAAAAGCCCCAAGACGATAGAACAAAGGAAGGTCCAAAGACCTCAGGTAAAACAAACAGCACTCCTGGCTAGCCCAATTTACATAGGGCAGGCCCTGGGCAAGGAGAAAAAACATATAAAAAGAAGAGCCAAAATTGGGCCAGGGCCTCTCTTCTCTTCGAGTCTTTTGGGTCAGCATTCTCTCACACCTCAAGGATGTATTTTCCTTTACTTTCTAAATAAAACGGAGCTGTAACACAGAGTTGGAACACTGGCCCATCCAAGAGCTGTAACACTGGTCCATCCGAGGGCTGTAACGCTGGCCCATGTGTCGCCTCACATTTTTCTTGTGATGGGACAGAACTGAGGAAATTACACACTCCCCCGTCATCTATCCCCCATCAAGAGACACAATATTTTGTGATATCTGAAAACAGTTAACTGAAACACTATTTTAAAAATTCAAAACTTGGTAGGGGAGTGGTTGTCAGTGAAAATGCCAAACTAAGAACTTAAAAAATGCAAAAGTCTGCTTCATAAAGAACAATAGGAGAACCAGAAAAAGTTGTCAGGATAACTTTTAAGTTTGGAAATTAACCAAAGACTTGCAGCCATTCAAGGAATTCTTATTCAATAAAAGTGGCTGACATTCAAGAGTAACAATGAACCATGTAGTATTTTAACTTGTGCTATTTCATTCCCAGATTCATGGTAGCCTTAAAAATGAACAACCAACAGTCATGGTAAAACTGGCAGAATGGCCACTGAAGGAGGAAAAATGGGATTGGTGCTCTTTCAAATCCCCATTTCCAAGATTTGCTATTATTGCCTTCTCTGGCAATTCCCCACTCTCTAGTCTATCTTCCTTTATCCTAACTTGGAGCTCAGTCTTTGTGAATAGCCTCTTCCCTGGGGTGTTGGTTAAAAAAAGAAGTAACAATTGTTTAACATTACAGCTGCTTGAGGCAGTGGATAGAAATGTGAACAAATGATATTTATGCAAAAATCTCTAAGGAAAAACTGTGGAATGAGATATTCATAGGAGGCTTTAAAAGGCTCTGCCATATTCTTGAGTTATAGAAGTCTGTGTGCTCTGCACTTGCTAAGGACAAGGCACATGGTCAGAAGACTTCAGAGGATGTTCTAATACTGTGTGTGTGTGTGTGTGTGTGTGTGTGTGTGTGTATCCACATGCATGTTCAGTAGTGTCTGACTGTTTGCGACCCCATGGACTGTAGCCTGCCAGGCTTCTCTGTCCATGGGTTTATCCCAGCAAAAATGCTGAAGTGGATTACCATTTCCTTCTCCAGGGACTGGACTCATGGATGAAACCCATGTCTCTGTGTCTCCTGCATTGGCAGGCAGATTCTTTACAAAACTTGAGGTCCTACACATGCATAAAGTAAAGGCAGAATTGTCAACTTTCTGGCTTAGTGTTTAATGGGTGCCCCAAAACACATAGAGCTGACTGACAAAGACTGGGATACTTGCTAGTTCCAGATATTTAAGGAAATTTTCATTCAATCATTAGAGAATATTAAGATGTCCAAGTAGACTTCATTATACTTACATGGCAAAAAATATAGACTTCACAGAATTACTTCATAGAAGTTACTAAGCAAATACACAACAATAAACAGAAACAACAAATACTAAGTAGAGAAGATAATTTTATTTCCAAAGTTACTACATGCAATTTAAAATGACCTAATTCAGCAAAAACAAAAAATTAGACCAAAAAATGAGAAAGTATGACTACGGAGTGCTAAGTTGCTTCAGTTGTGTTCAGCTCTTTGGGACCTTAGGGACTGTGGCCCACCAGGCCCCTCTGTCCCTGGGATTCTCCAGTCAAGAATACTGGAGTGGGTTGCCATTCCCTTCTCCAGGAAGTATGGCTCGTACTAAAACAAACAAACAGAAAAACAAACAAAAACACTGAATTGTACATTTTAAGTGGGTGACTTGTTTGGTCCATTGTTCAATTTCTCAGCCTTGTCCAAAAATAAATGTTGCATCTGCTTTGAAACATTTTATGCTCCTCAAAAAATTAAACCTAAGGTTTACAAAATGATCCAGAAATTCTAGTCCCAGCTAAAAACTCAAAACAATTAAAGCATATGTCATCCAAGAACTTGCAAATGAATCCCAAAGGTCTATCAGCTGATGAATAAGTAAAGCAAAGTGTGGTATATTTATAAAGGGAACAATACTAATCCGTAAAAAATGATGTATTGATACATGCTACCTAGATGGACCATGAAAACTTTGTACTAAGTGAAAGAAGCCAGCCACAGAAGCATAGACATTTTATCATTCCATTTATGAGAAATATTTGCAGCAGATAAATCTATAAAGACAGAAAATAGATTAGTACTGCTTATGGCTGGAGGAAGAGGATGAAGGAAGGTTGTCTTTGCTAAAGGATACAAGGTGTCTTATACATGTGATGAAAATATTCTTAAATTGACTAGGATGATGGTGGTTGCATACATTTGTGATTATAATTTTGTTGTTCATCAGTCACTAAGTCATGTCCAACTCTTTGTGACTCCATGGACTGCAGCATCCCGGGCTATCTTGTCCTTCACTATCTCCCAGAGTCAGCTCAAAATCAGGTCCACTGAGTTGGTATCAATCATGCTGTTTAAATGAATGGCTTATTCAGTATATGAACTATGTATCAATAAAGCTGTTAAACGACTTTTAAAGGCGCTCCTGACAAAGTTCTGGCTTTGTATTTTAATTTGTATATTCAGGAGGTATTAAGAGCTCTCTTTGGAAATAACAGAGTGAGCAGTGCTGACAGAACTCCTCCTGCAGTGGGGTCTGGATCCCTTTCTGCTCCCCCCAAAAAGAACTGACTCAGCTAATACCGCAGATTTTGCTGAACACCATCTGTACACCTGATCCTGAGAGATCAAGGACCAGAACCATGGTCTCTGCCTTCAAAATGACTCACGTTCTAGAAGAACAGCAAAGAAATAGTGTGGAGATGACACAGGGTGGGACTTTAATCCAGCCAGGATGTTTCAGGTCACAGATGTTTCTGAAGCCTTCCTGAGAGATGTCACACCTAAGCAAGCTCTAGAAGGGTCACTAGGTACTAATCATTCAGATGAGGAGCAGAGGTGGTGGGAACACTAGTGGACTGACAGGGAAAAGCAGAGACAGGAGGAGAAGCTTAGATGTTGGAGTTCCCCACCTTAAAGAAAGATGATAGAGGATTAGCGAGAAAGCTTCTCTTTTGCTTCTCCATTCGATCTCTCTTCCAAATCGCTTGTTACTTACGAAGTAGACATAAGCCTTGCTTGAGGTTTAGGAAAGTATCACTCCCAAGTACAGAGGAAAATCAGAAATAGTGGTAGCCTAAGGCAGAGGAAAAAATAGGAAGAGAAGAATTCCTCTGTGTATTAATAAAAATCCAGTGCTGTGAAATCCTGCAGGATTAAGGATTTCAGAGACTTGAGTAGATCATCAAGAGTTGAGATATATAAGAATAATACCTGGAGTTTATAGGGCACATTGACTTCCAAAGTACATCTCCATCTATCTTCCTGCTCTCTTCCTGGCTGTGGGCAAGGAGCACAGGGCCCACTGAAGGAAGAACTCAACTATTTTTCTGAGTTTGTGCCAGGGATACAACCTTCAATGGTCCTTTAGGCCCTCCTGCTGCCCTTGGAATAAGGGAAAGTCATTTTCTGAAGCTTTCTGCAATCTCAACATGTTGGGGGCTCAAGAGGCATTTCTTCTTCTCAATAATCTGTTGAATTGTAGCCCCCTATTCCTACTGTGGAGGTTAGGGGTCAGGAGGATTGAGTAACGTGCTCAAGGCAATGCAGCCAATAAATTACAGAACTGAGACCCGGATAAGTTTGTGTTTTCTCCACTGTAGCATACTGCTTCCAAAAAAGGGAAGATTAGGTTTCTTTTGAAAACTGCTGAATTTGAAAAATTTTTTAAATATATAGAAGGATTATAAATTTTTTGGACAGATGGAATTCTTCCCCAAACTATGTGAAATTTCCCATTATCAGAGAGTCATTATGTTTATAAACATATTCTGTAAATGCATATAGTGTATGCCTAGTATATGTTGATATTTATTTCATGTAAAATTAATCTACACACTCATATAATAAATATGTAAGAATTATAAATATACTTGTACACACATACCCAGAGTTTTGCTGATACCCTAACCTTCTGTCCTCTGGCTGACCAGGGAAAGCTTGCAGAAAAAAACACTTAGTCAGTTTGCAGAATCAGAGCAGCAGAAGTCAATAGAAGATGCTCACCTTTGTTAAGACCTTAACTGGTGGCTCCTTTGTATCTTACAGTATCTGAATTTGTGTGTCTTTGTCTGTGTATACATTGAGGGGTATTAGAAGGAGCTCAATAAATTCAGATTCCAGACCTTTGGTAACACAAAGGATAATCTTTAAGGTTGATTTATTAGGGAGTTTGTATGTTGGAATGCATTAAATTAGAAAGGTGACTATAGGAATGAAGCAACCCAATATAATATTACGTGTGAATTGTTCTGAGACTTAAATCAGCACATTTCTTGTCTTCAGCATATATCTGAAAGGAGCTTATTCCTTTTTGGAGCAAACAAGTAAATTTAAGTGATAAAGCAAAGGTACCCCTCTAAGAAGACATAATATATGAGGATAAACACGTCAGCTATAAATCAACGCACATTGATTTAAATAAATAGGATCATTGCCCTCTGCTAACCTACCTTGGAGGCTAAGCTATCAGTATCTCTTGCTCAGAAACCCATTGGGTTTGCATTTCTAAGCATGAATCCAAAGGGGCATTTCCTCTAAGACTTAAATGACCTGTACTATCTTACAGTTTCTGATTTTATCCAGATGCTATGCATATCCAAACAAAGCTATACAGAGGTGTTGGGCTATGGATGAGAAGAGCTTTGCTGGAAGGTATCTGTGTCTGTCTTAGATCAGAATGCAGTATGAACGAGACATTTCCACAGGAGAATTAGGGCAGCTGCACCAGGAAGTACAAACCAGGGGCACTTCAGTGTTGCTACCCTGCTTGACTAATAACCAGCTCCCAGGTTCATCCCAGATATTGTGATAGAGCTTTACTTATATTAATTTTTAATTTAATCTTCTTAATAATAACCTGGTGAGGTAGGTTACCATAAGAACCCTCTTGCACTGTGCTTCTGGCCAGCAAAGTTAAAGCAATATATTGTGACATATGACCACTTCATTCACAACCTCAAAAAAGTCACACAGCTCATAACAGAAAGAGCTGCAGTGGATGAGTCCAGGAGTCTGGGAATTCAGTGTTAATCTTCCCCTTTATTAGTTCTGTGATCTGTCATTAATTAGCTGTATGCTCTATAGCAAGTCCATTTTTTCTTCTGGGCTACAGGCTCTTTCACTGAAATGTAAGGATGCAATTTTCTGGCTCAAAAGTTCCCCATCCATTATTTCCCTTTGACTTGGGAAAAAGACAAAACTTAGCAGCAGGGGAGGCTTTTGAATTTTGGAACAAGAGACTTAGATTCAAATCCAGCCTCCCTTTTCCCTAGCAATGTGAAATTAAACCACTCACTAAAGTTCATGATCTTTCTTTGTGAAATGGCAGCTTGAAAATCTGGTTGTCATTTGGGTTGACAATGCATTTAACCATAGCCTCTAAATACTAAAAGGGGACTCATAAAATGTAGTCAGAACTTTGAAGGGCAAGTTCAAGTGAAAGGTCTCATGTCTTGCAAAAAGCACATGCAGGAGCAATGAGAAACTTCTTGCCACCGCCTCCACTCCCCAGATGCATTATACTGTGACAGTGTGATGGCAAAGAGCCTTCCATCAACTCCACTTGTTTCAAAAATGGCTGGTCATACAGAACCTTCTGGCCTTATTTAGTAAGCTTTCTTCTTCCAAATTGTTTCCAAACAAATTTATTTCCCCCTTGTAGCCAACTGACTGACTGACATATCTAAAGGCCAATTGGAAAAACTCCCAACTTTCTAAAATCCCAGCTTAATAGGATGCTTGCCCTTCCTCATTTCCCCTTTGTAACGTATAAAATCAATTCCACTTTCAGACGCTTTTGAGACATTGCTGAAACAAAAGTGATAGTAAATGGGTTCCTTTATCACAAATTTATGAACAAGTGGCCTTTGTTAATTTTGTCTTAAAGTTAGTTTTATCTCTGACAGCAAGAAACAGTTGAAGCAGAGGAAAAAATTTCAACACGTGGAGGCTGGCTCTTTCCCATAATCTAAATAAATAAGCACACCCATAGGTCAATAAATCCAAACATCATCAGTTTGGACAGTCAACATATTCCAATTGATTGATGTAATATATGAATACGGAGTCTCCTGTTCCACAGAGTTTTCCAAGGTACTGATACATTTTGACTGATGGATAATTAGACCAGTGCTTTGTCTCAGGAGGAAGGTGATTACTGCCCATGATAAAGTCTGAACGCTATGCAAGGTAGTGAACTAAGTACCTATACCAAATACTAAGCAAGGCATCAGTCTTTATCTAGTTGAGTTGGTAGCCTTATATCAGTCACAGAAATTGTCTTATCATTCTCCAAAGTTTCCAATTTTTCTGAAGCTTTCTCAGTGTGTCTTTGTTAAGCAGAAAACTCACCTTTATTGTAAATCCTATTCTATAATGAATTCCACCCAGACATTCATTTTTATAGACTTTTTTATACCAACATACTGCAAAGGTGTTTCAGATTGTGCCATATAAATCATAATGGTGTGTTGATGGGTTTTCTTCTAGACACTTTGTCTTTCCTCATACCTTTCCTGTTGTTACTAAATCAAACAAATGTTTACACATTTTGATGGAAATAACACAAAAAGACAAGATACCTTTGTGTATGCTGAGGGGGTGGCTAAATGCATCATTAAATCCAGCCTTGTAGACACATTCAGACTGCAGATAGATACTAAGGGAAGATAAAGTTCAGAATATACATATGTAGATTATGCAAATAAACCTGCACCGTTAAAATAATATTGTCGAAGTCATAAAAGGTTAAATACTATTTGTTTAATGTTATTTTTGAAATAGAGATTTCACTGGTTGTGCAGAAAACTTCTGCCTATTACAAAAGTTTGTAACTTCATAGCCTACATTCTTCAGGAAGATACATACTGGCAAAATAAAGAAAGATCTAAAACTTGATTAGCCTTTTTAAAGCAGTAGGGTCAATTAAGTTCTCTCTTAGAAACTTCCAACTATTTTTTCCTTGGTTCTTTTGTTTCCCCAGAAGAGTTAGGGGATCAAGAAGACTTCATTTAGCAGATAACTTGGGAATTGTGATTTTAAAGACCAGATGGATATAAACTTTTAATGATCTGAAAGAAAAGCACCATTGCAGACACAGTACAGAGAAAAATACTAACGCCTTGACAAGTTAAAGGGACACTAAGAAAAGTTAGATGATAATGTTGTGGTGTGTGTGTGTGTGATCAGTTGCTCAGTCATGTCAGACTCTTTGGATCCCATGGACTGTAGACTGCCAGGCTCCTCTGTCCATGGGACTTTCCAGGCAAGAACACTGGATTGGGCTTCCCTTTCCTTCTCCCAAGGACCTTTCTTACCCAGGGATTGAAACCTGCATCTCTTGAGCCTCCTACATCGGTATCTCTTGCATCTTCTTTACCACTGAGCCACCTGGGAATCAGAAGATGATGGGGAGAATACAACATGAATGGGTGGGAGGGATGCTCAGGGTCCAAACATGTAAGGAATTCAAGGGCAAAATCAATGTTCATGGTTTATTTAAATGCAACAGGCAGCCACCAGAGATTGCATGAGTAGGATTTCCATAAGGAAATGTACAGCACTTCAGCTCAAAGAGCTCAGTGAAGGCTTTTTCGATTGTTGTTGTTGGGTTTTGTTTGTTTGTTTCTCTTTTCTTTTCATTTTTTACAATTGTAGAAAGACTTAGCCAAAAAGCAAGAAGAGACGTTTGGGATTCCAGGTATTAGCAGTCATTGGAAGCTGTTACCAACCCTTGGTCTGAATGTAAAAATGAAGTGGTCAGTTTTACCAAAATAGACTCAGAGACATGGAAGAGAGGCTGCCATTCAGAGTTATGTACCTAAAGAAACACAGCTACTGCTGGAACAAACAAACAAAAGACAGAAAGGGAACCACTGCCTCAGCTTCTCAATTCTCTCCTTTTTGCTCTCTGGAGAGCATGGCAACCTTAGTTCTGCAGTTTGTTCAGGTCAAATTCACACAGTGCAGACTAACGCAGACAAAGGTGAGGGTAGAGGGTAGCAAACAAAGATTAACCACACAGGGGTTTAAGTGGGACTCATAGAAGAAAATGTTTGAACTTTAAAGAACGCTTAACCTAATAAGAACAGTGATTTTCTGAAAACTAAAATGACTTGCATTTTGAGTTTATTTTTGTGTATGGTGTTAGAAAGTGTTCTAGTTTCATTCTTTTACAAGTGGTTGACCAGTTTTCCCAGCACCACTTGTTAAAGAGGTTGTCTTTTTTCCATTGTATATCCTTGCCTCCTTTGTCAAAGATAAGGTGTCCATAGGTTCGTGGATTTATCTCTGGGCTTTCTATTCTGTTCCATTGATCTATATTTCTGTCTTTGTGCCAGTACCATACTGTCTTGATGACTGTGGCTTTGTAGTAGAGTCTGAAGTCAGGCAGGTTGATTCCTCCAGTTCCATTCTTCTTTCTCAAGATTATTTTGGCTATTCGAGGTTTTTTGTATTTCCATACAAATTGTGAAATTCTTTGGTCTAGTTCTGTGAAAAATACCGTTGGTAGCTTGATAGGGATTGCATTGAATCTATAGACTGCTTTGGGTAGAATAGCCATTTTGACAATATTGATTCTTCCAATCCATGAACACGGTATGTTTCTCCATCTGTTTGTGTCGTCTTTGATTTCTTTCATCAGTGTTTTATAGTTTTCTATGCATAGGTCCTTTGTTTCTTTAGGTAGATATACTCCTAAATATTTTATTCTTTTTGTTGCAATGGTGAATGGTATTGTTTCCTTAATTTCTCTTTCTGTTTTTTCATTGTTAGTATATAGGAAAGCAAGGGATTTCTGTGTGTTAATTTTATATCCTGCAACTTTACTAACTCCTAGAGGAGAACATAGGCAAAACACTCTCCGACATAAATCACAGCGAGATCCTCTATGACCCACCTCCCAGAATATTGGAAATAAAAGCAAAACTAAACAAATGGGACCTAATGAAATTTAAAAGCTTTTGCACTACAAAGGAAACTATAAGTAAGGTGAAAAGACAGCCCTCAGATTGGGAGAAAATAATAGCAAATGAAGAAACAGACAAAGGATTAATCTCAAAAATATACAAGCAACTCCTGCAGTTCAATTCCAGAAAAATAAATGACCCAATCAAAAAATGGGCCAAAGAACTAAACAGACATTTCTCCAAAGAAGACATACAGATGGCTAACAAACACATGAAAAGATGCTCAACATCACTCATTATCAGAGAAATGCAAATCAAAACCACAATGAGGTACCATTACACGCCAGTCAGGATGGCTGCTATCCAAAAATCTACAAGCAATAAATGCTGGAGAGGCTGTGGAGAAAAGGGAACCCTCTTACACTGTTGGTGGGAATGCAAACTAGTACAGCCGCTATGGAAAACAGTGTGGAGATTTCTTAAAAAACTGGAAATAGAACTGCCATATGACCCAGCAATCCCACTTCTGGGCATACACACTGAGGAAACCAGATCTGAAAGAGACACGTGCACCCCAATGTTCATCGCAGCACTGTTTATAATAGCCAGGACATGGAAGCAACCTAGATGCCCATCAGCAGATGAATGGATAAGGAAGCTGTGGTACATATACACCATGGAATATTACTCAGCTGTTAAAAAGAATTCATTTGAACCAGTCCTAATGAGATGGATGAAGCTGGAGCCCATTATACAGAGTGAAGTAAGCCAGAAAGATAAAGAACATTACAGCATACTAACACATATATATGGAATTTAGAAAGGTGATAACGATAACCCTATATGCAAAACAGAAAAAGAGACACAGAAATACAGAACAGACTTTTGAACTCTGTGGGAGAATGTGAGGGTGGGATATTTCAAAAGAACAGCATGTATACTATCTATGGTGAAACAGATCACCAGCCCAGGTGGGATGCATGAGACAAGTGCTCGGGCCTGGTGCACTGGGAAGACCCAGAGGAATCGGGTGGAGAGGGAGGTGGGAGGGGGGATCGGGATTGGGAATACATGTAAATCCATGGCTGATTCATATCAATGTATGACAAAACCCACTGGAAAAAAAAATAATAATAATAAAAAAAATAAATAAAATGACTTGCAATTTTGTTTGGAGCACATTAAACTAAAGAAGTGTCAGAACAGTGATGTGAAGTCAGTAGAACAACTTCATGTCAGAGCATTTTTATCCCAAACAAACAGTATTATCTTTGTATGAAAAATCATCAAAGACAGATAAAGAGAATGTTCAAGAACTGAGATGCACTAAATCTCTAGATGTAAACTGATTGCACATAGTCGTTTTGAAATCTGACTGCATTAAATTATTTTATCAGTTCTAAAAGATGCAGGTTTATCAACCACCACCTCAGAAATATTGAATATTTCATCATCTCTCCAAATAATTCTGATTATAGTCATATTTGGAAATCACTAATGCAGTGAACACTGTTCATGAGGTTCTTCAGGCAAGAATACTGAAGTGGTATTAAAAAGCAGAAATATTCCTTTGCCAGCAAGGTCAATATAGTCAAAGCTATGGTTTTTCCAGTAGTCATGTATGGATGTGAGAGTTGGACCATAATCAAGGCTGAACCTTGAACAATGATGCTTTTGAACTGTGGCATTGAAGAAGACTCTTGAGAGTCTCTTGGACTGCAAGGAGATGAAGCCAGTCAATCTTAAAGGTAATTAACCCTGATTATTCATTGAAAGGACATATGCTGAAGCTAAAACTCCAATCCTTAGGCCATCTGATGCAAAGAGCTGACTTATTGGAAAATATTGATGCTGGGAAAGATTGAGGGCAGGAGGAGAAGAGGGCAACAGAGATTGAGATGTTTGGATGGCATCACTGACTCATTGGACATGAGTTCGAGCATACTCCAAGAGACAGTGAAGGACAGGGAAGCCCAGCATGCTGCAGTCCATGGGGTTGCAAAGGGTTGGGCATGACTTAGTGACTGAAGAGCAACACATTCCTAATGACTGCACAAATAAGAACTCTTAAAGATGACTACGAACCACTCCATATACACAGATTATATGGATGAAATGAATTTCCTAGAAAGTGCAAAATTTTCTAAGCTGACTCAAAAAGAAGCAGGGAATCTCAGACAAATGGGTAGATTGGATCAGTAATAAAAAATCTCACTATTAAGAAAAATTCCAGAAGCGGGTGTCTTCATTTGCAAATTCTACCAAATATTTAAAGAAGAATTACAAGCAAACATCTCAAATATTTTCAAAAGACACAAGAAGAGAAACTACTTCTCACTCTTCCTACAAGGTTAGCACTAAAGGAAGATATAAAACCATCACCATTTGCAGATGACATGCTATACATATAGAAAACTCTAAAGCCTCTAACCAAACACTGTTAACATAAATATAGGAAACTAGAAAATTTGCAAGATACAATATTAACATACAGAATCTGTTGCTTTTCTAACAGTGATAATAAACTACCAGAAAAAGAAAGCAAAAAAAAAAAAAAAAAGTCCCATCAAAATCACATCACAGAGAATAAATACCTAGAAATAAATTTAACCAAGGGAATGAAAGACCAAGATTATGAAAACTATAAAACAATGATATGGTGATCACCTATAAGCCAAGAGGCAAAGTCTTGGAAAGAAACCTACCTGTTAGCAGTTTGGCCTTGGATTTCTCAGCCTCTTGAACTGTGAGATATCATTTCTATTGTTTAAGCCATCTAGTCATTGACATTTTGTTATGCCAGCCATGGACAACTAATTTAATTATTTTAAATTAAAAAATAACAGCCATTTTACTAAGCTTAAAATAGTATCACCTTATTGATCTGTTTTGCATTTCTCTATTGATTATATTTTCCCCTTGCTTGTTTAACTTTGCAAAGTACAACATATGGAGTGATGGGCTGGATGAAACACAAGCTGGAATCAAGATTGCTGGGAGAAATATCAATAACCTCGGATATGCAAACGACACGACCATTATGGCAGAAAGTGAAGAGGAAGTAAAGAGCCTCTTGATAAAAGTGAAAGAGGAGAGTGAAAAAGCTGTTTTAAAACTCAATATTCAAAAAACTAAGATCATGGCAATGACATTTAGTCCCATCACTTCATGGCAAATAGATGGGGAAACAATGGAAGTAGTGACAGACTTCATTTTCCTGGACTCCAAAATTACTGCAGATGGTGACTGCAGCCATGAAATTAAAAGACACTTGCTCCTTGGAAGAAAAGCTATGAACCAACCTAGACAGCGTTTTAAAAAGCAGAGACATTACTTTGCAGACAAAGGTCTGTCTATTCAAAACTATGGTTTTTCCAGTAGTCTTGTATGGATGTGAGAGTTGGACCATAAAGCAGACTGAGAGGTGAAGAACTGATGCTTTTGAACTGTGGTGTTGAAGAAGACTCTTGAGAGTCCCTTGGACTGCAAGAAGATCAAACCAGTTAATCCTAAAGGAAATCAGTCCTGAATATTCAATGGAAGGACTGATGCTGAAGCTGAAGCTCCAATACTTTGGCCACCTGATGCTAAGAGTCGATTCATTAGAAAAAACCCTGATGCTGGAAAATCTTGAAGGCAGGAGAAGTAGACAACAGAGGATGAGATGGTTGGATGGCATCACTGACTCAATGGACATGGATTTGAGCAAGCGCTGGCAGTTGGTGATGGACAGGGGAGCTTGGCGTGCTACAGTCCATGGGGTCACAAAGGGTCAGACACAACTGAGCAACTGAACTGATCTCTTAAACATGCAATTTGAAAATACAGTCTCCCACTCTGTAAGCTGTAGTTTCACTTTCTTACTAATGTTCTTTGATGCACAAAATTTTAAATTTGATAAAGTTTAATTTATTTATTTTGCTGCTCTTATTTTTGGATCATATGTAAGAAACTATTGCCAAATCTGAGGTCCTGAAGATTTATCCATAATCCTTCTTCTAGAGTTTAAATTTTGCCTCCAGTTTACCTTTTTGTTTCACTTTGGGGGTTAATCTTTATATACGGTGTAATATAAGGGTTCAACTTCACTCCTGTGTTGGTGGAAATCAAGCACTATCTATTGAAGAGACTAGTCATTCCTCTGTGCATGGATTTTGCCATCTTACAAAATCCAATTTGTCATAGGTGCATTCCCCTTTAACACTGTTATTAATAGTCTTTTCAGCTAAATATCCAGCTTCATTTCTTGCAAGTTATACTTTGGTACAACACTAAAATATGACTCAGCTAAGTTTTTTGACACTTTTGTACAAAGCACTGCTTTTCCTCTAGTTTTCAATGATTATTTTTCATTTCCTTTGAAGATTTCTCCAGAATGACCTTCAATAGCCATATTCCTACCAACTGCCTCTTCATGAAAATCTAGGCTTTTTCCCAGTGTGCACATCAAAACTCATCCTGCCTCTACCTATTATAAACTTCAAAGCCCCGTACATGTTTTAGACATTTGTCACAGCCTCACCCCACCCTGGCACCATTCACCTGTATTACTTTACTAGGACCGTCATACTAAAACGCATACACTGGGTAGCTTAAACAACAGAAATTTGTCTTCTTATTGCTCTGGGGACTGGGACAGATAAGATTAGGATGTCAGCAAGGTAGTTTTCACTCTGAGGCCTCTTCT
This sequence comes from Cervus elaphus, assembly GCF_910594005.1. Taxonomy (NCBI): domain Eukaryota; kingdom Metazoa; phylum Chordata; class Mammalia; order Artiodactyla; family Cervidae; genus Cervus; species Cervus elaphus. Next base: position 77,864,824 of record NC_057847.1, on the reverse strand, counting down.
CTTGACTTGTATGTGGTCACAATCTCACTGTGTTCATATAGCATTTTCTTTATGTGTGGGGGGAAGAGAGTGAGCAAGATTGAGCAAGAGTGTGAGAAAGCGAGATTGCTCTGATGTCTCTCCTATAAATTCAATGCTCAACTCTTATGACCTCATTTATCCTAAATTGCTTTCTTAAAATCCACCTCTTCAAATACATTCACATCATGAGTTAGAGCTTCAACACATACATGGAAGGAGAGGGACATAAACACTCAGCCAAAGACAACAAGTATTGACAAGAATGTGAAGAAATTAGAACCCTGTGCATTGAAGTGTAGCTGCTATGGAAAAGAATTTGTAAAATCCTCAAAAAGCTAAACAAATGATGTTGCCTGTGATGCTGCAGTTCCTCTCTCTTAGATATATTTATTCAAATGAAATGAAGATAGGGACTTTAACTGATCCTTGTGTACCAATGTTCATTGCTATGTTAATGACAAAAGAAAAAAATAAGAACTACCTGACTGTCCATGAACAGATCAATGGCTAATCAAAATGTTGAATACACATGCAATGACATATTATTCAGCTATGAAAAGGAATGACGTTCTTACACATGCCACAGCATGGATGAACCTAAAAAATTTGCTAAATGAAATAAGCCAGATAGAAAGAACACATTTTTGCTTCCACTTATATGAAGTTTCTATAACTGGTGAATTCATAGAGAAAGAAATTAGATTAGAGGTCTCAGGAGTTGAAGGTAAGAGGATGGGGAATTATTGCTTAATGGTTATAGTTTCTACTTAGGTGATGAGAAAAATTTTGCAGATAGTTGCACAATACTTTGAATAAAATTAATGACACTAAATTTTATACTTTAAAAAGTTAAAATGGCAATTTTTATGTTACATATATTCTACCAAAATTTTAGAAAATTAATAGTGTAACGAACCCAGGGATTGAACCAAGGTCTCCCGCATTGCATGCTGATTCTTCACCATCTAAATCACCAGGGAAGCCTATAGTGTACCCAGAAAATCATTGAAATTCATACTTTAACTGGATGAATTATATGCAATGTGAATTATATTTCAAGAGAAGGGATTTATAAAATAAGCTACAGACTGGAAGAAAATACCTGCAAAACACATATCTGATCAAGTTCTTATATTCAAAAAGTATACATGCAAAGAACATTTAAAACTCAACGATAAGAAATGAAACATTCTAATTGAAAAAATGGGCTAACAACCTGAACATTCTTCTTACCAAAAGAAATATATATGTGGATTGCTAAGAATATGAGAAGATAGTAAATCATTTGTCATTAAATAGCTGAATATAAATACAGCAATGGTATATCATTATACAAGTATTAGAATTACTAAAATTCAAAATACTGAAAATATTAATTCCTGGCAAGGATTTGGAGCATAAAAACTCTCATTCTTTTCTGATGGGAATAAAAAAATAGTACAGACAAATTGGAAGAAAATTTGGCAGTTTCTTACAAAATGAAACGTGGTCTTACCATATGTTCCAGCAATTATGTTTTTAGATATTTATCCACTGAAACTGAAATTTTATGTCCACACAATAATCTGCAGATAAATGTTTATAGTAGATTTATTCATAACCACCAAATCTGGAAACAACTAGGATATTTTTAAATAGGTGAATAAACTTCAGTATATCCATAAGATGGGATATTTTTGAGCAATGAATATACATGAGCTAGCTACCCACAAAAAGACGCATAAGAACCTTATATGCACATTGCTTAGTGAAAGAAGGTAGTCTGAAAACAGTCTGAAGATAGTATAAAGTGATTCTATACTATATAGAGTATAGTATGATTCCAGTTATATGACATTATGGAAAAGGCAAAGTTACTGTTACAATAAAAAGTTGAGCTGTTTCTATAGGCTTGGGGACAGGAAGTGTTGAGTTATTGAAGCACAGAAGATTTTTTTTCTTAAGAAAGTAAAACTATTATATAGGATGCTGTAATGGCAGATATTTGACATAATGCATTTGTCAAATCCATAGACCTGTAAAACACACAGGCAAATGTTACGGTGTCTAAATTAAATACATATGCTTTTACATAGGGGATACACAGGGGATCTCAGGATGGAAGGTGACAGACTAATCTAACCATACTGTAAGTGTATGAAAAAAATCTCATGAAAATGAGTGGGGAAAAGTGCTGACATATGTGATACTGGGGATGAGTGGAATCTGTAGGACTAAAGGTTAAGACGCTATCATGAGCACTGTACTGTAAAAGATAAAGTTATTTTCCAACTCCTTTATTGGATAATGAATTTCTAAAAAGGAACAGATGTATAGTAAACTTCATATTATGATAATTTTTTCAGAAATAAAATGGCATGGGCTTGTACTACCACAACTTTTATTTAAAAATATACTGAAAATCCAAGATATTGTAATAAGAGAAGAAAAATAAGCGTATAAAGACTTAGAAAGAAAAGGAAGTAAAACTTGTTTATTTGAAATGTGAAAAATTCAGGGCACCAATAAAATGAACCATTTGAAATGCTTGAGTCAACTGGATGTCTTTTAGTCAACACCGTGTAACAAAGTAGAGTTCTTCTCATCTCCATTAGTTGTCAAATAACTCATTGTTCTGGAGCAATGACAAAGTTAGTAAGAAATACTCAGGGGGCAAGCCTGTGTCCTTATCAACCTCTATATATAGACTATTTTTTTAGCTAGATATAAAATAGTCGGGGATTATAAAATGTATGCTGAAAATTACCAATCTGTTAGAGACGGTGTCCTCTCTAAATTTTCAGCCTTTCTATCTTTGTGCACCTTTTCATTCTTCCTTGATTTTGTTTGTGGCTCAGTCTCAAATTTTACATTACATCAAAGAGGGGGAGATAAAAAGTTCCATGATTATTTTCTCCTAATTAATTTATCACTGAGAAATAAGAACATATATTAGAAATAAGTGAATGCTTTATATTTTCTTAAATATTTATTCAACTATGTAGTAGAAATATTTTCATTAATTTCCCAAAAGATTATCATTTTCTGTAAGTTCATATTCATTTTACTTGCTATCAGATCCCTAATATTCTATCATTATCCAAACTTTTATCTGCTCATTTATTCATTTCTGGCATGAACAAATTAAATCTGGAATAATTAATGAGGATGTATATTCATTTTACTGTAAATTATGCATCACCAACAATTACTGATTCACCTTTTTAGGACTTAGCTAATGTGATCTAAACTTTCTTCTTGTTTTATCTTTTCCCTGTTAATTTTCACAGAACTATTTCTCATTCTAGCAATTAGTAATGTTTATTTATAAGTTCATTAATTAATTGGAAAAATCCATCTCATTAAGAGATGAGTTTCACTTAAAACTTACTTTTATTTTAATAGTGATTAATCCAAATTGAAATATAAAGTTATTTTAATCATTTGTGTACTACTAATAAATGTAATGATAGCTTAATCCAGAAAATGCTTAATGTTTTTTGATCACAAGAAACACAAAGAAACAAAAACATCTAAATTTAAATACAGAGACATGTTTTATTGCAGAAATGCAGAAGAAGATAAGTAGATTTTCAAGGATAAAAATGTATTACTTTAGGACTAAATTCTGTGAGAAAATAAGAAAAATACCAGGTTAAAGATAAAGTGGAACACTATAAAATGTATGACTTGAAACATATTTTTAGTTTTTAATGAATGGTTATATGTGTCTAATTGATATGGTATTTCTATTTCATTGTATATATTTATGTAATAATTTAGTGTATTAAAAAGCAGAGATATCACTTTCCCAACAAAAGTCTGTCTAGTCAAAGCTATCCTTTTTCCAGTAGTCATGTATGGATATAAGAGTTGGACTATAAAGAAGGTTGTGCTGAAGAATTGATGCTTTTGAACTGTGGAATTGAAGACTCTTGAGAGTCCCTTGGACAGCAGAAAGATCAAACTAGTCAATCCTAAAGGAAGTCAACCCTGAATGTCCATAGGAAGGAATGATGCTGAAGCTCCAATACTTTGGGCACCTGATGCAAAGAGCCAGCTCATTGGAAAAGACCTGATACTGGGAAAGATGGAGGGAAGGGGAAGAGAACAGAGGATGAGATGTTCGGATGGCATCATTGACACAATGGACATGAGTCTGCTCAGACTCTGGGAGGCAAGGACAGGGAAGCCTGGCGTGCTGCAGTCCATGGCGTCACCAAGAACCTGACACATGCCTGAGCGAGGGAACAGCAGCAGAACTTGTCGACACAGACTTCTCCCTTATGGGCCCGGCCAGCTTTCAGCTTTCGCTCAGACGCCTCTCTGCGCCTGACAGTTGGCGAAAATGCCTCTCATCTCCCAACCCAGCTTGTGCAGAACATTCATTCTCCGAAGGTACCCCTGACCGTGGTCTTCCTCATTTCCCCCAGTACCGAGCCTATACAACCTTGTAATTATCTTACCATATTGTAAGCAACTCATTGCAGGAAACCACCCTCAACAGGAGGTCCCTTTCCCTGTCATTTTAATAAAGCGATATTATAACTAACATTTAAGCCAGGCACTCCCCAGGCTTCACTTATCTCTACACCAAGCATACCTTTCAAATCTTTTAATCATACAATACTTTACCTAACTTGGGGGTTCTTTCTATAGATCAAAGAAGTAGAAATGGAGAATAGTAATTAGCAGATGATCAGATCTCTTCCCTGGCTTCCCCTTCAGTGAAGTAAAGTGAAGTGAAAGTCACTCAAATGTGTCTGACTCTTCATGACCCCATGGACTGTACAGTCCCTGGAATTCTCCAGGCCAGAATACTGGAATGGGTAGCCTTTCCCTGCTCCAGGCGATCTGCCCAACACGGGGATAGAAACCCAGGTCTCCCACACTGCAGACTGATTCTTTACCAGCTGAGCCACAAGGGAAGCCCAAGAATACTAGAGTGGGTAGCCTATTCCTTCTCCAGGGGACCTTCCTGACCTAGGAATCAAACCGGGGTCTCCTTCATTGCAGGCAGATTCTTTACCAACTGATCTATCAGGGAAGCTCTTAAAAAAAAAAAAAAAAAAGGCTGTATGGCCAAACTGTGTGAACAACATAAAGGAAGATCGTGAGGAGACAGAGAGCCTATACCCAGTGGTGGGTTACCCATCTCAGTAATTTCCTGAGATTTTTTTTACCTGCTTCCCTTTAAAATGTCACACGGCAGAGGAAAATCTTCGGAGGTGGTTTTTGGAGGATGCTGAGTCCATCAACTCCCCAGATTGCTAGCAGTCTGATTAAAAGCACCTTTCTTCTATACCATTTATGAGTATGTAATGATTTTGCAAGCAGTGAGCTGTGAGACCTGATTTATTCAGTAACAATACTTCAAAAATCTGTGTTCCTGTCCATCTCCTTTATCTTTACTCTTGATTTACAAGATAGGAGCATAAAGTACTCACTCTAAAGATGCTCATCAATTCTTCTTTCTCTCCAAACTGCTCACATTTTCTGAACATGTCTGAAAGGGTATATGCAATCAAAGTACTTGAAGAACACAGAGCTCATTTGTCTTTTAAGCTCAATATTTAATCTAACTGAATATTTAGTTTGAAGATTTGAAATCAGAGAAAGGAGTTGGGGACTAGTTCATGGAAATTCACGTAAGTACCTTAGGCTTGTAAGCTATATTCTGTCCATAAATCATTTCATTTAACCCTCATAACAAGGCCACCAGTTAGGTATTATATAGACCATCTGATAGATATATGTACTTATAGAAAGTAACACAAATGCCATAGTATATTCAGTTTTTTTAAATTAATTTTTTAATTGGAGGTTAATTACTTTTCAGTACCGTAGTGGTTTTTGTCATACACTGAGATGAATCAGCCATGGGTGCACATGTGTCCCCATCCTGAACCCCCTCCCACCTCCCTCCCCACCCCACCCCTCAGGGTTGTCCCAGTGCTCCAGCTTTGAGTGCCCTGTTTCATGTATCGAACTTGGACTGGTGATCTATTTCACGTATGGTAATATACATGTTTCAATGCTATTCTCTCAATTCATCCTACCCTTGCCTTCTTTCTCCCAGAGTCCAAAAGTCTGTTCTCTTGTGTCTGTGTTTCTTTTGCTGTCTTGCATATAGGGTCATCGTTACCATCTTTCTAAATTCTGTATATATGTACTAATATACTCTATTGGTGTTTTTCTTTCTTTATTCTGTATTATAGGCTCCAGTTTCATCCACCTCATTAGAACTGATTCAAATACATTCTTTTTAATGGCTGAGTCATATTCCATTGTGTATATGTACCACAGCTTTCTTATCCATTCATTTGCCAATGGACATCTAGGTTGCTTGCATGTTGTAGTTATTATAAACAGTGCTGTGATGAACACTGGGGTACACATGTCTCTTTCAATTCTGGTTTCCTCGGTGTGTATGCCCAGGATTGGAATTGCTGTGTATGGCAGTTCTATTTCCAATTTTTTAAGAAATCTCCACACTGTTCTCCATAGTGGTTATAACTAGTTTGCATTCCCACCAACAGTGTAAGAGGGTTCCTTTTTCTCTGCACCCTCTCCAGCATTTATTGCTTGTAGGCTTTTTGATAGCAGCCCCTCTGACAGGCATGAGATGGTACCTCACTGTGGTTTTGATTTGCATTTCTCTGATAATGAGTGATGTCGAACATCTTTTCATGTGTTTGTTAGCCATCTGTATGTCTTCTTTGGAGAAATGTCTGTTTAGTTACTTGGCCCATTTTTTGATTGGGTCATTTATTTTTCTGGTATTGAGCTGCATGAGCCGCTTGTATATTTTTGAGATCAATTCTTTGTCAGTTGTGTCGTTTGCTATTATTTTCTCCCATTCTGAAGGCTGTCTTTTCACCTTGCTTATAGTTTCCTTTGTTGTGCAAAAGCTTTTAAGTTTAATTAAGTCCCATTTGTTTATTTTTGCTTTTATTTCCCTTACGCTGGGAGGTGGGTCATAGAGGATCCTGCTATGATTTACGTCAGCGTTTTGCCTATGTTTTCCTCTAGGAGTTTTATAGCTTCTAGTCTTACATTTAGATCTTTAATCCATTTTGAGTTTATTTTTGTGTATGGAGATAGAAAGTGTTTTAGTTTCATTCTTTTACAAGTGGTTGACCAGTTTTCCCAGCACCACTTGTTAAAGAGATTGTCTTTTCTCCATTGCATATTCTTGCCTCCTTTGTCAAAGATAAGGTGTGTGGATATACTTCTGGGCTTTCTACTTTATTCCATTTATCCATATTTCTTCTTTGTGCCAGTACCATGCTATTGTGATGACTGTGGCTTTGTAGTGTAGTCTGAAGTCTGGCAGGTTGATTCCTCCAGTTCCATTCTTCTTTCTCAAGATTGCTTTGGCTATTCAAGGTTTTTTGTAATACGACTCATTTCATCATGCCGTGAAAGTAATGTGAGATTCATTACTTTAGCAGGGGTGGTGGAAGTGGTTTAAAAAAGTTTAGACCCGCTAACTGTCCAGGCATGCTAAGTGACATCAGTTCAGTGAGTGCAATTCCCCTTTTGATCTGACATTTCACAAAGTCTTCATTTTAAATAAATCCATCATGTTAGCAATGAAAAGGGATAGGATATTACAGAAAAAGCACTTTTTCCTACAAGTACTTTTTTTAATTTTATAGAATAAAGAAAAATCTTTAAAATAATTTTTAAATATTTCATTCTAAAATTGTCACTCTTCACCAAAAGACGTAGATTTCTACTTCTTTAGATAAATCCACTGCCCATAATTTAACACTTTGGATGGCATCACTGACTCAATGGACATGAGATTGAGCAATTTCTGGGAGATGGTGAAGGGCGGGGAAGCCTGGTGTGCTGCAGTCCAAGGAGTCATAAGAAGTCAGACACGACTGAGGACTGAACAAATTATTTTTCTATCCTTGTTTTCCCTTGTGGCTCAGATGGTAAACAACTGCCTACAATGCAGGAGACCTGGGTTTGATCCCAGGGTCAGGAAGATCCCCCAGAGAAGGGAATGGCTATCCACTCCAATATTCTTGCCTGGAGAATTCCATGGACAGAGGATTTGGTGGGCTACTTTCCATGGGCTTGCAAAGATTTGGACATGACTGAGCGACAAACAGACACATTCTTTTACTACTCTTGAACTGCAGACATCCCCAGCACTCTTTAGAAACATTTTTTTCTTAAGTTGTCACAGAAGATAGATACATGTAGAAAGTTTTCTTTCAGGAATTTGCAAAGTTCCACTTAGTATTTTATCACTTCTTATTTTAATTGTCCCCAGTCTTGTCCACAGTGATTTTTGACACAATTATGTATCAGGTTTTATCAGTACTAGTAAAACCATCACAAAAGTGTACAGATATTTCTATTGGCATACTTTAAACCTAAAGTCTTTGGGATAAATTAATCTATCCTTGTATTTCTTTGGTAGGAACAGGTGGACAGTACAGGTGAAAAAATGATGCCTCCTCTGTTGTGTGATTCTCCAAGTAAACTGCTACCTGAAAATTCCAGCTTTCAATTTTTGTCTGACTGAAATAATTTATTTTCTACAGCATTTTGTTTAGAATGTATTATATCACATAGACACATTACAATGTAATTCATCCATTTATATGTCCACCTTCTCCATTAGAAAGATGAATTCTGAGAAAAGGTAAAGTGTCTGCTTCATCTTAATATTCTATGACCTTGGATGCTTGTAAGGGCATAGAAAACTCCCATTAAAATCTGAGTGAATAAATGCATGGTAGCTCAGAGTTTTCTGTCTCACTAATTCTATGTATTCCTCCTTTCACTCAGATTTATTCTTAAAAGGGAATTCTTTAATCTAGCAATTTTTTGAATTTAAACCATGAGAAGCAATGTGTATTGGCAGGTAGAAAGTTTGTCTCATACAGGATCTATATTGGCCAGTCTAAAATAGTTACTACTTCCTCCAAGGACAATTGTGAGCCTACACATTCTGTGGAGAACGCCAAGGATGCAAGAGGAGGAATGATACCTGAACAGTCTTGATCAGACAGCGCTTGGCCAGAACAGGAAAAGGTCAGTGTGGATAACACATCAACTGTGTAAGAATGTTGAAATAGGAAGAGGGGAAAAGACATATAGGAGAAAAGTTCATCTGAGGCTGATTCCACAGGATAAAAGATGATGCTGCTGTAAAATGAAATACTCTGTGTGGCTCTCTAGATGTGTATATGTTTGATGATTTAGCTTGTGTTCCGTTCATGGATTATGCCTGGTTGCCTTTTGGACATGCCTGGGCATTTGGGGGGTATAGTGCTGGGATCACAAAATGAAAGAGAGATACAAAGAATTATCTCTTTGTTGAGAGATACAAAGGAATTAAAAGATGAGTTAGCTGGTGTTCTATTCATGGACTGTGCATGCTTGTCTTTCTGGACATTATTTTTTTGGGGGGTATGATGCTGCATTAATTTTTTTAAACACCACCCTTATAGAGAAGGGGGACATAAAGAAGCAAATGTTGAAAAATATGGGAAACCTATTGAAAATGTGTCCGTTTCCCCAGTACCCCTCGACTCCCCCATCCTGCAACACAAAATTAGTGCAGCTCACGTTTTCATCAAAATTCTGCTGTAAGTCACAAAGTGAGTTACAAAGGGATCACAAAGTGAAACAGAGATACAATAGAATTAAAATTGTTCCCAGGTACTGTCCTTATTTTATTAAAAAAAAAAAAAAAAGATTCAAGGGTCAATTAATTCCCCAACTACCATTTCACAAATTCATTAGATCCCTCATAGATATCTCATCTTTCTGGAAAATAATGCTTTATAAAGCTTTCATTATATGCATTTCTCTAGCTTATATGGCCCATAAAACATCCATGTTTACAAATTCCATCTCTCAGCTCCCACCTGACCCATTGACCTCAATCACTGACCAGAAAAAATTACTTCAGTTTTCTTGGAGAATACTCAACTGTGCCTGTGAAATCCAGTTTCAGAATGCTATATTTTCTATAAGGCTTTAGCGGGATTTGGTTTTCTTCTCCAAAATCTAAACAATATAATCATTTTACTGTAATATATTCAGAAGTGAGGCACATAAAGAAGCTGTCCTATATCAGCCATATAGTTAATAGAAACAAAGTGAAAAAAGAATATGAAAAGGCAAAGAGGTAAGAGGAAAAGACTTTCACCAGAGTTAAATGATTGATTTTATCAAACATTGATTATCTAAATTGTAATTCATTTACATTAATGTACAATGAGATCCAATAGATAAAATAAAGTAACAATAACAAAAATTATAGTGTTCAAAAAGTATATGTTTGCACCACTTTATATTTATGTCAAAATATACAAAAGATTCAATTTCACAGGCATACTGACTTTGCTACAAAGAAAATAGAATGGTATGTAACTCTAAGGGAGATAAATGTAGCAAATGTGTTTCACTGCCTAGGAGAGGAAAAGAATAATGATGGTGATCATATCTTAATCTGAGAAAAAAATGAAACAATGAAGATAATTGTTCCTGAAGTACAGAACAAAGAGATAACTGAATAAAGGGTATACTTAAACTCTCATTTAGTCCAGTGGATTGACTTCATATTTTCCTTCTCTTTCTACTTTTGTTCTTAATGGATAAAAAAGATGCAACACATATGCACAATGAAATATTACTGAGCCATAAAAGAATGAAATAATGACATTTTCAGCAACATGGATGAACTTAGAGATGATCATACTAAGTGAGGTAAGTCAGACAGAGAAAGACAGACATCATATCACTTATACATAGACTATAAATAAAAGATACAAAAGAACTTATTTACAAAACAGATAAACCTACAGACATAGAAAACAAACCCAAGGTTACCAAAGGGAAAGGGGGAGAGATAAATGAGAAGTTTGTTATTAATATACACACACTACTCCATATGAAATAAGCAACTATGGCCTACTGTATAACAGGGAACTATACTCACTATTTTGCAATAACCTATAAAGGAAAACAACTGGGAAGTATATAAATGGGTTCCAAGAGGGTTCAGAGGTAAGGAATCTGCCTGTCAAGCAGGAGACATGGATTTGATCCCTCGGTCAGGAACATCCCCTTGATCAACCCACTCCAGTACTCTTGCCTGGGAAATTGCGCGGACAGAGGAGCCTGGCAGGCTACAGTCCATAGGCTTGCAAACAGTCCAACATAACAACTAAGCAGCAGCAGTAACGTATAACATATATGATTGAGTCAGTTTGCTGCGTACCTGGAACTAGCAAAGCTTTGTAAGTCAACGACATCAATTTCATAACAGAAGAATTACGAAGCTACAAGTGTGGGAAGGGGCCATGAAAAAATTCTGACACCTTGGGGAAAAGTAGTTCTTAAAAAAAAGAGATAAGTGATGAAGCAGGGTCATCCTCAAGGCAAGCACTACCAACTGTCTTCAAGTGGTGAGGCACTCTACACTCCATAAAATGTAGAGGGGCTGAACAGCCTGGGAAGCCCATGGATACAGTTCCCAATTGTTTTCCTTTGTAGGTTATTACAAAATATTGAGTATATTTCCCTGTGCTATACAGTAAGGCTTAGTTGTTTATCTATTTCATATAGAGTAGTATATGTATATTAATACCAACTGATCTTCAAACGAATTTGGTTTATGAAGCAGTTAATAATAATGAGATCCAACCAGTCCATCCTAAAGGAGATCAGTCCTGGGTGTTCATTGGAAGGACTGATGCTGAAGCTGAAACTCCAATACTTTGGCCACCTGATACAAAGAGCTGACTCATTTGAAAAGTCCCTGATGCTGGGAGAGATTGGGGGCAGGAGGAGAAGGGGACGACAGAGGATGAGATGGCTGGATGGCATCACCAACTCGATGCGCATGAGTTTGAGTGAACTCCAGGAGTTGGTGATGGACAGGGGGGCCTGCCGTGCTGCGGTTCATGGGGTCACAAAGAGTCGGACACGACTGAGCGACTGAACTGAACTGAACTGAACACTAATGGTACTAATTATGAAAATGTACTGTGAAACATTTGATCTACAGGATAAGTTTTATGAACAGAAAAGTTGACTTTAAAAATTTATTTAAGTAATAAATATTTCTTGCAAGCCAAACGTGTATCATCCACTCTAGGAAACCTTATGAGTACCACAGTTAAAAATCTGCAACCCCCACGGGGCTCACATACTAATAAACTAAAAGAAGTTGGAAGAAGTCAGGATACACAATTTAAAATATGTACATTTCTAAAAGACATTTTTTTAATATGTGCCATTAGCAGTAATTTCCCTGTATTAAATTTATTTCACCAAATACTAGTAGTCAGTAGAGAGAAATAGACAGGGCAGGGGGAGGGACAATATTTTTATAAATATGCTTATAGGATAATTTTTTTTAATTGAGAAAATTAATTTGTATGATTCATTATTTTCTTCTTTTTTTTTCCTTTTCTGTGAATTAAAATAATGACCACCATTATTGTATAAAAAGAAAACATGTAAGTAAAGAAAAAACTTAGTCCAGTTTGGAGAAGTATATTTGATAACTATTGAGACAGGAAACAATTCAGTCAACTGGGGCTTGATGAGCAAGAATGCTAGTTAATAGAAATGATAAAAATGTTAGGAAGCAACATCTGAACTTCTCAAAAATGGAGATACAATATGATACTACAATACCACATCTGGGTGTACATCCAAAGAAAGCACTAATTCAAAAATATGCATGCACTTCAAGGTTCATAACAGCACTATTTACAATTGCCAAGACATGGACGCAACCTGTGTCCATCAGCAGAAGAACGATGAAGCAGGCACGGTGCATACATGCAGTGAGATATTACTCAGCTGTAAAAAAGAAAGACGGAATGCCATTTGCAGCAACATGGAGCAAGCCATAGATCATCATACTGAGTAAAGTGAGTCCAGCAGAGAAAGACAAGTATCATATATCACTTATACATGGAATCTAAAATAAAGATAAAATAATTTACATATAAAACTTTCTGTATGTAGATCACAGACATAAAATAATCACTTTGCTGTACACTTAAAATTAATATACTATAAATAAACTATACTTCAATTTAACAACATAATCTGAAGATTTTGTAGGCTACTGTGTTCCCTAGAGGTAGCTGGGGATAGTTCTCTAAATTCAAGTTGGCAGTAGAGCTGAGATGCAGCAAAATCATTGAGAACAGGAAGCTATAGTGTTGTGTGCAGATCAAATTCAAGATGCAGCGACTGATACAGGGGTGGGGCTACAATATGAAGATCCAAGGACTGGGAGGAAATGCAGGGGTCAAGATCGAACCAACTGGAGGAAGAACTTCTTTGTATTCTGAGAACTGAGTCACATGGGATGATAGCTACTTGCTACATGTAATTATTGCACACTTTGAGTATGGCTAGTCCAGAGACGGGTGGTAAGTGTAAAACACACACTGGGTTTCCAAGATATAGTACAAAATATATAAAACAATGTAAACAATATCACAGATGCAATTACATTTTATATGTCAAAAGGATAATATTCTAGATATGTTAGACATTATAGTCTTTCTTTTAATGTAGTTTCTTGGAAATGGAAACTTATACATGATGTTTATATTTCTAGTGGACAGCATGTTTAGAGAGTTGATTCCCAGCTTTTTTGAACATGTACCCTGTCAGTAAATACAATTTAAATATATCTTCAACATTTATTTTTAAATGATAAATCTGCTAAGCTCTATAAAAAGAAAATATATTTTTATAAAATGTGTGGCAAAATGGAAAATATAAGCAGGTGAAATAAAAATAGAGATAGAAATTCTAACACACTTTCTTCCAGCTCTATGTGGATCATACGATGCACTCTTTTGGAAGCTAAAAATTCATATTTCTTTTTTTTTTTTTTTTTTTTTTTTTTTTTTTATTTTATTTTATTTTTTTATTTTTTTTAATTTTTTTATTAGTTGGAGGCTAATTACTTCACAACATTTCAGTGGGTTTTGTCATACATTGATATGAATCAGCCATAGATTTACACTTATTCCCCATCCCGATCCCCCCTCCCACCTCCCTCTTCACCCGACTCCTCTGGGTCTTCCCAGTGCACCAGGCCCGAGCACTTGTCTCATGCATCCCACCTGGGCTGGTGATCTGTTTCACCATAGATAGTATACATGCTGTTCTTTTGAAACATCCCACCCTCACATTCTCCCACAGAGTTCAAAAGTCTGTTCTGTATTTCTGTGTCTCTTTTTCTGTTTTGCATATAGGGTTATCATCACCATCTTTCTAAATTCCATATATATGTGTTAGTATGCTGTAATGTTCTTTATCTTTCTGGCTTACTTCACTCTGTATAATGGGCTCCAGTTTCATCCATCTCATTAGGACTGATTCAAATGAATTCTTTTTGACAGCTGAGTAATATTCCATGGTGTATATGTACCACAGCTTCCTTATCCATTCATCTGCTGATGGGCATCTAGGTTGCCTCCATGTCCTGGCTATTATAAACAGTGCTGCAATGAACATTGGGGTGCACGTGTCTCTTTCAGATCTGGTTTCCTCAGTGTGTATGCCCAAAAGTGGGATTGCTGGGTCATATGGCAGTTCTATTTCCAGTTTTTTAAGGAATCTCCACACTGTTTTCCATAGTGGCTGTACTAGTTTGCATTCCCACCAACAGTGTAAGAGGGTTCCCTTTTCTCCACAGCCTCTCCAGCATTTATTGCTTGTAGTCTTTTGGATAGCAGCCATCCTGACTGGCGTGTAATGGTACCTCATTGTGGTTTTGATTTGCATTTCTCTAATAATGAGTGATGTTGAGCACCTTTTCATGTGTTTGTTAGCCATCTGTATGTCTTCTTTGGAGAAATGTCTGTTTAGTTCTTTGGCCCATTTTTTGATTGGGTCATTTATTTTTCTGGAATTGAGCTTCAGGAGTTGCTTGTATATTTTTGAGATTAATCCTTTGTCTGTTTCTTCATTTGCTATTATTTTCTCCCAATCTGACGGCTGTCTTTTCACCTTACTTATAGTTTCCTTTGTAGTGCAAAAGCTTTTAAGTTTCATTAGATCCCATTTGTTTAGTTTTGCTTTTATTTCCAATATTCTGGGAGGTGGGTCATAGAGGATCTTGCTGTGATTTATGTCAGAGAGTGTTTTGCCTATGTTCTCCTCTAGGAGTTTTATAGTTTCTGGTCTTACATTTAGATCTTTAATCCATTTTGAGTTTATTTTTGTGTATGGTGTTAGAAAGTGTTCTAGTTTCATTCTTTTACAAGTGGTTGACCAGTTTTCCCAGCACCACTTGTTAAAGAGGTTGTCTTTTTTCCATTGTATATCCTTGCCTCCTTTGTCAAAGATAAGGTGTCCATAGGTTCGTGGATTTATCTCTGGGCTTTCTATTCTGTTCCATTGATCTATATTTCTGTCTTTGTGCCAGTACCATACTGTCTTGATGACTGTGGCTTTGTAGTAGAGTCTGAAGTCAGGCAGGTTGATTCCTCCAGTTCCATTCTTCTTTCTCAAGATTACTTTGGCTATTCGAGGTTTTTTGTATTTCCATACAAATTGTGAAATTCTTTGGTCTAGTTCTGTGAAAAATACCGTTGGTAGCTTGATAGGGATTGCATTGAATCTATAGATTGCTTTGGGTAGAATAGCCATTTTGACAATATTGATTCTTCCAATCCATGAACACGGTATGTTTCTCCATCTGTTTGTGTCCTCTTTGATTTCTTTCATCAGTGTTTTATAGTTTTCTATGTATAGGTCTTTTGTTTCTTTAGGTAGATATACTCCTAAGTATTTTATTCTTTTTGTTGCAATGGTGAATGGTATTGTTTCCTTAATTTCTCTTTCTGTTTTTTCATTGTTAGTATATAGGAATGCAAGGGATTTCTGTGTGTTAATTTTATATCCTGCAACTTTACTATATTCATTGATTAGTTCTAGTAATTTTCTGGTAGAGTCTTTAGGGTTTTCTATGTAGAGGATCATGTCATCTGCAAACAGTGAGAGTTTCACTTCTTCTTTTCCTATCTGGATTCCTTTTACTTCTTTTTCTGCTCTGATTGCTGTGGCCAAAACTTCCAACACTATGTTGAACAGTAGTGGTGACAGTGGGCACCCTTGTCTTGTTCCTGATTTCAGGGGGAATGCTTTCAATTTTTCACCATTGAGGGTGATGCTTGCTGTGGGTTTGTCATATATGGCTTTTATAATGTTGAGGTATGTTCCTTCTATTCCTGCTTTTTGGAGAGTTTTAATCATAAATGAGTGTTGAATTTTGTCAAAGGCTTTCTCTGCATCTATTGAGATAATCATATGGTTTTTATCTTTCAATTTGTTAATGTGGTGTATTACGTTGATTGATTTGCGGATATTGAAGAATCCTTGCATTCCTGGGATAAAGCCCACTTGGTCGTGGTGTATGATTTTTTTAATATGTTGTTGGATTCTGTTTGCTAGAATTTTGTTAAGGATTTTTGCATCTATGTTCATCAGTGATATTGGCCTGTAGTTTTCTTTTTTTGTGGCATCTTTGTCTGGTTTTGGAATTAGGGTGATGGTGGCCTCATAGAATGAGTTTGGAAGTTTACCTTCTTCTGCAATTTTCTGGAAGAGTTTGAGTAAGGTAGGTGTTAGCTCTTCTCTAAATTTTTGGTAGAATTCAGCTGTGAAGCCATCTGGTCCTGGGCTTTTGTTTGCAAAATTCATATTTCTAATGTGGATTATAAGACAGTCAGTCTTAGATGGATGATCAAGACAGGCTTACAGGACCAGAAAGAATCCAAAATAAGTGTTTACTTTTAAGTATATTTTAAGTCATATTAAAAATTTTGTGTTGGATTGAAATGCAATGTTATATTAAATCCATTTAATGTATTTGCATAAGTACTAAATTAACATAAATATTAGACTAGCACAAAATAAAATGTAATTCTATATTTCACTGAACAAGTTTAAGGAAAATCAGAGTGCTGAGATGGGCAAATTTATAAATATGAGACTAACGTTCATCTGCTGGTTTATCTAATTTTGAAGAAAAATAAAAAAATATGAAAAGAAAACCTTATAGAGAATATGCTGTATAAGCTCTAATTTATTAAATGGGAAAAAAATTCCTAATTATCTCGAATACATAGCAATGTATCCTAAACACAAATATTTTTTAACTGATGCAAATTTGGATTATAGGCACTCAAAGCTGGCAGGAAAGTCAGTAAGCATCTCTTCCACTCTGAGGTGAGCATGCAGAGGAGCACAATCCCAGAGGTGGGCAGGTATCACATGGTGGAAGGCTGTGGGGCTGAAACCACAGCCTGGTATTAGACACAGACTCTGTCTCCTTCCCAGTCAGTCACATCATCTGAATTCATAGCAATATGAATTCATATTTACACAGAGACAGTTGTGGGTTTTTTTTTATATATTCACTTTTGTTTTGAAATTTCTTTGATTATTCTACATTCTCCTTTCTCATGCACAATACTTTTATAACTCAAAAATAAAGTTATTATTTCCACATTTTTCCTAACCTAAAGTCAAATGTATCATGTTTGGATAACCTTAATTATCCCAAACTATGAAGGGTCTGAGTTAATAGGATTTTACTGAATGTTACAGCAAGGAAAACAGCTCCCGGTTCAGTAGCCCATTCTCTACCCACTTCATGCTGTGCTTTTTTGTTTGATTAAATGAAACATTATGAATTCCCCAAATAACCTCAATATGTTTTTATGATAAAGTACACCATTATGTTCAAATATTTATCTTACTCATTGTAACAGTAATGATGTGGGCAGTACTTAATATTCTATTGCACCTTCCCTGTTGATATTCTGAATTGGAGTGGAGCAGATGTTCATATATAATAAACCATATTCTAAAGTGCACATGTGCAAACATCAACTTGCACATCAATTTTTCAGTATGACAATTTTAAAGAAAAGAGAAGCAAAGTATTTGGTAATCATGGTTTTTACCATTTACAGACAAAATTTTATACACTTTCCTTTGATATGAAAAGATTAACATTATAAAATGAAGAAATCATTAAAATTTTTATATTTTTTTGATTTTAATCAAATCCAATGCAATCATGTCAATGGCCTTTTTAGAAAAAAGACTGCCAATTTTATTTTGCCAGTATACAATTTTTTTAATCAAATTTTGTAAGGAAAGAGCATGCTACTACAACCTATGAGTGACATTTTAGTTTAGCACATAACCAGAAAGAAAATTGAGTTTGAAAAACACTTTTAGGAATTATTTTTCCAAGTGGTCAAAAATATCTCAGCATTTCAGTGAGTTTCAACATTTCAGTGAGTTTGCCATTTAAATGTCCAAGTAATTTTCTCTCTAATTACATGGTATCATATTACATGATTTCACAGGATTTAATAATTAGTACATTCCAACAAAGTTACTAGTTTGATGAACAGGAGATGTATTGATGATGTAATATTGAGTGCAAATAGTTTTATAATTAGACATTTCTTTAATGAATATTTTTCTTTTGTAAAAATTATATATATATATATATATAATTTTTTTTTTTTAATAAGTCTCAACTTCTGGGATTCCTATAGAGCAGTGCTACTCAGGGAGTGGTCCCTGCATCACGGGGAGTTCTGGATTTACTTGATATTGGTCAGTTAGAAGACAACTGCAGAGACTGAGAGCTTGCATTCAGGAAGACTTTAAACACTTGGCACTGTCGTAACGCCCCGTCCCTGCCTGGTGGGAATCAGCAAACCTAGCTCAAGTGTTGTCAGACTTGTGTCCTGAATTACACGGCTGGCACTCACACACAGTGAGGTCAGCCTGGTGTTGGGATCTGAAGTGGGCTGGAAAAATTACTCAGCAAAATGAGTTTTCTTTACTTGTCCCCTAACAAGAGAGCTAATCCCTACCCCCTGAGATGAGGGAGCTGTGTGGCCTAGTGGGGCAACTACTCACCACCTGTGGCTTTGGAGATGCTGAAGCGTGGCTAGTCCAAACTGAAATGTGCTGTACTTTACGTGTACATTTCAGACTGTGTTCTGAAGCTTTCATATATGAAAACAGAAAAATATAGCATTAACAATTTAATGTTGAATCCCTATTGATAATTCTCTTGATATTTTGGATTCAACAAAATAAGTATTACCTTTAGTTTCACCTGTTTCAATTTACTTCTTCTTGTGAGGCCACTAGAAAATTTTACGTTGAAACGTGGCTTTCATTTTATTTCTACTGGATGGTGCTGCACTAGAATACCTTGAGCAGACAAGCATGCAGTGACATCTAAGCTTTGTGGTGAACACTGGGTAAAACTTATTCTACTTCCAGACTTCAGACAATACTGCAAAGCCGCAGTAATCAAAGTGGTGTAGTATTGGTACAAGAACGACATGTGGGCCAACGGAACAGAGGAGCGAGCCCAGAAACAAAGCCACACTTGGACAGTCGATTAATCGTCAACAAAGGAGGTAAGAATATAAAATGGGAAAATGTTTCTTCAGCAAGTGGCGCTGTGAAGTTTGAACGTTTGCATGACCATCAATGAAGCTAGAACACACTCTCATTTCCAGCACAAAAATAAACTCAAAACGACTTAGAGACGTCAATATAAGACATGATACCATGAACTCCTAGATGAGAACCTAGGAAAAATATCATCTGACATAAATCGTAAAAATGTTTTCTTAGGTCAGTCTGCCAAGGCAATAGACATAAAAAGCAAAGTATGCAACGGGACCTAATCAAACTTACAAGATTTTGTACAGTAAAGAAACCATAATGACAACCTATGGAATCAGAAAAAAAAAAAAAATTTCAAATGATGTGACAGATAAGGGCTAAATCTCCAAAATATACAAGCTGTTCATACAACTCAACAACAACAAACAATTAAAATGTGTACAGAAAACCTTAATAGGCATTTCTCCAAAGAAGCCATACAGATAGCCAATGAGCACAGGAAAAGATGTTCAACATCATTATTTGAAAAATGGCTTCCTAGGTGGCGCTTGTTCTGTAGCACAGATGTGTCCAACTCTTCGTGACCGCATGAACTGCAGCACCCCAGACCCCCCTGTCCTTCACCACCTCCTGGAGTTTACTCAAACTCATGTCCATCGAGTCTGACTCCATCCAACCAACTCATCTGTTTTCCCTGTCTTCTCCTGCCTTCAGTCTTTCACAGCACCAGGGTCTTTTCTGATGAGTCAGCTCTTCATATCAGCTGGCTAAAGATTGGAGCTTCAGCATCAGTCCTTCCAAAGGATATTCAGGACTGATCTTTAGGATGGACTGGTGTAAACTCCTTGCTATTCACGGGACTCTCAAGAGTCTTCTCCAACACCACAGTTCAAAAGAATCAATTCTTCAGCACTCAGCCTGCTTTACGGTCCAACTCGCGCATTCATACATGACTACTGGAAAAAAAACATAACCTTGACTAGACGGAGCTTTGTTGGCAAAGTAATGTCTCTGCTTTTTAACACATTGTCTAGGCGTGTCATAGCTTTTCTTCCAAGGAGCAAGCGTCTTTTAGGTTCATGGCTACAGTCACCATCTGTAGTGATTTTGGAGCCCAAGAAAATAATGTCTGTCACTGTTTCCATTGTTTCCCCATCTATTTGCCATGAAGTGATGGGACCAGATGCCATGAGTTTTTTTTGAATGTTGAGTTTTAAGCCAGCTTTTTCACTCTCCTCCTTCGCCTTCATCAAGTCGCTTTAGTTCCTTTTCGCCACCAAGTGATGCTAGTGGTAAAGAATCCGCCTGCCAATGCAACAGATGTGGGTCTCATACCTGAACTGATATCTCCTGGAGTAGGAAATGGCAGCCCGCTCCAAAATTCTTGCCTATCCCATGGATAGAGGAGCCTGGTGGGCTATAATCCATGGGGCCACAAAGAACTGGACACAGCTAAGCGACACACACACATTAGAGAAATACAGATGAAAGCTACAGTGAGGTACCACCTCACACCCGTGAGAATGGCGATCATTGATAAGTCTGTAAATAACAAATGCTGGAGAAAAAGACACCTTCATACACTGTTGATGTGAATGTAAGTTGATGCATCCACTATAGAAAATGGTGTGGGTGGAGGATTCTCAGAAACTAAAACTAGAATTATTATATGATCTAGCAATCCTACTCCTGGATATATACCCAGACAAAACTATAATTCAAAAAGATACGTGTACCCCTATTTCATAGCATCACTATTCACAATAGCTAAGACATGGAAGCAATTCTATATCTTCACCGACAGATGAGTGGATAAAGAAGATGTGGTATAGATATACATTCCATACAGTGGAATACTAATCAGCCATAAAAAGAATCAAATCATGCCATGTACAGCAACATGGGTGCAATTAGAGATTATCATACTAAGTAAAGTAAGTCAGAAAGAGAAAGACAAATCCTACATGATGTCACTTTATGTGTGGAATCTAAAACATGGCACATATGAACTTATCTACAAAACAGAAACAGACTAACGGATACAGTGAACAGACTTGTGGTCACCTGGGCTGGGGGCTTAGGAGAGGGAAGGATTAAGAATTTGGGGTCAGCAGATGCAAACTATGACATACAGGAAACTAAAGGGCAAGGTCCTACTGTGTAGTACAGGGAACGTTTTCAGTACCCTTTGATAAACCATAATGGAAAAGAGTGTATAAAGCAATTCTATATGTATATAAATGAGTCACTTTGTTGTATAGCAGATTGCCATGACACTGTAAGTCAACTATGCTTCAATTTAAAAAAAAAAAAAAGAAAAACAATAGCAACAACAAGATAAACTTACTTTAACCCATGATGTTATTTGACTTTCTGAGCCTTCTTTTATATTAAAATTTACCAGCATGCAGTGAATCAGTTTAACTGCATGAAAGTTTGGCTTGAGTTGGTTAAGATAGAAGTTGAGTATATAGGAGGATTATTTTTAATCTGTTAAAGATTTTAGCTTTAATACACAGTTACTTATAACAATCCACTTATTAAATGCCTGAAGAAAAAATTAAAGTATGTAAACTAGATTTTCCAGGTTCAGACAATAGTAATAAAAAATTATATTTTAGCTTATAAATAGAAAAATGAAGAAAGAAAGTAAGCATTCATAGAGCCATGATCTTAATCACTGTACTTTATTAATCTAGGTTATTATTGTCATATCAAAAGTGTATGTAAAAATATTATACAAATAGAAAATATTCTATTTGCTACATGTGCCCAGAAAATCTCTCAGGTCTGAGCCCTAGGATTAGTGTGTTTTTTGTTATCCTAGGAGCCACAAGCATTTGAAAATGAGTCTATATTCCTCCTCGTTTTCATTGCTGGGAAGTTGTGAGTCCTTTATACAGCCCAGCTTGATCAACCCTCTCAGGAGGCAGGCCCCTACTCTGTAATCCTAATCTCATGGTAGACTTAACTAATTCTTTTTCAATTATGTCTTCCTTACTCAAATACTGGGTTAACTAAGATTAAAAGAAAAACAAAAACAAAACCCAAAAGGTGTTAATGCAAGTACTGTTTCTAAGATATTTGCTGAACAACTCATGCCTATAGAGATTCTGCCATGCTTTGTCCAGATATAGGCAAGCAGCCCTTTAGTTTCTTCATATTTGTCTGTTTTTGTTCCCCTTAACCCTTAATTATAAAAATGAGATTTCCAGAAAACATTTACCCTAACTCTTGACTTATGCTCTGTCAAATGTACGTAATACTCTGCCTAACCTGTTGCTTTCTCTTCGGGATTAAAGTAAGAATGAAGGATTAAGTAGATACAGAATGACTGACCCTCTATCTCTAGACTTCCCCTAGTAGATCTGCTCATGGCGCCGCAGACCCAGGTGGCTCATATAGGCAAGAGAGCATCCAGTTGTCAGCAGACCACACGGGCGAGACAGTTTACCCAAAAGATCAGAGAATTCAGCATGTCTGCACACCATGGAAAAATGATAAGGAACCTGACCTCTTATCAACGATTAATTGAGATAGCTTGCTGTTTTTCCTTTAAAAACTGTCATGGTTGAGAAGGATATTCAGAATTGGTATCTGGACAAGAGTCCACCTTCTCCCCAGATTGTTGAATTTTCTGAACAAAGTATCTTTCTTCTCTACCAACACTTGTGCTTTGATTGCTGGCTTTTGAGCAGGGAACAGCTGGACTTGAGCTTGATAACACATAGACAACCCTGGCAGGAAGCCCGTTTCACTCAATCATATAATCAAGCCATCTGATTAAGTCAGTACACACAAGAGAGATGGATCACCATGTACAGGAGCAGAAGAATATAGGACCAAACTCTTTTATGTGTTTAGGAGCACAGAGAATATTCCACAGACTAATTTTTTTCAAGAGGAAAGCACAAATTTTGTTTAATACTCAAATATAAAACTTAAACTTTTCCCTTTAAGAAAATAATCACCATAAGAGGACCACACAGGCTGTATTAATTAGGAGTTATGTAGTCTGAACCATCTTATTAACTACTTTGTGACTCTCCTTCTGAGTTAAAAAAAAAAAAAAGGCTTATTTTTTCAGAATTCATGTAATTATATCTTGGGCAACCAATAGCCATATTTATTATTCTTTAGATTGTAATCAGATGTTGATATCTTTACAGGCTGTAAAAGAATACTGATACTCAGGAAGAGGATAAGCACTTGGATAAACTCCTCTGCTTTTCCATTGTGTATTTAAACCCCCATTGTTTCTGCAACCTCTAATATTCCATTGTTCATGGACCTCTACCCTGGAAGAAAGGCAACTGAACAACAGGTAAGGATGCATAATACTCAAAGCATTAAAATGCCTGTTTAAATATCTGGCTTTGTCCTTTATCCCATTCCCTTCCTTTATCCCTCAACTCTATAATGTTAATTATTCAAGTCTTAGAAGGCTATCCTAATTATTTGATATTGTGATTTTATTTACTTTAGACAGAAAGAATATATTTCTTAGTTAAATGTAAAATAGCTAAAATGTCTCACTCTGAGAGAAACAGTATGGCCTGTAATATATACCTGTTAGGTTTCAAGATTTCAATAACTTGCTGCTATTAAGTATATATTAAGTGATGAAAGGGCTTCCCCAGTCACTCAGTCAGGTAAAGAATCTACCTACAATTCAGGAGATGCAGGTGAGATCCCTGGGTTGGGAAGATCCCCTGGATAAGGAAATGGCAAACCACTCCACTATTCTTGCCTGGGAAATCCCATGGATCCTCTGAACCTGGGGGGCTACACCCTCCATGAGATCACAAGAGCCAGACTAAACCACCACCACCACCAGTGATGGGAACTCAAAGACCAGGAGATAGTGGGTTGAAATGATAAATGATTAAGAGAAACCCAGGAGAAGTTTTTTGACCTAAAGTACACAAAACAAGGAAAGTGTTGAGAAGCAGACAGAGACCAAACAATACGGTAGGAACATAGTTCTAAGCCCCTGTGCTACGTCACCAAGCAGCTATGCTGGAAACAGCCTTGCGATGTTCTGAATGTGAAAGCAAGCCACATGTTTCTGTCAAGAAAGAATATAGAAAGAGTTAGTTTAGGCTGATTCTTGAAAGTCTACACTTAAGGGCCTTATTTTTTCTTTCTAGTTTATTAATATGGCCATGTAGTAAATAACAGATTAATTGTGGTTGTGACTATTACTATCCCACCATAGCTAGAAAGTTCTAGAAGCCATTTA
Source organism: Cervus elaphus (assembly GCF_910594005.1). Classification (NCBI taxonomy): domain Eukaryota; kingdom Metazoa; phylum Chordata; class Mammalia; order Artiodactyla; family Cervidae; genus Cervus; species Cervus elaphus. The sequence continues at coordinate 77,840,118 of NC_057847.1, read as the reverse complement.
ATGTTTCCTTGTCTTGTGATAGAAGTTTATCATAACCATTTGTTCACTCATCCATTAATTCATTCACACTTTTTTTTTTTAAAAACTGTGTAATAGATCCCCTGCTTGGGATAAGAGACTGGAAAAAAATTCAAATTCCCCACAGAATTTACAGATCTGGAGGTAAACCTTCTCTTCCCCTGTTAAAGAATAATAAATGAAAGAAAAAGATAAAAGTTGTTCAACAATTTCTTAAAAATCAATACTTGATATGTTTTTGTAGTCTTCTAGTTCATTCTACATTCTCTATTTATTTATTTTTATTTATTTATTTGTTTGTTTATTTTTATTAGTTGGAGGCTAATTACTTTACAATATTGTAGTGGCTTTTGCCATACATTGACATGAATCAGCCATGGATTTACATGTGTTCCCCATCCCGATCCCCCCTCCCGCCTCCCTCCCCATCCCATCCCTCTGGGTCTTCCCAGTGCACCAGGCCTGAGCAGTTGTCTCATGCATCCAACCTGGGCTGGTGATCTGTTTCACCCTTGATAATATACATGTTTCGATGCTGTTCTCTCAGAACATCCCACCCTCGCCTTCTCCCACAGAGTCCAAAAGTCCATTCTGTACATCTGTATCTCTTTTTCTGTTTTGCATATAGGGTTATCATTACCATCTTTTAAAATTCTATATATATACATTAGTATACTGTATTGGTCTTTATCTTTCTGGATAACTTCACTCTGTATAATGGGCTCCAGTTTCATCCATCTCATTAGAACTGAGTCAAATGAATTCTTTTTAATGACTGAGTAATATTCCATGGTGTATATATACCACAGCTTCCTTATCCATTTGTCTGCTGATGGGCATCTAGGTTGCTTCTATGTCCTGGCTATTATAAACAGTGCTGCGATGAACATTGGGGTTCATGTGTCTCTTTCAGATCTAGTTTCCTCGGTGTGTATGCCCAGAAGTGGGATTGCTGGGTCATATGGCAGTTCTATTTCCAGTTTTTTAAGGAATCTCCACACTGTTCTCCATAGTGGCTGTACTAGTTTGCATTCCCACCAACAGTGTAATACTCTATTTAAAAAAAAAAAAAAAAAAAAACAGAAGAAGAAGGAAGGAACATTGAATTTTAGGAAAAAAAACTGCTCTTTAAAAGACAAGAAGCATATGCGTCATTTTCTGCTTAACTTGAATTGCTGAATTATGGGACCAGTCTCTGTACTGATCTTGCAGAAATGCTCCCTCTTGTTTCAAAAGCATTGCAGCTCATAATACAAACTTGTATCATCACAATGGATTATTGACCGTTGGACTATAGCCTTGGGGAAATTTTGCTGCAGTTTATATTCAGCAACTTTCGCCATGAGCAGTGGTAGAAAGCAGCAAATGCTGTTCTTTCCTTGTTGAAGGACTAAGGACACAGACATAAAGAAAGAATAATGGCCATTTAATAAGAATCTGTCAACTTTAAATAAATCTAAACATTTGGTGGGAGAGCTCTAGCTAGTAAATATTTTGCCTATATTGATTAATTTTCTTTTACAGAGTACAAATATGTTAACACTCACTATTTTTAGATAAGAAATAACATGGGCACTGAGAGGAGCCTTGGCCAAAAGGATAGAAAGACTTTAACACTGCTAATAAGCTTAATCACATGGAAATATTTGCACTGATCAAATAGAATTTATGTATCACTTCAAACATATATGGTACAGCCACAAAAACCCCACAACAAATATTAACAAGTTTATTATAATGCAACAAGATTTTTAAAAAAGCAAAATAGAACTGAAATCCAAAAATCACTGATCAGAATGTATTAAAATTAGAAATAAACAGAAAATAAGGGGAAAACTCTGCAAACCTAAAAAATCATGCAAGTTCTAAAGAATCCTTGACACTAAACACCATTAATTAATTAATAATAATACAAAATTCTACATGTGAATCACTCCATATACAACCAAAACATAATCAGAAAAGACTGATAACTTAAAATCTTTTCAATAAAAACTCAGAAAGCCTGAAAAAAGAAGTAAACTAACCCTAAATCCCCAAAGCACATCTTTAAATAATAAAATAAACTAAAAGTGTAATAATAAATATTTTTAAGAAAACAGCAAAGATTAAGAAAATAATAGATTTGATAAGTGTAATGACTGTATATTTTACAAATTCAAAAAAGGTAAAAATAAATGTACAAATAAATTATATATATATATATATAAATTATTTCTTAAGTAATAAAAATAGAGAATATTTAAACCATCATTTTTGAAAAATGTATGGTAATAATTGGTAAACTAAACAGGTCATGAAAGTTTTTGTTTTTCTTTTTCTCAAGGAAGTGTAAAATCTTGTCAGGCTGAAAAAAATTTCATGGAAAGTTTCATACTTCTATTTTACACACACAGAAGCACATACATGTGTACCAGCTGCTTCCCAATAAGTTTTGCTTCTCATGTTCTGCTTTGACACCAAGAAACAGATAACATGCATATTACATATCTTGTTTCATAGTCTAGGAGCTATGAAAGAAACACATGCACAGCTAACTAAATTGCTATTAAAAATGTGACACTAATTCCCAAAGGGACATGTAATATATTTCTGGTCCACTATAATTATGATATCATCAATGTCAATGTTAATTAAGCCTTGGCAAACTGAAACCAGAGCATGTCAAAAGAAGTCCTTGAGCAAAACCCATCCCAGTGTTTCCAGAGTCACCAGTATACTCAACATTAGAGAAAAATTACTGCAAAACACTGTGTTAGTACATTACAGGGAAATATAAATAGAACAAAATGAGTGGTTAACCAAGTCATAATGATTGCAGTACATAATTCCAAACTAAGTTCCCAAACTCAATATTCATAGCAAATAATAAATTAAAGGAATTGTTCTTATTTTGTTAAAGATCAGTTCAGTTCAGTCGCTCAGTCATGTCCAACTCTTTGCGACCTTGTAGTATTATGATGTTTGGTACAATGAAGTAACATCAATATGTAATTATTAAATCAAATTCATATCTCTTCAGATTGCCTTAGTTTTTACCTTAGCTTCTTTTTCTTTTCCAAGATCCAATCCAGAATAGCAGACATTTAGTTATTATACCTCCTTAGATTATTCTCAGCTGGGACAATTTCTCAAATTTCTCTTGTTTTAGATAATCATGGCTGTTTTGAAAGTATTGGGCAGGCATATTATAGGATGATTTTTTATTGGACTTTTTCTGCTGTTTTTCTTATAATTAAAGGAGGGTTTATCATTTGGGGGAGGAAGATCACAGAACTAAAATGTATCTCATCATATCATACCAGGGAATAGCTATCCATTTGACTGATGACCATTGATATTGTACTTAATCACCTAGTTGAAGTAGTGTCATTAGATTTCTCCACTGCAAAGTAACACTCCCCTGGTTTTTTCAGACTTAACTCTTTCAGAGAAAATCTCCATGCAAAACTCACATTTAAGAAATGGGTATTTCTTTCTTTCTTTCGTTTATTTATTTATTTGTTGTGAGTCATTTTGCTCAACTTCAAAATTGTTAGTAATTTTTCTTGCTATTTTTGCTTTTATTTACTAGCTTAGTTTCACACCGCAGTCAGAAAACATAAACTGGGTTATTTCAGTTTCTTGCAATTATTGAAATTTGCATTACTACTCATTCTATAGGAAATTTTTTGTAAATATATTATACATTCTTGATAATAACGTGTATTTTCTAATTGTTAGCTACAAAATTCTATATATTGGATTATACAAATTTGTTCATCTCTGTTCAAATCTTCTTAATCTTTACCATTTTTATGTTCCCATTATCAAAAAAGATATATTAAAAATTATTTTCAGTTTGTATAGAAAAAATTGAGCAACAAAATAAAGTACTATTGGATTATAACCCAAACTTTAAAATGAATAACCATGAATCCAAACTGATATAAGTAAACGACTGCCTAAATAAAAGGGAGGGAAGAGATAAATTTCTCATGAAGAAGAATTTCAAATAACTTATGTAGATGTATGCTCTCAAGGAAAAGAAGCATAACAAACATACACAACTGACAAATACTTCTTCAGGCGGGTGATCAAGTTCAGTATCCACAATGATATGTCGTATTTATAATATGTACCCTTTATATGACATGATGAGAATGGTATTTCACCTCTGTGGTCTTCCTCCAAAAGATCATAACCCCAGCCTAACCAACAGAAAAAAATCAGCATCTTTGACATAAATCAGTCAAAAAAAGTCTAGGAAATATCAGAATATATGACATATTTTGGAGCAGATCATATATTCAGAGGAATAGAGCTTCCTTGGATGAAATTAAGGGGGCTATGTGTATGTGGGAGTTTGATACAACAGACAGAACATATCACATAGACGACACAGACATCGTAGGCTGAGTCCTGTTCTACTATACATTTATGAGGGAAATAGTGGAGAAGCTCCTGATAAGCAACTGGAGTTCCATGGGGAATATTCCAAAATCAAGAGTTTTAGAGATCTAGACAAGATGGCTGTCTTTTTGGATTTTATAAGTATTGGGATTTCAGCTTCAGGAAGAGCTGGAGTATAGGAGAAATAATCTACTTCTTGGGAGGAGAAGTGATAAGTGACAGAAAGGAAGAAAGCCAAACGGTAAAGAAGAATAGAAAAAAGGAAGTACATTATGTTATAAAAAATAAATAAATAAAAGGAATGAAGAACAGAAGCCAGCATTTTGTTGAGCACCTAAAATGTGTAGACGCTTTATTTGACCCTCCTTTGTGTATCATTTGGCAATAAGGAGTTCGTGATCTGAGCCACAGTCAGTTCCCAGTCTTGTTTTTGCTGACTGTATAGAGCTTCTCCATCTTTGGCTGCAAAGAATATATCAATCTGATTTCGGTGTTGACCATCTGGTGATGTCCATGTGTAGAGTCTTCTCTTGTGTTGTTGGAAGAGGGTGTTTGCTATTACCAGTGCATTCTCTTGGAAAAACTCTGTTAGCCTTTGCCCTGCTTCATTCTGTACTCCAAGGCCAAATTTGCCTGTTACTCCAGGAGCTTCTTGACTTCCTACATTTGCATTCCAGTCCCCTATAATGAAAAGGACATCGTTATTGGGTGTTAGTTCTAAAAGGTCTTGTAGGTCTTCATAGAACCGTTCAACTTTAGCTTATTCAGCGTTACTGGTTGGGGCATAGATTTGGATTACCATAATATTGAATGGTTTGCCTTGGAAATGAACAGAGATCATTCTGTCATTTTTGAGGTTGCAACCAAGTACTGCATTTCAGACTCTTTTGTTGACCATGATGGCTACTCCATTTCTTCTAAAGGATTCCTGCCCACAGCAGTAGATATAATGGTCATCTGAGCTAAATTCACCCATTCCAGTCCATTTTAGTTTGCTGATTCCCAGAATGTTGACATTCACTCTTGTCATCTCCTGTTTGACCACTTCCAATTTGCTTTGATTCATGAACCTAACATCCCAGGTTCCTATGCAATATTGCTCTTCACAGCATCAGACCTTGCTTCTACCACCAGTCATATCCACAACTGGGTATTGTTTTTGCTTTGGCTCCATCCCTTCATTCTTTCTGGAGTTATTTCTCCACTGATCTCCAATAGCATATTGGGCATCTACCAACCTGGGGAGTTCCTCTTTCAGTATCCTATCATTTTGCCTTTTCATACTGTTCATGGGGTTCTCAAGGCAAGAACACTGAAGTGGTTTGCCATTCGCTTCTCCAGTGGGCCACATGCTGTCAGATCTCTCCACCATGACCCGACTGTCTTGGGTGGCCCCACATGGCATGGGTTAGTTTCACTGAGTTAGACAAGGCTGTGGTCCATGTGATCAGTTTGGCTAGCTTTCTGTGATTATGGTTTCAGTGTTTCTGCCCTTGATTCCCTCCCATAACACCTACTGTCTTACTTGGGTTTCTCTTACCTTGGACGTGGGGTATCACTTCACAGCTGCTCCAGCAAAGCACAGCTGCTGCTCCTTACCTTGGATGAGGGGTATCTCCTCACGGCTTCCCCTCCTGACCTTGTAGGTGGAGAAGCTCCTCTCAGCCCTCCTGTGCCCGAGCAGCCGCTGCTCCTTGGACATGGGGTAGCTCGTCTTGCCAGCCGCCCCGGACCTCAGGCGTGGGGTAGCTCCCTTGGCCACCACCCCTGACCATGGGCAAGGGGTAGCTCCTCACGGTCACGTGTCACAGCTGGACCTTATTGCCAAATTCAGACTTAAATTGAAGAAAGTAGGGAAAACCACTAGACCATTGAGGTATGACCTAAATCAAATCCCTTATGACTATAGAGTGAAAGTGAGAAATAGATTTAGGGACTAGATCTGATAGACAGAGAGCCTGATGAACTATGGATGGAGGTTCATGACATTGTACAGGAGACAGGGATCAAGACCATCCCCATGGAAAAGAAACACAAAAGTGCAAAATGGCTGTCTGAAGAGGCCTTACAAATAGTTGTGAAGAGAAGTGAAAAGGAAAGGAGAAAAAGAAAGATATTCCCATTTGAATGCAGAGTTCTGAAGAATAGCAAAGAAAGATAAGCCTTCCTCAGCGATCAATGCAAATAAATAGAGGAAAACAACAGAATGGGAAAGACTAGAGATCTCTTCAAGAAAATTAGAGATACCAAGGGAACATTACATGCAAAGATGGGTTTGATAAAGGACAGAAATGGTATGGACCTAACAGAAGCAGAAGATATTAAGAAGATGTCGCAAGAATACACAGAAGAACTGTACAAAAAAGATCTTCACAACCCAGATAATCACGATGGTGTGATCACTCACCTAGAGCCAGACATCCTAGAATGTGAAGTCAAGTGGGCCTTAGAAAGCATCACTATGAACACAGCTAGTGGAGGTGATGGAATTCCAGTTGAGCTATTTCAAATCCTGAAAGATGATGCTGTGAAAGTGTTGCACTCAATATGCCATCAAATTTAGAAGACTCAGCAGTGGCCACAGGCCTGGAAAAGGTCAGTTATCATTCCAATCTCAAAGAAAGCAATCCCAAAGAATGCTCAAACTACTGCACAATTGCACTCATCTCACACGCTAATAAGGTAATACTCAAAATTCTCCAAGCCAGCAATATGTGAACTGTGAAATTCCAGATGTTCAAGCTGGTTTTAGAAAAGTCATAGGAAACAGAGATCAAGTTGCCAACATCCACTGGATCATCAAAAAAGCAAAAGAGTTCCAGGAAAGCATCTATTTCTGCTTTACTCACTATGCCAAAGCCTTTGACTGTGTGGATCACAATAAATTGTGGAAAAGTCTGAAAGAGATGGGAATACCACACCACCTGACCTGCGTCTTGAGAAACCTGTATGCAGGTCAGGAAGCAACAGTTAGAACTGGACATGGAACAACAGATGGGTTCCAAATTGGAAAAGGAGTACGTCAAGGCTGTATATTGTCACCCTGCTTATTTAACTTATATGCAGAGTACATCATGAGAAACGCTGGGCTGGAAGAAGCACAAGCTGGAATCAAGATTGCCAGGAGAAATATCATTAACCTCAGATATGCAGATGGTAACACCCTTATGGCAGAAAGTGAAGAGGAACTGAAAAGCCTCTTGATGAAAGTGAAAGAGGAGAGTGAAAAAGTTGGCTTAAAGCTTAAGATTCAGAAAACTAAGATCATGGCATCTGGGCCCATCACTTCATGGGAAATAGATGGGGAAACAGTGGCTGACTTTATTTTTCTGGGCTTCAAAATCACTGCAGATGTTGACTGAAGCCACAAAATTAAAAGACAGTTACTCCTTGGAAGGAAAGGCATGACTAACCTAGAGAACATATTAAAAGGCAGAGACATTACATTGCCAACAAAGGTACGTCTGGTCAAGGATATGGTTTTTCCAGTGGTCATATGTGGATGTGAGAGTTGGACTGTGAAGAAAGCTGAGCTCCTAAAAATTGATGCTTTTGAACTGTGGTGTTGGAGAAGACTCTTGAGCATCCCTTGGACTGCAAGGAAATCTAACCAGTCCATCCTAAAGGAAATCAGTCCTGGGTGTTCATTGGAAGGACTGATGCTGAAGCTGAAACTCCAAAACTTTGGCCACCTCATGGTGGCCTCTTTGGCGAAGAGTTGACTCATTGGAAAAGACCCTGATGCTGGGAAGAATTGAGGGCAGAAGGAGAAGGGGACTACAGATGTTGAGATGGCTGGATGGCATCACCGACTCGATGGACATGAGTTTGAGTAAACTCAGGGAGTTGGTGATGGACAGGGAGGCCTGCCGTGCTGCAGTTCATGGGGTCACAAAGAGTCGGACATGACTGAGCGACTGAACTGAACTGAACTGTGTATCATTGGGCTTCTTTGGTAGCACAGAGGTTAAAGCGTCTGCCTGTAATGTGGGAGACCTGGGTTCAATCCCTGGGTTGGGAAGATTCCCTGGAGAAGGAAATGGCAACTCACTCCAGTATTCTTGCCTGGAGAATCCCATGAACGGAGGAACCTGATAGGCTAGTCCATGGGCTCACAAAGAGTTGGACACAGCTAGCGACTTCACTTTCACTTTGTGTGTTATTTCTTTTAATATTTTCATATAACTCCTCCATAGGGTCACATAGTCTGACAGGACTTAAGCGACTTTAATGCACCATGGAGTAAACAGAGAAATGTGTTGATAGGAAATTGTTGCTGTTGTTTAGTTGCTAAATCATGTCTGACTCTTCTTGAGGCCATGAATTGTAGCCCACCAGGCTCCTCTCTCCATGGGATTTCCCAGGCAGGAATACTGAAGTTCGTTGCCATTTCTTTCTCCAGGGGATCTTCTGAACCCAGGAATCAAACCTGTGTCTCTTGCAATGCAGATGGAGTCCTCACCACTTAGCCACAAGGGAAGCCTAGAAAAGAACCAAAAGAATAGTGGAAGGAATTGGCTTTGGAGTTCAGAGTTATTCCATTTTAAAATATTTTTCTTAATGACCGGATTTGCTAACTTATTTTCTGAATTGTCTGTGTTCCTCATTCTGTGAGACTTCAGGAAAAACACAGGAGCCAAGAAGAGACCATCCTCATGAATAAGCAGCCTTCCCTTTGCTTTAGTTTCTGCCTACAATGAAGGAACTCTTCCCTTCCCACATCAGCACTTCAGCTTCGATTTTGAGTACAGATCCTGAAATCTCATTTTCTCTTTATTGTCCAAGCTGCTGTGGCTCCACAGTCTCTTCAAACATTGGTTTTCCTCAAACTAAATATTAGAGTCCCTTACATTTTTGAATTGGGCCATATTTCATATAGCTTACCCACGTGATTTTCTCTTTCCAGAATAGAAATACCACCATTAGAAATGCCATATTTGATGACTCTTAAAGACATATCTTCTTCCCAAGACTTTATTTTTGAGTTCTAGACATGAATAGAGTTAATTCCTTATCTTTTGTGGATTCTGTATTTACAAATCCATCTGCTTGATAGAATTTTTGTCTAACCACCAAATTAATGCTTTCAGTACTTTTGTGGTCATTTGTGGACATGAACAGAGCTACAAAAATTTTGATGTTTACCCTTTGCACACCTTCTCAGTTGAGGTCAGACAAGGCAATCCTCTGTCTTCTTGTTTCAGCTCCTACTGTAAACAAGTGTCCCCTTTTAAATCTATTTAGTGTCATTTTTTTCCCCACTCTTTATGCTTTTTGTTTATGACCTATCTGTTTTTTTTTTGTTTTTAACCTATCTGTTTAAAATGACTTCCAAGTTACAGTGTTGAAGTGTTTTCTAGTGATCCTAGGAAGAGAAGTGAAAAGCAAAGGAGAAAAGGGAAAATATACCCATTTGAATGCAGATTTCCAAAGAATAGCAAGGAGAAACAAGAAAGCCTTCTCAGTGAACAATGCAAAGAAACAGAGGAAAACAATAGAATGGGAAAGACCAGAGATCTCTTCAAGATAATTAGATATACCTAGGGAATATTTCAGGAAAAGATGGGCTCCATAAAGAACATAAATGGCATGGACCTAGGAGAAGCAGATGAAAGTGTTGTACTCAATATGCCAGCAAATCTGGAAATCTCAGCAGTGGCTACAGGACTGGAAAAGGTCAGTTTTCATTCCAATCCCAAAGAAAGGCAATGCCAAATAATGTTCAGACTACCACACAATTGCACTCATCTCACACACTAGTAAAGTAATGCTCAAAATTCTCCAAGCCAGGCTTTAGCAATATGTGAGCCGTGAACTTCCAGATGTTCAAGCTGGTTTTAGAAAAGGCAGAGGAACCAGAGATCAAAGTGCCAACATCCATTGGATCATTGAAAAAGAAAGAGTTCCAAAAATAATCTACTTCTGCTTTATTGACTATGCCAAAGCCTTTGACTGTGTGGATCACAGTAAACTTTGGAAAATTCTGAAAGATATAGGAATACCAGTCCACCTGACCTGCCTCTTGAGAAACCTGTATGCAGGTCAGGAAGAAAAAGTTAGAACTGGACATGGGGAAACAGACTAACTCCAAATAGGAATAGAAGTACGTCAAGGCTGTATATTGTCACCCTGCTTATTATTTAAGTTATATGCAGAGCACATCATGAGAAACGCTGGGCTGGAAGAATCACAAGCTGGAATCAAGATTGCCAGGAGAAATATCAGTAACCTCAGATATGCAGATGACACCACCCTTATGGCAGAAAAGGAAGAGGAACTAAAGAGCCTCTTGATGAAAGTGAAAGAGGAGAGTGAGAAAGCTGGCTTACAGCTCAACATTCAGAAAACTAAGATCATGGCCTCTGGTCACATCACTTCATGGGAAATAAATGGAGAAACAGTGTAAACAGTGTCAGACTTTATTTTTGGAGGCTCCAAAATCACTGCAGGTGGTGATTGCAGCCATGAAATTAAAAGGTGTTTACTCCTTGGAAAGAAAGTTATGACCAACCTAGACAGCATATTAAAAAGCAGAGACATTACTTTGTCAACAAAGGGCCGTCTAGTCAAGGCTATGCCTTTTTCAGTGGTCATGTATGGATGTGAGAGTTGGACTATAAAGAAAGCTGAGCGCAGATGAATTGTTGCTTTTGAACTGTGGTGTTGGAGAAGGAGATCCAACCAGTCCATCTTAAAGGAGATCAGTCCTGGGTGTTCATTGGAGAGACTGATGTTGAAGCTGAAACTCCCTACTTTGGCCACCTGATGCAAAGAGCTGACTCATTTGAAAAGACCCTGATGCTGGGAGGGATTGGGGGCAGGTGGAGAAGGGGATGACAGAGGATGAGATGATTGGATGGCATCACCGACTCAATGGATGTGAATTTGAGTAAACTCCGGGAGTTGGTAATGGACTGGGAGGCCTGGTGTGCTGCGGTCATGGGGTCGCAAAGATTCAGACAAGACTGAGTGACTGAACTTAACTGAAGAACAAAAAGGCTATGGTGTGCTGTCAAGCAGGAACACATTTTTTTTAAAGGTTGCATATTGATTCGTTGATGAAATCGTACCTGACGGCTGGCAAGAACCTAACCTTGTGTTTCCCTTGGGGGCTGTAGTTCAGTACTAGTGGGTTCAGTTGGGTCACAGTTTATTTAATTGGATTAACAATTTATTGTGTAACACACTGAGCCCTTTTTCGTCATTCACCATCTCGTTAACCTGTAAATAGTATCGTTACACTGTTAGTGAACTAAGCCATAGCTCTGCTACTTTTTTTCTTCTGTGTTTTCTGCTTTCCACATCCAATCTGGTATCTAATCCTCTTGATTCTATCCCCCAGATTTATACAGAATATAACCATTCCTCACAAACATCTCTAAACCCAGCCTCTCTATTCCCTTCTCTTAGTTCAAGGCAACGCAATTTTACCAGATTAGGTTCTGAAGTTCAGAAAGCAGACATGTTAACTATTCTACTTAAATCCTTTCAATACATTCCAAAGTCTTTGAAATTATTTATATGCCTGACATGTTCTTTTCATTCACTACCTATGGGGGGAAAATGTAAGGCTTTCTCTGGTGGCTCAGATTATAAAGAAACTGTGTGTAATGCAAGAGACCTGAGTTTGATCCCTGGATCAGGAAAATCCCCTCGGGATGGCTACCCAGTCTAGTATTCTTGCCTGGAGAATTCCATGGACAGAGGCGCAGTTGTACGAGTTCCATATCTACTGTGGATGTTAATCTCTTGTTAGGTATACAATTTGTATGTTCTCCCTGATATTTGCATCATGTTATATTATCTCTGCAGTTTCCAGAAGCTCAAGGTCTCAACCTTATTCTCTTTGCATCATCCACTGGGCCTTGTAGAAAACGGTCACACAGTAAGTGTGAAAGTAAACTTGACTTAATGTAGGCTGGGGGGCAGTATTATAGCATCACGTCAACTGAACCAGGTGCTGTGGGTTACTGACTTCTGCCTATATGAGAAGCATGGTAAAACCAGCTAACATGTCTGTCTTAACAGAGATGTGACTTTGGTTTCGGCTTTGGCGTGTGGGTCACTGCAAAATGTTACTCATTCCCTTTTAGATTCTTTCAATTTAATTGGCACAATAAATTGAAGTCTGATTTTATGTTCATATTGAGACCCAGATGAGTCATATTTGAAATACTAACTATTCTTAGAAATTTAATGTAGAAAGATTGCTATCAGTAAATCCTTTTGAAAATGGAAATTCAGTAGTTTTGCATAGCTTTTAAGATTTTGGTTTTATAATGTCTTTCCTTCTCTATTACTATTGTAACTTCCTTTCAAGGTAAGAAAGAAAGAGAGTGGCTATTTATTCAAGGTAGGAAAGCAGCAATATATAAAAAATAATTTACTCTCAAATACATGCTAATTAAAGGCATCATATATATATATATATATATATATATATATATATATTTCATTTATTTTTATTAGTTGGAGGCTAATTACTTTACAATATTGTAGTGGGTTTTGTCATACATTGACATGAATCAGCCATGGATTTACATGTATTCCCCATCCTGATCACCCCTCCCACCTCCCTCTCTACCCAATCCCTCTGAGTCTTCCCAGTGCACCAGGCCCGAGCACTTGTCTCATGCATCCAACCTGGGCTGGTGATCTGTTTCACTATAGATAATATACATGTTTCAAAGGCATCATATATTGAATGACTACTTGTGAGGCTTTGACTTACTGAATTGCCTTAAACACTTGACTTTAGTAATGTGCTTAGAAATAATAAAATCATATTTTTGATATATTTTAATGACTGAAGTTAAGGTTATTTTTCCATACTTATTCTTAAATAGCTAAAATTTTATTTATATTAATATATTCCACACAAAATACGTATTTGTCAGTGTCATCAGTTCAGTTCAGTTCAGTTCAGTCTCTCAGTCATGTCTGACTCTTTGTGACCCCATGGGCTGCAGCATGCCAGGCTTCCCTGTCCAAAACCAGGTCCCAGAGTTTACACAAACTCATGTCCATTGAGTTGGTCATTCCATCCAGCCATCTCATCCTCTATCGTCCCCTTCTCCTCCTGCCTTCAATCTTTCCTAGCATCAGGGTCTTTTCAAATGAGTTAGCTCTTCCCATCAGGTGGCCGAAGTATTGGAGTTTCAGCTTCAGCATCAGTCCTTCCAATGAATATTCAGGACTGATTTCCTTTAGGATTCACTGGTTTTACCTCCTAGCAGTCTAAGGGACTCTCAAGAGTCTTCTCCAAACCACCACAGTTCAAAAGCATCAATTCTTCAGTGCTCAGCTTTCTTTATAGTCCAACTCTCACATCCATACATGACTACTGGAAAAACCATAGCCTTGACTAGACAGACCTTTGTTGGCAAAGTAATCTCTACTTTTTAATACACTGTCTAGGTTGGTCATAGCTTTCCTTCCAAGGAGTAAGTGTCTTTTAATTTCATGGCCGCAGTCATAAGATATGTTAAAAACAAATAAATAGAACAATGCACATGTTTTTAATAAGAAAAGAATATTCAAAATGTATTTCATAGAGCAGAAAACAGCCCATGACTTATCTAAGTCACGGGCTCTTGTTTTCGTGTTGCTTCATGAATATTTCTAGCACAGCCTGGATTTTTACTAATATCAAGTCTCTTTGATAGCTCAGTTGGTGAAGGACCCACCTGCGATGGAGGAGACCCCAGCTGGATTCCTGGGTTGGGAAGATTCTCTGGGGAAGGGAAAGGCTACCCACTCCAGTATTCTGGCCTGGAGAATCCCATGGACTGTTTCCATGGGATCACAAAGAGTTGGACAGGACTGAGCAACTTTCACTTTCACTTCAAGCCTACTTACGTAAACAGTAGCCTCTACCAGAGTCCCAAAGAAAGTCAATGCCAAAGAATGTTCAGACTACCACACAATTGCACTCTTCTCAAATGTTAGCAAAGTAATGCTCAAAATTCTCCAAGCTAGGCTCAACAGTACATAAAGTGTGAGTGTCCAGATGTTCAAGCTGGGTTTAGAAAAGGCAAAGGAAGCAGAGATCAAATTTCCAACATCTGTTGGGTCATTGAAAAAGCAAGAGAGTTCTAGGATAAAACATCTACTTCTGCTGTATTAACTACACCAAAGCCTTTGACTGTGTGGATCAAAAAAAACTGTGGAAAATTCTTCAAGAGATGGGAATACCGGACCACCTTATCTGCCTCCTGAGAACTGTATATGCAAGTCAAGAAGCAACAGGTAGAACTGGACATGGGACAACAGACTGATTATAAATCAGGAAAGGAATATATCAAGGTTGTATATTGACACCATGCTTGTTTAACTTCTATGTAGAGTACATCATGTGAAATGCAGGTGTGGATGAATCAAGATTGCCAGGAGAAATATCAATAACCTCAGATATGCAGATGACACCACCTGTATGGCAGAAATCGAAGATGAACCAAAGAACCTCTTGATGAAATGAAAGAAGAGAGTGCAAAAATTAGCTTAAAACTCAACATTCGGAAAACTAAGATCATGGCATCTGGTCCCATCAGTTCAGTTCAGTTCAGTTCAGTCGCTCAGTTGTGTCTGATTCTTCGCAACCCCGTGAATCGCAGCACGCCAGGCATCCCTGTCCATCACCAACTCCCGAAGTTTACTCAAACTCATGCCCATTGAGTCGGTGATGCCATCCAGCCATCTCATCCTCTGTCGTCCCCTTCTCCTCCTGCCCCCAATCCCTCCCAGCATCAGGGTCTTTTCCAATGAGTCAACTCTTCGCATGAAGTGGCCAAAGTATTGGAGTTTCAGCTTCAGCATCAGTCCTTCCAATGAACACCCAGGACTGATATCCTTTTGGATGGACCGGTTGGATCTCCTTGCAGTCCAAGGGACTCTCAGGAGTCTTCTCCAACACCACAGTTCAAAAGCATCGATTTTTCAGTGCTAAGCTTTCTTCACAGTCCAACTCTCACATCCACACATGACCACTGGAAAAACCATTGCCTTGACCAGACAGACCTTTGTTGGCAAAGTAATGTCTCTGCTTTTTAATGTGCTATCTAGGTTGGTCATAACTTTCCTTCCAAGGAGTAAGTGTCTTTTAATTTCATGGCTGCATTAACCATCTGCAGTGATTTTGGAGACCCAAAAAATAAAGTCTGACCCTGTTTCCACTGTCTCCCCATCTATTTCCCATGAGGTAATGGGACCAGATGCCATGATCTTGGTTTTCTGAATGTTAAGCTTTAAGCCAACTTTTTCACTCTCCTCTTTCACTTTCATCAAGAGACTTTTTAGTTCCTCTTCACTCTCTGCCACATGGGTGGTGGTATCTGCATATCTGAGGTTATTGATATTTCTCCTGGCAATCTTGATTCCAGCTTGTGCTTCTTCCAGCCCAGCGTTTCTCATGATGTACTCTGCATATAAGTTAAATAAGCAGGGTCTAGTCCCATCAGTCCATGGCAAATAGATGCGGAAACAATGGAAACAGTGAGACACTTTATTTTGGGGGGCTCTAAAATCAATGCAGATAGTGACTGCAGCCATGAAATTAGACACTTTCTCCTTGGAAGACAAGCTATGACCAACCTAGACAGCATATTAAATAGCAGAGACATTACTTTGCCAACAAAGTTCTGTCTAGTCAAAGCTGTGGTTTTTCCAGTAGTCATGTATGGATGTGACAGTTGAACTATAAAGACAGCTGAGTGCCAAGAATTGATGCTTTTCAACTGTGGTGTTGGAGAAGATGAGAGTCCCTTGGACTGCAAGGAGATCCAACCAGCCAATCCTAAAGGAAATCAGTCCTGAATATTCACTGGAAGAACCGATGCTGAAGCTGAAATTCCAATACTTTGGCTAGCTGATGCGAAGAACTGACTTTTTGGAAAAGACCCTGATGTTGGGAAAGACTGAAGATTAGTTGAGATAGTCTCTCTTGGTGTTAAAAAAAAAATCACCTTAGTAAATTTGAAGATCAAATTGGTTTTGCCAAACCGTGAATCAGGCAGAATACAACCTAGTGCATAGGAAGGAGCTACTAATAATTGCAAAAAAAGAGTAAGGTTTTTAAAGACAGAATGCGGGTGGGACAAGGAAGTCACAAATAAAAGAAAGGGTTATTTTAGACAAGGTCACCTTCCTATAGGTGATGGCAGGGGTCTACAAGATGGATTACGTCACTAGGGCTGGCCAGGAAATTCCAGACTGACTGTGAAGATGACTTTCTTAAGAGAGACTGAAGCTACAATTAGATTAGGCATCAAGTCTTGGTTTGGTGTGAAGGAAATGGCAGCCCCCTCCAGTACCCTCACCTGGAGAATCCTATGGACAAAGGAGACTGGCAAGCTATGATCACAAATAGGGTCACAAAGAGTCAGACAGAACTCAGGGATTAAGCATATACTTGGTTTGGTGACGTAGTATAGCACAAACAAACTCCATTTTGGACCTACTTAAAAAAAAAAAGAACCGTTTACAGCATTTTTGGGGTTTGGGGGGTAAAACTATAAATGTTATTAAGTATGCCAGTACAAAAGGAAGGACTGTCAAATAAGTTTGGAAGCTTATTAAATAGTGATGGATGAACATTGAAGAGTAACAATAAATTGTTAACTGCGAATTTGCCTTATATTAAAAGATATATGATAAATCATTCTATACTTTAATATCTATATATTTATAGTCTTATTTCTATATTTTAAAAAATAGAATAAAATCATCACTTAAGACAAATAGTCATGGACAAACCATAGTT
This sequence comes from Cervus elaphus, assembly GCF_910594005.1. Taxonomy (NCBI): domain Eukaryota; kingdom Metazoa; phylum Chordata; class Mammalia; order Artiodactyla; family Cervidae; genus Cervus; species Cervus elaphus. Next base: position 77,822,951 of record NC_057847.1, on the reverse strand, counting down.
AAGTCATTTAGTTCAGTTCAGCTCAGTCGCTCAGTCGTGTCCAACTCTTTGTGACACCGTGGGCTGCAGCACGCCAGGCTTCCCTGTCCATCACCAGCTCCTGGAGCTTGCTCAGATTCATATTCATTGAGTTGGTGATGCCATCCGACAATCTTATCCTCTGTTGTCCCCTTCTCTTCATGCCTTCAATCTTTCCCAGGATCAGGGTCTTTCACAATGAGCCAGTTCTTCACATCAGGTGGTCAGAGTATTGGTGTTTCAGCTTCAGCATCAGTCCTTCCAATGAATATTCAGGACTGATTTCCTTTAAGAAGGACTGGTTGGATCTCCTTGTAGTCCAAGGCACTCTCAAGAGTCTTCTCCAACACCACAGTTCAAAAGCATCAAGTTAAGTCATTGGGTAGCATCAATTTTGTAGAAAAGCACATCTAGGAAATATTAATAAACTCTGAAATGCTAGACTTATAAAAAGAGTTCAAATGACTAAAATCCTTACAAAGCACTATGTCCTTATAGCTGTGAAACTTTTCTGAAACAATACACCAGCCAAATTATATTGAACCCAAACAATGCAAGAAAATAGAATGTCACTATTTGTTAGAATTTTATAATGTAGGAGGTTCTAGTTTTTGAATATTACAAAGATTGGATTTTAGACAATTCATCTTCCACATAGCCTAGTGACTTTGGACCATTCACTTCAATCAGCCCGTCTTGCCTCACGTGCAGGCAGGAGGACTCAGTGACCCCTGGGGGAACTGGAGCATCTGAGGTGTGTGGGCTTAGGTGCCCATCTGGGTCTGAATCTGTGTGACTCCATGGACTGCATCCCACTGGGCTCCTCTGTTCATAGGGTCCTCCCAGCAAGAGTACTGGAGTGGGTAGCCAGTCCTCCTCCAGGAAATCAAGACCTCAAGTTATTCCTTTAGTTCCCACATTTTTCCAAAAGGGAGAAGAGTCAAGAAGGGACATGCCCTTATTTCAAATATGGAAACTGAAGGCAAAAAACATCATTCCTTTCCCCACATATCTCCAAATAAAAAATGCAGTGTGTTATTCTTTGCATTTGTCCCTGAATACTCACTCCTTGTTAGTATCCCCACCCGTCATGTGGGAGGCCAGATTCAGTTCCCCAGCAGGGATGCCACATGACCTTTGGGCTTCCCAGGTGGCTCAGTGGTAAAGAATCCGCCTGTCAGTGAAAGAGATGCAGGAGATGTAAGTTCAGTCCCTGGGTTGGGAAGATCCTCTGGAGAAGGGAATGGCAACCCACTCCAGTATTCTTGCCTGGAAAATTCCATGGACAGAGGATCCTAATAGGATCCTGTCCATAGGGTCACAGAGTGAGACATGGCTTAGCGACTAAGCATGCACTCATTCTTCACTTGGACTACCTTAAAATTCTAGGTCATATTTAATTCCGTGGAGAGGAAGTTTAAAAAAAAAAAAAAAACCTCCCTGCAATCCATATGCCTATTATGGAACTGGAACTGTCCTAATAAAATTCACTAGATATACAATCTTCTAGAAGGCATGACCCTCTCCTCGAAGCAGCTGATAGGGGAGAAATCCAAATTACAAAGAAAACAAGTATATAATATTTGTGTGTGTGTGTGTGTGTGTACACAGAGAAATAAAGGCATTAAATTTGAAAAACAGCAAAAAATCTTAAAACACAAAGTCTTATAACAGAAGTTTAGAAGTTTGTAAGTAGAATGATTCTCTTATCCCATCAATTGGTTTTTATATTCCTCAAGGATTGCATCCCATCCTTTACTTTTAAACCTACTTTCCAGCACTGAGGAATTAGCAAAGCCTTTGCAATAGGCTAAACAGCAACAATAACAACAAAAACAAGTGCCTTCGAGTAGATTAATTGATTTCACAACATGGCTTTGCATTCTTTATTCATTCACACGTAATCATTCTTTCACTCATTTATAATTAATTATTTCATTAATTTGCAGTTTACTCTGGTTAGATAATAAAACTGTGGAACAAAATTAAAACAATAAGAACATTTAAGCCCTTCACAGTCACAAAAGCATTGCTTTTGATTGCTTTTGTTATCTCATCTAACAAGAAGGCTGCAATGAAATTACCACATTGGTAACAGACTTGGGGAATCAATATGCTTTGTTATCATTTATTCCCAGCTGTGGTGCTGTTGTTGCCCTGGCTGCCAAGAACTCTAACCTCCTGGGAGACACCTAGAGAGGTTAATTAGTTTACAGCTGGCCATAATTAGGATCAAAAGGCAGCAAGAAACTCTTAAGCATCCTGACAGAAAGCATATGCAGAGGTGAAGCTGTCAGCTTGAGCAAACTCCAGAGTTTTAACTAGAAATTAGACTTCAAAGTTTAAAAGTTTGAAAGTTGTTAGATAGGAATGCCAAGGGAAGATACAAATAGGAAGGATAGCCGCTTCCAGGAATAGGAGGGTCTCTGGTAGCTGCGGCATCAAGGAGCAGACATCTGGGCTTCATTGGTCATGGCTATCCCTGTGAGCCAGCCTTTACAAAAGTGAAATAAGGTGGCGTCTTGGGACAGTGTACAGGCTTCAAAGCCCACTCTCTACATGACTAAAAAGGAACACAGGAGGTGTTACAATGAGAGATAAAGGCTTGGGTCAGTTAATTCATAGCAACAATAGCAATAGCTACCAATCCTTTATCTTCCTCAATGGCTCGCTGGTAAAGAACCGCTGGCAATTCAGGAGACGCAGGAGATGCTTGTTCAATTCCCAGGTTAGGAGGATCCCCTGGAGGAGGAAATGGTAACCCACTTCAGTATTCTTGCCTGAATAATCCCGTGGACAGAGGAGCCTGGCAGGCTACAGTCAATGGGGCCATACAGTCGGACACAGCTGAGGACACACACAGCATTTAATATTTTATTTCATTTCCACAGCAATCATAAAAAGTGGAGGTTAATGCCACTATTATACAGATGTCATAAATGAGATGACAAAAAGAGAGGTCACTTCTCTAGATCGCATCCTCAAGAGTGAACCAATTGAAATTCAGACAGACACGTTTTAGTGACTATCCATTTAACTCATCTAGCTTATTTTCCAGAAATCTAGAGTACCAGTAGAGAAAGGAAGATAAAAGTCTTGAGTGAAAACTAACTAGTATAACTGAATATCATTTTTCTCCAAAAGATTCTTTAATTGGCAACAGAAAACAGTGTTTTTTCAGTTGCAAAGTCATGTCTGACTCTGCAGCCCCATGGACTGCAGCACAGCAGGCTTCCCTGTCCTTCACTATCTCCCAGAATTTGCTCAGACTCATGTCCACTGAGGCAGTGATACCATCCAACCATCTCATCCTTTTACATCCCCTTCTCCTCCTGCCCTCAATCTTTCCCAAAGTCACAAACTTTTCCAGTGAGTCAGCTGTTCGCATCAGGTGGCCAAAGGGTTGAAGCTTCAGTTTCAGCATCTGTCCTTCCAATGAATATTCAGAGCTGACCAGTCTAGGATTGACTGGTTTGATCTTCTTGCTGTTCGAGGGCTCTCAAGAGTCTTCTACAACACCACAATTCAAAAGCAGCGATTCTTCAAGGCTCAGCCTTCTTTAAGATCCAACTCTCCCATCTGTACATGACTATTGGGAAAATCATAGCTTTGATTTTTATGGACCTTTGCTGGGAAAATGATGTCTCTGCTTTTTATTACACTAAGTTTGTCATAGCTTTTCTTCCAAGGAGCAATGTCTTTTAATTTTGTGGCTACAGTCACCATCTGTAGGGATTTTGGAGCTCCAGAAAATAAAATGTCACCATTTTCACTCTTTCCCCATCACCAACTCAATGGATATGAGTTTGAGCAAGCTCAATTGGTGATGGACAGGGAAGCCTAGCGTGCTGCAGTCCATGGGGTCACAAAGAGTCAGACACAACTAATCGACTGAAGTGAACTGATGAAACTGGATGCCATGATCTTAGTTTTCTGATGACTGAGTTTTAAGCCAGCTTTTTCACTCTCCTCTTCCACCCTTATCAAGAGGCTCTTTAGTTCCTCTTCACTTTCTGCCATTAGGGTGATATTACCTGCATATCTGAGGTTGTTGACACTTGTCTCAGCAGTCTTGGCTCCAGCTTGGGATTCATCCAGCTCAGCATATTGCATGATGTACTCTGTATAGAAGGTAAATAAGCAGGGTGACAATATACAGCTTTGACATTCTCCTTTCCCAATTTTGAGCCAGTCTGTTGTTCCATATCCTGTTCTGTTGTTTCTTGACCTGCATACATGTTTCTCAGAATACAGGTAAGGTGGTCTGGTATTCCCATCTCTTTAAGAATTTTCCATAGTTTGTTGTGATCCGCAGAGTCAAAAGCTTTAGTGTAGTCAATGAAGCAAATGCTTTTTTCTGGAATTATTTTGGTTTCTCTAAGATCCAGGGAATGTTGGCAATTTGATCTATGGTTTCTCTGCCTTTTCTAAATCCAGTTTATACATCTGAAATTGGAACAAAATGCAAATCCCAGGGAAGGAAAAGGAAAATACCTTAGAAAATATCATTTTCTCAACTTGTTCACATAATTCTTACAACTTCAGAACTACCTTCCCTTATCAGAGCTTTTTTCCTTCATTGTTTCAAATTTTTCTTCATGGAATTTTGTCCGTCTCTTATAATGCAGTGTGAGCTCTATGAGGGCAAGGTATGGGAGCGTTTTGTTTAATACTTTTTGCCTGGAACCTAGACTCATAACTGGAGCAGAGAAGAAACTCAACATATTTTTGAATACATTATTGAATGAGTGAATAAATAGATGGATGAATGAACAATGAATGAACATTTTATAAATGGGGACTATGATCTTCCCAAAAATTAAGTAATTTGCACAAGTTATATCATTAATAATTCTATGATGAGATCTCTGGCCTGTTTGCATCCTGACCAATATCCAGTGTACCTTGCCATCCTCCCAAGAATGACATGGCACTTGCAAACCTCTATCCAGCCAAGAAAATTATCAGTAGCTTTCTGATATCCTACACAGTTCAAATGAATAAAAATAAACAGTGGCCCATAATGATTTCTTTTCAAAATCATCATGATCCTTAGAAGCTATGCCCAGGTCAGGCAAGGACTGATTCATGGAGGTAAATGAAAATAGTCTTACCAGAGCCCATTATATTAGTTCTTGAAATCCACTTACCAATATGTATCAAAATTCTTTAATGGGAACTTCCCTGGTGCTTCAGTGGTTAAGAATCTGTCTTCCAATGAAGAGGATGTAGGTTCAATGCTAGGTCAGGGAACTAAGAACCCACAAGCCCCAAAACTACTGAACTAGTGCACTCTAGCGCCCCTGCTCCATGACTAGAGAAAGCCCGCTTGCTCTCCAACAAAGACATGGGGCAGTCAAAAGCAACAGCAAACAAACAAACAAAAAGCCTCTTTAATGGGTTCTTAACCTGTGAGGCACTAATTTCACACCTGGAAATATATTCTAAAGCATAACTACAAAAAAAAGATAGATATGTAGATTTATTTATAACTACAAGTCTTTTTATGAAGAATCTAAATGCCAAATAATGTTACACCGGTGAAATGTTTTGATGGCACGTGAAAATTGTTATGAGTTAAAGTTAGTTGATTAAAAAATAACTGTAACTGTAAATAAAAAACCATATGCATGCAATCGGGCTCAGTTGCTTCAGTCATGTCTGACTATTTGCGACCTTATGGAATGTAGCCTGCCAGGCTCTTCTGTCCATTGGTTTCTCCAGGTAAGAATGCTGGAGTTGAGTATTATACTGACCCAGGATTAAACTCACGTCTCTTCTCTGTCTTTTACACTGCAGGCAGATTCTTTACCACTGAGCCACCAGGGAAGCCCAAAAAAGCCATAGATCACATATGAAATACTGGACAATGTAGCATTAGTGGTCAATGTGTGTGACAAATTTATAAGTACTTTACAGAAAAAGACTCTTACATTGCTATTATATGAGTTTTTAATGGGTGTATTGTTTTATATAGAATGTGCAAATAAAGCAGAGTGAGAAAAAAGCAAAATTAAATAAATTAACAAAAATCACCTCCGTCTAATCAATTTGTGGTTATTTTCAGTATACAATTTACTGAAGATATGATAACAGCCAAATGTGAATTATCTTGCAAAATTAGCAAATACGATTATGGATCAACACACAACCATGATTAGTTTATACTATAGATTGAATGCTTTGTCCCCTCAAAATTCATATGTCTAACCCTAATGGGATTGTATTTGGAGGTGAGAACTTGTGAAATTTATTAGGTCATGAGAGTGGAACCCTCATATTAAGATTAGTGTCTTTACAAAAGAGACCTCAGAGAGCTTCTGTTGTTGTTGCTTCTTGCCATGTGAAGGTGTTAGTCTAAGTTCTATTGGACTCTTTGTGACCCCATGGACTGTAGCCGCCAGGCTCCTCTGTCCATGAAATTCTCTAGGCAAGAATACCGGAGTGGGTTGCCATTCCCTTCTTCAAGGGATTTTCCCACCCCAGGGATCGAACCCAGGTATACTGCATTGCAGACAGAATCTTTACCATCTGAGCCACCAGGGAAGTCATGTAAAGTTACAGTGAAAAGCTGCCATCTATAAATTAAAAAGCAAGTCCTCACCAAACACCAAGTCAATCTAAACCTTGATCTTGGATTTCCAGTCTCCAAAATGATGAGAAATAAAGTTATGTTATTTATAAGTCACTGGTATTTTGTTACAGTAGTCCACATACTTATTTTCATTCTTTTAATTTTCCATCTAATTGGGTCTTCATTTGCAAGTTCTACAGGTGAGTCTAGGGGAAAACTACAGAAAAAGAAAATAAAATCAGGACAGCTGCATCATAAGATGAAGTTTTATGAAAAGAGTAGTTTCTTTTCTGTTTATCCTGTGAAACACATTCAATATTTCTGAGTTATACTCTGATACAGCAAAGTGGCTTGATAAAGGATGCTATATTAACAGCAAGTCAGATACTTTAAACATACAAAAAAGAATACATTTAGAAGAGCACATCTATTGAAATAATACCAGAAGAAACTGATACATTGACAAGTGCAAATCAAATCCGACCTTTCAATGTCAGCAGAGGAAAAGAAGAAAGACTGTTATGAGTCTTTAAACAGTACAGTACCTAGAAAGAGACAATCAGGGGGATTTGAAATACAGTGTAGAATTCAGTGTTTTATTTCTTTTCCAGTATATGCAATTACATATTTGAGCATCATGATTGGAAATAATAGATCATTAACTTACCTAGGATTACAATAGGAGGACGGTCTCAAGACAAGATATTAAAGCAGCTGATGCAAAAATAACAGCACAAGCTCAAAAAGCATCTGCTTTTGATTAGACAACTTGATTAGAGATACATATAAAACGACTTATAGGAAGATGCTGAAAAGGAAATGTTTTTCCTAGACAACTACATTTTTGGATGTGTGCATCACTACTCTTTAGTACCATTTTTCTCTGCCCAGAGTGATAGGTGTGTCAGTGATACTCAAGCCTGATTAATATTTTATTTCTCCCAGGAAATGCCTGAAAATTCTGTTCAACCAACCAGACTGTCTATACTCATTACTCCTTCAAATATTAACTCAGTCACATGGCTTTCTTGAGTGCACACCATAAACCAGGCTCAGTGCTAGGCAGAAGAAAGCAGAGACAAATAAGAGAATAGCCCTGCCCTCACAGACTTTACAGTCTAGTGAGGAAGTCAGACAAGGAAGCAATTACAATAGAAGTAGACAGATGCTGAATATAAAGTCATATGAGTGTGAAGTGATACCCAACCTAATCTGGAGGAATAAAAAAGGCTTCCTAGAAGAAGAGACAGCTGAGCTGAGAGTTTAAAGATAGCTTAACCTTGATAAGAAAAAGAGCAAAATTAAGTGAGGGCATTTCTGACAAAAATAAAAATTAAAATTAATTTCATGCTTTAGGGAAATTTTCCCATGCTTTGACAGTTTTCCATAATTATAAATTATTTGAATTGCTGATTTCACTGTTTCCCCATTACCTCTATTCTCTGTATGTTAATTCTGGGAGACAGTTTCTAGATGTGTGGAGAGAAACCTAGTAATAAGTAGATTGTGGTAGCCAGCAGTGGAATGTTGATATATCAGCCAGCTTCTGGAAGCATAGCCTGGGTTTCCTACCGTCAGAACTTTAGAACCAATCAAAAGATAGTGAGAACCAAGCAGGTGCAAACCTGTACTTGATCAGTTTAGGTGCCTGTATGTGTGACGAGCTGTATTTATGCAAGATATGAAGGAAGGGTTGAGAAGCTTACACTGATGTCACAGTTTAGCTCAGGAGCTACTCTGTTTGGTAGATGATTATACATTAACCGAGGAGGCATTTAAGTGCTGGTAACTGTGCTAGAGGAAAATAATGAACTAAACACAGATAACGCAGAGTGAGAAGGTGATATGTTGCAGAGTATACTAGGAAAATCAAGGAGTTGAGTACACTTAGAGTGAAAGAAGGCTCATCAGATTATGCTGGAGAATCTAAATCATGAAATCCTGTTTCTCACTTAATTCATTATCTTGAAGGCAGGGAGGAGACCCTAAATTACATTTTTAAGTAGATGACTATGGGTGATAAGTTGGGACAGCTTCAAGTAGGATTACCATGCTCTAGAAACTTACAGTTATTGCAGTAGTACCACGCCAGGAAAATGAACATCAGACTCCGTGCTACCTATAAGACACATAGTGCTAAGGTTTTCAGACAGAGACACCTTTTCTTCAGACATATCAAGCTTATCAACAGTATCTGCTGCAGTCATAACAGAAACTCTACATCCGTTTCCAGAAAATTGCTCCAGTATCAATGATATCTGTATCATTGTGAGAGCTGTCACTCCGTCGTGTCCCACTCTGCGACCCTGTGGACTGTAGCCCATCAGGCTCCTTGTCCGTGGGATTTTCTAGGCAAAAACACTGGAGTGGGTTGCCATTTCCTTCTCCAGGGGACCTTCCCCATCTAGGAATCAAACCAGCATCTCTTACGTGGCCTGCATTGGCATGCGGGTTCTTCACCATTAGTGCCCCCTGGGAAGCCCTGGTGTCTGCATCAACTCCCATCTCAAATAATTGCAACATGAGTTTTGATTATTTGAATTTAGTGAAAAGTATGTTAAGTTTGACTTAATATGGAAAACATGACTGGTGTCTGTGGCTGAGGAGGGTATAGAAATACAATTTTAGCTATAGGAATCATGCTCTATTTCAAGCTTCATTTTGTATAACTGCACCTGGGAGAAACACATTCACTTCTTTTAACTGACATCAAATGATTACCTTCTTTCTTCTTAGTCTCTTTCTCAGTATTTATAGTTCCTTAGTTATGTCTACCATTCTATTTAAAAAGAACTATTTCACATTGCTTGGCACAAGACAACAATATTTAAATTTTCTACTTCAATTCGTTCAACTTCAACATTCATAATTTAATTTCTATTGACTCAAGAAGTGCCAGTAACCAAAATATCATTTTATAATGAGGAACACTGTATGGAAATTCTGTGTGAAGTCATCATGAAAAAAAGGGGAATAGTGAAGGCTTAAAAAAAGAGGATGCCATTAAAATATGATACAAAATACTTCAGTTACCATATCATCGCTATAAACTTGCATAAGGAGAAAAAAAACAAAAACAAAAACAAAAAAACAGAACCTTCAGATTAATCCTCTGTTGAGGTGAGTCTTTGACTTTTTCTAGTATCATCCACTCAGCTCGTTTATTTCCTTTCTGTCACTGAGAGCCAGATCACTTCCCCAGGAAACTAGCATGTGGAGGTGTCTCATTATTTCCAGAGAGAACTCAGTATTAGCAAAATGCATTGCAAGAAAGGCATGCTGTCATATTGACCTGAAGCTGAAAACATGAGCTCTTTATTAATGAAAAGTATGGATTAAATTTTCACATTTGGAAATTGTAGAACATTACTAGGGAGCTACATATTAATCAGCTGAAAAACTGTTTATTGATATGTATGCGTGTGTGTTTTTCTTAACATGTATATACTGCCAGTTACCATAGAAATGACATTAGAGGAAAATAAAGCCAATTTTATGAAAGACCAAGACTTACTTTCCTAACTCACCTTGACATCTATAAGAGATTAAATTCCTGCTCTTGGTGTGTGATCTAGTCAGTATCCTCCAGACTAGAAATTTTGACTGATGCTTTTGTTGAGAAAAAAAAATCTTAATTCACTTGTTATTCCATCCAGACTAGATAAATTGTTTGTTAACCGAGTACATCATATGTATCAGGTAAAGGAAAGACCCGGTGAGCACAGAGTTGACAGATTCTAAGTCTTTCCAAATTCTTCATGTTAGAAAAGATAAAACCTTCCCCCCCTGCCCCGCCACCCCAGAGAAGCACTGGAAGGTTTCTTTTCAGAAACTCAGTAAAAAATTTAAAGAGAATTGACTTCCAGTGTCAGATTCAAGACTACTATCAGAGCTTCCTTTCCAGCACTCCAAAATTCTGAATTTTTTTCTTTCTCCAAGCCCAAGTCCGTGAACTTCTTAATAATCACTATTAATAATTTTCCCTATTTTTGCATACATTCATGAATATAATTTATATTATTATTTTCATCAGTTGTTTTTCTTGGAATGATTTTTTAGTTTTGGTTTTGTTAAATCTAAATTCTACTTTTGCTACACATTTGTAGATAAATACTGCTCATGAAAAGATTTCTTAAAGAATATGTGAAATTATTTTTTAAGTAGTTTCTTTGTAATATTTGGAGAAATTTAAATCATAGTCTTTGGTAAACTACATAATGAAGCCACGAATTAAAATCATATTACTAACTCTTAACAAAATATTGGCTGCATTCATTGAATTAGTTTACCTGTTAATTATTATTTTTTAATTTCTCCATCTCAATTAGAAAATCGAGGTAAATAAAGACATGATTCCAAATTTCCTTTATAAGTCAGTAAATCTCAGAAGAACATTGTGCCACATTTATTTTTGTGCAGCTATCGTGTAGTCATTTGTGAATTTCTTTTTTACACATTGTTATACTCAGCTTGGTCACTTTTTTAGTCCTTGAGGTCACAAAGATAAACAAGTCTTAGGTTCTGACCCTGAAAGCACAAAGTCTCATAGGGGTAGGCAAACACATAAACCAAGAATAGAAATGTGGGTTAGAAAAGATTGTGGAGATATATGCATAGATTTCCATGAGAAGTCAGAAAGAAGAATAGTTCTGTATGATTTGAGAAAAACTTCGAGGTGGGTTCTCTTGAAGCTGGATCTTAAAAGAATGAATAGATACTCAGAGAAAAGAGTTGGAGGGCCATACTCACAGGAAGAACAGCATTTTCAAAAGCACAGAAACATCTGGACTTCCCCCAGGGCCATCAGTGTCAGAGGGGATTGTAACAGCAAAGTTAGGGTCAGATTAAGAGCTAATAGACATCTATGTTTACCTAGGGAATTTGTGTTTTGTCTTATAATCATAAATCAAGTTTTGCATTTTTATTATCTCATCTTTTCCCACAGTAGTGTGAATATAGCTTAATTTATCTAAATTTTGGTATCTTCGTCTACTAATATAGAAATAGGGTTTTTTTTTTAGCCTTGCAATGAATGATGAAAATTATATGAGCATGCTAAGCATGACTTATAAGTATAGTTGCTCATGAAAGTTAGTTACATCACAATTTCCATTCTTATTGCAGAACTGCTAGTATCAAATATGTTTTAAAATGATTATTGTGGGAATTAAAACAGATGACATTTAAAAGTAGGAAGTCAACCAGGAGTCTAATTCAGAAATATATATATAGATGGAGTCAGAGTGTGAAATGAGAGTTTAAGATAACAATGGCATGAATAGGAGGCTAATTCAAAGTAATAATAATAACAATAGCATTAGCTACCATTACTAAGTGCAAGTTCATGAACTCTCCTGGACACTCTATCTGTTATCTCATTAGCCTTCACAGCAACTTGTAGATAATATTCCCCTATTTTTGATGAAAAATGAAATAGCATAGTTTCTGTTGTGTCCAACTCTTTGTGACCCTATGGACTGCAGCATGCCAGGCTCCTCTGTCCACAGGAGTCTCCAGGCAAGAATGCTGGAGTGTGTTACATTTTGCCCCCCAGGGGTATTCCAGACCCAGGGACTGAATCTGCGTCTCTAATGTCTCCTGCGCTGGCAGGCGGATTCTTGACCACTAAGGCACCTGGGAAGCCCCCAACATAGTTCATATAAGGTAAATACCCAAGGTAGAACTGAATATCAAATCCTCATTATTTTAACTTAAAAGTCATTTTATGGTGTGATGTTACCTAAATCACAACTTAGCAGACTCCAGCCACTATACCCCTTAAAAGATCAATAATTAGACTGCTGTCTTTGAACAAAAACTACTCCATGAGATCTCTGGAAACTACTTTAAAAGCTTCAGCAACGTAGCAGAGCAACAACAACAACAAACCCTGAGAATAACCACACAAGAAGAGGAAGAATACAGCTTCAGATTTGTGCATCATCACATCCTCGTGGCCAGCATTGTTCAGTGCCAAGAAATTGGCAGCTAGAAAGAGTTCACTTCACTGAGAAAATAAGCATAGGATTCCCTGGTATTTTGTGCATCACGTGAAGGTCTCATTTCAGTTTCAGCCCACCCAGATGGGCAAAGCTGAGACTTAGAGATGGCCAAGAAGAGGGAAAAAAAGGACTATCCAGGACATCCAGACACGGGAGTGGTCACATTTTACAGTGACCCACTCTGCAAAACAGATACAGCAGATTCTGCCACTGAAGAAACATCAGCTGGCATACCCACTCTGAAGCCCCGCATAGAACAGTCTTCACCACACAGGTATTTGTGTTCACTGACGTCAGACCCCTGAGTTCTTAGGGCCCCCCTCCACCACCTCCACTGGAGCCAAGAAACACTGGCAGCTAGCTCAGGCTTCTGCAGCGGCATCAGGACAAGAAGCCAGCATAGACCCCTGCATCACTTAGGAAGCATCACTACAAACAAAGCTAGTGGGGGCAATGGAATTCCAGCTCAGTTATTTCAAATTCTAAAAGACGATGCTGTGAAAGTGCTGCACTCAATATGCTAGCAAATTTGGAAAACTCAGCAGTGGCCACAGGACTGGAAAAGGTCAGTTTTCATTCCAATCCCAAAGAAAGGCAATGGCAAAGATTGTTTAAACTACCACACTATTGCACTCCCCTCACAGGCTAACAAAGTAATGCTCAAAATTCTCCAAGCCAGATTTCGGCAGTATATGAACCATGGACTTCCAGATGTTCAAGTTGGATTTATAAAATGGAGAGGAACCAGATATCAAACTGCCAATATCCACTGGATCAATAAAAAAGCAAGAGAGTTCCAGAAAAACATCTAGTTCTGCTTTATTGACTATGCCAAAGCCTTTGACTGTGTGGATCACAACAAACTGTGGAAAATTCTTCAAGAGGTGGGAATACCAGACCACCTATCTGCCTCCTGAGAAATCTGCATGCAGGTCAAGAAACAACAGTTAGAACTGGATGTGGAATAATAGACTGGTTCCAACTAGGGAACAGAGTCCATCAAGGCTGCATGTTATCACCCTGCTTATTTAACTTAAAGTCAGAGTACATCATGCGAAATGCTGGGATGGAAAAAGGACTAGCTGGAATCAACATTGCCAGGAGAAATATCAATAACTTCAGATATGCAGATGACACCACCCTTTTGGCAGAAAGTGAAGAGGAACTGAAAAGCCTCTTGATGAAAGTGAAAGAGGAGAGTGAAAAAGTTGGGCTTAAAGCTCAACATTCAGAGAACTAAGATCATGGCATCTGGTCCCATCACTTCATGGCAAATAGATGGGGAAACAGTGTAAACAGTGGCTGACTTTATTTTTTTGGGCTCCAAAATCACTGCATATGGTGATTGCAGCCATGAAAGTAAAAGTCACCTACTCCTTGGAAGGAAAGTTATGACCAACCTAGATGACCAACCTGGTCAAGGCTATTGTTTTCCAGTAGTCATGTGTGGATGTGAAAGTTGGACTATAAAGAAAACTGTGTCAAAATGTTGATGCTTTTGAACTGTGGTGTTGGAGAAGACTCTTGAGAGGCCTTTGAACTGCAAGGAGATCCAACCAGTCCATCCAAAAGGATATCAGTCCTGGATGTTCATTGGAAGGACTGATGCTGAAGCTGAAACTCCAGTACTTTGGCCACCTGATGGGAAGAGCTGACTCATTTGAAAAGACCCTGATGCTGGGAAAGATTGAAGGTTGAAGGAGAAGAGGACAACAGAGGATGAGATGTTTGGATGGCATCACCAAGTCATTGGACATGACCGTGAGTAAGCGCTGGGGGTTGGTGATGGACAGGAAAGTCTGGCGTGGTGCAGTCCATGGGGTCGCAGAAAGTCGCGCACAGCTGAGTGACTGTACTGATGGACTGTGACCCCTGCAGCTTGCACTTGCTTACTGCCACTGGAAGCCCCTCACAGGCCTCCACTGTAGCGTGCACGCCTGGACGGAGACTCCGAGATCCCCGGAGAGCACACGCACAACCACGCCGCCTTAGGTGCTTGTGGGTCTGGATCAGGCCCTGTCTTCAGTTTCTGGCCCGCACAGCCATTCTTTCCAACAGCTGTTCTCTCCACCTGTGTACCTGCATGGTCTTGGGCGCCTTTGGTTACTGCTTTTCCCTGCAAGGCACATGCAAGTTGGGAACAATGCAGTCACAGGACAATACATTGATCACAATTCTGACCCCTCTCCCCACCTCACCCCACCTGAGTTGGCAAAGCCAGTTCCCAGAGTCTCTGACCATAGGACCCTAAAAGACCCAGAGTCATCCCACGGATGGGTGAATTCAGCACCCAGGGGGATCCTGTGGTTGGACCCTGTCACAGGTTGGTCAGGTTAGCTCTGGGGCTAGTCCTGGTCTACTGGTAGAGCAAGCCATGTCCCAGGGTCTCCAGATGCAGGTTCCTGAGATTTCCAAGGCTAGTACCAACCCGCTGGGGGGCTGGTCCAGGTCCTAGGCTCTCTGGTGGGTAAGGCTGGATCCTGGGGCAGCTATATGGACTCATGGGGTCTTAAGGCAACCAACCTGCTGGTATATCTAGGCTATTTTCTTAGACTGAGATGTTCCCTACTGGTTCTAACAGGCTTATGGATGGGGCTAGTTCTCTGCACAAATCAGCTACAGGGAGAATTCCAAAATGCAGTAGGCAGCACCATGTCCTTATGTTGTTAATACAATGAGCCCTAAACGTACCTACGGGCAGAGTTGTATCCCCATGGTGGGCTGCAGTGGCCTGCCTCTCTGGAAGCCTTTCCAAGACCAGTAAGTGGGTCTGATCTAGCCTGCTTTTAAACTATCACTTCTAGTCTGGGTGGTAGAGCATGTGAGGTTTTGTGCATACCCTTTAAGTGTGAAGTCTCTGTTTTTACAGCCCTTTGGCGCTCCTCAAAGTAACTGAACTTTCTGGGGCTTGTCTTCCTTGTGCGAGATTGTCAGCTGGAGAGCCCAGTGTGGTTTTCAGATTCCTCGCTCCTTAGAGAGCGCCTCAGCCATTGTGATTATTCTCCAGGCTGTGGGCTGACCATCCTGAGGCATTTCCACCCCTCCTACCATCTCGTTGTGGTTCTGTCTTTACATCTTCGGTTGTATATCTTTTCTGCTAACCTTCCAGTTTTCTCACCAATAGCTGCTCTGTAAATATAATTTTGATTTGCCTGTGGGAGGAGGTGACCACAAGGTCTTCCTACTTCATTACATTGGCCACCAACTTCCTGGTGATTCGAACGCACATCAGAATTGGAGACTATTGCTTTGCACTACAGTGTATGTTTTTTACTTGTACAGTCTTATATTTCTCACTCATTGTAACCTCTTTTGGAGCATCTAAAAGGAACGTGACACCAAACCAAATTACAGCTAAGTCAAAAATTCTTCACCCACTCTCGGGTGGTGTTTTACACCATGGTGTTAAACCTCATGGTGTTTAGTCCAAGTTTCTCCTGTCTCAGCTTGACTTCCTCCACCCTATCCCACCTTTAATAAAAGGAAAAATTCTAATAAGATTACGGACTTTGGGGAATTTAGTGGTCACTCCCTGAAGAGTTCCCATTGTATGGAATCAAGTTTAGTTATTAAAGTCCTCTTTTTTCCTTGAGATTCATTTATTTTTTCCTCTATTAGAGTAAGGAGGTCAATAATGCCAAGTGAACTGTTCCTGGAGACCAGAAACAATGTGGTAAGGAAATGTCATCTATTCCTTGGTTTATGGAAAGCAAATGTGCAACTCATATTTGTAGGAACAACAGAAAATACCTTCTTAATGATAATACTAAAATTTCTAAGAGTTAGGCTCCCATAAGTATACCATTGGCTATACTCCAAACTCTCTAAAACCCTGACACTGTTATAAGCTCAATTTTTCAAATGAGAGAAGTGAGTTTTAAATGGCTTTTTCAAAGTCATTCAATAATTTAATGGTAAGGTCAGGGTTCTTTCATGTACATCTTTAACTTCAAAGCTCACGCTTTTAGCTACCATGCTTTGATACCTCAATAAAGCGTTCCTGAGTATGTTGACTGTATGTTCATGGGGGAGACATAGTGGTTGGCATTAGCAGATAGTTCAAAAGAAAAGAATTAAGTCTTCCTGTCCTCTTCAACAGCAGACAGAGGCTAAAGGGCAGAAAATGAGCAAAATGGGTGCTCTACAGTGTTTGACCATATTCAATAGGTTTTGAGTTAGACATCAATATAGGCCAAATTCCTAACAAATAATTGTGTGTCCAGGATTTATGCAATACTTTGAGAATGGTAATTATTAAGAAATAAGTATGTGGATCTTGTTTTTTATTTTATTTTTTAGGTTTAGTTATAACTCCGTTTTTTTTGTTTTTTGAAACCACTGTCACCAACAAGAAAGTGAATGTTTTGTTAGTTCTGTTATTTCCTATGCTCCATTTTTAATGTAATCTTCTAGAGGATCTCAAACACAGTTTGACCACTTTATGAATATTAAGATAATCAGTCAATCACAAGCTCTTGTGATTTTCCAAGTATCTTCAGCTGGTGTAATAAATAGAAGTTTTCCTTTCAGAAGCTCACTTATCTTCAATATGCATTTCTAATTTAATGATGAATAAACAATAATTGTCAATTATTTATAAGAAATATATTTAAAACTATAATAATAATGATACCGGTATCTTGTACATTGCTTTTATTGCAAAAGTCAAGACTAAATCACTCATCTAGAACATGGCACTTAAGATCAAAGACAATTCTAAAATTAAGGAAAACCATTCAAACATATATAAAAGGTTGTATTTCTTCACAAGAGTATTGAGTCCATGCTGACTCACTGCTTCTCTGAATCTGGTAATCATCCCCTATAGCTGGGAAAATGAACTCTATGTAGGTGTGTTTACTGACTGCCATTAGGAGAGGACCTCTCAGTTGCTGGCCACATCATTCTCCCTTGTCCTGAAACCCCTGCACTCAAAATAGCTTTTTACTTAAAATTCTCCTTCTTTTAATAGATAGTCAGTCTTCCAGTCAGTCCCACTGATCCTTCCATCATCTTCCTCTTAACTCTTGCCTTTAAATGTCTAATTTTAGATCCTGCCTCAAAAGACTGAGCTCTCTAAAGCTTGTCTCTGTCTCATTTAGTCTGTTAGGCAGGCATTCTCCAGAAGCTTATTATTTTTTTTATTAAAAAAATCATTTTATATTGGAGCATAGTTGATATAAAATGTTGTGTTAGGTTTGGGTGTACAGCAAAGTGACCCAGTTATACGTGCTTATATATTTTTCAGATTATTTTTTGAAATGTTTTTTGACAGTTCACACTTTTGCCTTGTCGTCATGCTGATAGAGGGATTCAAACCTTTTATGTTTTGTTTTTTCCTAATTGGGTACAAACAAACTAGTTTTGTTTTAAAAAAAAAAATCCAAGTGGCAATGTTCTCTATTAAGGGGATTACACCAATGTTTATCTTTTCTCTTCTTCACTATGGTTTGCTGTTCTGCTCAAACACCTTCCTTCTGTCTGCCATGGCTATTTTCACCACAGAAACGTTGCTCATATATCATTTCATGAATGATTCTTCCTCTTCTCTTTGTCTATCCAAACCCTACCCTCATACTGGAGGGGAAATGATGCCATGAAGTGTGCATATTGGGATGTACACAGTGTCAGCCAGACATATCCATAGGATTGAGAGAAATGATGATGGACATGTGTTTATAATGGATGCTTAGAATTTGCGAGTAAACATAATTGAATTGCTTGGATAATTGAGGAAAAGTCTTTTCGTTCCTTATAACTTTCATACCTTATATTCAAAAGTGAGGTTTAGACACTCTATGCTCAGATTGTTATTTATTTATTTGGGAGGAAGGGTGAAATAGAAAGGAATAGTTTTATTACCTACCAAGTAAAGGGGGCCATAGTGAGCTAATATCATCAAAACAGTGTGTCCCAACCCAGGGTGTCTGTGGATGCTCAGATTTTTAAAAAAACATGTTCCATGTCCTTCCCTTGGGTCCCCTTACAGTCACTGATCCATTCTTATTTCTAATATCTCATCAATTTTGTCAAATTATCTGTTGTAGTAAATTCTCAGCAGCTTCCTCTCATTTTGCTCTCAATATTCCAACAAACTCCAGATCCCTAATCCGATCCATTTCTTGTGATTTGATAAATCCACTTCATTCACTGATCATCTGAATGCAAAAAGCATTGTAAACTAGATCTGAAAGGAGATGGCCAAATGTGCACAACGGTTTCTCATTATATCCTTGATAGGGCAGCATTGTAGAAAGAGCACCAAATTCTTGAGGCAGGGTACTACAGTCTCAGGTTTTAGTATGCGCCTGGGTTTAGATTCTGGATCTCTGTAAGTTCGGGTGAGGTACCTAATACTGAAAAATGATAGATTTCTAAGTAAAGTAATATGAAATAGCTCATGTGTTTATCATGACGATTCAGTTGGATGATGCCTATTAAAGGTTTAGCACAGTGCCAGGTCCATAGTGACGCACGCTAGTAATTGTCATTGTTATTTTGTTGCTGTTTGAAAGTAGGACTGGGTTAAGTTGCAAGCTACCTCTCTAGGTGACAGTCAGATAAATACAGTAGTGACACTTCAAATGGTAAGTTTTCTAAAATCTGACAAAACAGGTATTTAATAAATCTGTGTTTCCACCTTTGCCAGACAATAGTAATCAAATGGTATGTTTAATGTACAAATAGGTGGGAAAAGAAGAAAAGTTCAAAAGGATGTTTTTATGGGTTTATTATCATCCAGAATTCTTATTTGTTTTTTTGACTGTCCATTAACTTATCAGAAATGGTAACTTTGTTTATTCTTATTTTTACATTTTTTTACATTCTTATTTTTACAGACAGTCTCTAATGGACATAGCACCTCCACACATATTAAATATTTTTTCTGATAATAAACCAATCAAGCTGTTCCTTTCTTCCCTGCTGATTTGATTGACATAATTATCACAATGCACTAGTTCCAAAATAAATTTGTCTTTTAGCCAACCCACAATTTCACACTCTGTGAGATTACAGTTAACGTTGGATAGCTTTACATAGCCAAGTACTGTTTTGTTAAATTCTGAATCATTTAATTAAAATTTCAAGCCTATGCATTATCACTCTGAAAATTTGCAATTTGTGAACACAGGAAATGTTATTTTTTAGAAAAGCTAGGGGTTTATAGGATAACACATGAAAATTATATCATTTCACTGTCATAAATTGCACAAACAATCTTCAAATTGCCTAAAATAGCAACATGGCTTAGAACATTTGGAAGACAGAGAAGATAGTAGTCTGTTCTCTTGTCCTGGAGTCCTGGCCAGTTCATGCAGTGCTCCTTCAGGGGGTGGAGATGTTTGAAATAGCAAGACAAATTTTTATTTCAATAGCTATTTATTTACCATCTATAATTTGCCAAACTCTGATATAATGGGGGGCAGCAATATATATTTTTTTAGAAAAATCATGTCATCATTTGCTCATATTCTAGTTGATAAAAGGTAAATAATCAAAACAATAAACAATTAAATTAGCAATAATTTAAAATAACAGCTTCCATCAGGAAAATACAACAGAGTAATATGATGATTATCTTAAGTGGAGTAGAGAGGATTCTACTTCATTTGGAATGGTCAAGGCAGATCTCTGAGGAGTTATGAGTTAAATGCAGTAATGGAGCTAGCCACATGAAGACCACTGAGAAGGTGTTCCAGGAAGAGGGGAGAACAAATAGTCCGTAGACTAAAGTTATGCTCACCCAAAATCCCAGAGGCACATAGTATGTCTAAAGAAAGAAAAGGGTAATAGCCAGAGCTAAGCGTACACAAGAAAGAGAAAAAAGTGCTGCGGCGATGCCAGTGAGGTGATGAGACATCACCCGACTCAGGAAACAGAGTGGAGCTGGGCTAGGCTGAACCGGATGTGGAAATGACCAGGGAGAACCCAGCGCACAAGGTTTCCTAGATTTGGGCCTGAGACATTGCATGGACGATGGTGCTAGTGACCAAGACAGAAAGACACCCAGGACGTTTCTGAGTGGAGAACCAGTTTAGCTTTTTATGTGTCAGAGGTCAGGTCTTTATTAGACATTCAGGTAGAGATGCTATTATTTCCTCTTGGTAGAGAAGCAGTTTCTCCCCTTCCTGGGGCACAGAGGAGGAGCCGGAGATGGGCATTGTGAAGGTGTTGGAATACTGATTAAAGTCATGTGACTGAGAAAACAGAGGGAGATGATATGGGTAGAGAAAGGAAGGGCACTGTGAGCTGAGAAAGGGATGAGCATCTGGAAAGAGAGGCTGAGAAAGAGAACCAGAAGTATAGCAGAAAACCTGGAGAGGTGTGGCGTTCAGATGCCTGGAGAAAGGGATTGTCGAGAATTAAGAGTGGTCAATGAGGGACTTTTCCATTGGTTCAGTGGTTAAGACTTGGCGCTCCCACTGCAGAGGAGTGTGGGCTTGATCCCTAGTTTGGGAACTAAGATACCATATGGTGCATGGTGTGGCAAAAAAATAAAGATTGGTCAACTATTAAAAGTGTATAAGAGCTCAAATAAGGAATGGGTGAGGAATTAGCCAGTTGAATTCAGCCAATTAGGATTTTGTGAGTGAGTCTGATGACCCTCCTGGGTCAGTTTGTTCAACTTGTAACCATTCCATTTATAATACAGTGTTTGAGCTGGAGTGGATCAAATTATTATGTTTAATTAATCATTGTTTCCATGTAAGAAGATCATACATTCATACCCTTTGGGCTGGGACTTTGCTGTGCCTCCAAGTAAAGCAGGCAGAGTGCACATCCCTCTCTTTAGATTTAGAGTTTGACCATTTAACTGGTCATACATACAGGAGAGATAGAAGGAAATCTGTAAAATTTAAATCTGCTGGTTGTCAAGAATGTCACTTGGAGGCCAGACGATTACAAAATATATAGCAGAGGAAAGTTTAGAAAGAAGTAGGCATCTTTTGCCCATGGAGTGGGAGGAAGGATCAAATATATGTGAAAAGATGCAAGCAGGTTAGTGAATATGCTTGTAGAAAGACAGGTTATAATCCTCATCTCCCTGTTCAACCTTCTCTAAGTCATCTCTGATAAAATTTATAAGTACTCTGCTCTTCTAGATCATTAAAGCACATTCTTACAAAGCAAAGTAGTCACAAGTTTAGATGAGATCACTTTTACTGAGAGTTAGGGGGTTACTTTTGCAGTATTGGCCAAAGCCAAGGGTTCTAGGTATTTAGCAATCTGAGTCCTATTGGGTTGGCCAAGAAGTTCATTTGGGTTTTTCCACAAAATGTTATAAAAACCTGAACAAAGCTTTGGCCAACCCGATACATAAAGCAAAGAACTTTTGCCTCCCTCGTGTTATTTAAGATAAGAATAGACTCCAGAAACAGTAGACAAAGCAGTGTGCGGTGGCCCAACACAATACATCACAGGACTCTCTAAGAAGGAGGCTCTTTGATAGATGATTGTTCTTCTCCCAGACCCTTTTCAAAATGTGACTCCAATCTTCCTACAGCAGTGGGTTCTCAGACTTTAACCTGTTTTGGGGTCATGTGGAGGGCTTGCTAAAATGCTGACTTCTGCATCTCATTTCTGGAGTATCTAAGTAGTTCTGTGGTAGGATTGGAGAGTTTACATTACTAAGAATTTCCTCAAGTGACAAGGCTACCAACCTGGGAACAATGTTAGACCCACTGCCCTAGAGCAATTATTACTGGCTCCAGCTAGATGGTAACAGTGGAAAGAGGGTTTGGGTATTTGCTGAGCATCTTTGCTATGCTCCTTTTTATCCCCTCATTGTCTTTCCTCAAGCTTCTCTAAGCCCCAAGAGGCCGGTCTGCACCAGTGAACCTCCTTGATCATTGGGATTCAATTTGGCTTAACTCATAAGGAACACGAGCAAGCAATGAAAGTGAGAGAGGTGAGAGATTAGACTGTTTATTATGATCCCAGTGTGATTGCTGTTAGTTGGTTGTGTCCACAATCCGAGTTCTAACTCTAGCAGACAGCTTCCTCTACACAGCTCTCTCTCTTCATTCTTCTGAGGTCTGTACCCTCCTCATGGGCTTCCAGGCCTAGAGAGTCCAATGGCCTCTCTGCTACCAGCCTCAGGAGCTGCAGTTTTCTTTATGGAATCTTATGTCCCACCCAGTGATTTAGTCACCAATTCAAGCCAGGGGACATTAGCATTTGATTTCTTTACTATGTCTCCTAGTATAGTTTTGCATAAGTATTTACATACTGAATATATATTATTTTATCTTTTTCCTATTAAAGATAAGGAATTATATTGATTTGTCATTTAAACCTATATTCCCTAAGTTAAACAGAATTATGATTATACTATAGCTTAAATGTGTGTTATAAAAAAAGCTTTGGGTTTTGTAGGGTTGAGAACCACATTTTATTAATAAAATGACCTTTGAAAAGATATGTGTCAAACACATGTGGGAAACCAGAGTGTGAATCAATGAATTAACATGAAAGGAAAGAAAAAGGACACATGTCAATGACATACAAGTGACAGTTGAATGGAAGCCACCAGACACTCCAGCCTCAGAAGTTTTGGAGAATGGCAATGCTGTTTGCACAAATTCCCCTGAATTTGAAAGCTGTCCTTATTACTGAGCCTTACAACCTTCCCAGTCACAGACAACTGTACCTGATTTGGGTGTTTGATTTCTGAGAACAATTTGGAAAGCCCCAGAAGGAAGGGTTAGATCCATTTTATCTGTTCATTGAATAGCATAACTTCAGTAACAGCTTGTGGTATTATTAATACTACCTGAAGCTATGGCATATTTTCCTTCCTTTGATCATGTGGGGATTTGTTTAGAAATTAGGGCCAAAAATGAAGATAAAATATTAATCTTTATACCTCCGTTGTAATAATAGAAAATAAAGAACTGCAATATACAGATTAAAAAAAAAGAAAAATAAAAAACACCTTGAGTGTTAAAGCATAGCAGGCACACATTACTGATAATATCTTATATGCTTGTTATTTAGAGTTATTTGGAGCTTATAAGTGAGTTCTCATATATTACTTCATTTTTCCTTTACCATGGCCCTGTGAGATAGTTATTACTATAATTAATCCTCTCCTAAAGAGAACATGAAATTCAGAAGGGCTAATTAAATTGTCCAGCATTCCTAAATTAGTAAAGTCCAGGAGTTAGGAAGAAAGATTTAAAATTCCAATGGCTATTCTTATACTACAGGCAATGTCTTCCTTCATGCTGAGTTTGTGTCTGAAACTTTTGAAGTGATGAAAGACAGAGCACCTTGAATTTGATCAAGAAACTAGACAGATTCTATAAACTATGTAAAATATGCCTTAATCTCCAACAGCCCTTCCATCCTCTGTATTTGATTTTTTTTGGTACACTAGACCAATGAAATTGTTTACTGATAACCTATTTTGATAACTAGAAGAGTAAATTCCTTTCCTCATTTTCATATAATCCCTGAAATCTTAACTTCGACATTTTTCAAAACATATAGATACATTTATCTGGATTCATTGTCAACATTCATTAGAATAAAATTAAGACCGCATCTGCATACACTCTTCTTGGATGAGTCCAGATACGCTGGTGGTTTTCATGGCCATCTGCAAATTGGTGACACAACTTTTCTCTGAGATCATGATCTCAGTCTCTAATTAGTGACTCAAGATCTTCTCTTAAATATTTCATGGACAATTCAGGCTCAATATGTAAAATATGACCTTTTTGTCACAGTCCTTCCATCCATCCTTCAACATATACACATTCTTCATACACCTAGCAACTCTTCCTTTATCCTTTTATGGATCTCGAGTTCTGAAAACCTAAGATGCATCCTTGCCTTGTCTTTTACTCAAATCATTGCTGCTTCAGGTATTAATCATCACATCTCCTATTTTTGTGCTCTTATCCACATGACCACTATCTTAGCTCTGCTCCCTGTCATTTCCTAAGCAAATCACCTCAAATCCTCCTAATCTTCATGACCTCAGGATTTCCACATTGTGATCCACTATTTATGTTGCAGTCATAGTAGTATGTTTCAAATAAAAGTCTGATAATATTACTCCTCTGTCCTCACTTCTAATTAGTCAGGTATACCACAAGAACTAACACGGGTATAAAGTACCATGTTCTCTCTCTCTCTCTTTTTTAATTGGGTTATAGTTGCTTTATAATATTGTATCAATCTCTTCTGTACAATGAAGTGAACCAGCTATATGTATGTGTATGTCCCCTCCTTCTTGGACCGCCCACCTATCACCCCTCTAGGTCGTAACAACACCCACCTGAGCTCCCTGAGCTAGAAGCAGGTTCCCAACGGCTATCTATTTTACACATAGTAATGTATATATGTCAATCCCATTGTCCCACCCTCCCCTCCCTCCTCATGTCCACATGTCCATTCTCTACATCAGTGTTTCTATTCTCGACCTGCAAATAGGTTAATCTCTACACTTTTCTAGACTCTACATATGTGTATTAATATTTTTTCCCCTTTATGACTTAATTCAGTCAGCATGATAGTCTCTAGGTCCATCCATATCTCTACTAATGGGCCAGTTTCATTCCTTTCAATGGCTGAGTAACATTCTACTGTGTGCATGTACAACATCTTCTTCATCCACTCATCTGTCAGTGGACATTTAGGTTGCTTCCATGTCCTCACTATTGTAAACAGTGCTGCAATGAACATTGGGGTGCATGTGTTTTTTTGAGTAATGATTTTGTTAAGGTATATGCCCATGATCTCTCTTGTTGGTTACTGTACATTGTGATTTCTACATCTAGAAGCCTTTAGCCTTCTCTTGAACAGATCTCATCAATTTAGGAGGTTATTCTTGATCACAGACTTATCATTATCATGGGACTTTTGTTACCACTTTAACTGATATGTATATTTATTTATTTCATTCACTCAACTTTAATCAACCTGAGATAAGATATTGCATCTTATACATCAGTGTAACCCCAGAAACTAACAGTGTCTGACACATAGAAGACATTCTGTCAATATTAATCAAAAGAATGAAAGAGTTATTGAATGAATGGATGGATGTGAATAGAATACAAACTGTTTGTGCAGTCACATATAGAGCTGTCTCTCTCCTTCCTGGTTTGATTAGAGCTGACAATCCTACAACAATGTTGCTTACCCCAAACCTGAATGATCTTGTCTTGAATCAAAAAACGTGTGAATAAAGACTTTGAAAAAATTATCTCTGTAGTTTAATGGAAGGAGAAACTTTTACACATGAGTTTCATTGATTCTCTGTGATTGTCTCAGATAGACACACAAACACACACACATCAAATACTGCTGTTTACCTCGCGGGTTGTCATGAAGAGTATATTAAGTTGTAGATAGAATTTATATGGTGAGAACCACTTAATAAAAGTATTTTTGGAAGTGTCACTGCACAAAGATACTGGTTCAACCATTTCAGTGGAAATCAATTTTGATTAGAGTAAGTGGCAAACTCAATAATTCAATCAAGTTAAATGTATCCCACAAAATTAACTGCAGGATATCAGTGCAACTGTGTAAGAATGTGATTCCACTGAGACCATCATACATTTCTTCCATTTGTGGTTTTAATAATTTACAGTCTGAGTATGGGCTTTGAGAATTTCCCTTCTACAAAGTGAATGGCTTAAGATAAATGCTCAGTGATGAAGATTATTATTGTTATTATTTATTATTAGGAGAAGATTATTAACAGAAGAATATTCAAATAATGTTTTAAAATAATTTAATAATCTATAAATATTTTACATTTATTAAGATATTGTTTCAAGGAATGTCTGTAATCCATATTTTCCTAACACTAGTGATGGGCTTCCCTGGTAGCTTGGTTGGTAAATAATCTGTTTACAATGCAGGAGACCCCACTTTGATTCCTGCATCAGAAAGATCCCCTGGAGAAAGGATAGGCCCCCCATTCCAGTATTCTTGGGCTTCCCAGGTGGCTCAGATGGAAAAGAATCCTCCTGCAATGCGGGAGACCTGGGTTCGATCCTGGCTGGGGAAGATGCATGGAGGAGGGGACGGCAACCCACTCCAGTGTTCTTGCTTTGAGAATACCATGGACAGAGGTGCCTGATGGGTTACATTCTGTCCATGGGGTCGCAAAGTATCGGATACAACTGACCGACTAAGCCCAGCCCAGCGCACAGCACAGCACAGTAGTGACACTATAATTAATATGAAAATTCTTAAAATTAGGTAATAAAAGATACACTGCCATACTTTATCTTCAAGGCAGTTCCACTTTTTAGGAAGTGTGTGTGTGTGTATATTTAAGAGAAACAATGCAGAAGAGAGCACTAATTTATCTATCACTGGGTAATAATTTGGGAAGTTTTCCAGCTCCAAAGTTAATGAGATAGCTGCAGTTTCAGCCTAACTTTGTAACTTGTGCAGTTTCTGTTTTCCCAGGACTTGATTTGATGGACTTTGAGGGCAGAGGCAGCACTGATTATACAACAGTATATGAGAAATAATTTCCTTAGTAACCTTAAGAAGGGGCACAAATCCTGGATAAACAAGCCTTGGACCTTCTGATAAGTAGAAATCAGCAGCAGGTTTGCTTGTCAGATTCTTATTTTCTGTTGCATTATAAAAGAAATTTGCACTTGAAAGAATATATAGATAAAGGTTTAAAATAAGCAATTTCTGAAAAGTAAATTGTAAGGTTTCTGTGTCCATAGGATTCTCTGAGGTTGTTTTTGGCCATCACGCCATCCTACTCACTCCAAATTGAAGACCATCCTCAGTTAGCAGGTGGTCATGGATATATACAGTGTCAGAGTGGGAACTTTGAAAATTCCTGTTTCATCTCATTATGAAAGTTCTCTCAAGCATAATTCAAGTACCAGGTCAGAGTCTCTCAATAAAGCCCTAGAAAGTCTGGGAGCAATACCTTCTGATACAAAAAGAAACAGATCTAGTGAGATCTGAAAATGATGTAGGAGGTTGAAAGAGAGGAAGTCCAAGCATTCTTACGTTAATGGGCTCCAAATAGTTATGTGTTTTCCCCAAAATAGAATATCTGTGCCTCAGGGTAAAGATAATTATTATATCAAATACCTAAACAACATATTTAGAGGTATAAATCTCTTGAGGAATATAACATAGTAATAGTCCATTTCCCTTTTTAGTTGTTGTTTAATTACTTTTTCATTTTGGAAAAAAGTAAATATATAACACATGGAAGAATAAATCATGAAATCAAATTTTATTCACAAAACAATAGAAATTATATCTGATTATCTATTCTTTTGATTTGCCTAGGCTACATTGGCGTTAACAGTCCATTTGGAGTCAAGGACTCTGGCAAAAACTTCAGAGTATGTTCATATCTAATGGAAACCACTCCCATTCAACAAATCATTTCAGTCACTGTCACCTTAACATTTTACAAGTCAGTAATCTCCTTACTACATCACATAAGTGATTCCACAATGCAAAAACATTTTGTAAGGTACTTATTTCAGATAATGTTTACACAAGACTTTCAGAATAGCTATTTGATGGATTTTAAGTTACAAAAGTGGTGGATTCATCACTCAACTGAGGTAATGCATTTCTACCGACTGATCACATGACATTAGCTTAATTGTGTAGCAGCATCAGCTCCGACAGAGGCAATCTAGCTCCCAGTCACAAAGAAAAATAAGTGTCTTATCTGACTCAGGCCTGCTTGGCAAACTTGACTTCCAGTTGCAGTGGTAACTGACAAACATAGCCTTCTAGCATCGAGAAAAGTACAAGAAAAGTATTTGTAGATAAAGCTTGATTCATATCCCAGGTCAATTTCTTCCCAGCTGTGCGACTAAAATATTGAAAACTTTCATCATTTTTCTCACCTGTGAATTGACATTGAAAAATATCATTGCTGAACACTGTTATAACATTGAATTTTACACATATATAAAAATTCGGCTCCCTTTGGGCCAAGGGATGTTATATGCAAATAACATCTATACTTTCTCACTTTCTTCTTCGGACTACTTAATTTTGTTTATTTAGTCTTCATTCATGTATTTCTTCAAAATACATAAAAAACACTCACAGGACATTTAAATGTTATTGGCATTTGCATCCTTCTATTAGAGCGTGTACAATCTCAGGCAGTCAGTTCAATCGCTCAGTTTCTGACTCTTTGCGAACCATGGTCGGCAGCACGCCAGGCTTCCCTGTCCTTCATCAAATCCTGGAGCTTGCTTAGACTCATGTCCATGGAGTTGGTGATGCCATATAACCATCTCACCCTCTGTCATCCCCTTCTGCTTCTGCCTTCAATCTTTCCCATCATCAGGGTCTTTTCAATGAGTCAGTTCTTCACATCAGGTGGTCAAAATATTGGAGTTTCAGCTTTAGCATCAGTTCTTCCAATACCTATTCAGGACTGATATCTTAGGATTGACTGGTTTGATCTTGCAGTCCAAGGGAATCTCAAGGGTATTTTCCAACACCACAGTGCAAAACCATCAATTCTCTGTCACTCAGCTTTCTCTATATTGCAACTCTCACATCCATACAAGACTACTCGGAAAACCATAGCTTTGATTAGATAGACCTTTCTTGGCAAAGTAATGCATCTGCTTTTTAATATACTGTCTAGGTTGGTCACAGTTTTTCTTCCAAGGAGCAAGCATCTTTCAATTTCATGGCTGCAGTCACCACCTGTACTGATTTTGAAGCTCCCCAAAATAAAGTCTATCACTATTTCCATTGTTTCCCCATCTATTTGCCATGAAGTGATGGGACCAGATGCCATGATCTTAGGTCTCTGAGTGTTGAATTCTAAGCCAAATTTTTCACTCTCCTCTTTCACTTTAATCAAGAGGCTCTTTAGTTCTTCAATTTCTGCCATAAGGGTAGTGTCATCTGCAGTGACTGACATTGATATTTCTCTTGGCAATCATGATTCCAGCTTGTGCTTCATCCAGCTTCATTCATGCAGTACTCTGCATATAAGCTAAATAAGTAATGTGGCAATTTACAGCCTTGACATACTCCCTTCCCAATTTGAAACTTGTCTATTGTTCCATGTCAAGTTCTAACTATTGCTTCTTGACCTGAATACAGATTTCTCAGGGGCAGGTAAGGTGGTCTGGTATTCCCATCGCTTTAAGAATTTTCCACAGTTTGTTGTGATCCAACATTCAAGGGCTTTGGTGTAGTCAATAAAGCAGAAGTAAATGTTTTCCTGGAACTCTCTTGCTTTTTTGATGATCAAACAGATGTTGGGAATCTGTTTGGGATCTCTGGTTCCTCTGCCTTTTCTAAATCCAGCTTGAACATCTGGAAATTCATGGTTCACATACTGTTGAAGCCTGGCTTGGAGAATTTTGAGCATTACTTTGCTGGCATGTGAGATGAGTGCAATGAACCTTCCTTGGCATTGCCTTTCTTTGGGATTGGAATGAAACCTGACCTTTTCCATTCCTGTGGCCACTGCTGAGTTTTCCAAATTTGCTGGCATATTGAATGGGGCACTTTCATGGCATCATATTTTAGGATTTGAAGTAGCTAAACTGAAATTCCATCGTCTCCTGTCTAGCTTTGTTCATAGTGATGCTTCCTAAGTCCCACTTGACTTCACATTCCAGGATGTCTGGTTCTAGGTGAGTAATTGCACCATCATGGTTGTCTGGGTCATGTAGATCTTTTTTGCATAGTTCTTCTGTGTATTCTTGACACCTCTTATTAATATCTTCTGCTTCTGCCAGGTCCATATCATTTATGTCCTTTATTGTGCCCATTTTTGCAAGAAATGTTCCCTTGGTATCTCTAATTTTCTTGAAGAGATCTCTAGTCTTCCCATTCTATTGTTTCCCTCTATTTCTTTGCATTGGTCAATAAAGGCTTTCTTATCTCTCCTTGCTATTCTTTGGAACTCTGCATTCAAATGTGTTTATCTTTCCTTTTTTCCTTCGCCTTAAGCTTCTCTTCTCTCATATATAACCTGCCTTGTGCTTTATGTTTCCACACCTCTTTCAAAACCATGAACTTCTCATCAGTGAGAAAAATATCTCATATTCAGCCTTTAGAATTAACCCAGGCAAAAACTGAAGACTTTCTGAAAATCATCACTGCACTGTGAAAGTTTCTAAAACACAGTTTAATTTTGTGGATGCCCTGCTTAGGAATAGAATATACTTAATATATTCACTCTCTAGCTATCAAACAGCATTATAGTTCCTAAGTTGGACAGTAGATAAATGGATGTAATTCATCATCTGTCTCCAATAAATCTTTCCATTTCCCCTGTTCCAGTTACCTGGAATCCAGATAGCTGGAGCGTTAAAAAGCTGTCGGATACTCATGAATGTATTTTGTCTGCCTTTGTTCATTCAAGTGCACTTTCCCCATAAGTTCCTTACTAACAAGGTATTATCCAAACACTAACTATTCTATAAAACCATTTCTAGACCTAACATCATCATGAACATGTGTTCTATTTTCTTAACCTGCCCATCAGTTCAGTTCAGTTCAGTCACTCAGCCGTGTCCAACTCTTTGCAACCCCTTGGACTGCAGCATGCCAGGCTTCCCTGTCCATCACCAACTCACAGAGCTTACTCAAATTCATGTCCAGAGAGTCAGTGATGCCATCCAACCATCTCATCCTCTGGCATCTCCTTCTCCTCCTGCCTTCAATCTTTCCCAGCATCAGGGTCTTTTCCAATGAGTCAGCTCTTTGCATCAAGTGGCCAAAATATTGGACTTTCAGCTTTAACATCAGTCCTTCCAATGAATATTCAGGACTGATTTCCTATAGGATGGACTGGTTTGATCTCCTTGCTGTTCAAGGGACTCTCAAGACTCTTCTCCAACACCACAGTTCAAAAGCATCAATGCTTTGGCGCTCAG
This sequence comes from Cervus elaphus, assembly GCF_910594005.1. Classification (NCBI taxonomy): domain Eukaryota; kingdom Metazoa; phylum Chordata; class Mammalia; order Artiodactyla; family Cervidae; genus Cervus; species Cervus elaphus. The sequence continues at coordinate 77,791,479 of NC_057847.1, read as the reverse complement.
TTTTATTTATGGCCCAACATCCATACATGACTACTGGAAAAAACATAGGTTTGACTAGATGGACCGTTGTTGGTAAAGTAATGTCTCTGCTTTTTAATATGCTGTCTAGGCTGGTCATAGCTTTTCTTCCAAGGAGAAAACATTTTTTAATGTCATGGCTGCAGTTTCACCATCTGTAATGATTTTGGAGCCCAAGAAAATAAACTTTCTCATTATTTCCATTTCATCCATTTGCCATGAAGTGATAAACCAGATACGATGATCTTCAGTTTTTGAATGTTGCATTTTAAGCCAGTTTTTTCACTCTCCTCTTTCACCTTCATCAAGAGGCTCTTCAGTTCCTCTTCACTTTCTGCCATGAGGGTGGTGTCATCTGCATATCTGAGGTTATTGATATTTCTCCCAGCAATCTTGCTTCTAGCTTGTACTTTATCCAGTCTGGCATTTTGCAGGATGTACTCTGTATGTAAGTTAAGTAAGCAGGTGACAATATGCAGCCCTGTAGCTTGTATCTCTCAATCCTCTCCCCATTACTCTCCCTACTGGTAATGAAAGTTTTTCTTCTCTATATCTGTGAATCTATAACTACTTTGCTGTTTTCATTTTGTTTCGTTTTTATATTTCATAAGCAAGTGAGAAGTTCTTTATCTCTCTTTCAATTATGAATGATACTTTTGTTGGGTAAAGTGTCCTAGGTTGTAGGTTTTCCTTTTCAGTTTTTTAATATATTTTTTTCAAGTTTTACTTATTTTTTGGCCACACTCTGAGCATGTGGGATCTTATTTCCCTGACCAGGGATCAAACCTGCACCCACTAAACTGGAAGGCAAAATCCTAACCACGGGACTACCAGTGGAATCCCCCTTTTAAACACTTCAAACATATCATGCCATTCCCTCTTGGCTTGCAAATTCTCTGCAGAAAAAAAAAAAAACTGCTGGTAGTCTTATAGGAATTCCTTTGTACATGATTCTTTCTTAGATCAGGTCACTAGATTTTTTTAAAATATAAGTATAAAAAGAAATAAATAACTGATTTGAGAAAAAAAAATGCAGAGACTTTCTAATAAATTCACAAGGAAATTTGAGGTGGATGCACGATGTTTATCTTCATTTTTCTGCCTTTCAAATTAAAGGCATAAAAAACAGGAGGATGCAAATTTATACTGTCAGAAATGAGAGAGGGGCTATCACCATAGAGCCCACGGAAGTTCAAAGGATAATAAAGGAATACTGTGAACAATTTTATGCCACAAATTTGATGACATAAATAGTCCAATGTTTTGAAACATACAATGTGTCAAAATTCACATCAAAGGAATAGAAAATCTCAATAAACCTATATTTATTAAAGATATGTAATCATGGTAATTAATGACTTTCCAAAATAGAAAACAACAGTCTCAATGAGTTAGTGTGAATTCTATCAAATATTTAATGAAGAAACTATACCAATTTTCAAAACTGTTTTCTAGAAGGTTCAGGTAGAAGGAATACTTACTCTTTCCATGAGGCCAGCATTTCCATAACACAAAAATCAGACAAAAATATTGCAAGAAAATAAATTACAGGCCATTATCTCTCATTAGCAGAGATGTGAAAATTCTCAATATAATGCTAAGCAACTGAATCAAACAGTGTATATATTTAAAAAAAATAGATCACAATCAAGTGGTATAAACTAGGTATGCAAGACTTGTTCAATTAAAAAAAAAATCAACTACAGTGTACTTCACATCAACAGCCTAAAGGAGACATATCATATGATCATGTCAGTAATGCCACAGAAGCATATGACAAAATTCAATACCCATTTTTCACAAAATCTGTTAGTAAACTAAGAAAAAGGGAAACTTTCTCAACTTGATAAAGACTGATAGTTAAAAAAAAATAAAGCAAAAAGAAACTGTAGGTAAGATCCTACTTGACAGTGAGAACCTGGAAGCTCCCAGTAGAATCAGGTCCAGGGCAAGGGCATCTGCTCTCACCCCTGCTTTCTAAAATCACACACAGAGCCCTAACTAACGCAGAATGATGACGGTATAATAGGTATACAGACTGGAAAGAGAGAAATAAAAATGCATTTATTTGTGAATAATATTATTAAAGCAGAAAACATGAAAGAACAAAGGTCTGCAATTAGTATGTTGCAATATCAATGGCGTAGCTTATAAAGTCAGTAAACAAAAATCAATCACTTGCCTATACATTAGCAGTGAGCAGATAGAATTTGAAATTAAAATATAATTTTTATATTAATAACTGAAGACATGAAATGCATAGGTATAAATCTAATAACATATATAGTAGTTCTATGCAAGAAAAACTCCAAAATGATGAACAAATTAAAAAAAAACAAAAACAAAAACTAAATAGGTATTTCATGTCCCATAATAAGAGGACTCAATATTGTTTAGATATTAGTTCTTTCTAATATGACCTATAGATTCAATGTAAACCCAACCAAAATACCAGGAAGTTTGTTGTAGAAATTAACAAACTGTATCTAAAGTTTATATGGAATTTCAAAAACCCAGAATAGCCAACACAACAATGAAGAATAACAAAGTTGGAAGATTGACATTATCTGACTTGATTTACTATGAGGCTAGAGTAGTCAAGACAGGATGTTACTGCAAAAACAATAGACAAATCAATGAACCAAAATAAGAATCCCAGAAACAGACTTAATTATATGCAACTGATCTTTGAAAAAGGAACAAAGACAATACACTGGTGCAAATGGATCAAAATAAAGGTGCCAATTTAAATTAAGTGTTTATTTCTCACTGTAAAATCACCAGGTATAAATGAAATCCTCCTTTCCTTTATCAAAACAGTCCCTAGCCACTTAAAGCATATTGAAAGTGGATGCAACGACAACAACAAAAAAAGTGTATTGTATTGTACACAAGTTGTTCATTTAATTTAAGGTCGCAAATTGTTAAGGTCACTTAAATTATCCTGATGAATAGATGAAGACTGTGCACATCTTGCATCTTTGTCTCTGAATTTCTGTTTTCAGTTTTCATAGGGCTGTTCTCCTGCTATTTATTAGTTTGCTTGTTTTCCTAAAAAGTTCCTGAAGAGAATTCTGATTTTTCTCTTTTTCCATCACTCCACAGGGCCTAATTTAATATTCACTACGTGAACTATCTGTTACAATTGCTTTGAAGAAAAAGATTGGAACTTAGTCAAATAACATGTATTGCTTGCTATATTGGGCATATTACATGTCTCCTCTAGATTGCAGTTCCATTTAAAATTCAAGAGAAATTTAAAATATGCATATAGATTTTCCTTATCAGAATTCCTTGTTTTATTGTGCTGTGCAGATATTGTGCTTTTTACAAATTGAAGGTTTGTGGCAACCCTTCATTAAGCAAGTCTGTTAATATCAGTTTTCCAACAATATTTGTATATTTCACATTCCTTTGTCATATTTTGGTAGTTCTCCCAATGTATTAAATTCTCTGGGCTTCTCTGGTGGCTCAGCAGGCAAGAATCTGCCCTCAATGCCAGAGAAACAGGTTCGACCCATGGGTCGGGAAGATCCCCTGGAGAAGGAAATGGCATGGACAGAGGGACCTGGTGGGCTACAGTGAATGGGGTTACTAAAGATTTGGACACAGCTGAGCGGCTAAACAACAAGATTAAATCCTCCACCAGCAAAAAGTTTATAACTTGCTGTAAGCTCAAATAATGGGTGGCACTTTGTAGCAATAAACTATTTTTAATTAGGATACACAGGATACACAAACTGTAGTTTTAGACCCAATGCCATTTCACACAGAATACAAGATAGTGTAAATGTAACTTTTATATGCACCAGGAAATCAAAAAGAATTGTGTGAGCCACTTAATCATAATATTCGCTTTGTTGCAATTTTCTTGAGCCAAACCAGAAATGTTTCCAAGGTATGCCTGTATATTTCATTATTTTATTGAAATAACAAGATTTTAGATTCATCCAACTTTCCGAGCTGTACATTCCTCACATAGGGTCTTGTTTCATATTGCAGGTTTGTAAGAAATGTTTACCGAATTTGAAGTGTTGAATATGTTCCCTTGTTTATTTAAAAAAACCAAAAATAATATCTACTAAGGGTCAGCTATAAGAAATATTTAAATATTCCAAAGGAACTTATTAAGGTGAATGTCTTCTTACTTTAGTCATCATCTTTATCATAACCATATGTTCTAACCAGGTAACACGTAACTTTAAAGTTTTTATAACTTGTTTTTAGTAATTTCTAACAGCATTTTTTTTTTTCTCCCAGTCCTCATGTTGATTCTCTCCATACTTCCACTTCTGCCCATTTCAGCCAAAATACTGAGCAGTAACTAAGGTAATCATAGGTAGAAACTTAGGACAAGTTTTCCTTCCTTCACCAATCTTTAAGCAGGTTCTGTGAATCCTCTTTATAGCTAGGTACCACCCTCGATCCAGTCTTAGCTTGCCTTTAATGAGAATTTATTTTAGACATGTTTAGCAAGGATCTTCCCACCCTAGATTTCTTACCAAGTTCCTGTCAGTAATTTCCATCTCCTTCCCCCCTCACTTTGCTAGCGGACTCTAAATATTAGTTGTCTTTGATATTCTCAGAATTTAGCTCATGTCTATGCTGAAATCTCTCTCCTTTATTGCAGTGGCTTGAATAAAATATGTCTTACCATTTTAACCAGCGTCTTTGAAAAATTTTTTCTTCTATCCTCATGGAAAAAGTAAAAATGCTAGCTTTTTCTTAAAGAGCTTTTGGAAAGAAACTTCTAGATTCAAAGACCATATTGTTAAACTGGATTCTGTATAGCCCTGCTCAGAGTCCATTATTCACATTATTTACAAAGTATTCAAAGAGAGAAAATGGTCAATTAAGATTTCCTCCTGTATAAAGAAGTTATGATATCCTGAAATTTGGGGGGACACTCAGGAAAAGAGAGAGAATTTTATTTAGGGGGTGGGTGATAATCTGTGTTTAGTCGCTCAGTTATGTCCAATTCTTTGCAACCCCATGGACTGTAGCCCACCAGGCTCCTCTGTCTGTGGACATTCTCGAGGCAAGAATAGTAGAGTGGGTTGCCATGCCCTCCTCCAGAGGAACGTCTCAACCCAGGAGTTGAACCCAGGTCTCCAGCATTGTAGGTGGATTCTTTACAGTCTGAGCCACCAGGTCAAACCAAAATCTTCCCCCAGTGCAGAAAACATTTACAAAGATAGAAGACCAATAAAATGTTATTATTGAATAAGCATTAAACCAGATTGTGATGAGACACATTTCATAGATAAGCAATCTGCTAAAGAATTTGCAAAGGCGGAAATAAATTTCATCTTTTCATAACTAATTGGACATAACCCATTCAGTAAAGGATGTAGGCTTTAAAATTCAGAATCAGATGACACCTGAAATACGACTCATCTCCTCCTGGGGAACTAGGAGGTATAGCAGTATTTTCCTTGATGATTACATTTCAAAGATAAGGCTCTCAGATCCTTGAAGAGACGTTGTTGAGTTTTGAAATTGGCAATTTAAAAATTTGCATAAATTTGGATAGAACCAAGAGAGAAATTCTAAAAGAAAAAAGAGGGTGAGTCTTTCCTCTTATTTTTATCTAGAAATAAGTCTCCCATGTTCAATTTGCACTTACCCTTACACAGTCCCCTGCTGCTGCTAAGTCCCCTACATTACCATAAAATATTATAGCCTGTATTCCATGTAGAGCTCCCATCTAACAATTGCATTTTCCCAAAACAATAGGCAAAAGATCATTAATGAGTAATACCAGTAAGTTAATAATAGCTGCTAACAAATAATTATTTGTTAAATTTATTACACCTTAGAAAATATAGTAGCTGTTTTACAAAAGATTATCTCATTGTCTAAACCTCTAAATAACATTATGACTTTGCTAAGCAAGCCCAGTCTCTCATTATTGGCTCAAATGTTCCTGTCCCTCTCAGCTATGCATCAGTTATCAAAATGTGTGTGCATGTGCATGTGTGTGTGTGTGTGTGTGAGATCATGATAAGGGGTGGAAGAATGTACACATTTTGAACTTGTTCTGAAGAAAATACCTTGTTAGCTCAGGTCTTAAATGAAGGCTTCTAAAATAAAACATGAGTCCAGCCCATTCATTTTAATAAAATGCATATTCTTTTTTCCATATGGTAATATTTCATCTTTAAAATATTTGTATGTAAGTCAACCTTATTTCAAATAAATTTAGCTTGAAAAATCAAATCAAGATTCTTTTCTATAGTAGAAAATCTCCTTGTAAAATAGTGGTAAACATAAGCATTCCAGTGAATAAACTAATGATCCACATGGCTGCAAGGAAACCCAAAAATTAATTGGATTTTATCCTCACTCAGGATAAATCCCTGGAGTTCTTCAGGCAATGACCAAAGATACTTTCGCTTTTCTCATGCAAGGTAATGGGATTACCAACTAGTCTAAACCTTTAATCTCTGTTGATAAAGTACAATGAATACTCCGGAAATACAGTAGTTGGGCTTAAATTGCCAAAAGAGAAAGAGAGAGAGGAGGAAAAGCCTGAAGTGTTAGCTTGTTTATCAGGGAAACAGAATTAATTGAAAGCACATTTACATAGCTGAGGAGAATTTCTAGCCATAGTTGAAAGGTTTAAAGTTGGTTGTCTAATGCAAATAATTGACATTATAATGAGCAACATAATTTGTGTTCTTTCATTCTTTGATATTTTGCTGTTTTTTGTACATCCGCACACATTATTTCTTTTAAAAAGGGAAAGAAATAATTTCTTTTATTTTCTTAATGAGAGAAATGAATGTATTCCTTCTATTTTAATTTATATTATTTTTTCTTTAGTGTTTTGTTTTCTTTTCCACTTCAAATTGCATATGTTAACTATTAGCTTTGCTAGAGGATAGCTTCAAGCAACTGATTTGTTTTTCAAGTTGGCTAAATATTATGCATTTTTAATAAATGCATTTTATCATGTTTGATAATTTTTTCATATAATTGATGGCTAGCATAAACATGCTATTCTTTATTAAAATAATTTAGCTTTTTAGGATATCAATTTAAAAAAAAAATTAAATTTTATCCATTTGAAAAAGTGAATTGGGCCTACCTAAAATAGAGGACAAAACTAGTTTTGGGATATTTATTTTACCTAAAAATAAGCAAGCAAATAAAAATCTGCAATGCAGACTTTATTTTCAAGTTCATAAGTCTCATGCTTAGAAAGGTAAACTACTTTGCCAAGCCCACACAGCTAGTAAATGGTGGAGCCAAGAATGCAAGCTCTTAACTCCTGTGATTATTATTTCTGAACATGTTCCACTCCTCACCCCAAAATATTGCCTTCTGACACCTTATTAGTCTAAAGTATCTATGAATCTTGTGTGATCTTATTTGTAAAGATGTCTTTCTACATATGGTAAACAGCAAATTTTGTTTGGTGATAAACCTGAGAGTCACAAAGGTACAAGGTCAAATACACCCACAGAGTTACACAAGTAAATATCACATATCCACAGACGTTTCTAGGTCAGATATCATCAGATTCTTCAGCAACACAGCATTTTAATCAAGCCACACCTCTAAAATTTCAAGAAAAGTTTTTGAAGGTAGGATTTTATACTTGGCCAAATTTTTAATCTTAAAGATAAATGAAATATATTTTCAAAGTCCTACTTTTTAAAATAAATATATATTCTTTACAGACTAAACTTAGCAGGAACAGAGAAAGAAATCCAATCATGGTCATCACATTACCCATATCAGTGGCTTCCCCCTCTACACACAATGGCTACCAGAGGCACCATTTATATTTCCAGTTAGAGACATCTTCAAGTGTAAGGGTACAGACATACTTCAGTTCACTAACTTGATAGAGCATCATCAGATAGAAAAACCTAGCTGGAAAAAAAGAAAAATGTAGCTGGCACTTTGTCTACCTCACCTATGTGACAAGGCCAGTCTTACATTTATTTCCCACCTGGTAAATTCATGGTTAACAAAATATGTATATGCATTTCAAAGAACACTAAAACAAAACAAGATTTGTGTTTTGATTGATACTCCCTCACTGTCAGATTGATAATCTGCTAATTTGAATCAATCAATTTTGAAAAAATGATAAATAATTTAAGATATATAGAGTACTCTCTTAAAGCTAAGCATGATATCAATCTTTTCCATGTATTTCCTTCTTTGATACTCATCAAAAATGTCTTTGCAATCTCCTCATTAGAAACTTCAGCTTCTTTCAGAGCCTGATTCCTTAACCATGAGCAAGGCTGCCTGTCTCTATTTGAATTCAATGGGGAAATAGCTGGAACCAGACTTCAGTACTTGCCTTCTTTGAAGAAAGAGTTCAGCAAAGATACCACGACTGTGAAACGGTTAAAGTGTTTATTGCAAGCAAAGTGCACGTGAGAGAATGCACATGGGTGAACTCGAAGAGTGGGCTGCTCCAGATGTTGCTGTTACCCACTGAATCCTGCTTGACTCTTCTGTGACCCTGTGGACTGTAGGCCGCCGGCTTCTTCCAACAGAGGTGGCTTACCCTGGGGCCGTCCTCTGGGTGTCTTCAGCCAGTCGTCTTGCTTCAGCCAGTCGTCGTCCATATTTGACCTCACTCAGCGTCCTTTTGGATGGAATGCATGCATCTCTCAGCCAACGTGAAGGTTTCTGGGGGCTGGCAAGACATTTTATGGGGTGGTGGCTTCTTCCTTCATTGGCCTCTCACTAGACTGAGGATCTTCTCTGCACACGAGTTATTCTGGAAAATGCTTTTGACCTCAAGATTGAGGAAATTGTAATCATTTTGTCTTCCACCCAATCAGAGCCCAATGCTTCTGCTCTTGTCTCAAAGTGTTAGCAGGAGATTGGTTGCAACTGTTCAGCCTGGACCCATCTATCTGCTACTTCACATCTTCCCCACCAAAAAGGAAGCCCAGGATCTAGATTTACATTCTCTCACACTCAAGGTAAAGATACAAAACTGAGTAGTTCCTGCTGAGATCTACTATGGGTTATTTTAAGACTGTATCTCATCACACTTTAGCACCACTGCCTCATTTGATTTGGCAATTCAATCAAATTTCACTGGTTTATGTAAAGTGTGTGTATGTGCCTGAGTGTGCTTTTCCAGGATAGCGATTTGACCTAGTGACTATGCCAACTGGAAGATATGACTGGTGATCTATACTTTCCCACAATATGTTCTTATGTAGAGTCTTTCTCTTCAGAAATTTCATGTTATCCATTTTGGCTTTGACCTTGGAAACTGAGTCCTCTTCTGTTGATCCGTCCTTTGCTAATGGACAGAAGTATCAAAACATCTCATTTTGTATATCATTTATAAATGTATTCAAAATAGATGCTCATTAGTGTTTGATATCCTTGTTCATACTTTAATTATTTCTAATTAGTCTCTCCACATAGATAAATATTAAAGAAAAGAAAATGGACATTTTAATCAGAGGGAGACTGCTTTCTAAAGACTCAGCAATCTCTCTCTTTCCATGGAACAGTGCTTAATTATAGTCATTCACACTCTTTGTTTAAAGTAGACTCTAGAATTTGAAGCAAGTGTTCACAGAAAAGCTTAGTTACAAAAACCTTTTTTTTTTTGGGGGGGGGGAGGCTTAGTTTTCTCCAGAACACACATACATGCACACACACATTAGTTTGCCAGAAAGGAAAAATTTTAAACATTGTCATTTGATTCTTCTAAATCCATCTGTCAGCAAATTGGTGGAATTTTGCTGCTGAAGAGCCAGGGGGAAACATGAACATCTGGTAAAACAACTGCACGTATAGAGAGGACACACACATTGTTCCACATTTGTAAGGATTTTGTATCACAAGGATGAGTCAAATTTGGACCTTTTCCCCCCAAGCCTTTAATCTGACTCAGAGGAACCTCATCCTGTGGTTAACAATTGTGATAACACAGGTTTTATTAAACAAACGGCAAGATTAAAAAGCTACCAGAGTAGTAACAAAAAGAATCCTTATTTCCTAACAGTTTTTTCCACTGTGAAAGGACCTCAAATTCTTTCCCAATCCTGCAGGAAAATTTTCTGGGGTTTTTGAAGGATATCAGCTCTGAAACTATGCAGAACAACCTTTTCAGGTGGACTTAAAATATAACTTCTGTGAACAGGGAAAGAGGAAGAATCCAGTGAATTCATTTATTTCTCTAGAAATCCTCAATATCTAAGTGTGGGTGCTCAGGTCAGTATCTACAGAATCTGAAGACCATAGCATTTATGCTCCATTTTGTATTTATTATTTCTCTCCATAGTGGCCATTGATTCGCGCTCTAATAGGTTCCCTAATGTTGCCTAATAACATGCTGATCCCTCTCTAAGCCTTTCTCCTTTTCCCCACGTGCACCCGACCTTCTAGCTATATTCTAACTAGCTATATTTGGTGTCCTTATTCCTTTATATCTGATTGAGAAGAACAAATCATTTTTAATACTCTGGATTGTCTTGCCTTGTGTCAATAATCTTGAATCATATTTATGTTATTAAAATGCAGCTTGCTTTAAAAAAATACAGGAGAGATGAAAAGAGATCAGATTAGGAACAGTGTCACCTGTTTACTGCTTTTCAACCATTTGTACCAAAGTCTGTATGGGCTTCCCTTGCAGCTCAGCTGGTAAAGCGTTCGTGGCAATGTGGAAGACCTGTGTTTGATCCGTGGGTTCGGAAGATCCCGTGGAGAAGGGAAAAGTTACCCACTCCAGTGTCCTGGCCTGGAGAATTTCATGGACAGTATAGTCCATGGGGTTGCAAAGAGTCGGACACGACTGAGCGACTTTCACTTTCACTTTCTCTATGTAAGGGGTTCAGTCCAGTTCAGTTCAGTTCAGTCGCTCAGTTGTAAGGGGTAGCAGCACTGATAACAAGGGACCTTAATCTAACAGAGTATAATAACGTTAGGATAAACAATAAAATACAAGTAATAGAGGTTTTTAAAGATATTGTCTTGTATTTATCATTCTTAGCACTGTTTTATGTATTGTGTTAGTCAAAATTAATGAAGTAAATTAGTGGTAGAACATATGCTCTGTGAAATATGTGAAGACAAGTGGGGAGACTGGGAAGATCCCATATTTTTAAACCATAATGTGAAATGAGCCAAGAATGTGTTTATTATTGGATTATGGCAGATGCTATTGATATTCCATCCATATGCCTTCAGCCTACTCACTGTCCGTTCTTGCATTCTAGTCTGAATTCTAATGACCAGCATCTGCATTTTTGTTAGAGTGTTTCTCTCAGGTTGTAGGAAGCTGTTGTATGTAAACAAATACCCTTCTGGGGGAAGCCCTTAAACAATGAAAGACACATGTTGGGAGTTAAAGAGATTTATCTTATTGACCCTTAGCAAGACGTGTATCCTAGTCAAGGCTATGGTTTTTCCAGTGGTCATGTATGGATGTTAGAATTGGACTATAAAGAAAACTGAGAGCCAAAGAATTGATGCTTTTGAACTATGGTGTTGGAGAAGACTCTTGAGAGTCCCTTGGACTGCAAGGAGATCCAACCAGTCCATCCTAAAGGAAATCAGTCCTGATTTCCTGTTCATTGGAAGGACTGATGTTGAAGCTGAAACTCCAATACTTTGGCCACCTGATGCGAAGGACTGACTCATTTGAATAGACCCTGATGCTGGGAAAGATTGAAGGTAGGAGGAGAAGGGGACAACAGAAGATGAGATGGCTGGATGGCATCATCGACCTGATGGACATGACTTTCAACTCCGGGAGCTGGAGATGGACAGGGAGGCCTGGAGTGCTGTGGTTCATGGGGTCACAAAGAGCCAGACACGACTGAGTAACTGAACTGAACCGGACTGAAGAAGTGTGTTAAGGTGACCTTTGAGTTTTTCCATAGGATTAAGCTTAATCACAATCTGAAGTCACCAGTCTTTCCTTTTACCTTAGCGTTAGGGCTTGGGCTAGTGTTAGGGTTGCCTCTCCCTTTCCTCTTCCTGAAATCACTTTCTATCCTCTGCTGGTGTCTCTGCACTTTCTGTATAAACTCCATGCACTCCATTCTTATTTCAGAGAGAGTAAAGGTGTTCTGCTTCCAGAGGTCAGGACAAAGATTCCAGCAAGCCAAGAAATCTTGGTTAATCATTGACCTAAAAAATATTTTTTTTTTCCTAGTAGCACAAAGAATGAAAAATGATCTTTATGTTAATGTTTATAAGATGAAGAGGACTACAAACACACACACAAGTTGAGATCATTAACTGAGGTTTGCCAAGTTGAAGCCATGGACTTGACTTTGTGCTTGGGAGAGAATAAACAGAAAATAGGAATTCTATATTAAAGAGCCCTCTTCTAGCTGTCTGAGCAAAAAAGAAGAGGAATGTACTGGAGGAAAGAGCAGAGTATTTGAAGAGAAATTTGGGAAAGAAATTGGTGAGGAGGCTGCTAAAAGTGGGGCAGTATGGGAGAAAAAGAAATTTGTATTTACTTTCCACTGTATCCTAGCACTCGTGTTGGTGACTTTTTAAAGATGTATATTTTATTTTTTTATCTTTAATAGGCTGACTTTTATTTGCATGGCTTGACTATTTCCTATGCTCTAAATGGAAGTGAAATGGTTGAATAAATTTCATGTTTTAGCACCATCTAACCTTCAGAACTAGATTACTTCTTTTCCCTCTTTGTTTCCAATGCTCTAAAGTCAGCATCATCCTCATTTTTTAAGCACCTGCAGTCCATTTGCAGTCTAGTCTTTATCGTGTAAGCTCTTTAGTTCTCATATTTTATATACATTTATTTTATATCATGTATTTTATTTACTAAAATGACTATAAGGCATTCATGTAGCTATAAAAGAAATAACACTTAAAGTAATAATAATTTTATACTAAGTCTCTTGAGTTTTGTTGTTTTTCTGGTACAGAAGTGTTTCAGTAATGCTCTCTGACAGTTTTACCCTTGAGATCTTCATGAAAATGAGACATGAGGGTATGTATTTATGAAATCATACCACTGAACCTGTCTTTAAGTGAATATAGTATTTTCACTTTTCACTTTCATGCACTGGAGAAGGAAATGGCAACCCACTCCAGTGTTCTCGCCTGGAGAATCCCAGGGACGGGGGAGCCTGGTGGGCTGCCGTCTATGGGGTCACACAGAGTTGGACACGACTGAAGCGACTTAGCAGCAGCAGCAGCAGTACTATTCTTTCTTCTAACAGCCTGAGTTTTCTAAAATGAGTAAAGACTGTGTCACATCCCCAAATCAATTGAATACAACACTATTGATTGAGGACGGCTTTGCAAGAATAGGGATTTGTATTCTAGAAGGGAAAAAAAAAAGTGCAATAGAGGCCTGGGATCTCATGGTTTTCTATGCTTTTTATACTCTTCTCAAAATATGATATATCATCTCATTTTTCAGTGGTATAACAAGTAACCATGCCTTATGTGTAAAACATGCCAAGAATGCTTACCTCTTTTACTTTCAGTATCAAACAGAGTGTCAGCTGTCGGTGAGGAGAGGTGGCCTTCCTAGCTAAGATACTTGGAGCTGTGCTGAGATGCTCTCAAGTAAAAGGAGTGCCCTCATTCAAAGGCCCCATTCTCAGGCAGCTTGGAGTGAATCATTGGTCTAAATGGAGTATAAATCATCAGGCCACAGCCTAATTTGGGACAATTCTGAAAAGTCGTCTCAGTTTCAGAAGTCATAGTGGGGTCAGCTGAAAGGTTTGTTGAGACTATGTTGCAGACCAGCTTCTGTCTATTCAGCCCCCAATAGTCATCTCTAGTTGATGACTCTGATAGCATCCTTCAACAAATTTATTCATGATAATTTCCATCTCAAAGCAAGTTTGTCTGGGAACCCAATACAAAAGAGATGGGAAAAAAAAAAATAAGTGGGAGAGAGCTCTAAGATAGGTCATTAAGAGTTCTATTGACTCTAATTGAATTGTGATAATAGATCTATGTTGTGAATGTCATGCTTTTTTGAAATAAGAATACAAAAATCATAGAAGTTGAAAAATTTGGCCAAGACCACATAGCACATTTTGTTAAATATTTCTTCTTCAATAACAGCCATCTTCCATTGTCCCATTAATCATAAACTTTAAAATTAAAATGTTTAACTCTGAAAATTATTTTTTCTTTATGCTTCAGGTAGGTAATACTGTGATTTTTAAGAAATATGCATTACATTTCTCATATATATTTGATCTTTGTATAAAGTTCCTGACTCACAGCTCCCCAAACCACTGCATTTTCCTAAGTTGGAACTACAAATGTTGAGAATGATAAAGATGCCTTTTCTTTTATTTGAATGAAGTGACTTTTGGAAAGCTCATACTCTGGGGAGCTGGTTGCCCAGGGGAAAATCATGTGGTTACAGGGTTGGGATTTTCATTTCCAACTCCTGACTTCAGGAGAGAGAAGAGGGAATGAAGAGTAAATCAATTGCCTGTGACCAATGATTTAATCAGTTATGTCTATAAATGAATTTTCCATAAAAGTTCAAAAGGAAGCTGTTCAGAGGGCTTCCAGACTACTGAGCACGTAGAGGTGCTGGGAGAGTGACCCACCTGGAGGGCGCACAATGATGCCATAATCCTGGCTCTGTGTACATTCATGCTGAACATTCCATACAGAGTCACAGTTATGGAGGAGGGAGCAAGGATAGCTTCATTTTTGCCAGGCAAGGAAGGAACAGCAGGCTAGTGCCCCAAGAACTTGCTCCCTGGGGAACAGGGAGACATCTTACAGTCAGGACTCATGATCAGGAGTATGCAATAATGATCAAGATAGTGACAGTCTTGCATTCTTCGGATGCTTTAGTGGTGAGTCAGGAGTCAGCATCATCAACTTTCAGGTTCCAACTCTTCTGGGGTCTGTATGTTTGTGGGCAGCATAATTAATTGTTAGCTTCTGCTACCTAGAGGGGATTTCAGTATCTGAAAGATCGTTCAAAGATATTGCTATGTGAATCCCTTGATGGGGAACCAGGATCCTGCCCCAAGGCTGCATTATTATTTCTCTCAACTACTTGTTTCTCCCTCGTCTGGCATTCCCTCCTGTCCTTAATTAATAACTGCTGGAACTTTCCCATTGGAACTTTTGGAAGATCATGGAGGCTGCTGCTGCTGCTGCTAAGTCACTTCAGTCGTGTCCGATTCTGTGCGACCCCATAGACTGCAACCCACCAGGCTCCCCCATCCCTGGGATTCTCCAGGCAAGAACAATGGAGTAGGTTGCCATTTCTTTCTCCAATGCATGAAAGTGAAAAGTGAAAGTGAAGTTGCTCAGTCATGTCTTAGTGACCCCATGGACTGCAGGCTCCTCCGTCCATGGGATTTTCCAGGCAAGAGTACTGGAGTGGGGTGCCATTGCCTTCTCCTCATGGAGGCTGAATGAAGCCCATTTCTTGCCATCACAAATGGAGGAAGCAGAAAGAATTTGTGCCCAAGAGCCCCAAGAGGTCCTGCTTGGTATCAGTGAGAAATCCAAGCCCTTTTCCCACATCTTGCTATATACATCTCTTTCATCTGGATATTTCTGAGTTACATCTTTTTTTAATAAATCAGTAATCTGGTAAGTAAATGTGCAGTGCTCTAGCAAATTAATCAAACCTCTGATTTATAGCTACTTGATTAGAAATACAGTACCTGGACTTGTGAGTGATATTTGAAGACCAAGTAGGGGATCATGGAAACCTCTAATCTATACCTGTTCAGTCAGAAGCACAGATAATATCCTGAACTTACAACTGGTATCAGAACTGGGTAGGGGGTCGGGTAGGGTGGCAGAAACTTTACCCTGTGAAATCGTTGCTATTGAAACTGAGACAGGACTCTGTAGGGCTCCTGGATTCAAATCCTTTGTGTCCCTTGTTTCTTGTTGGTAGGAAATAGGCCTCATTCAGCCTAATTAACCTTCCCTGAGATCCAAAGAGCATATTCAAATAATCGCTAATCGTGGAAGGGAAGGAACACAGATAAGGGAGGAGCAGTCAAGAAACAGCAGCACAGCCTTGGACCAGGCTCCTGGCTCCTCCTCAGGGAATATACACAACAATGTCTTTGAGTTCCAGTGCAGAGAGTAAGGTCCCTAACCAGGTAGAGGGTGGTAACTTCAGGCTGAGCACCAGATTCCTGGAGAACTTCCTGTTACTCACCACCAATGAATCAGAAGAAATAACATGCCTTACAGCAGCCCTAACCCCAAATTTATCCTATAAAGACTTTTCCTGGACTGCCCTGGTTGTTCAGGGTTTGGGAATCTGCCTTCCAATGTAGGAGACATGTGTTCAATCCCTGTTCCAGGAAGATTCCACATGTCACAGGGCTACGAAGTCCATGTGCCATGACTACTGAGCCCACATGCTACAACTACTGAACTCCAGAGCCACAAGAACAGAGAAAGCTCATGTGCAGAAATGAGCACCCAGTGCAGCCAAAAATAAAAATAATAAAAAATAAATAAAACTTCCCCCCCAAATCCATCAGGAAATTTGGGGGTTTTGAGCACAAACCACCTGTTCTCCCTTTTTGGCCCTGCAATGAACATTTCTGTGCTACACACTCTAACATTTTAGTCTTTCTGGCCTTGCTGTGCCTCAGACAGAGGAACTTGGGTTTGGTTACACAATCTCCAAGTAGACAGTGTCAGAATTGAATTGAATTGTAGGGCACTAGCTAGTGTCTGAGAATTCCTTGATGTATCAGAAGCTCCCTATCCCTCCATCACACTTTAGAACTGGTACCACAATCAATTTATTTAAATCATTTTTAAAGTTTTTATCTTTTAAAATTAAATGACTAATAAAATTTAAGTATAATGGAGTTGTCATCATTTTAGCTGGTATTGATATTGATTTATCATTATTTTGTTGTTGTTTGTTTAATCAAACATCTCTGTGACTATTACGCTATTTCAAGTCTCTGTTAGCAATGATAAATCCTCAGATATCCATGACGAATGGCTGGGGTTCTCTATTTGTTGTTAAATCTTGCCTTAGATTTTAACCGCTATTTTTCATGTTAACTTTGGAAAGGATGTTGGCAAATGCTGAAATTTAATCAATATCCTGATCACTCTAATATATACATTTTTACTTCTTCTGAGCATTCCACTGAAGAGCCTAGGAGCCTATTTTATTTATTTAAAATCTCTTTGGTTTAATGCTTCAAATTAGCATTGGGGAAATCTGAATGGAAAGAAGAAATGTGTATTCTTTAGAATTAAAGTCCTCTTTGTTCCTGTTTTTTTTTTTTTTCTCTCTTTAATTTCTAGATTATTTAGTTTTCTTCCAGTGAGCATTAATTGCTACTTTTCTGCATCATTTATTTGGCAATTTAATATTGAGTCAAGTATATTTATTGCATTGAAACATCTTACAATAAACTTAAAACACACACCATTCCACAGTCTAGAGAGGTGGTAAACAAGGCTATCAGGAAATTATGGCTGAACTTTTCCTGTGCTATCTGGGATGAATAAAAAAGTGCCTCTCAGTTGCAGTTTTTCAACTTAAGAAAGGGAGACTTAAAAGCACAATATCTAAATAGCAAATCTTAATATTTAATCAATAACCATTTACTGAGCTGCTACTATGTGTCAGAGACAGAGAAATTTAGGATGGATAAGCAAGGCATGCTCCAGGACCTCATGTAAAATGGAAGATCACCTGAAGGCTTTTGGTGACTCCTATTTCTGTCCCTCAAATTTTAAGCACTTTTTAAAAAATCCTCAAATAATTAAAAATCCACTGAAGGTCAATGGAATTAACCTTATATTTTTGTTAATAAACGGGGGCATGGGGAATGTGAGAGGTGCACACTGTTCAGTAATCACCGTTAGCATTTCTTCCTTCAACAGTTCTACTTCCTTAACTGTTCTCTCAGCCCTCTCTCCAGGTGTCTTATAATATTAGGTCTTCTGCTGTTCCTAGAAGCTTCAATTGTTATTATTTGCTTGAATAATTCATAAAATTTTTATTAACCATAGTCATGTATTCTTTTTCTAACAAAAGCTTTGGGAATGTCAATTCAACTTCAAAGTGACAAGTAAGCACATTTTTATAATTCACATCATAAGAGCATTAAGTAGTTATATTCTAGGAATAATGAAGGCAGTCATTTTATTTATTCATTCACCAAAATTCTATTGGTTTACTAGGTGTACCAGGCATGGTGCTAGATCACAGGACTGTTATATGATGAACAACAATAAATTTTTTGCTTCATATTATACTGGCTTGGCAACTGGGCTGACTTTTTAATACCTCTGGATTGTCAGGCAATGAATAAGTAATCAAATACCATAATAGGCAGTAAAATGCATATACATTTTAGAGCTATAAATCTATACACACTCTTATACTTTCATAAAGAACTTTAAAAACAAGCAAAATCTTCATTTACCTTCTCCAAGAATTTACTTTAGGATAATGTTCTAACTCTAAATTTAGTCCAGTATTCTACAAATTTGCCACACTCACTTATCTAAAGTATTAATTGAACCTTAACCAAAATGTGGGTATCTCCTTTCAAGACTTCAAAGGAACCAACAAACCAAAAATAAACAAATAGAGGAAGAAATGTATTGAGAAAAAAAAATGGATTAATGCAAAAAGTAAGCTTTTAAATTGTTGGAAACCAATGACTTCTAGTAAATATTGATAAAAGATTATGCCTGCTTATGGGAAGATGAAGTAGACATAATTTTCCTATTCCTTCTACTAAACAAAATTAGAAACCTAAACACTTTGCTAAAAACAACATAAAATAACTAAACAGTGGTGGGGAAATGATCATCAAGGTACCCTAGGATCCAAA
The DNA here is from genome assembly GCF_910594005.1 of Cervus elaphus. Taxonomy (NCBI): domain Eukaryota; kingdom Metazoa; phylum Chordata; class Mammalia; order Artiodactyla; family Cervidae; genus Cervus; species Cervus elaphus. The sequence continues at coordinate 77,772,655 of NC_057847.1, read as the reverse complement.
AAACAAGAAAAAGAGGGGCGATAGTAAGTTTATTTTTCTTTTTTTCTTTTAACATCCCAGACTTAGAGCTGAATAAATCAGTGAATGCAAATGACAATAAGTACAGATTTAAAAAAAAAATACACAAGAGCCAATTCTCTCTGTAAATGATCAAGAAAATGTCAATCTAGCAAGACAGAAAGCATTTTTAAAATGACTGTTCTGTTCCAGCCAAGGCCACAGGAATAAACTGGAGTCCCCTGTGGTGCTGATACTCGCCCACGTCAGCAAGGGCCCTGTGGAAAGTCTGCTCTTCTGGCTTCACCAGAACCTAGTGATGAATCCCAACATATCTGCGGGGGTAATGTCAGAAAAACCAAGTAGGAAGCTGAACTAGTCATTGCACTGTGCAGGGACACTGCCCCTCCCCAGTGTCAATAACAACTACCTGGGGAGCCTGGGCTTGCTGTCAATCAATGGCAACGAGGCAACCCTCCAACTTCCCAATGAATAGGATCAAAGAAATCTTAGCGGCGAGTCAAGACTTTTGTCCATGCCCAACAGTAATGAAGCCATCAGCCCATGTCAATAGGGGTCACGTGGTGAGTGATAACGCAATTCTCCTACTCTTCCCGTTGAATGCGTGAGCAGAGGCCCAGCGCTCAACACTGCCCAGCGATAACAAAGAGTCTCTCTCAGGTGTCAGTGGGCTATTTCTACCCACACCGGGCAGAATTGAGCTGGTATCCTCTCTTCCCTTGTTAGACAAGTTAAAACAGAAGGTTAAATAACGTAATGCCTAACATGTTCAGGTTTCAATAGAAAAATCAGTCACTTCATTAAAATCGGGAAACTCTCTCCTTAGGCTTGAATGAAAAGAACGCCAAAAGATACCAACACTTAGATGACAACGATGTAGGATTATCCAATAAAAAACTAAGCCAATCAATAAAAAGTCTTCACAAAGTAATTATAGACATTATAGAAACAAAAAAGTAAAGTATCTGTAAATAAATTGAACATAGAAAGAAAAATAAAATGGCAAGTTAGGACTGAAAAACAATAACTAAAGTATAAAACTCAATGAAAATTCTCAATAGTAGAGTGTGTGGCATATAAGCGGAGTTAAATTTTCTAACTTCGCATGAACTTGTAAAAGACTGAATACTAATGGATTGGGTTATGTCAAAATATATGTAGCAGTAGGAAGAGAAAGCACTAATAGAAATATACAATGAGATATACTCAAAACAAAAGACTTAAATCCAAATACGATCTAAAATTTGTTCAAGAAATCCACAGTCATAGAGAAAAAGGAAAATGAAATGCAGAAAACAAAGAAAACAAAAAAAAATAAGAAAAAAGAAAATTTTATTTAAGCCTTAATAATTACATTAAATATAAATGCTGTCAGTAGAATAACTGAAAAGCATTGACAGAGTAGATTAAAAAACAGACCCTACGCTACGCTCTTTACAGACTTCATTCATATCAACCATGACAATGGAAATATGTAGAAAGTAAAAACATGGAAAATTAAATATCATGTAAATATTAAAAAAAAAAAAAACAGCAAAAAAAACCCGCAAGGAATAATAGTAATACCAGACAGTGTAGACTTCAGCTAAGAGAGTTGCCAGAGACAAAGGAAAACATTAGAGAATTAGAAAAGGATGAATCGACCACGAAGACATGGCAGTTCTAAATATATTTGAATCAGTAAATTTAGCTACCAAATGTGAAAAGCAAAAACTGATAGAACTGAAAGAAAAACAGATAAATCCACAGTTAGAGTTGGAAACTTAAATACCTCTCTTTCAAAAATAGATGAAATAGGGGGACCTGCAAGATGGCAGAGGAATAGAATTGGGAGACCACCTTCTCACCTACAAATATATTAAAAAAATTGTCTGCATGTGGAAAAGCTCCCACAGAACATCTTTTGCATGCTGGCAGAGTACCCCAGACTTCCAAAAAGGCAAACCAATCTCCTTGGAATGGGGTGGGGGAAAAGATAAATGCAAAAAGGGAGACAAAAGAGTTCAGGATAGGAAACTGCACCCCAGGGATGGAGTCATGAAGGAGGAGAAGTTTCCACACACAAACGTGTCACAGGCCAGGCCAGGGAGGGGAATCTTTGGAACCTCAGAGGGCAGCAGGACAGGTTCTCAGAAAGCAAAATGGAGAAAATTCAGCACAGAGATCATGCCAAACACACTTATGAGCTGAGATGTGGCTCATAGCCACTTGTTCCTAGTGTTGAGATGGAGACCTTTTGCAAGACTCTTGACTATAATGTTCCATGGGGTCAGGAGTCTCTGTTGGTCCAAATTCCTGGAGCTGAATCTCCTGCCCCTGGGGTTCAGTCCCAATCCCTTACAGTAGCCTTAAGACTTCACAGACCAAACAGAACAGACGACAAAACTCCTAGACTAGTGGTAAAACATTCTCATCAGACAAGAACACTGAAAGAGATTCACACACTAGTATAGAGAAGAGAGCTTTTTAATAATAAAAGCAGCAATGGAAAAGCAACATAAGGCTAACAGATGATCTTTCAACAAAAACTCTGCAGGACAGAATGGAATGGCAGGATATACTTAAAGTGGTGAAAGGGAAAAACCTGCAACCAAGGTTACCCTATACAGCAGGCAGCTCACTCAGATTCAAAGGAAGGATCAAAAGCTTCAGAGACAAGCAACAAGGAAAAGTTAAGAGAATTCTACCCCGTCAAACCACTCTTCAGCAAAGGCTAAAGGAAATTATCTAGACAAGAAACACAAACAGAAAGGGACTACAAAAATAAATGCAAAGCAATAAAGTAAACGGCAACATGATCATACATTTCAATAATTACCTTAAATGTGTAAGGGATGAATGCTCCAAGCAAAAGACACAGATTTGCTGAATGGATACAAAAGCAAGACTCCTATATACACTGTCTACAAGAGACCGACCTCACACCTAAGAACACAGACAGACTAAAAGTGAGGGGCTAGAAAAAGATATTCCATGCAAGTGAAAGTGAAGTCATTCAGTTATGTCTGACTCTTTGTGACCCCATGAACTGCAGACTGCCAGGCTCCTCCATCCACGGTATTCTTCAGGCAAGAATATGGGAGTGGGTTGCCATTTCTTTCTTCAGAGGATCTTCCCAACTCAGGGATCAAACCCAGGTCTCCCACACTGCAGGCAGACCCTTTACCATAAAGGTGATTATAGCAAAAAGTCCATAAAACTAAAAGCTGGTTCGTGGAGAAGATGAACAAAATTGACAAATCTTAAGCCACACTAATCAAGAATAAAAGGTAGAAGACTCAAATCAATAAAATTAGAAATGAAATTTTAAAAAAATTATGACAACACAGAAATGCAAAGGATCATAAGTGACCACTATGTGCATATCAATAAAATGGACAACCTGGAAGACATAGAGAAATTCTTAGAAGTGTATAACATTCCAAACCTAAACCAGAAAGAAATAGAAAATGTGAAACAGAGCAATCACAAACAAGAACATCAAAATTGTAATAAAAATATTCCAACAAACAAAAGCCCAGGGCCATGTGCCTTCATGGGTTTCCCTGGTAGCTCAGTTGGTAAAGAATTTGCCTGAGATGCAGAAGACCTGGGTTCGACCCCTGGGGTGGGAAGACCCCTGGAGAAGGGAAAGACTAGCCACTCCAGTGTTCTGACCTGGAGAATTCCATGGACTGTATAGTCCATGGGGTTGCAAAGAGTCGGACACGACTGAGCAACTTGCACTTTCCCTTTCACACTTTATTCTGAAAACCCTAAAGATGCCACCAGAAAATTACTAGTGCTAATCAATGAATATAGAGCTTTCCAGGTGACACTAATGACAGAGAACCTGCCTGCCGATACAGGAGATGCAAAAGCTGGAGGCTCTATTCCTCAGTCAGGAAGATCCCCTGGAGAAGGAAATGGCAACCCACTCCAGCATTCTTGCCTGGAGAATCCCATGGACAGAGAAGCCTGGAAGGCTACAGTCCATAGGGTCACAAATAGTCAGACATGACGAAGCAACTTAGCATGCAATCAATGAATATAGGAAAGTTGCAGGATACAAAAATCCCTTGCACTCCTATTCACCAACAATGAAAAATCAAAGAGAAATTAATGAAACAGTCCCAATCACCATTGCAACAAAAAGAATAAAATACTTAGAACTGAATTTACTGAAAGAGACAAAATAGCTATCGGCAGAAAACTAAAAGACACTGATGAATGAAAATAAAGACAACACAAGCAGTTGGAGAGATGCACCATGTTCTTGGATTGTAAGAATCAGTACTATGAAAATGACTATACTATCAAAAGCAATCTATGAAAAGTGGAATACCTATCAAGTTATTCAATGGTATTTTTCACAGAACTGGAACAAATAATTTCACAATTTGTATGGAAACACACACAAACAAACAAACAAAAATAAAACCAAATAGGCAAAGCAATCTTTTGTGAAAGAAGAGTGGAGCTGAAGGAATCAAGCTTCCTGACTTCAAACTACCCTACAATCATCAAGACAGTACAGTGTTAGCACAAAAACAGAAATATAAACCAATGGAACATGATAGAAAGCCTGGAAATAAATCTACATGACTATGGGCACCTCACTTTGCCCACAAAGTCGAAACCATGTTGTTGTTGTTTTTTCCTGTAGTCATGTATGGATGTGAGAATTGACCATGAAGAAGACTGAGCACCAAAGAACTGATGCTTTCAGACTGGTGCTGGATATGACTCTTGAGAGTCCTTTGAGCAGTAAGGAGATCAAACCAGTCAATCCTAAAGAAAATCAACCCTGACTGTACATTGGAAGGACCGATGCTGAAGCTGAAGCTCCAATATTTTGGCGACCTGATGGAAAGAACTGACTCACTGGAAATGCTGGGAAAAATTGATGGCAGGTGGAGAAGTGGGAGACAGAGAATGAGATGGTGGGATGGCATCATTGGCTCAATATACATGAGTCTGAGCAAACTCCAGGAAATAGTGAAGGACAGGGAGGCCTGGTGCGCTTCAGTCTATGGGGTTGCAAAGAGATGGACGTGACTCAGTGACTGAAGAACAGCAATGGGCACCTTATCGTTGACAAAAGAGGCAAAAACGTGCAATGGAGAAAAAGACAACCTCTTCACTAAGAGGTTCCGGGAAAACTGGGCAGCTGTGTGCAGAAGAACGAAACTAGGACTCTTCCTAACACCATACACAGAAATAATTGATTAAATTATTAATAAAATTGGATTAAAGATCTAAATATAAGACCAGAAACTATGAATCTCCTAGAGGAAAACATAGGCAGAATACACTTTTACATAAATCATAGCAAGAACTTCTATGACCCACTTCATAAAGTAATGGAATAAAAACAAAAACAAACAAATAGGACCTAAATAGACAATTTTTTTTCACAATGAAGAAAATTATAAGAAGGGTGAAAAGACAACCCTTACAATGGGAGAAAGTACTAGCAAATGAAACCACAAAAGATTAATCTCCAAACTATGCAAGCAACTCATGCAGCTCAATATCAGAAAACCAAATAACCCAATCAAAAAGTGAGCAAAAGTCCTAAAGAGACATTTCTCCAAAGAAGATATGCAGAGAGCTAATAAACACATGAAAAAATGTTCAACATTGCTCATTATTAGAGAAATGAAAATAAAAACTACAAGTAGGTACTCTCTCACACCAGTCAGAATAGCCATCATCAAAAAGTCTACAAGCAATAAATGCTGGAGAGGGTGTGGAGAACAGTGCACCCTCTTGCACTGTTTGTGGAAATGTGACTTGTCAACCACTATGGAGAACAGTAAGGAGGTTCCTTAAAAAACTAGGACTAAAACTACCATGAAAGTGAAAGTGAAGTAGTTCAGTCATGTCCAATTCTTTGTGACCCCATGGACTGTAGCCCACCAGGATCCTATGTCCATGGGATTTTCCAAGCAAGAGTGCTGGAGTGGGTTGTCATTTCCTTCTCCAGGGGATCTTCCTGACCCAGGGACAGATGCTTTACCATCTGAGGCACTAAGGAAGTCCTAAAAACTACCATATGACCCAACAATTCCACTACTGAGCATATACCTTCAGGAAATCGTAACTGAAAAAGACACATGCACCCCATTGCTCACAGTAGCACTATTTACAATAGGTCGGGCATGGAAGCAACCTAGATGTCCATGAGTGGATAAAGAAGCTTTGGTACAAATACAGAAAGGAATATTTCTCAGGTATAAAAAGGAACACATTTGAGTCAGTTCTAATGAGGTGGATGAACCTGCAGCTTATAATGCAGACTGACGTAAGTTAGAGAAAAACGAATATCGTATATTAACTCATATTATATGGAATCTAGAAAGATGGTACTGCTGATGCTTTTTGGAGGCACCAAAGGAGACACAGACATAGAGAACAGACGTTTGGTCACAGTGGGTGAGGGAGAGGATGGGATGACTTGAGACAGTAGTATTGAAGCATATACTTGACCATATATAACATAGACAGACAGTGGGAATTTTCTGGATAATGCCCCTATTTTAATTTAGCTAACAAAAACTAGTTTTCTTGTCCTAGAATTTCATATAAATAGCAAAATGCAGTAAAAAAAATAGAGAAAATAATTGAGAAATTGTGTAATAATAATTGTGAAATAGGGAGGCCTGGAGTGCTGCGATTCAAGGTGTCGCAGAGTCGGACACGACTGAACGACTGAACTGAACTGAGCTGAATGATAACCCTGTATGCGAGACAGAAAAGAGACACAGATGTATTGAACAGTCTTTTGGACTCTGGGAGAGGGTGAGGGCGGGATGATATGGGAGAATGGCATTGACACATATAAATTATCACATGTGAAACGAATCGCCGGTCCAGGCTCGATGCATGAGACGGGGTGCTCAGGGCTGGTGCACCGGGATGACCCAGAGGGATGGGATGGAGAGGGAGGTGGGAGGGGGTTCAGGATGGGAACACACGTACACCCATGGAGGATTCAAGTCAATGTATGGCAAAACTAATACAATATTTTAAAGTAAAATAAATAAACAAATAAATTAAAAAAAAATCTTAATGACCAGGATAACCATGATGATATCACTCATATAGAGCCAGAAATCCTAAAGGTGAAGTCAAGTGGGTGTTATGAAGCATCACTACAAACAAAGCTAATGGGTGTGATGTAATTCTAGCTGAGCTATTTCAAACCCTAAAAGGTGATGCTGTTACATTGCTGCACTCAATAGGACTGGCAAAGATCAGCTTTCATTCAAATCCCAAAGAAGGACAGTGCCAAAGAATGTTCAAAGTACCAAACAATTGTGTTCATTTTTCATGCTAGTAAGGTTATGTTCCAAATCCTTCAAATTAGGCTTCAGTAGTATGAGAACTGAGAACTTCCAGATGTACAATCTGGGTTTAGAAAAGGCAGAGGAACCAGAGGTCAAGTTGCCAACATTCGTTGAATCATAGAGAAAACAAGGGAATTCCAGAAAATATCTACTTCTGCTTCTTTAAAAGCTTTGACTGTACGCACACACACACACACACACACACACACCACACACACACACACACACACACACACACACACACACACACACACACACACACACACACACACCCTGTGGAAAATTTAGAGGTGGAAATACCAGACCACCTTACCTGTCTCCTGAGAAACCTGTATGCAGGTAAAGAAGCAACAGTTAGAACCTAACACGGAACAAATGACTGGTCCAAATTTGGGAAAAGAGTACAATATATTGTCATCCTGTTTATTTAACTTATATGCATATTACATCATGCAAAATGCTGGGCTGGATGAATTACAGACTGGAATTGAGGTTGCTGGGATAAATATCAACAACCTCATATATGCAGATGATACCACTCTAATGGCAGAAAGAAAACACAAACTAAAGAGCCTCTTGATGAAGGTGAAAGAGGAGAGTGAAAAAAACTGGCTTTAAACTCAACTTTCTCAAAACTAAATCATGGCATCCAGTCCCATCACTTCATGGCATATAGAAGAGGGAAAAGTGGAAACAGTGACAGATTTTATCTTCTTGGGCTCCAAAATCATTGTGAATCATGACCACTGCCATGGGATTAAAAGACATTTGCTGCTTGGAAGGAAAGCTATGACAGCCCTAGACAGCATATTAAAGTCAAAGACATCATTCTGATGACAAAAGTTCAGATAGATAATGCTATGGTTTTCCCAGTTGTCATGTAAGGATGTGAAAGCTGGACCATAAAGAATCTCTGCACTGAAGAACTGATGCTTTCTAACTGTGGTGTCAGAGAAGACTCTTGAGAGTCCCTTGGAGGGCACAGAAATCAAATGAGTCAATCCAAAGGAAATCAACCCTGGATATTCATTGGAAGAACTGATGCTAAGGTTAAATAAAGTTCCAGTGCTTTGGCCACCTGATGCCAAGACCCTACTCATTGGAAAACAGCCTGACCCTTGGAAAGACTGAAGGCAAAAAGAGAAGAGGGTGGCAGAGGATGAGATATTTAGATAGGATCATTGGCCAGTTGGGCATCAGTTTGAGCAAACTCCGGGAGATAAAGACAGGGGAGCTTGGTGTGCTAAGTCCATGGGGTTGAAAAGAGTGGGACATGACTTAGGGACTGAACAGCAACAACAAATCCTATAACTATTGAACAAGTTGAATTTTTAATTAATAGATTCCTCAGAAAAGAAACATTCTGGCCTATATAACTTTACTATGGAATTATATATAACTTTTCAAAAGAATTAACATCAAATATCATCTCCTCTAGAAAACAGAAGAGGAAGGAATACTTCTCTATTTATTCAATGAAGGCAAAAGCTAAGAGTACCATAGGAAGGAAGCAAAAGGAAGGGGGAGTGTGAGGAAATTAGACAGGGAAAAGGGAGGAAACAAAAAGAAAATTAAGACATTAGTATTTCTCATGTATAAAAAAGTAAAAATTATTTAAAATAATAGCAAATATGATTCATCAATACTTGATAATTATACTGTAAATCATGAATATATGAGGTTCATTCCAGGGGTATAAAGACTGTTTAATATTTGAAAATAAATCAGTATAATCTACCATAGAGCAAGCTGAAGAAAAAAATCACATGATTATATATCATTTGATGTAGGCAAAGCATTGGACAAATCTCCACACATATCTATAATTAAAAACTTTCAGAAAAGGCCAGGAAAAGAAATGAAATATCTTAACTTAGCAAAGAGCAACAAAGACTGTAGTGATCTACTGTATACTCTATAGTATACACTTTTACTTAAAGGTGAAAGACCAAAACTGTTCCACATGAGAACAGGAAGAAGGCAAAGACATTTGATCTCACTATTCTTATTCAATAGAGTATTATAATTATTGAACAGTGTACATTGTTCAGTAAAGCAAAAAGAGGAAAAAGTTATATAGATGATGTTGGAACAATAAGACAGTCCCTATTTGCAGATGGCATAATTATCCATGAGGATAATCCAATGTAATACAGAAATTTTCCTAAAATTAATGAGCTAAACTGCTCCAGGATAAAAATGTACTAAAAAAAAAAAAAAAAAAGAAAAGAAAGTCAAGTTCATTTCTATATACTAAAAAGCAGAAAGAAGTTTGGCTTAAAGAAGTACTTTACATGTTTTATTAAATAAACATGTAGATAAGCATATTTCATATAATTAATTATTGCTATAACATTTTATAAACACTTAAAATGAGCTTTTTTCCTTATAAATAATATAAGAGGATGCTGGGCCCTAAGAAATTTAGTTTCATTCCTTTTACTTAGGTAAATAACAAATGAAATGTTCTACTCATGTATTTATCAAGATTTATTATATCTCAAAAAAGGTTAAAACATTGGTAGTGAAAAATTTCAGTTCAAAAATTCTAATGGGTATTTAACTTAAATGTCATCATTTTTCAATTTTGTATACCTTTTCATAAAGTTGTTTTGAAACCATAGAAATAGCATTGTTTATTTTGAGGAAACAATTCAGGTAAATAGTCATTTGATAAAATCAAAATTAAAATGTAATAAGAAAGAAATGACTTAACAGCAAAACCTTTTTAAATATTTGACAAAATTTCAGTTTAGATAGCTTGCACTTCCCCAAACATTAAACAAATTATAGATGTATGTTATGTTTATTTTTGTTTTATATTTAATTGGTTTTCTGTAGAGATGCCAAGACAATTCAATAGGGAAAGAACATTCATTTCCACATGTGGCTCTGGGACAGCTGGACACCCAGAAGCAAAATAGTAAATTTGGACTCTTATATGACATCATAAACAAAAATTACCTCAAACTGGCTTGTGGACTTAAATGTAAGAGCTAAAAGTATACAACTAATAGAATAAATCATAGATGTTAAGTCTTGGTGATTTGGGTTAGGCAGTGTTTTCTTAAATATGACTCCAAAATCACAAGTGACTAAATAAAAAATGGATATATTAAACCACAAATATAAAAATATTTATATTCCAAATGATATTACAAAAAAGTGAAAAGGCAACAGAAAGAATGATTGAAATATTTACAAATAATGTGTTTGATGGAGAACTTATACACAGAGTACATAAAGAACTCTGGAATCAACAGTAAAGAGACAAACAACTGTATTAAAAATGGGCAAATTATCACTTTGCACCGTTCAGAATGCTTATCATTAAATAGTCTATAAACAATAAAATTTGGAGAGGGTGTGGAGAAGAGGGAATGCTCCTACACTGTTGCTGGGGATGTAGATTGGCACAGCCTGTATAGAGAACAATATGGAAATTTCTAATAAACAAAAACAAAACTAAAAATAGAGCTGTCATATGATCCAGCAAGCCTATTCCTGGTTATATATGTGAAGAAATCCAAAAAAAAGCATCTGAAAAGATGTGTGCACCCCAATATCCACAGCAGCACTCTTTATAATAGCCAAGACGTGAAACAGCCCAAGTGCCCATAAACAGTTGATTGGTTTAAGAAGATGTGGTGCATGAATACAGTGAATAATTCTCGATCATAAAAAAGTAATGAAATATAGTCATTTACTGTAACACGGGTGACCTAGAGAATATTATACTTAGTGAAGTAAATCAGAGAGTGACAAATACTCTATGATATCCATTATATCTGGAATCTAGGAAATAATATAAATGAATCTACACAAAGCAGAAACAGAGTCACAGACATGGAAAACAAACTTAGAGTTATCAAAGGAGAAAGCAAGGAAAAGAGGAGTAAATTAAGAGTATGAGATTGACAGATCCAAACTATGGTATACATGAGGCCAATAAGCAACAAAAATTCTCTGTACAGAGTAAGGAATTTTATTTACTATCTTGTGAGAGCCTGTAATGGGAACATATCTGAAGAAAATGTGTAACTGAATCACTTTGCTGTCCTCCTGCTATACGCCTGTACTATATTTTCAATATAGTAAATCACTATGCTTTAATTAAAAGTGGGCAAATGATTTGAACAGAGACCTCTCCAAACAAGATACACAAATAGTGAACAAACTCTTGGGAGTATGCGGAGCATATCATTAACAGTGCATGCGTGTATTTTGCTTCAGTCGTGTCCAACTCTTTGTGATTATTCAGTTCAGTTCAGTTCAGTCGCTCAGTCGTGTCTGATTCTTTGCGACCCCATGAATCGCAGCACGCCAGGCCTCCCTGTCCATCACCAACTCCTGGAGTTTACTCAAACTCATGCCCATCGAGTCAGTGATGCCATCCAGCCATCTCATCCTCTGTCGTCCCCTTCTCCTCCTGCCCCCAATTCCTCCCAGCATCAGAGTCTTTTCCAATGAGTCAGTTCTTTGCATCAGGTGGCCAAAGTATGGGAGTTTCAGCTTCAGCATCAGTCCTTCCAATGAACACCCAGGACTGATCTCCTTTAGGATGGACTGGTTGGATCTCCTTGCAGTCCAAGGGACTCCCAAGAGTCTTCTCCAACGCCACAGTTCAAAAGCATCGATTCTTCTGTGCTCAGCTTTCTTCACAGTCCAACTCTCACATCCATACATGACCACTGGAAAAACCATAGCCTTGAACAGACAGACCTTTGTTGGCAAAGTAATGTCTCTGCTTTTTAATATGCTGTCTAGGTTGATCATAACTTTCCTTCCAAGGAGGAAGTGAGATCGTGATCATTAGGGGAATGCTAATCAAAACTTCAAAGAGATATTACTTTACACACACTAGGTTGACTATAATCAAAAAGTCAGAGAATTTTAAGTGTTGATGATGATGTGGATACATTGGAACTCTTATACGCTGCTCATGGGTAAGTAAAATGAGATAGTCACTTGAAAAATGGTTTGATATTTCCTTAAAAAGATTAAGTATGAAGTTGTCTATGACCCTGAAATTTTACTCTGAGGTAGATATCCAAGAGAAAGGCAATATATATCTACAAAAAATCTAGACACTAATATTCATAGCCAAAAGGTAGAAACAACCTAAGTATCTATCAGCTGCTAAATGGATAAACAAAATGTAATATGTCTGTGTGATGGAATATTTGTCATCAATAAAAATAAATGAAGTATTGAAAATATATGCTGCAACATGGGTGCAGCTTAGAAATGTGAAGCTAAGTGAAAAATAAGGAAGTTACAAAAGAGCACATACTGTATGACTTAATTTAAATGAAATATACAGAATGGGCAATATATATAGAGAAAAAATAGGTTAGCTTTTGGTAAGGCTGGTAATATGAGGGAGGAGAGTAAATGGGAGTAACTGCTAATGGCTTTGCTTCTTTTTGAGATGAAGAAAATGATCTAAATTAGATCATAGTGATAACTGAGCAACTCTGCATATAGTAAATTCTAAAAACTACTATGTATACTTTAAATGGGTAAATTTTATGGCATGTGATTTATCGCTTAAGAAACATGTCAAAAATAATTGCATCTATTTTCGATTTTGCGAACATGAAGAGGAAAAGAAACAGTTCTAACAGTTTGTGGAAGGCATTCTTCTGAATTACAACCAAGAAGACACTCACCCCACGTCTCAGACTATCTGAGATGTTACCAATTTCAAATATTTTACCTCATTGTCCCTTGGGCAATTGTACTTGTTTGAAGACGTAATATGCCTTTTCTGTTTGACATTTATGATTACAATAACCTTAACCGCCAGTTCTTTGATCAAGTTCAGCTTTTGATTGCTGTAATTCTTTTTCAAGTGTCTTTCATTCTTAGATATGTCTAAAAGTAGACGTTTACAGAAAAGAAAAAGAATGTTTGAAGATAAGACCTATAAATATAAACTTTTCTTCTTGTCAGTGCATTTCTTTCTGCAGAAGAAAAAGATGGTTTTGACAGCTTTCACTGAGGACAACAGCGGATGGGATACGGGTGCCCTTCGTTCAGAGCGCGCTCCTCGCGGGGCTGGCCTTGAAACGGAGCCGGTGCGGGGGCAGCTGGTGAGGGGCGCGCGCCCCTGTGAGGGTCTGGGGTCAGCTCTGCACGGCAGGGCGCTAGCGAGGGCTACTGAAGCAAGTCAGCTCCGCTTTGTCGTTAGAAAATCGAGGAATTAAGCCCTATTTTTATTTATTTATTTTTAAGTAAAGTGTAGCTGATTTACAATGTTGTGTTAGTTTCAACATAATGTATATCCTATATAAGCCCTAGGTAAGCCTATGTTCTATTGTGTGTATGTATGTATGCGTATGTGTGTGTGTATCTATATACATACGTGAGCCCTACTTTAAGAGCACAAGGGAATGAAAGTCTGTAGTGCCTTTCACTAATCTTCCCGGCATGCATTGATGCCCAGGGTATACCCAGCTGCCTCCTTGTTCTAGATTTTGGATCAGCTTTTTGAAAGCACTTCAGTCATTTACTAAGGCTGTCTGTATGATGTGCAATGTACTAACATGTTATTTTTCAGTATTTCATTATTTATAATTTTCTATAGTTAGTTAAAAAATAACCAAAAATGAGGCCAGCATATCTGGAGAATTCTGTCTAGAGATTTTATTAAAGCAACTCTGTAGATTTACAGGAGTCCTGATATATATTTGACTCTAAAGTGGTTGTTCTAATTCATGTCACCTAGAAACCATTTATTTAACAACGTGTTTAAAATTTTTCTCTATTACTTTATTTTTTCTCTTGACCAATGTACTAGGGTAAGATTGTTAAGAGTTGTAAGAGAACTTCCTGGTAGTCCAGTGGTTAAGACTTCACCTTCCAAAAAATAAAAATAAAAAAGACTTCACCTTCCAATGCAGGGGGTTTGGGTTTGAGCCCTGCTTAAGGAGCTAAGATCCAACACAAAACAGAAGCAATACCGTAACAAATTCAATAAAGACTTTAAAATGATCCACGTTCCAAAAAAATAAAGTCATAAAGAAAAAGTTAGTTTTGAAATTCTACTAAAATTGTCAAAGTAAATGTAATTATTTTTTAAATCTCTCCAATTGCCTTTACTCTGCCATCCCAATTAATTTGTTTACACTTGGAACATTACAGGCTCTAGTTCCTTAACAGACATAACATTACACTTCCATTTCCTGGAAGCAGTTCTGATATCACATTGCATTGTGCAAATGCTCTTCTTATAGTGATGTTTTTAATGCAAAAGGCAGGCAACAAATGTTCTCAATTATTTTTAAACATATCCAAATCACAGAGGAGATATTTACAAAGTTGAAGGAATATAATGTTTGCAATTTCTCTCTCCTGTAAAAATACACTAGAGCCAACCATTTCTGTATAAATATCAAGAGTGATCTGTATAACTTTTTGACTCAAACATTTCCAGTCAGACTCATATTGGCAATGCCTGAAAGTAAAGCAGTTTCTTTATTTCCTTCTTTTTTCTTTTTTTTTAATTTTTCTAAGTAGTTGGAACCACCACATTTATTGTTTATTTTCCCATTCATGCATTCATGTATGAATTTACCACACAGCAGAAGCTAACATTTGATCCCAAATCCCGATTTTAATTCCTCTTCAAAATTCTAAATGAAATGTGTCACTGGTAGAAAATACCCCATACTGGGGAATATCTGAGCCTCCTCAACTCTCAACTACATAGCCATAAATGCCAATGAATTTGCATCCTGTAGACTAGCATTCCCTCCTGGGTAGTGGAGATACGTATCTTTATTATCTTCAATATCCTCTGCTTCATGCACTAAAAAGCTTTTTATGAAATCACTCAGCCTCCCAGGACTTAATGAAAAATTGGAATTTTACAGCTAATGAAGTAAGCCAGTCCATTTTAATTCCAGGTTTAATTTACCTTGGATATAGAGAGCAAACTTACCTCTGCAGTGGGAAAAAAGAAAAAAAAAATCTGTAATAACTCTTCTTACTCTTATATCATGTCCCAGTTACATTGCCAATGTACAGATCTGCACTTCAACAAGCCAGAGGATTGCATCCTTCCTTCAAGGTGGGGACCAGAACAGCCTTCTCAAGTCATTCACCCTAGTGGAAGTCATGCTATCAGTTCTTGAAAGTTGGAACTGCTTATTTTTTTTTTTAGGTTACTTTTTGCCTTGATTCCAATCTGACTCCAACAGAAAAAGAGAGAGTGAGAATGAGGAATTTCCCTTTGGCACAGCTTCGTTTGAGACAAAATGGCATCAGTAACACTCCATTTATTTTGCATCATGCAATATTCAGTTTCTGCACAGCAAGATAGAAGACTAGGTCCCTAACTTTCTCTCCTAGAATCCATTAATATTAATAGTTTGTAGTAGGGATTAAAAGCAGCTCTGAGTGGGGCATACAGACTCCTCTTTGTTTGGTGAATTATCCCAACTACCTCTTTCTTTCCATCATTAAGTACTTTAAGTTGAACTATACACATGAGGGGTTTACTGATTAATAACTATTTTTTATCATGACTTGCTGTGGTGGTAATTTTGTGAAGATAAAGAATTTTAGAATTTCATAAACTCTCAATAAGCACACACAGAGACACACAAATATATATTGTATCATATATATCATCTAACATTCAAAACAAAGAAAAAAGTAGTAATTGTAAAGTAACAATGTAAATTACATGCTTTAAAGCAACTTTACTTTTTCATTTCTGATTCTTTTAATTGTAGTCCACTTGCTTTCTCTTAAATAGTATATTGCAAAGCTAGACTACTAGATACCATTTATTATTGTAAAAGAAATGTTTATGATCATTTTT
Source organism: Cervus elaphus (assembly GCF_910594005.1). NCBI lineage: Eukaryota > Metazoa > Chordata > Mammalia > Artiodactyla > Cervidae > Cervus > Cervus elaphus. The sequence continues at coordinate 77,756,476 of NC_057847.1, read as the reverse complement.
CATTTTAAATTTAGTTTTGGAAATCTATTTCATTTGATATGTTTGAAAAGTCAGAGTAAGTGATGTGTCTAAAACATCATTAAGCTTGATCTCCACTGACCTCTGTCCTCTATGAACTGCTGTTATATTTATGATTTATCTTTAATTATGATGTTCTGAACTATTTCAATTATAGCATGCTTTTTCTTTAAAATGAAATTTAGTAAAGGCCAGAATTTCTGTGTATAAACAAATATATATTTATACACACACACACACACATATACAGTTTTATGTCTACAGATATAGTAATACATATAGAATATGCATGCAAAGTCACTTCAGTTGTGTCTGACTTTCTGCAACTCTATGGACTGTAACCCACCAAGCTCCTCTGTGCATGGGATTCTCCAGGTGAGAACACCGGCGTGGATTGCCATGCCCTCCTGCAGGGGATCTTCCTCACCCAGGGATTGAACCCTCATCTCCAGCATTGACAGGAAGGTTCTCTACCACCAGTGCCCCCACATGTATGTGTATATGTACATCTACATGTGTATATGTCCTGATGCATATATATGTATATATATATGTGTATGTGTGTGTGTGTGTATGTATATGTCCTGATGCACACACACACACACACATATATATATATGTATATGTATATGGCTTGGCTAAGAACTTTTCAGTTCTAATATCAAGGCAGGTCTTATTAAATGTATGACGTTTGAACTGATCTATTCTCATCTATAAATGCTTTTCTTTCAATCCCCTATTTAATTCTGAGTTCTACTCACTTCTCTATAATCTGCTGACAATTTCCAAGTTCAGTGCTTTAAAGCCTTCTTCTAACCTAGTACAGTAGCTTCTATGTTATCTCTCTGTTGTGGGTCTTTCACTCTCCAATTCATCCTACAAAGAGCTGTCAAAATTATCTTTCTTAAATCAATATCCTTTCCTTAAATGACATCAAAGAACACATATGGTGTTAACTGGCCTTCAAGGTCCTTATAATCTGACTTTTCTAACCCATAAGTTATGCTATCTGTGTTCTGCACTATCTATCTTTGCAGGACGCGATAAATCTCAAATTTCACGAGCATTTGATTTGACTATGTTCTTCTATTTTCATACTTACTCATTTGCCTTTTATAAACTTGGTCAAATGACTCTCCAAAATGATCTTCTACCCTGCAGCTCTCGATTCTTCTCTCCTTTGTTGCCTGCTGTAGCATCTATTCTATTAAGTTCTATTCAAGCTGCCTAATTTGTTGTATATCTCACTTCTCTATCTGGAAAGGTCTTCAGGAGTGAATCTTTCACACTCAATGTAAACAGTGTCTGCCAGATACTAATTGCTCAAAATATTCTGTTTCGATGAGTGAATGATTGAATGAATGCATTAACATGCTGCTGAATTTATGCTGAAATAAAAATTTTAGAAAGTAGTACCTCTATTCACTTCTCATATATAGCTGTCATTGTCACAAGTTTCTAAATACTTTTCTTTACTGATTATAACTTAATATAAGCTTGAGACTAGGTAGTTTAATCAGATAAAGTTCTGTGAGTGTGACAGACCAGGCAAATAGAGTTTTAATAAAACAAAATACTCAAGAGGTTGGGAAGGGATAAAGAGAGAGTTTTGGATTAGCATATATAAACTATCGTATATGGAATTATAAACCACAAGGTCCTACTGCATACCACAGGGAACTATGTTCAGTATTCTGTGATAAACCAGATGAAAAATAAAGTATATATTTATAAAACTGAATCACTTTTCTGTACAGCAGAAATTAATACAACATTGTAAATCAGGTATACTTCAAGAAAACACAAAAAATAGAAAAATCATCAAAATGTACCTTTGCAAAAAGATAATAAATAAATACATGAGTGGTAAGTTGCAAAGGAAAAATGAGGCAATTATTAACTGAAAAAAGCAGAGATGCTCTGAAGGAAAATGCACATGTTCAGCAGTTCTTCACTGAGTATGGACTGTGGGTCCGGAGCAGTTTAGACTCTGGACTTACAGGGTGAACAACAGCAAAGGAATCACGATCAACACAGACCTCGTCCTCTAAAGGCTGCATGTGTCATCACTTTTATACTGCAATTGACAGCTAAGTTTTAGCTTAACTGCTCTAAAACTTGACTACGTTTTTCAGATTCAGGACTAAACTGTATTCTAGGAGGAGGAAGACTGGAGAGTGACTGTGCCCGTGTGTGAGTAATAGAGCTAACCGCTACTTTATCACAATGGGCAACCAACACTGACTGTGTGAACAATAAATCAAGAAATTGTGGTAGAAACATAGCACTTGGAGAGCTGGTGGTAACTTACAAACAATGCAGCTCACTTGAACTAATTGTATCTAGAGAAAGAAACTAAAATGCAGATTGAGGCAGGTAGATCTTTTGCATGATTTCACTTAAAAATATGGATGCATTCTTTTGGTGACCATTTATAAACACCAAAACTTTGAAAGAAAAAGAGCTACACCATATGAATAACACACTTTGCTATTTGTAGGACTGCATTCAATGAGTTACTTATGATATGATGGTATGCTTTTCTAAAAATAAAATCATCAAAAGAAAAAAATTATTTTGCTCAAAGATGATATAATCAATTATATCATCATTACTGTGATGAACAGCACTCCTTACATAAGCTGTATTACATGGGAAATTTCCATTAAACATATTGCTAGAATAAAAAAATATGTATATATTGCTAGAATAAAATGGAGTATTTTTTAAAAATTATCAGTTATCTTCTCTTTATTGTGGAAATACAATGTAATAGCGCATAGTCCTTTATGACTTGGCTGCTAGGGAGAACATGGTGAACCAAATATATTGTGGCAACCTTTTTTTTTTCTCCTTTTTAGTTTTTGATTTAAAAAAAAAATCTAGTCCTATTCTATAGCCTTATTATTTATGACTTTTATTGTATTCTGCCTCAAACCTTACAAAGAAGTGACACATGAATAAAGTAACAAGGTATGCTATGAATATAAACGTGACAAGAAAATGCTCACAGGTCCTAAAAGGATTTCATAGGTTAGAATGTGAAATTCAGGGGTCAATCTAAATATGAGTGTGAGATAAGTCAGCATGGATGTGTAGCAAAATTATTATAGCTGTAGACAGACCAGGGAGAGTTCACAGTTGAATTCAATGCATTTAACTAGATAGTAATATTTTGTTCTAGTAGGACTAGAGTGATATTGAGGAAAGGAAAAAAAAAAAAAAACTACAGTAAAGGAAAAAAAAATAATAATAAATGCAACAGCATTAGTGAGACCAGGTCATGATCCCTCTGTTAGGAGATTAACAGAAAATGATGGAGAGTTTTCTATCAACTCTGAAAAGGAAAAAAAACAAAAAAAACAAGTGAGGAGTAGGAGGAGGAAGGGGAGGGAGGAAGAGGAAGGGAAAAAGAAACATGAAGGAGTCTGCAAATATCTAGATGGGCTTCGTGCGCCCTAAAACCCAGTCATCTTTTCTATAATAAGAAGGAACTAAATGTTAGAGTCAGAATGCCTTTCATATTCAGTCTAACAAAAATTTTCACACTTTGCACATAAAGACCCATGAAAGAAAAACTGAATCGCTGCTCTTCTTCCTAAATTATTCAAGCTATCTTGTTCAACAACTTCATCTCCCTGCCCTCCTCTCTCTTCCCCTCCATGCTGCCAAATAGAAGTTCACCTGGCAAGGATATTTTAATTCTTACTGATCATGATCACTAGGTGTCTTTTGATTATATTATTTCACAGTCTTTTGACAACCATGTTACCACCTTTCCAAAATTATTGTGCATCTTAAATTCTGCTAGGCTAAAACTGTGTAAGTGAATTAAGATAGATTATGGATTTTTGAGCATAAATTCATAGCATACTGAGAAGTTACAAGCCCGTTGATGGAGTGACCAATATGTTTAACGCTCTTGTTTTGTAGCAACGACGCTGAAGCAAAGCAGGACCCTCAGGTCTTTGCTCTTCCATGTCTGCTGCCTGCCATTTGTCTGTGGAAAAACTTTAGTCAAAGGATAGGTTTAATCAGAGAAGTGAGTACATGCGGAAACAAAGGAAAACAAAGGAGACCAAATAATAATAACAGAGTCATTAAGCAGAGTCAAGGATATTTTGTTCCTTCTCAAGGGCTATAGATAATATTCTGAGTTATATCCTGTGAGCTCTCTTATAGATACTGAAGCCCCCACCAGGTGGAGAGTTTAACTATATGAAGACCAGACTGTAGTCGTGACATAAGCTGCCACAATTCAGAGAATTTGCCTCAAAGAAAAGTAAATAAACTGGAACCCTGGAACTGACCTGAAACAGCCAAGATGACACTGATCAGACCATTGATGATCAATCTGCAGGTGATTATCTAAAGCTAATTTTCCTTTCTACCACCCTGGCCTTTTGATTGGCTTTTGAGCAGAAGGAGGCAGACCCTGCTTTTCAGAAACAATTATCATTTTGCTACTATTTTAGAATTAGTTCCCATTGGAATGGGATTAACCTTAACCCACTATGTTAGCTACTGTTCTAAGTCTTTTTCTTACTCTACAACACAGAAATATCTTTCCCACTTTAGAGATAAGAAGGTAGAGGGACAGAGAGGCAAAACAGCCCAATCAAAGCAGAGACTCAGGGGAAAACCTGAATCTGTGCTTCCCCAAAATTAAAGCAGAGGACTAAATGGTTGGGTGGCATCCTCGAATCAATGGACGCGCATTTCAGCAAACTCATGGGAAACCTCCAATACTTTGCTTTGCCAATACTTTTCCAATACAAAGCTCCAATACTTTGGCCCCCTGACGTGAAGAACTGACTCACTGGAAAACACCCTGATGCTGGGAAAGATTGAGGGCAGGAGGAGAAGGGGTTGGCAGAGGATGAGATGGCTGGATGGCATCACCGACTGGATGGACATGAGTTTGAGCAAGCTCCAGGAGTTGGTGATGGACAGGGAAGCTTGGGGTGTTGCAGTCCATGGGGTCACAGAGAGTCAGACACGACTGAGCAAACAGATAACAACATAAGTTAAAGCTTCCCAAGTGGCTCTAGTGGTAAAGAGCTCACCTGCCAATGCTGGATGTGAGACACAGAGGTTTGATCCCTGGGCCAGGACCCATCCCAGTATTCTTGGCTGGAGAATCGCACAGACAGGGGTCCCTGAGCTACTGGCCATGGGGTCTCAAAGAGCAGGACACTGCTGAAGCAACTTAGCACATTCAAAGCAGATTCTTTTTCTCATAAATGCAACTGAAGCACCAAATAATAAAACCCCAATAACATGCACTTCATCAAGACATGCTTACCGAGGGGATGAAAACTGGATCAAAATTTCTTATTCTCCTTTTTTTCAGAGGAAGTTTTAGCTTGCTACTTAGATCTGTAAATCCTCCATGATTTAGACATTGCATGCTATATGTTGGGTTAATATTGCTATGAGAACTTTAATTTTTTTATATTTATGGCGTTTCATTTTCAACTTTTCAATTTTATTGTGCCATTAACACTGGTACTGTGTTTTTTAATCATTTATTTTAAAAAGAACCCTTCAGTTCCGGTGATCCAGAATAACATATCTGATAGGTAATTCAGTGGGAAATAAACCCCTAGACACAAGCACATTTCTGTCCTGGTAAGGAAAGATTTCCCAATAAATCAGACTTGCTGACTTTCTCTTTATTGACAATAAATTACTGGCTAGAATTTCAATCTTTTCCTGTTTGTGATATATTTGGAAGTATCTCTATACTAAAGATATAAGTTTAGGCTAGCTGTCTTTTTGTTTCTCATTTCTGGCCCACCACACTGAAGATGCTTTGTGTGAAACAGTCACCTGAATTATCCACATACAGGTGAGGGATAGGCAGCAGGTGCAGAGGCAGAGGAACTGAACTCCAGCTCATCACTGTCTGTTGCTCAGTCACTAAGCCGTGTCCGACTCTTCGTGACCCTACGGACTGCAGCCTGTCGGGCTTCTCTATCCCTCACCACCCCCTGGAGCTTGCTCAAACGCATGTTCACTGAGTTGGTGATGCGATCTAACAATCTCATCCTCTGCTACCCTCTTTCTCCTTTTGTCTTCAGTCTTTCCCAGAGACTTGAAAACTAAAACCACAGAGATGAGTCAGTGACAAAACTTTACAAGAAAAAAAAAAATTTCAGATATAGCTGTATCATTTTATATTTTCACTAGCAATGAAAGAATGTACCCTAAAAAAAGATTTTAAATTGAAATAAAGTTCAATTTATCATTTTTCTTTTACCAATCATACTTTTGGTGTTGTGTATGCCAACTGTTTGGTTAATCCAAGATTAGAACTTCTTCTCCTGTGTTTTCTTCTAGAAAAATTTTAGTTTTAGGTCTTACATTTAGATCATGAGCCACTTTGAATTAACTTTTTAGTAGATGTAAGCTAAAAATTGAGAACTATTTTCTTAGAAACTTAGTGGCTCAGTTAAGGTAAAATACACATACCATATCACTTCCCCATTTAAATTGTGCAAATGAATGCCTTTTAACAGAGTTGTACAATATCACTTCAATCAATTTTTTAAACATATTCATTTTACCATAACAAGAAATTTTGTGTTTTATAACTGTCACTCCCCAATCCCTATAGTCTGCATATATGTACTATATATACTGACTACTTTATCATTATATAATGCCCTTCTTTATCCCAAATTAAATTCCTTATTCTGAAGTCTATTCTACCTAATATTAATACTTTCTTAAACTTTCTTCTGGTTAGTGTCTGCATGATTAGAATAAATTCTTACCTTTTTAGGCAAACTATCAGTGCCTGTCTTTAAACTGGTGAATCTCTGCTATTCATATTTTGTTTGATTATTGATATCAGTTCAGTCAAGTTCATTCGCTCAGTCATGTCCAGTTATTTGTGACCCCATGGACTGCAGCACAGCAGCCTCCCTGCCCATCACCAACTCCCGGAGTTCACTCAGACTCATGTCCATTTAGTCGGTGATGCCATCCAACAATCTCACCCTCTGTCGTCCCCTTCTCCTCCCACCCTCAATCTTTCTCAGCATCATGGACTTTTCAAATGAGTCACTTCTTCACATCAGCCAGCCAAAGTATTGGAGTTTCAACTTCAAAAACAGTCCTTCCAATGAATATTCAGGACTGATTTTTTTTAGAATGGACTGGTTGGATCTTCTTGCAGTCCAGGGGACTCTCAAGAGTCTTCTCCAAGAACACAGTTCAGAAGGAGCAATTCTTCAGCGCTCAGCTTTCTTTATAGTCCAACTCTCACATCCACACATGACCACTGGAAAAACCACAGCTTTGACTAGACAGACCTTTGTTGGCAAAGTAATGTCTCTGCTTTTTAATAGGCTGTCTAGGTTGATCATAACTTTTCTTCCAAGGAGCAAGTATCTTTTAATTTCACGGGTGCAGTTACCATCTGTAGTGATTTTGGAGCCCCCCCAAAATAAAGTCTGTCACTCTTTCCACTGTTTCAACATCTATATGCCATGAAGTGATGGGACCAGATGCCAAGATCTTCATTTTCTGAATGTTGAGTTTTAAGCCAATTTTTTCACTCTCCTCTTTCACTTCATCAAGAGGCTCTTTAGTTCTTCTTCACTTTTGGCCATAAGGGTGGTGTCATCTGCATATCTACAGTTACTGATATTTCTCCCTGCAATCTTGATTCCAACTTCTGCTTCATTCAGTTCAGGATTTCTCATGATGTACTCTGCATATAAGTTAAATAAGCAGGGTGACAATATACCGCCTTGACGTACTCTTTTCCCAATTTGGAACCAGTCTGTGTTCCACGTCCAGCTCTAACCGTTGCTTCCAGACCTGCATACAGATTTCTCTTTTGTGTGGATCTAATTCCTTTTACTCCCTCTCGCCTACCTCCAGCCCTTTGCCTAGGGCTTTCAAGTTCTGCCTAAGCATTTTATCTAAGATTCTTTACATGTTTGGTGGCTGCAGCTTTCCAGTAAGGGAACAATAGCTATTTTTTATTATGTTTTATCTTCCTCCTGGATTTTAAAGAGTCTCTCATCATTCTTTTTTTTTTTTTTTAAGAATACAATCCTCTCCCAGTCTCCTGACTCGCTTTACAAACTAGACTTGGAAAGTTCACAGACTTCTGTCTTCAGACATCTCAGTCTTCTCACTGGTGTGGCCACATACTATGAAACGTGGCTCTAACAGTCTCCAATGTGTCCGGCCACTGTGATTACCGATAGGGCTGAGTGATGTCCTTCCATCTTGCTGGCTGTGTTTCAGTGTACCATAGTGACGCGACTGGCGAGTGAATGCCTGGAGTCCCTGAGCGAGCGCCAGATGCCAGTATCTCCATGAGGACGGCTTAAGAAAGAAGCTTATTCACTAAAAATATCTGGTAGGGCCACAGGAGAAGACAGACAGCTATCCAACCCAGGTGTTGTGTAACTTTTTTCCCTAAAAAAATGGAAAAAGTATATGATTTATCTGTAGGAAGTAAGTTCCAATACCTCTGAACAGATCTGAAAGAATTTGAGCCCATTGTGCCAGTAATCTTTTCATCTAGATAAAATTCTTTTTATTCCATCTTTGCATGTTTGAATTATTTATTTATAAAAAAATCATAACATCAAATGTCTATTATGTATGCACTCAATAGCTTCCTGATACCTATAAATCTTCCTGTCTTTTCCCAGAAATTCCTGCTCAGTTTCTCAGTAACTTATGTCCCTCTTTGGGTAAAGATATAATTTTCACCTCCATATTGCCAGTGGAACTTGGTGACTACAGTTCAGCTTTTCTGATGGAGGAAATGAAAATTATTATCTAAATTATACTCAAAATTGATTGGTAGTGATGTTAGTGAAGAGCAAATATATTCCCTTTCTATTTGAGGCTTTTAGGAAAAAGATAAATCTTCACTTATTAAATTATCAAATGCTTATATTAACTGAGGGTATTAGATGTAAATATTTACCTTATTTTGCAAATACTGATACAGACTAAACAAACTGATTTGTGTAGAACATTGAAGCCTGTGTGCCAAGTCAATCTCTCAATATATACATATAGACATGCAAAGAAAATAAGTGTTGTAATGTACATAGATAAAAAACCTTAAGGATAGACAGCAACACCAAGACTTAGGAATTAAGGTTAAGAAACCCCTCTATGAAATAGCCAAAACCAAATTAAGGATTAAAGCTGTTTCAAAATAATCTGTGGAATTTTAAAGTTTTGTTTTCTATTCAATCACTTCTTTTCCTGAAAAGTGAGGAAGAATGCCAAGATTGTGACTTGACTAATGAATACTGAATTCATTAACTAGAGAAAAGATGGACTGCAGAAGACCAGGTCTTTACACACACTAAGACATGCAAACTTTGTCATCATCAGTCTACTCATTTATTCACCTAAATTCTACCCATCTAAGAATTAACTTAAAGAGACAGAGTATACAGTGCATACCACACCAAAGGGAAATGCACAGTAGTGGCTCAGAACATTAGCTTTGGAGCTAGAGTGACAAGTCATGCTCTGTCTCTGCTTTTGTATCACTGCATAATCTTTAGCAAATTACTTAGTTCTCTTGTCCTTAGGATCATGGGAAATGGTATTTTATCTTCCCAAACATTTTTGATGAGGATTAAATGACAGAAGCTGTCTTACAAAAGAAACTGGCTCATAGTGATTTGCAAGTGTACATGTATATTTTCATAATTATTACAAAGCCATGTAAAACACCAGATAGTCAATGAGCTAAATAAAAGGAAAAGATAAGAATAAGAATGTTACTTACATTAAAAATGAGGTAAGGGCTTCTCTGGTGGCCCAGTGGAATCTGCTTGCCACTGTAAGGGACATGTGTCTTATCCCTGGACTGGGGAGATTGTGTGGCAATTACATCTGTGAAGCACGGTTACTGAGCTCACGCTGGAACCACCACCCTAGAGCCGTGCTCCCTGCAGCCTGTGAGCTACAAGAGAAGCTGCCGCAGCAAGCCAGGGCACTGCAGCTGGAGAGCAGCCCACGCCTGGTGCAGCTAGAGAAATCTTGCTGCAGCAACAAAGACCCAGTGCAGCCAAAAGTAAGTCAATTCACTAAATCTAAAAAATTTAGGAAGCCTCAGTTTTAAAAAAAATGAGTTAAAAACATATACTGACAGTCTTTCTATATGTGGGTAACAGATTTGATTCTAATCTTTCCAAAACCAACCTAAAATTTTGGTAAGTTATACTTTTCATTGGGATCCTAAAATTAAACAGAAATTAACTATTTAGTGGATAAATAACTTCTTGATGGTGAAGCAGACTATTTCTTCCAAGGTTGCTGACAAAGAATGCTGCAATTTCATAAAGATGTCCTTAGGGACATCCTTACAATGGACACAGAGGCTGGCTTCATGGAGATGCTTTTAGAAAAAGGTTTTGGGACTCTGATTTAAACCCCATTCAAATAAGGCCTTTCTCTGGAGGACTAGGATACTCAAAATCCAGTCCCTGCTTTATCCACATGACTTGGGCAATTAGAGGGAAGCAAAGGTTAATACACTGCAATAATCCAGATATGGTGAATTTAAAGTGGGACTTTTAGGCAAAGAAATTCACTGTTTCATTAGAATTAAACTGTTAGTGGGATATTGGAGATTTTTTCCTTGTGATTAATGTTCAGTTCAGTCCAGTTCAGTTACTCAGTCATGTCTGAATTTTTGTGACCCCAGGAATCGCAGCACGCCAGGCCTCCCTGTCCATCACCAACTCCTGGAGTTTACGCAAACTCATGACCATCAAGTCGGTGATGACATCCAGCCATCTCATCCTCTGTCGTCCCCTTCTCCTCCTGCCCCCAATCCCTCCCACCATGAGTCAACTCTTCGCATGAGGTGGCAAAAGTATTGGAGTTTCAGCTTCAACATCAGTCCTTCCAATGAACACCCAGGACTGATTTCCTTTAGGATGGACCAGTTGGATCTCCTTGCAGTCTAAGGGACTCTCAAGAGTCTTCTCCAACACCACAGTTCAAAAGCATCAATTTTTCGGTGCTCAGCTTTCTTCACAGTCCAACTCTCACATCCATACATGACCACTGAAAAAAACATAGCCTTGAACAGACGGACCTTTGTTGGCAAAGTAATGTCTCTGCTTTTTAATATGTTATCTAGGTTGGTCATAACTTTCCTTCCAAGGAGTAAGCGTCTTTTAATTTCATGGCTGCAATCACCATCTGCAGTGATTTTGGAGCCCAGAAAAATAAAGTTTGACACTGCTTCCACTGTTTCCCCATCTATTTGCCATGAAGTGATGGGACCAGATGTCATGATCTTAGTTTTCTGAATGTTGAGCTTTAAGCCAACTTTTTCACTCTCCTCTTTTACTTTCATCAAGAGGCTTTTAGTTCCTCTTCACTTCCTGTGAAAAGAAGAGAAGTGAAAAGCAAAGGAGAAAAGGAGATGTTCCCATTTGAATGCAGAGTTCCAAGGAATAGCAAGGAGAGATAAGAAAGCCTTCCTCAGTGATCAATGCAAAGAAATAGAGGAAAGCAACAGAATGGGAAAGACTAGAGATCTCTTCAAGAAAATTAGAGATACCAAGGGAATATTTCATGCAAAGATGGGCTCTATAAAGGACAGAAATGGTATGGGCCTAACAGAAGCAGAAGATATTAAGAAGAGGTGGCAAGAATACACAGAAGAATTGTACAAAAAAATATCTTCACTACCCAGATAATCACGACGGTGTGATCACTCACCTAGAGCCAGACATCCTGGAATGTGAAGTCAAGTGGGCCTTAGAAAGCATCACTATGAACAAAGCTAATGGAGGTGATGGAATTCCAGTTGAGCTATTTCAAATCCTGAAAGATGATGCTGTGAAAGTGCTGCACTCAATATGCCAGCAAATGTGGAAAACTCGGGAGTTGGCCACAGGACTGGAAAAGGTCAGTTTTTATTCCAATCCTGAAGAAAGGCAATCCCAAAGAATACTCAAACTACCGCACAATTGCATTCATCTCACACGCTAGTAAAGTATTGCTCAAAATTCTCCAAGCCAGGCTTCAGCAATACATGAACCATGAACTTCCAGATGTTCAAGCTGGTTTTAAAAAAGGCAGAGGAACCAGAGATGAAATTGCCAACATTCGCTGGATCATCGAAAAAGCAAGAGAGTTCCAGAAAAACATCTATTTCTGCTTTACTCACTATGCCAAAGCCTTTGACTGTGTGGATTACAATAAACTGTGGAAAAGTCTGAAAGAGATGAGAATACCAGACCGCCTGACCTGCCTCTTGAGAAACCTGTATGCAGGTCAGGAAGCAACAGTTAGAACTGGACATGGAACAACAGACTGGTTCCAAATAGGAAAAGGAGTACTTCAAGGCTGTATATTGTCACCCTGCTTATTTAACTTATATGCAGAGTACATCATGAGAAATGCTGGGCTGGAAAAAGCATAAACTGGAATCAAGATTGCTGGGAGAAATATCAATAACCTCAGATATGCAGATGACACCACCCTTATGGCAGAAAGTGATTCATGTTACCCAGAGGCCTTTAAGTTCCTGGAGTTTTTGTTACCAGATATACTGATAAGCACCCCCAAATACCAAAGTTTTCACTGAAATGGCTAGATAGAAAACTCTTCATTATTTGCCTAAGGGCTCTAAAACAAATTAAATCAATATGACTTGAACTGTCAACATTTTCTCTAACATAAATGGCTAGAAACCTCTTTACTCAACTGTATTCCCTACAGATATCAAACACCAGTAGAATGAGTAAGATTTTGTAAGTCTAAACTTAATATCTGTAGTTGAGTTCTTGAAGATATTCAAATACTGTTTTGAAAAAGTGAACATTATATATTAACTTCAAGAAATATTTGATAAATAAGAACTCTAGAGAATGAGAATAAAGACTAAATATTTATTTTCAAAGAAGTTGCAGACAAATAATAATTCAACTGTCTTCAGATTTTCTGGATACATCTCACAATAGTCATTGTGAAAGTCTGAATATATGTACAATGTGTTGATCATTTTCATGTCCCTGATAAAGCATTTTTAAGGATAAGGATTTTTAATGCATATCAGATTTATCAATTTGTGTAAGTTAGTAGGAAAAAACCTTGGGCCAGAGAGGATTCCATTCCCGGCTTTAATGTATCTGGCCTTCAGAATGATGTTAATCTGGTGCATCTTTTTAAAACGTGGAGAGGCACCTTCCCTCTCTAAGGTGAACTACTGTCACTGGCTAGTTCTAACGCAAATCTAAAGAATGAAGGACAGGATGTTTAGAAATGCACTGCTCTGATTTAAATGAGCAGTTGATCCTTAAAAGAGCAACACTAATAGCACTCAGTAACACACAGAATTTGGTTTCTTTCAAATATAATTTAAATGCATGTTTATCTGTTACCTAATGGTCCAACAGCAGAGATTCCCTCTTGTAGCTCAGTGTCGGTTTCTTCTTGCTTGCCTTAATTTGTCTAATATGTTTCAAGTAATTTTGGCTTTCAGCAAATCCCAAAACTGAATGGATTTGGAAATAAATGAATAAATCTTTGACTTTTCTCTTCAAACAACAACAACAATAAAAATAAGGCTTCATGGAAAGATGGAATAAAAAGACAAACACTTAAAAAAATACCTTTGCCTCATTTCTTCTCCTACCATAATTATGGCTCTGTTTCACCTAACTTATTACTTTCTAAACATTTATTTTTCTTTCACTTTATCTCATTTCTTACTTGATCTTCCTTTTCCCCATCTTTTTGTTTTTATCTTGTATTTTCTTTCTCCAGTCAATTTTCTCTACTTATGTATCTAATTACTTTCTCCAGGAAGTGTTTTTTTTTTTTTTTTTTTGTGGGCCTTAAGAAGTCAAATGGGCCTTAAGTCAAATGGGCCTTAAGAAGCACTGCTGTTAATAAAGCTAGTGGGTGTGATGAAATTCAGGAAGAATGATTCAAATTCCTAAAGGAGGATGCCATCAAGGTTTTACATTCATTATGTCAGCAATTCTGGAAGACCCAGCAGTGGCCACAGGACTGGAAAAGGTTAATCTTTATCCCAACTCCCAAGAAGGGTAGTACCAAAGAAAATACTAACCATCAGACAATTGCACTCATCTCTAATACTACTAAAGTCATGCTTAAAATCTTGCGTGTTAGGCTTCAGCATTATGCAAACCAAGAACTTCCAGATGTCCAAGCTGGTTTTAGAAAACAGAGAGGAACTAGAGATCAAATTGCCAACATTTGCTGGATCATAGAGAAAACAAGGGAATTTCAGAAAAACATCTCTGCTTCATCAACTATGCTAAAGCCTTTGACTGTGTGAATCATGACAAATTATGGAAAGTTCTTAGAGAGATGGGAATACCAGACCATCTTACCTGAAAAACCTGAATGTGGGTCAAGAAGCAACAGTTAGAACCTTGAATGGAACAACCGATTGGTTCAAGATTGAGAAAGGAGTATGACAGGGCTGCCTGCTCTCACCGTTTGTTTAACCTGTATACTGAGAACATCATGAGAAATGCTGGGCTAGATGAGTTACAAGCTGGAATCAAGATAGGTGAGAGAAACATCCACAGCCTCAGATATGTGGATGATACCACTCTAATGGCAGAAAATGAAAAAGAACTACAGAGCCTCTTGATGAGGGTGAAGGAGAAGAGTGAAAAGCCTGCTTAAATCTAAATATTAAAAAAAAAAGAAAAGCAAAAAACAAAAAAACTTAGATCATGGAATCCAGCTCCATTACTTCATGGCAAGTAGAAGGGGAAAAAGTAGAAGCAGTGACAGAGTTCCTCTTCTTGGGCTCCAGAATCACTGTGGACGGTGACTACTGACTACAGCTATGAAATCAGAAGACAATTGCTTCTTGGCAGGAAAGTGATGACAAACCTAGGCAGTGTGTTGAAAAGTGGAGACATTACTCTGCCAACAAATGTCTGTATTGTCAAGGCTATGGTCTTCCTAGGGGTCACATTCTGTTGTGAGAACTGTACTGTAAAGAAGGCAGAATGCCAAAGAATTGATGCCTTCAAAGTGTGGTGCTGGAGAAGAATCCTGAAAGTTCCTTGGACAGCAGGAAGAACAAAACAGTTGATCTTAAGGGAGATCAACTCTGAATATTCACTATAAGGACTGATACTGAAGCTGAAACTCCAGTATTTTGGTCATCTGATGCAAACAGATGCCTCATTGGAAAAGTCCCTGATGCTGGAAAAGACTGAGGGCAGAAGCAGAAGACGGTGTCAGAAAATAAAATGCAATAAACGTAAATTTGGGCAAACCCTGGGAAGTGATGAGACACAGGGAGGCCTGGCTTGCTGCAGTCCCTGGGGTCACAAAGAGTTGCACGCACCTGGGCAACTGAACAACACGCAGAGATGTGTCAGATTGAGTCAGAGCAGAAGAGAATGTCTCCAAATGGTGACAGGGTCTGTATGTTTTTTCTTTTTTTCAGTTAGAGTTGTGAGTCACTTCCATGATTGATTTTTACATAACCAATTAGTTTCTAATTTACTTTACATTTTGTTAAGAACATTTTGTTTAAGCAGAATCTAAGTTTATACAAATCAGGTTAGCTACATGGAACGTTTATTTATCCACCCACTGATTTATTTATCTATCCATTAACTTACTCACTATCTGACTTGCCCAATCAGAGAGAATGCTTTGAAACTGAATACATGGAAAGCCCTGAATGAGACATTAAATGTGAATCTGAGTGGTATCTTAGTCAATTGGTTTACACTTTAGATATAAGATGTACACATTTACTAATAAGCTCAACAAAACCTCAAGGATTCCAAGTTAGAAATTCATGCTATTTAACCCAATGCCTCAAAAAAGGGAATTCCTTCCTGAGGAAATGATACTGAAAGAGATGTCATTATGGAATTTGTGAAACCTTGAAATAGGATTTTTTGTTTGTTTTGTTTTTTGTTTTACAAATAGTGCAAAACAGTCAAAGTTGTCCCTTGCAGGAGCAGAATGAATAAAAAAAAATCCTGGATGACAACGTTCTTGGGTTTCTAAAACTTGCAAATTTTCCCCATATGTGATTTACTGTCTCATAGCAGTGTTTCTAAACTGGAGGACACTATCTTATCCCCCCAGGGGTCAGTTGCAATCTCTGGAGACAGTTTTGATCATCACAATTGGTTTGGAGGGCAGGGGGGCTACTGGCAACTTGTAAGAAGAGACCACAAATGCTGATAAGCATCCAACAATGAATGACCTAGACCTTTTTTCCCAAAGCAAAAAGCATAACATGGTAAAAATGCCAAGAATACCAAGGCTCAGCAATTCTGATTTAAAGTAAAAATGTAAGCAAGTAGAACTGCTGCAAAATGAGAAATATGGCTGAAGATGCTCCACAAGCAAGATAGTAGACAACCTTGTAGACTATGCTAAATCATTTGGAATTTACAGGCAAGGGTGGACAGGGAAGGTTTTTGCATTATATGTAAACATCATTCTTACCTGTAACAGAAGCTTTGAGGGTGGATACTGAAGTCCAGGAAGGGAGAACAATCAACATTAGGTACATTTTTGTATGTATTCAGATTTAATTAGGCTGTGTGGCTCTAGTAATATTATTTATTCAATTTCTATTTTCTCATTCATAAAATGAGAGATTTGAACTAGATAATCTATCACCCTAAAAGTATTCAGTTCAGTCACTCAGTCATGTCTGATTTTGTGACCCCATGGACTGCAGCACATTAGACCTCTTCTGTCCATCACCAGTTCCAGATGTCCATTGAGTCGGTGATGCCATCCAGCCATCTCATCCTCTGTTATCCCCTACTCCTCCCACCTTCAATCTTTCCCAGCATCAGGGTATTTTCAAATGAGTCACTTCTTCGCATCAGGTGGCCAAAGTACTGGAGTTTCAGCTTCAGCATCAGTCCTTCCAATGAACACCCAGGACTGATCTCCTTTAGGATGGACTGATTGGATCTCCTTGCAGTTCAAGGGACTCTCAAGAGTCTTCTCCAACAGCACAGTTGGAAAAGCAACAGCACAGTTCAAAACCATCAATTCTTCTACACTCAGTTTTCTTTATAGTCCAACTCTCACATCCATACATGACCACTAGAAAAACCATAGCTTTGACTAGATGGGCCTTTGTTGACAAATTAATGTCTCTGCTTTTTAATATGCTTTCAAGGCAGGTCATAACTTTCCTTCCAAGGAGTAAGCCCCTTTTAATTTCATGGCTGCAATCACCATCTGCAGTGATTTTGGAGCCCCAAAAATAAAGTCAGCCACTGTTTCCATTGTTTCCCCATCTATTTCACATGAAGTGATGGGACCAGATGCCATGATCTTAGTTTTCTGAATGTTGAGCTTTAAGCCAACTTTTTCATTCTCCCCTTTCAAATTCATCAAGACTTTTTAGTTCTTCTTCACTTTCTGCCATAAGGGTGGTCTCATCTCCATATCTGAGGTTACTGATATTCCTCCAGACAATGTTGATTCCAGCTTGTGCTTCCTCCAGCCCAGCATTTCTCATGATGTACTCTGCATATAAGTTATATAAACAGGGTGACAATATATAGTCTTAACGTATTCCTTTTCTTATTTGGAACCAGTCTGTTGTTCCATGTCCAGTTCAAACTGTTGCTTCCTGACCTGCATACAGGTTTCTCAAGAGGCAGGTCAGGTGTTCTGGTATTCCCATGTCTTTAAGAATTTTCCACAGTTTATTGTGACCCACATAGTCAATAAAACAGAAATAAATGTTTTTTTGGAAATCTCTTGCCATTTCAGTGATCCAGTGAATGTTGGCAATTTGATCTCTGGTTCCTCTGTCTTTTCTAAAACCAGCTTGGATATCTGGAAGTTCATGATTCATGTATTACTGAAGCCTGGCTTGGAGCATTTTGAGCATTCCTTACTAGCATGTGAGATGAGTGCAATTGTGCAGTAGTTGGAGCATTCTTTGGCATTGCCTTTCTTTGGAATTGGAATGAAAACTGACCGTTTCCAGTCCTTTAGCCACCTCTGAGTTCTCCACATTTGCTGACATATTGAGTGCAGCACTGTCACGGCATCATCTTTTAGGATTTGAAATAGCTCAAATGGAATTCTATCACCTCTACTAGCTTTGTTCTTAGTGATGCTTCCTAAGGCTCTTTAGACTTCACATTCCAGGACTTCTGGCTCTAGGTGGGTAATCACACCATCGTGATTATCTGGGTCATGAAGATCTTTTTGTACAATTCTTCTGTGTATTCTTGCCACTTCTTCTTAATATCTTCTGCTTCTGTTAGGTCCATACCATTTCTGTCCTTTATTGTGCTCATCTTTATATGGAATGTTCCCTTGGTATCTCTAATTTTTTGGAAGAGATCTCTAGTCTTTCCCATTCTGTTGTTTTCCTCTACTTCTTTGCACTGATCCCTGAGGAAGGCTTTCTTATCTTTCCTTGCTCTTCTTTGGAACTCTGCATTCACATGGGTATATCTTTCCTTTTCTCCTTTGCTTTTTGCTTCTCTTCTTTTCACAGATATTTGTAAAGCCTCCTCAGACAACCATTTTGCTTTTTCGCATTTATTTTTCTTGGGGATGGCCTTGATCTCTATCTCCTGTACAATGTCATGAACTTCCATCCATAGTTCATCAGACACTCTGTCTATCAGATCTAATCCCTTAAATCTATTTCTCACTTCCACTGTATAATCATAAGGGATTTGATTTAGGCCATACCTGGATGGTCTAGTGGTTTTCCCCACTTTCTTTAATTTAAGTCTGAATTTGGCAATGAGGAGTTCATGATCTGAGCCACAGTCAGCTCCTGGTCTTGTTTTTGCTGACTATATAGAGTTTCTCCATCTTTGGCTGCAAAGAATATAGTCAATCTGATTTCAGTGTTGACCATCTGGTGATGTCCATGTGTAGAGTCCTCTGTGTTGTTGGAAGAGGGTGTTTGCTATGGCCAGTGTGTTCTCTTGGCAAAACTCTATTAGACTTTGCCCTGCTTCATCCCGTACTCCAAGGCCAAAAATGCCTGTTACTCCAGGTGTTTCTTGACTTCCTATTTTTGCATTCCAGTCCTCTATATTGAAAAGGACATATTTTTTGGGTGTTAGTTCTAAAAGGTCCTGTAGGTCTTCATAGACCATTATTAAAATTATTTAAAATTTTTTGGAAAAAACATAGTGCAATGAAGTCTTGTTCTTAATTTGTATGCTTTTTATACTGAGTGTCATGGACATGTGCAAGCATACGCACTCAAGTGTATGTCCTCCCAATCTCCTGATTTTAAAACCAGTTTTACTTAGTTAAAAACAGATTACAAAACCAGTTTACTTAGGTGGACTGACAAATACTGGTGAACCCTGACATAAACTCCTTATGTGTTCTTCTCAAACCATACATGAATGTATTCTCATTGTCTTATCTGAAATCAAGACAATAATCAAATAACCTTGAAAGTGCATTTTTGTCATGTAAAGACGATTGTCTAGTACATGTAAGATACGGAAGAATTTTTGAACCCTCATGACCTATAATGTAAGAATTTTCATCACAACCTTGGTAAGTATCAGCTATTGAGTCTCACTAAACGAAAACATTGTATTGTCTGTTGAAAAGAACTTTACTTTTATGACATTGTAAAAGACTTAACATTAGAAAATTATGCCTGTAGCACATTATCAGAAGTAAAGCATAATAAAGAAAATTAATTTGTGTGAAGTATGGGACCAAGGCCTAGAAAGAATGGCAGGGGCTTCAATATTCTGCATGACTTTCAAGATAGAATTTGAACACCCATTGTCTAACAAAAGTATCATGAGACTAAACCTCTTAGGGTTTCCTATGGGTAAGGGAGTCATCAGAGTGTTAGGCTGGGTAACTTGATCATAAAAAGAGGCATAAAACCCTAACAACAACATCAGGTGCATGGTGCAAAACGTGATTGAATAAACATTTGCATCACAATGGGTCAATCAGAAGGAGCAAATTATATTACATTTTATCAAGAAGCAAATATTAAAGAATAAGACATTGTCAAAACACCAAATGAAGAATGTTAGAGGAAATAATTTTGCTTTAAAAGTAAAGACAACAATGAGAAGGAAGCTAAGTTCCCGAAATGTCAGGTTCCAGATAACTCACATTTCCCAGCTGCAAATGCCTATCTTGATAGCATAAGATTCATGTGGCTTTGTTGTCATCGTGTCTAATCAACCCGGGGAATGTGGATTTTTATGTTTGGCTTTGAAAGTGGAAATTAAACACTAAGTTTTGAGGAAATAGCAGAGGAGTTTCAATTATGCTCAGGATGAGCAGAGATGACAGCTGTAGCCTTGAGGCAATTTTTGAAATTCTGCAAACTCCGTTTAATATATTCTTTGGTTAACCCCTAAACATATCTATTTAGTGGCAGGTTAGTGCAAGACGGTAGCAAAGGATAGCTTCCAAAGATAGTGGAGCTTAGTTATAAGAAAAAAGGAATCACAAAAGGCACTAGCACCTCTGGTGGGACGTTGAAGGTGAGGAGAGATTCCCATACTCAGAAAAACCCTCTCATAGGGAAATTAGCTGGGACAGAAAGGGACCTTTGGCGAATCAAAGGAAAATGCAGTGGATGGTGTGAGGAGGGCAGGACTAAGTGAAACCTGGGCTCATGCTCCATACCTCAGCCCTGTGAATCCCAGCATGAGTCCTGAGTGTCCTGTTGTGGAGGCATATGGATGCTAGAAAGTGGGGTTTGAAGTGTGAATCTAGGGGGGTGATAGCAGTTGGCTGTGAAAGGACAACCTGGAGGGACAAGAGTAAGAATCCCTGCAACTGGGAATGTTTGAAGAGGAGGCCCAGGGCACCAGAGAAGCAAGGTGTCATCACTGGATGGCACACAAGCTGGGGGCAAGGCAGGCAGCCTTGCACCGCCTTCCCCACCCACTGTCATCTGCGTCTGTGGGCTCTGGGAGGGGCACTGTTTTGAGCAGGATTGCTCACACCTCAAACCAAGGCTTCCTCAACCAGCGTAGGCTCCAGGGTCCTGAGCTCTGCCCATGCCAAAACCTCCTTCACAGTCAGCTCTGGGTGTCCTTGCCTGAGATGGAAATGCCCTGTTCTGGCAGGGACCAGGTGGTGAAGTGTGGAGGGGGAGACTGCCTCTGGGGAGAGGACAACTGTTGGCTGTGCTGATACTACAGAGGGAAGGGGGATGAGGGGCTCGGTGGCCAGGATGCCCCCAGAGGAAGTGCGGTCTGCTGTTGAGTGGCATGGAAGGGACTCCCACCAAGGCCAGCATGTCCCAGTCGGTTGCAACTGCCTGCCAGTCTCTGCCACCACAGGTATTTCTCCCACACCACAACTGTGGCCATTGCACCCCTCCCAGGCTGAGTGAGTATCCATTACGACTTGAAGACCTGGCTCTACCCAATGGCCTGGAGGCTTCAGTGCTGGACACCTCACAATAAGCAACCAGAAAGACAGGAACACAGCCCCACCCATCAGCAGATAGGCTGCCTAAAATCGTACTAAGCTCACAGACACTCCAAAATACATCACCTGGTGCAGCCCTCCCTATCAGAGGGAAAAGACTCAGCTCCATTCGTTAGAGTGTAGGCACCAGTCCTTCCCACCAGGAAGCCTACAAAAGCCCTTGGACAAAACCCATTCACTAGGGAGCAGACAAAAGAAGCAAGATGAACTACAAACTTCAGACTATAGAAAGGAGACCAAAAACACATTAAGTTAAAGAAAAATGAAATAACAGAAAAATAAATTGCTGATAAAGGAGCAAGGTAAACCCCACAAGACCAAACAAGTGAAAAGAAAATAAGCACTCTACCTGAAAAACAATTCAGAGTAGCGACAATTAAATGATCTAAGATCCTGAGCTTGGCTTTGTTTCATGGATTTGCTCAAGTGTGACGTTTGTCTAAATTAAAGAGTTTTAAGGACACCTGGGTTTTTCATTTTCTCTGCTGAGCCATGAAATGCAACCCTAGGGCGCTTTATGCACAGAGAGGATGCTCTCCAAGCATCGCGAGAGGCGGTGTATCCTGTGTGCACCACGCATCTGACACTCCAGTAGAAAGAGTGCTCAGGCCACTGGTTTGGACACCCCCACCCGCGGCTGCCTGCTTGTTCCCACAATCAGTGTGATGACCAAGCTGTCGCTGCCTGCAGTCTTGACCCACTTCCGCTCCTAGAGCTGCTCCAGCGGGTCATGGTTCAGTGCTTGGCTGGCAGAGAGGCCATCCTGAGGCATGTGTCGCCAGCATCTCAGGGGACGCACAGCGGCAGTGCTCACCCAGAGGGGACTGGCACCACTGGTTGAACTGAATACCTCTCTTGGAATAAGGGTGAAGCAAAGAAGGAGTTACTGGACAAATTCCTGCCAAGGAAAAGGAAGTTTGTTTGGAAGATGGAAACTGTGGATAGTCCTATTCATGGAGAATATCTCACATCTGTTTTAATGAGAAAGAATGATGAGACACACTGTCATCACCACATCGAGATGGACTGAGTGGTGGAATGCAATTGCCAACAAAGAGAGTATACAGATAAACAAGCTTAATTCCAGTTTGGCCAGGAAGATGCATTTTGATCACATCTTCAAGGAAAGATTTTGGTCCTTGGTGGACATGGTGGAGTGGAAGAACATACGTTCATCTTCTCCTGTGAGAACTCCAAAGTTACAACTCGCTGCTGCACCATCAGCAGGAGAATGTTGGATACCACCAAAAGAATACACCCCACATCCGGGGGCAAAGGAGAAGCCCGGGTAAGATGGTAAGAGGGGAAAAATTGCATGTAGAATCAAACCCCATACCCACCAGAGATGTTCGGAGGGCTCAAACAAAACCTTGTGCACACCAGGAGACCCCACAGAGGCTGAGCCAGACCAGTTTTTGGGTGTTTGAGTGTCTCCTATGGAGGTACCAGTCTGCAGTGGCCTGATGCAGGGGCAGGGGCTCTGGGTGTGGCAAACCTGGGTGTGGCATAAGCTCTGTTGGGGGAGGTCGCCATCAACCCCACCATTGAGTCATGGAGCAAACGCCCCACAAACTGCAGAACAATTATGCCAAATAAATTATTGCACTGTTAAGAAAGTTCTAGGATAGGCAAAAGATTTCCCAACCTGGGGATCTGGCAAAGGGGCCAAGAACCCTCCCAGGGAGTTTGACTGTGGAGGTCAGTGGGATTTGATTACAGAACTTATGCAAGACTGAGGAAACAGACTCTTGGAGGGCACAGACAAATCTTGTGCACACCAGGACCCAGGAAAAGGAACAGTGACCCAGAAGAGACTGACCCAGACTTGCTCTGAGCGTCCAGGAGTCTTCAGCGGTGGTGTGGGTCAGCAGTGTCCTGCTGCAGGGTCAGGGGCACAGAGTGCAGCAGTGCATGCATAGGGCCTTTTGAAGGGACCACCATTATCTTCATTAACTCCACCGTAGTTTGGTCTTAGGTCAAAGGACAGGGAAGGAACACAGCCCCGCACATCAACAGGAAATTGGATTAAAGATTTACTGAGTGTGGCTCTGCCCATCAGAACAAGACCCAGTTTTCCCCACTGTCAGTCGCTCCCATCAGGAAGCTTCCATAAGCTTCTTATATTATCCTTTAGAGGGCAGACAGAATGAAAACTACAATCACAGAAAACTAATCAAACTGATCACATGGACCGCAGCCTTGGCTAACTCAATGAAAGTATGAGCCATGACATGTAGGGCCACCCAAGACGGACGGGTCACGGTGGAGAGTCTGACAAAACGTGGTCCCCTGGAGAAGGGAGTGGCAAACCACTTCAGTGTGCTTGCCTTGAGAACCCCATGAACAGTAAGAAAAGTAAAGAAGATATGACACCGAAAGATATACTCCCTGGGTCAGTAGGTGCCCAAAATGCTACTGGGGAAGAGTGGATAAATAACCGCAGAAAGAATGAAGAGACAGATCCAAAGCAAAAAGAATACCCAGCTATGGATGCAACTGATGATGGAAGTTACCGACGATGGAAGTAAAGCCCGATGCTATAAGATCAGTATTGCATAGGAACATGGAATGCTATGTCCGTACTGTTACTGTACTCTTAGTGTATGCAATCAGTCGTGTCCAACTCTTTGCCACCCCCTAGACTGGGGCCCACCAGGCTCCTCTGTCCATGGGATTCTCTAGGCAAGAATACCGGAATGGGTTGCCAATTCCTCCTCCAGGGTATCTTCCCAACCCAGGGAGTGAACCCACGTCCTCTGTGGCTCTTGCATTGGCAGGAAGACTCTTTGCCACTGAGCCACCTGGGAGAAACAAAATTTGCTGAATCTCACAAAGGGATGGAGATTGAAGTTGTTCAGTTGTGTCAAAGTCTTTGCGAACCCATGAACTGTAGCCTGCCAGGCTCCTCCATCCATGAGATTTTCCAGGCAAGAAAACTGGAGCACATTGTCATTCCCTTCTCCAGCTGATCTTCCCAACCCAGGTTTCAAATCCGAGTCTCCCACACAGCAGGCAGACTTTTACCATCTGAGCCACCAGGAAAGTGTTACATCTATGAATCAAGGTAAATTGGAAGTGGTCAAACAGGAGATGGGAAGAGTGAACATCAACATTTTAGGAATCAGCAAACTAAAATGGCCTGGAATGGGTGAATTTAATTCAGATGATCACTATGTCCACTACTGTGGACAAAAATCCCTTAGAAGAAATGGAGTAGCCCTCACAGTCAACAACATAGTCCAAAATTCAGTACTTGGGTACAATCTCAAAAACGACAGAATGATCTCTGTTTCCAAGGCAAACCATTCAATATGTCAGTAATCCAAGTCTATACCCAAACCAGTAATGCTGAAGAAGTTGAAGTTGAATGGTTCTATGAACACCTTCTAGAAATAATACCCCTCAAATATGTCCTTTTCATTATAGGGGACTGGAATGCAAAAGTAGGAAGTCAAAAAATGCCTGGAGTAAAAGGCAAACTTGGCCTTGGAGTACAAAATGAAACAGGGCAAAATCTAGCAGAGTTATGCCAAGAGAACACACTGGTCATAGCAAACACCTTCTTCCAATAACACAAGAGAAGACTCTACACATGGACATCACCAGATGGTCAATACTGAAATCATATTGATTATATTCTTTGCAGCCAAAGATGGAAAAGCTCTATACAGTCAGAAAAAACAAGACTGGGAGCATACTGTGCTTACATCATGAACTCCTTTTTGCAAAATTCAGGCTTAAGTTGAAGAAAGTAGGGAAAACCTCTTGACCATTCAGTTATGACCTAAATCAAACCCCTTACAATTATACAGTGGAAGTGACAAATAGATTCAAGAAATTTGGTCTCATAGACAGAGAGCCTGAAGAATTATGGACAGAATTTTGTGACATTATACAGTAGGCAGTAATCAAGAACATCCCCAAGGTGGGGGGGGGGGGAATACAAAAAGGCAAAATGGTTATCTGAGGAAGCCTTAAACTAGCTGAGAAAAGAAGAAAAGCAAAAGGCAAAGGAAAAAAAGTAAAGATATACCCATTTGAATGCAGAGTTCCAAAGAACAAGGAGAGATAAGAAATCCTTTCTCAGTGATCAATGCAAAGAAATAGAGGAAAAAATATTTTGGGAAATACTAGATATCTCTTCAAGAAAATTAGAGATACCAGGGGGATATTTCATGCACAGACAGGCACAATAAAGGCTAGAAAGGGTATGGACCTAACAGAAGCAGAAGATATTAAAAGGTGGCAAGAAAACACAGAAGAATTGTACAGATAACCACGATGGTGTGATTACTCACATAGAGTCAGACACCAAGGAATGCAAAGTCGAGTGGGCCTTAGGAAGCATCACTAAAAGCAAATTGGAGGCCATTCCTCTAACTGCTCAAATGGAATTCCAGTGGAGCTATTTTCAAATCCTAAGAGTGTTTCACTCAATATGCGAGCAAATTTGGAAAGCTCAACAGTGGCCATAGGGCTGGAAAATATCAGTTTTCATTTCAATCCCAAAGAAAAGCAATGTCAAAGAATGTCCAAACTACAGCACAACTGCACTCATCTCACAGGCTAGCAAAGTAATGCTCAAAATTCTCCAAGCCAGGCTTCAACACCATGTGAACTGTGAACTTCCAGATATCCAAGCTGGATTTAGAAAATGCAGAGGAACCAGAGATCAAATTTCCAACATCTGTTGGATCAATGAAAAAGCAAGAGAATTACAGGAAAAAAAAATTATTTTTGCTTTATTGACTACATCAGTGCCTTTGACTGTGTGGATCACAACAAACTGTGAAAAATACTTAAAGACATGGGAATGCCAGACCACCTTACCTGCCTCCTGAGAAACCTGTATGCAGGTCAAGAAGCAACAGTTAGTACTGGACAGAGAAAAATAGACTGGTTCCAAATCGGGAAGGGAGTACATAAAGGCTGTAAATTGTCATCCTACTTATTTAACTTATATGCAGAGTACATCGTGTGAAATGCCAGGGTGGATGATGCATAAGCTGGATCCAAGATTGCCAAGAGAAATATCAATAACCTCAAATACGCAGATGACACAACCTTTATAGCAAAAATCAAAGAAAAACTAAAAAGCTTCTTGATGAAATTGAAAGAGGAGAGTAAAAAAGTTGGCTTAAAACTCACACTCAGAAAACTAAGATCATGACATCCAGTTTCATCATTTCATGGCAAAGCAATGGGAAAATGATGGAAACAGTGACAAACTTCATTTGATTGGGCTCCAAAATCACTGCAGATGGTGACTGCAGCCATGAATTTAAAAAAATATTTGCTCTTTAGAAGAAAAGCTGTGTCCAACCGAGACAACATATTAAAAAGCAGAAATATTACTTTGTGGACAAAGGTCCATTTAGTCAAAGCTATGGCTTTTTCAGTAGTCATGTATACATATAAGAGTTAGACTATACAGAAAGTTGAGTGCCGAAGAATTTATGTTTTTGAACTGTGGTGTTGGAGAAGACTCTTGCGAGTCTCTTGAACTGCAAGGAGATCAAACCAGTCAATCCTAAAGGAAATCAGTCCTGAATATCCATTGGAAGGACTGATGCTGAAGCTGAAACTCTGATACTTTGGCCACCTGATGCGAAGAACTGACTCGTTGGAAAAGACCCTGATGCTGGAAAATATAGAAGGCAAGTGGAGACAGGGATGACAGAGGATGAGATGTTTGGAGGGCATCACCGACACGATGGACATGAATTTAAGCTGGCTCCAGGCATTGATGATGGACAGGGAAGCCTGACGTGCTACAGTCCATGGGATCCCAAAGTGTCAGGCACGACTGAGTGACTGAACTGACTGAAGATCTTGAAAATTGAATGAAGGCATAAATCAAGAAGATAGAGAAATGTTTAACAAGGAGCTAGAGGAACTAAAGTACAAATAATCAGTGATGAACAACACGATAAACTGAAATTAAAATGTGCTTGAAGAAATCAATTGCAGAATAACTGAGGCAGAAAAAAACAGGAAAGTGAGCTGAAAGATTGAATGTTGAAAATCACTTCTGTGGTGCAGAATAAAGAAAGAAAATTGCATAGAAATTAGCACAGTCTCAGATACTTGTGAGACAACTTTAAACAAGCTGAAATTTGAATTATAGAGGTCACAGAAGAAGACAATAGAAGGGATCTGAGAAATATTTGAAGAGATTATAGTTAAAAATGTCGCTAACATGAAAAAAGGAAATTTTCACCCAAGTCCAAGAAGCATAGATAGTCCCATATAGGATAAACCCAAACGAAAACATGCAAAAACATACATTAACCAAACTAGCCAACAAATATTATTAAAAGTAGCATAGGAAAACAGAAAGTAACAAAAGAGAATCCCTACAAATTTGTTAGCTGATTTTTTTTTTTTCCCAGCAGAAACTTTGCAGGCAAAAAAGGAGTGGTAGAATATATTTAAAGTGATTAAAAAGAAAAATCTACAGTCAAGATTACTCCACTCAGCAAGGATCTCATTCAAATTTGATGAAGAAACCAAAAACTTTCAGACAAGCAAATTCTAAGCAAATTCACCAAACTAGCTTTACAACAAATGCTAAAGTAACTTCTCTAGGCAGGAAACACAAGAGAAGGAAAAAATGCCTAAAAAGCAAGCCCAAAACAATTAAGAAAATGGTAATAAGATGCACATTGATAATTACCTAAGTGTAAATGGATTCAATGCTTCAACCAAAAGACACAGACCAGCTGAATGGATGCAAAATTAAGATCGGCATATATGCTGTCTACAAAAGGCCCACTTCAGACCTAGGGGTATATACATATTAAAAGCGAGCAGATGAGAAAGGATATTCCATTCAAATGGAGATCAAAAGAAAGTTGGAATACCAATAGTCATATCAGACAAACTAGATTTTAAAATAAAGAGTATTATAAGAGACAAATAAGGACACTACATGATGATCAAGGGATCAACTGAAGAAGATGTATCAATTTAAATATTCATGCACCTAACACGGGAGGACATCAATACATAATGCAAATGATAAGGGAAATCAACAGTAACACAATAACAGTGGGAGACTTTAACACCTGACTTACACCAATGCTCAGGTCATTCACACAGAGAATTAATAAGGCCACACAGGCCTTAAATGATATATTAGACTAGATAGACTTAATTGATATTTATAGAACGTTCCATATAAAAGCACAGAATACAATTTCTTCTCATGTGCACATGGGATATTCTCCAGGATAGAGCACATCTTGGGTCACAAATCAACCTTGATAAGTTTTAGAAAATTGAAATTGTATCAAGCATCTTCTCTGATCACAACTCTATGAGATTAATAATTAATTACAGGAAAAAAGGCTGTAATAAATACAAATACATGGAGGCTAAATGATATGCTACTAAATAGCCAAGAGATCACTGAAGAAATCAAAGGGAAATAAAAAAAAATAATCTAGAAATAAATGAAAATGAAAACAAGACAACCCAGAACCAGGGCATGCAGAAAAACCAGTTCTAAGAGGGAAGTTTATAGCAATACAATCCTACCCCAAGAAACAAGCCAACAAAAATAAACAACCTAATGTTACACTAAAATCAACTAAAGAAAGAACAAAACAACCCCAATGTTAGTAGAAGGAAAGAAATTATAAATACCATAGCAGAAATAAATGAAATAGAAGCAGAGAAAACGATAGCTAAGATCAATGAAACTAAAAGCTCGTTCTTTGAGAAGATTAAATTGATAAATCTTTAGTCAGATTCATCAAGAATAAAAGGGAGAGGATCAAATAAATAAAATTAGAAATAAAAAATAAGTTACAATGAACACCACAGTAATACAAAGGACCATAATAAACTGCTACAAGCAACTATATAAAAATAAAATGAACGACCTGGAAGAAATGGACAAATTCTGAGAAAAGTACAACCTTCCAAGAGTGAAACTGGAAGAAATAGAAACTATGGGCAGATGAATCACAAGTAATGAAACTGAAACTGAATAAAAACATTCCGGTAAACAAAATTCCTGAATCAGATGACTTTGCAGGTGAATTCTATCAAACATTTAGAGAAGAGTTAACACCTATTCTCCTCAGATTCTTCCCAAAAATTGCAGAAAGGAATACTCCCATCCTCATTATATTGGATCATCATCATCCTGATACCAAAACCAGACAAAGATGTCACACACAAAAAGAAATGACAGAGCAAATCAGGAAGAATTACATTTCTTGATTTTGTAATACACTGGAAAACTAAAATAATCAAAACAATATGGTAATGTCTTAAAGAGAGATATTTAGACCAGTACAACATAATAGAAAGTCCTGGAAATAAATTCACATTTCTACAATCCATTTCTCTTTAACAAAGATGCAAAGAATAACCAATGGAAAAGCAGTAGTTTTTTCAATAAATGGTGTTGGCAAATCTAGATATCCAGGTGCAGAATTATGAGATATAATTTGTTTATCTCTTGCACTATAAACAAGTTCAATTCAAAACAGATTTGACCTAAATGTAAGATCTGAAACTGTAAAGCTCCTAGAAGAAAAAATAGGGAAAAGATTTATGACATTGGTCTTGACAACAATTTTATGGCTATGACATCAACAACACAGTCAACAGAAGCAAAAGTAAATAAGTAGGATGCCATCAGTTAAAAAGCTTCTTCACAGCAAAGAAAACAACCAACAGAGTAAAAAGTTAACCAACAGAATGGGAGAAAACATATGCAAATTATATACATATATAAAGGAGAACATCTAAGAAACTCAAAAGCAATTAAAATCAATTAATACAATTAATGCAATTTTCAAAAGGGCTAAAGACTTGCATAGACATTAAGAAGATCTGTAGTTTTCAGTGTAGCCAATCATCAGGGAAATGTGAATCAAAACTAAATAAGATGTCACCTCATACCTGTCATGATATCTACTGTTAAAATAACTACAACTAAAATCACAAAAGACAAGTGGTGATAAGGATGTGGAGAAATTGGAGCCCTTGCACACTGTTGATTGTAGTGCAAAATAGTGAAGTTGCTATGGAAAATAGCATATAGCTTTCTCAAAAGCTTAAAATATGAACTACTATATGATCTAGCAATCCCTCTCTGGATATTTATCTAAACAAATTGAAACCAGGGTCTTGAGGAGATATTGACAGTCCTTTGTTCACTGCAACCCTATTCATGATAGCCCAAATGTGGAAACAAATTAAATGTCCATAGACAGATGATTGGATAAAGAAAATGTGGCATATACATACAGAAAACACTATTAAGCCTTTACAGGGGCTTCCCTAGTGGTTAAAATGGTAAAGAATCTGCCTGTGATGTGGGAGACCTGGGTCTGATCCCCGGGTCAGGAAGATCCTGGAGGAAGATCTCCAGGAAGATCTCATTCCTGGAGAAGGAACTGGCAACCCACTGTAGTATTCTTGCCTGGGAAATCCCATGGATCCTCTTAATTTGGTGGGTTACAGTCCACGAGATCAAGAGTCAGACATAACATGGAGAGAAGAGCCTGGCAAACTATAGTCCACGGGGTCACAAAGAGTTGGACATGCCTGCGTGACTAATACACACAAGCCTTTAAAAAAGAAGTGATTCTGGATATGAGACAACACAGGTGAGCCTTCAGGATATTTTGCTATGTAAGATAAGTCAGGAACTGTAGACAAATATTGTATGATTCCACTTTTATAAAGTGCACAAAATCATCAAATTCATAGAATCAAAGAGTGGAATGGAGGTTGCCAGGAGTAGTCAGTCAGTCAGTTAGTTCAGTCACTCAGTCGTGTCCGACTCCTTGAGACCCCATGAATCGCAGCACACCAGGCCTCCCTGTCCATCACCAACTTCCGGAGTTTACTCAAACCCATGTCCATCGAGTCGGTGATGCCATCCAGCCATCTCATCCTCTGTTGTCCCCTTCTCCTCCTGCCCCCAATCCCTCCCAGCATCAGGGTCTTTTCCAGTGAGTCAACTCTTCGCATGAGGTGGCCAAAGTACTTGAGTTCCAGCTTCAGCATCAGTCCTTCCAATGAACAACACCCAGGACGGATCTCCCTCAGGATAGACTGGCTAGATCTCCCTGCAGTCCAAGTGACTCTCAAGAGTCTTCTCCAACACCACAGTTCAAAAGCATCAATTTTTCAGCGCTCAGCTTTCTTCACAGTCCAACTCTCACATCCATACATGACCACTGGAAAAACCATAGCCTTGACCAGACAGACCTTTGTTGGCAAAGTAATGTCTCTGCTTT
This sequence comes from Cervus elaphus, assembly GCF_910594005.1. NCBI lineage: Eukaryota > Metazoa > Chordata > Mammalia > Artiodactyla > Cervidae > Cervus > Cervus elaphus. Next base: position 77,724,740 of record NC_057847.1, on the reverse strand, counting down.
TTAATATGTTATCCAGGTTGGTCATAACTTTCCTTCCAAGGAGTAAGTGTCTTTTAATTTCATGGCTGCAATCACCATTTGCAGTGATTTTGGAGCTCAAAAAAGTAAAGTCTGACACTGTTTCCACTGTCTCCCCATCTATTTCCCATGAAGTGTTCGGACAAGATGTCATGATCTTAGTTTTCTGAATGTTGAGTTTTAAGCCAACTTTTTCACTCTCCTCTTTCAATTTCATCAAGAGGCTTTTTAGTTCCTCTTCACTTTCTGCCATAAGGGTGGTGTCATCTGCATATCTGAGGTTACTGATATTTCTCCCAGCAATCTTGATTCCAGCTTGTGCTTCTTCCAGCCCAGCATTTCTCATGATGTGCTCTGCATATAAGTTAAATAAGCAGGGTGACAATATACAGCCTTGACATACTCCTTTTCCTATTGGGAACCAGTCTGTTGTTCCATGTCCAGTTCTATTTGTTGCTTCCTGACCTGCATACAGGTTTCTCAAGAGGCAGGTCAGGTGGTCTGGTATTCCCATCTCTTTCAGAATTTTCCACAGTTTACTTGATCCACACAGTCGAAGGCTTTGACGTTGTCAATAAAGCAGAAATATATGTTTTTCTGGAACTCTCTTGCCTTTCCGATGATCCAGCAGATGTTGGCAATTTGATCTCTGGTTCCTCTGCCTTTTCTAAAACCAGCTTGAACATCTGGAATTTTACAGTTCAAGTATTGCTGAAGCCTGGCTTGGAGAATTTTGAGCATTACTTACTAGCGTGTGAGATGAGTGCAACTGTGTGGTAGTTTAAGGATTCTTTGGGATTGCCTTTCTTAAGGACTGGAATGAAAACTGACATTTCCAGTCCTGTGGCCACTGCTGAGTTTTCCAAATTTGCTGGCATATTGAGTGCAACACTTTCACAGCATCATCTTTCAGGATTTGAAATAGCTTAACTGGAATTCCATCACATCCACTAGCTTTGTTCGTAGTGATGCTAAGGCCCCCTTGACGTCACATTCCAGGATGTCTGGCTCTAGGTGAGTGATCACACCATTGTGATTATCTGGGTCGTGAAGATCTTTTTTGTACAGTTCTTCTGTGTATTCTTGCCACCTCTTCTTAATATCTGGGGAGAGGTTAAAATGTGGAGTTGCTAATCAATGAGAATAGTTTCATTCAGTTAAGCAAGATGATTAAACTCTAGAGATCTACTCTGAAACTTTGTACCTATAGTCTACAATAACATTGCATACTTGAAAATTTGTTTAAAGGGTATACCTCATGTGAAGTGTTTTTGCCACAATAAAGCAATCAAAATAAATTCTACAAAGGTGATTTGGAGACATGAACAAGTTAATTCTAAAATTTATGGGAAAATAAAGCCACTTTGAAAAAGAATAATAAAGTGAAAGATTTACTCCATGTAGAACTAAACCTTATTTTATTGCTTCAGTAATCAAGGCAGTGTGATGCTGGCAGAGATAAGGACACATAAATTAATGGAACAGAATAAAGAATTCAGAAACACACCCACACTAATTGACACAGTGAATTTTTGTATGAACTTTGCATAACAGCTTAACTGAAATATAATTTACATACCTTAAATTCATCCTTTAAAGTTTATTATTAAGTGATTTTTCTCTATTCACAGAGTTTGCAATTATTACCACTAATTTTGGAACAAGTGACTTTTGACAAAGATGGAAAAGCAATGAGGCAGAGGACGTACAGCCATTTCAACAAATAACCCTCAAGTTGAACATCTTACCTGTGTGAAAATTAGCTCAAGTCAGATCAGGGACTTAAATGTAAAATGGAATATTATGAAATTTTAGAAAAAGAAAAAAATGAGAGAAAATCTTCAGAATTTAAGACTAGGAAATTATTTCTTAAATTTGACAGCAAAAGCATGAGCTATTAAATTAGACTTAATCTAAATTAAAAACTGTTGCTTGGTGAAATATCTTGTTAAGATAATGAAAAAAACAAACTACAGATGGGGAGAAAAGATTTGCAAACCACATGCCCAATGAAGGAATAATATCTAGAATACATAAAAACTCAAGACTCAATTAAAAAATGATTTCATTAGAAAAATGGGTAAAATAATGAGCATTTCAGTGCCAAATACACATGTGAAAATATGTTTGATATTATTAGTCATTAGGGAAATGGAAATTATAATAATCATGAGATATCACTACAAAGTTATCACTTTCACTAAAATGTAAAATAATTATAA